>NC_091132.1:129490855-130147105 GCF_040183065.1 Periplaneta americana | reverse complement strand
TCAGGCGTTTCACATTGCTTCTCTTCGTAACTAAATGCTTTCCAAATATCAGACAAAGAACATTATCCCCTCTTTCACTCGTAAGAAGTCAGGAGTCCAGTCAGTCTAAAAGTTGCTCAACGACGTCTTCATTAATGTATGTGTAATGTACAACCCTTGAGTTCACCAGTGACCTGTACCTGCGTGCCGTACGTGCTCTGAACAGAACATACGGGCGATGAGGCACGCTTGCGCTCTCGTTGACATCATTGGCATATACAATTCATCAACCAAAACTATAGTAACATATACAATACAAAGTAAGCAGATTAATTCAATTTACCAGCATACTTTCATTAAGCTATACAAATTTGTACATAATCATAAACAATTCATCCGTTGAGCTATACAGACTACTATACCATTTACAGCATAATTCATCAATTGAGTTATACAGACTACTATTCAATTTACAGCATATGCAATTCAGCAGTAGAGCTATACAGACTACTATTCATTTTAAAAGAATATACAATTCATCAGCCAAACTATACAAACATATATAACATATAGTAAACAAATTGATTCAATTTACAAACACATTTTCGTTAAGCTATACAAAATTGTACAATTCATATGAAGTAGATTAATTCAATTTATAAGCTAAAACAACTCATCAGTTGAGCTATACAGTCTAGTATTCTGTAAAGACAGTATGAATTTATAACTACAAGTAGGTTAGAAAATTTGCGTTATTTTTTCAGCATCAGAGTTTGAATACATCAAAAACAAAGTGGAAAGTATATTAATGTCATTGCAATCGCTACGAGCGTAACTTCAAACCTAGTGTTATTAACAGTAATATGGGCTGACATTTGGAGAAATTTTAATCCTTACAAGACTATTCAGAAAGCAACATAGATTCAGCATAGATCACTATTAAATCTACTACATTTTCGCCACATTCTTGACAAAATCTTGCTGCCTTATGGAACTATTCTTTAGATGTGTGATCATGGATTTCATATTGGACGAACAGAGAAAATAAAACAACATAGTTTATTCCACTAATATAGCGTTTCAGGCATCCGATGCTTAAGTATTTCTGTACACTTTGACGATATTTATTTTCTACATCCAGTTGTAAAGGGAAGTACTTGAAGATGTAGGCTACAGTACCGTCTCTAAAGTATCTAGATAAATGAAAGATAAATGTGAGATGGCGCAATTCCCTTTTTCCCTCAGAAATCACATATTCATCGTTGTGCTTGCCGATTGCCACTTATTCTTGGCTTGTACCTCCCAACTGAACATGAAGCAGTTTATTGCAACTATACAGAGTGAACGGTAAGTAAATCATTAATTTCAAGGGGTATTCTTTGAGATATTTCAAACAAAAAAGGTTGATACAATTTTGCTTGTTTTTGCTTCCTTTTCGAGATAAAAATTGTTTCATGTGAAACATTTCATAGCGTGTTTTGGGAAAGTTATTCATTTAATTCCCAATACAGTCAGTGAATTTAAGAGAACAATGTATTGTGATAATAAATTATTGAAAAAATTGTAGTTTTGTCCTTTGAATGTGCAGGAATTTGATCCGAACAAATGTGACATAGTAATTTTTTTTCAGAATGAAAACTAGGCCTAATATTTGTTGGGATCAAATTTCTGCATGTTTAAAGGACAAAACTGAAATTCTATTAACTATTTGTTATCACAATACACTGCTCTCTTAAATTGCCTGAGGCTATTGGAAATTCAATCAATGGGTTTCCCGAAGCATGCTATGTTATATTTCGTATTAAACAATTTTTATGTCGAAGAAGAAGCAAAAACGAGCAAAATTTTATTAAATTTGTTGTTTGAAATATCTCAAAATATAACCCCCTGAAATTAATGACATTACTTACGGTTCACTCTGCATACTTTAGTATCTACTAGAATGAAAAGTTTGAAGTAGGGTAAGGTTGTGTATATCGCACCACTTTAGCATTTATAATTTTTATTGAACAATACAGTTTTTATTTTCTGCATTCCTTTACAGAGATACATTCCCAGAACATTTTCCTTTCATGTAAAAAGGAATCCTTGAAATTGATTTAATATTTTTTAATTAAAATGACATTTTAACAACACTTGTCAGTGGTGCCATTTAGGCAACTAGTTTCCTAAATAGTATTTGCGGTTTCTTAAATAACACCTCTTTATCTTCAGGGAACAGGATGAAGGAAAGCTTTTAATATTGAACATATTGAACAGTATTTAATATGAATAATGTAATGAATGCAAATTACAAGTTTATTGAAATTAATGAAAGAGAGTAACGCATCATCAAATGAAATTGAAAAAATAGAGCATAAATTACCTAACATTTAAATTTCCTGAATGCGTTTTTTTTTTGTTACACTTTTGCCATCTGCTTCACCAGGCAGTTCAGACTGTAAACTGCGTCACCTTTTCTCCGCGATTATCTCGAAGCCGCCTAAGAACTGCTTCATGATATAGCTGTCTGAAATGGTTTGAAGATAGAAATATCTAAGGGCTGGGCCTATGAGTATTATGACGAGGAAGCTGAAACAGGAGCACACCATTTTCCCGAGATAATCTTGCTTCTAAATTTTTGGAATAGGTCGTATAGATGGACATACAGAAGCAGCACTTTTTTCTATGGCAGGTTTGAGTGACAAATAACGATCCTGGAGGAGCACCAGCTGATAATGTAGGATGCACTATTTGATATTTAAAAATTATCATGGGTGGGACAAAATAACTGGTGCACTTGTACAACACACACTTATTGTATTAACGCCCTTTTCACCACTAGATTTTGCACTCACCTGATACATTCCTCGTTCAGTTAACATTTTGGGGCCTTCTTTTGTACGGTTAGAATTGCTACAGTTGCTCATATCGCACCGGTGCGAATTAGGCACCTACAAAATGGTGCGAATTGGGAAACTACGTCATAAGTTATTATTTCCTTCATTCTAGCCTATGTTCGAAAATCGTACTAAGTTAAATGTTCTTTAATATTTCTTTAAATCAGTAAAATCTTAGGATTATGGATTGCTTTGCATACAAATCCGTTATTTAGTTACAAAATGTTAGCTAAATATACATCCACCTGAGCGATTATATTAAATACACTATCACCACGCTGCAGACACAAAGAAGTGGCACAAATCAAATTACATGGTAGAAGTTCATATGGTAGATTGTAATAATACCACTATATGCCACACTACTACAGTAACTTGTTTTAAACTAGCAGTGGTGCCATTTAGGAAGCGGTGCGATTTATGCTACTCTACCCTAAGTCAAAACTAGGCCTGTTTAGTGACTTGATTTAATTTTATTTATTAAAATAATAGCTTGTGTATAAACAACTCTCTCACAATTTTTGTTATTACATATTTTCGGTAATATTAGGAGCTTCACATCTGATCGGTTTCCCGAGAACAGAAAGAGTAAGCGAAGTGTGTGTTTAACATAATTTCAAAGAACCATAATTACCAAAATTTTTACCACTTATTATATCATCATCTAGAGTATAGCCTATATATTGAAGTTTTTATTACATCGATTAATCTAATTTAAATACCAAAACCCTTGGATCGTCGTCGAATGCACTGTCAATATTTGATGTTCAAAAACATTTATATAATTGACTTGAGTTGCAAAATAATCTATTGATGACTAGTAGAGGGCTGCTGTTTTATATGAAAACACTTTAATAAATAAATTATACATTTTTATCCAATAGTGTTACTATTACCAGTTCCATGGTGTGGTTTTGAATTCTGATAGGAATGATTATACAGTTAGGTTTCTTTCAACGTTTTCACGGAACTTAAAGTGAATGTCAAGTAATTCCAAATAATAGTCTATGTTCTCTGGTTTTATCTCGTTGTCGTCAGTTTTACCAATATTTGTTAGCCCTACAGTTGATACAATGTCTTTAAATAAACTGAGAAAAAAGAAATAAAATTGTCCTTTCCACAGAGGAATTAAAAAAATTGACTCATATGAAACGACATTTTTTATTTAAAATTAGTAATAATGTCGATTTCATTGATATCGTCTTATAATTGAAGGGTTCAGAGCGTAGTGGGCCAAGCGCCATTTCATAAAAACGGAGAAAGCAAGGGTTAAAGTTAAGCGAATACCATAGTTGGTATAGTTCAATGAAGATTGACGTATTATTTAGTTTTAATGTGTATACTTTATTTTACTTGCTATATGTTTCCATATGATCGGGACGAAATTGAAATACAAACTGCTGAGCCATTTATACCCGAACCCACACTTTCTGAAGTCGAAATTGCGATAGAAATGTTGAAAAATTATAAGTCTCCAGGTATCGATCAAATTCCAGCAGAATTAATACAAGCGGGTGGAAGCGCATTATCTAACAAAATTTATAAGCTTGTACTTGCTATTTGGGAAAAGAAAATTGTACCAGAACAATGGAAGGAGTCCATAATCGTACCTATCTTTAAGAAGGGGGACAAGACTAACTGTAGTAACTTTCGAGGAATATCACTTTTGTTGACATCGTACAAAATTTTGTCCTATATTCTTTTGTGAAGATTAACTCCATATGTAGATGAAATTATTGGGGATCTTCAGTGTGGTTTTAGGCATAATAGATCAACTATTGACCAGATATTTTGTATTCGACAGATAATGGAGAAAAAATGGGACTATAAGGGTACAGTGCATCAGTTATTCATAGATTTCAAAAGGTATATGACTCGATTAGGAGAGAAGTTTTATATGATATTCTTATTGAATTTGGTATTCCCAAGAAACTAGTTCGGTTAATTGAAATGTGTCTCAGTGAAACGTACAGCTGAGTTCCTATAGGTCAGTTTCTGTCAGATGCGTTTCCAATTCACTGTAGGCTGAAGCAAGGAGATGCACTATCACCTTTACTTTTTAATTTTTCTCTTGAGTATGCCATTAGGAAAGTTCAGAATAACAGAAAGGGTTTGGAATTGAACGGGTTACATCAGCTGCTTGTCTATGCGGATGACGTGAATATGTTAGGAGAAAATACACACACGATTAGGGGAAACACGGGAATTTTATTGGAAGCAAGTAAAGAGATAGGTTTGGAAGTAAATCCCGAAAAGATGAAGTATATGATTATGTCTCGTGACGAGAATATTGTACAAAATGGAAATATAAAAATTGGAAATTTATTTTTTGGAGAGGTGGAGAAGTTCGAATATCGGGGAGCAACAGTAACAAATATAAATGATACTCGGGAAGAAATTAAACCCAGAATAAATATGGAAAATGCCTGTTATTATTCGGTTGAGAAACTTTTATCACCCAGTCCGCTGTCAAACAATCTGAAAGTTAGAATTTATCAAACAGTTATAATACCGGTTGTTCTGTATGGTTGTGAAACTTGGACTCTCACTTTGAGAGAGGAACAGAGGTTAAGGGTGTTTGAGAATAAGGTGCTTAGGAAAATGTTTAGGGCTAAGCGGGTTGAAATTACAGGAGAATGGAGAAAGTTACACAACACAGAACTGAACGCATTGTATTCTTCACCTGACATAATGAGGAACATTAAATCCAGACGTTTGAGATGGGCAGCACGTAGCATGTAGCACGTAAGGGCGAATCCAGAAATGCATATAGTGTGTTAGTTGGGAGGCTGGAGGGAAAGAGAGCTTTAGGAAGGCCGAGAGTAGATGGGAAGATAATATTAAAATGGATTTGAGGGAGGTGGGATATGATGATAGAGAATGGATTAATCTTGCTTAGGTTAGGGACGAATGGCGGGCTTATGTGAGGGCTGCAATTAACCTCAGGGTTGCTTAAAAGCTAGTAAGTAAGTAAGTAAATAAGTAAGTAAATATGTGTTTCCATTAAATTATGGTAATAACTTCATTTTAACCCTTGTTTTCTACGAATTTAGTAAATGGCGCTTGGCCCACTATGGTTCTGAACCCTTCAATTAGCGAGTTTCTATTCATCTACAGTGATGAAATTTTTTGTAGTTTTTAAGCGTCAGAGCGTTGTAAAATAACTGAAATATCATTTATATATATATATATATATATATATATACATATATTAGTGGATTATTTTACGACGCTGTATCAACTGCTTGGTTATTTAGCGTCGATGACATTGGTGATAGCGAGATGGTATTTGGCAAGATGAGGCCGAGGATTCGCCATAGATTACCTGCCATTCTCCTCACGGTTGGGGAAAACCTCGGAAAAAACCCAACCAAGTAATAAACCCAAGTGGGGATCGAACTCGCTCCCGAGCTCAACTTCAGACCGGTAGGCAAGCGCCTTAACCAACTGTGCCCCGCTGGTGGTTTCCTATATATTGTGTCTGCATTTCTTTCCTGATTATTTGGTGTAGAACGATAGAGGGTTGTTTTATAGTACAGAAAATATTTTTTAATGCTGATCCTTTTGCGACGTCATCTGAAATAAATTTTAAAATATGTCTGGAACATTTATATGCTGAAATATTCTTCCATTTGTTAATTGCTAAAATCGGAAAAGTATATTTGTGAGCACAAACAAATCTAGCTCGCACTAGAGTTACACGGCGATGCATTTTAAACTTTTTAGTTTATTCGCCATGCAATATGACACTCTAAAGTAATTTAAGTCCGTGATTTCTGTCTCTAGTTACGGTATTTTCCAGGTAATCGCAAACAAAAAACTTTCGCTGGGGTTGATGACGCCGATTATGAAAGCCTACATTCGAAGGAAAATATCCACTGTCATTGTGCGAAGTTTTAAATCATCCTTGCAATTTTGGTACCATGCAAAGCCCAATTTCAACAGCAGAACGTACTGTTTGAAATAATGTGACTGACGTTAATAGAAAACGGACATAATTTGAATTTTTCGGTATTACATTGAGTTTGGAAACATTTTATAAACAGGTGCTCTTTTTTTTGTGTAATGCTACTGGTTTGTGAAATTCCGTTCTAATAAGAGTCCGCCAAAAATGTATACACTGTCTAAGGAACGAAAACTCTATTTATTATGTGTTTGTTTTACATTTAACTACTGATCACACATGTTGTACTGTCTCCCGTTAAGCATATGGTTATTTTAGATGTCCAAAATGTTCGCCGTTGGTATATGTAAAATCGAATATTTGTACCTGGACTTATTTACCTGACTCTACACAATATCCAAAGAACATACTGTAGATTTCAGTTAATAATTTATTCAAAAATTTAAAGTCATTCTTAACCCCTAAACTAGACGCTCTAACTTCTTAGTATAGGTACTCTAAACATTTTGAAATTGTAATTATATTTAGTCTAATAAAGAAAGTTTTACGAACTCTACAGTGTCTCCTTAATAGAGGTATTAAAATACTGTAAATTGGGAAGAGGGTTAGTAAGGAATTTAACACTACCTATGCATAATGTACACTAGTGTCCAAAAGTTAAGCTTAATTCAATATTTTGTTCCCAACCTATCAGAATGGCACCAAACTTGTACAAATGAATCACACAGGATCTGGTATGCAACAGAGGAACACATATCAGCAAATTCTGTTTTATTGTGGCGTAGGGACACATTTTACACAATTACGGTACAAAATCTGACTATCGCTTCCACAACAATGATGGTGCTGAGCGGTTAATATGGGGTGTAGTTACCCCTCATGGCTACACAGGCGTATTAACGCCGTGGCATGCCCTCTATCAGGTGGTTCAAGAGCTCTGCAGGCAGCTGTTTCCATTCCTGACGAAGAGCATTGCGGAGAGCTGGAAGTGTCCTCCATGGAGGCTGGTGGACTGCAACTCGTCTTCCTAATGCATCCCAGGCATGCTATATTGAGTTCAGATCCGGGGACATCGCTGGCCAGTCCATGCGCCGGATATCTTCCCCCTCATGATACTCGTCCACCAGGTTGGCTCTATGCGGACGTGCATTGTCGTCCATAAAGATGAAGTGTGGACCAACTGCACCTCTGAAAAGTTGCACATGTCGTTCTAATACCTCGTCTCTGTACCTCTGGGCATTCACAGAACAGCTGCGAAGATGTGCAGATCTGTACGTCCATTGAACATTATGCCTGCCCGCACGAGTACGCCACCACCACAAAATGGGCGTTTTTCCACGATTTTTGTGGGATGAAACCTGGTTCCACGTTTCCTCCAGATTATTGTGCGACGGGAATAATTGGTCAAACTGAATCTGAACTCGTCTGTAAACAACACGTTCCTCCATTCATCCAAGGTCCAATGTTGATGTTGCCGACTCCACTATAAACTGTTTCTTATGTGTACTCGAGTGAGCTGGACACACACTGTTGGTCGTCTGGCACAGAGATCGCCTGCCCTGAGCCTCCGGTATACAGTTTGCCTAGAAACTCGAACGCCTGAGGCAGCTGCAAGCTCAGAAGACAGTTGTCTTGCAGGCATAGTCCGATTACGTCGTTCTGTTAAGGTCAAATATTGGTCCTCTTGCGGCGTTGTGACCCATGGGTTACCTTGTACAGGCATACGAGAATATCTCCTGTGTTTTCGAACCGTCGCTAAAGCCTGGAAATGACACTTTGTGCCACATTCAGGGCTCGAGAGACTTCGGTCTGTGTCTGACCTGCTTTCAAACGTCCGATTATTCTACCCTTCAAAACAGGGTCCAGTTGGCGTCTCTGTGGCATGTTGATGCTGTCCTGTATACACAGTGATAAGAAACTACTCTCTGTTCACAATGAAAGAACAAGAACGAATGAGTCTCACTGGGTCTGTTTGCTTACCTTCTAAACACGTGTTTATTCGGAGGGGAAGTGAAGGTTGAAGTGCCCCTTCCCTATCTACAGAGCACAAGTACGATGCGGCACAAACTGTGATAAACGTTTACAGTGGTTGCTCAACGTTTTCCCTTTCATTTCTCTGTTTTACGAATTATGCTTAATTTTTGGACACTAGTGTAGTATAGACATATCCTGTACACTACGGAAACGAGACCTGGAAATTAACGTAGTAAGTCAAAAGAAAATTTGAGACATCAGAAATGAGGTTCTTGTAAAACATTGGGAGGAACTATGTCGTAATATTGAAAACCAGATTGAGAAGTGATCATATATGTAGGGAATATATAGTAAATAAAATGTGAAATGAGCCCGTGTCTCAAAGCTCAAGTCTATACTACACAATAGTTACTAGCAACTAGCTGACTAGGGAGCTTTGAACATATGCTTGAATCACGGCCTTCATAGACTATTTTTCTTTAAAGTATAACAACACGGTGCAGCACTGAATTAAGAAGGCAGTATTCCTGATGCAATTTCATTACGAGTTATATGAAAATGAAACGGTCCTAAAAATAAATATTACAATATTTAAAAATTTATTGTAAAAAAAGATACCGGAATACCAGTGTCAATGTTGAAGTTGGACGTATTGTTATACATTTTACTTGTAAAGTTTCTTCAGATTTCATAACTTCAATTGCTGATGAGTAAAGGGCGGAAAGATGTGCATTATGCCTTAAGTTCAGTATCAACGGACTATGCTGTTGCCATTCACTCACGTAAATAGCGGAAAGAGAGTACAGTCTGGTAATGAGAACCTCATCACTCCATTCAATCGATCTATAAATACTGGAATGAAGTTGTAATATAGTTATGATGATTTAAAAACTTACCTCAAATGTTACCTGCCACCGCCTGGGTGATTAAAGGTTGCATTATACTGAACCACAATATATCTCCGTAAATTATCGAAAGAGAAAGTTCGACGTCTCTCACTCAAACAGTTTTTCAACATCGAAAAGCTTCTTTCCATGTCAAAAGCTCCGTAGTATCGTCGTTTTTCCCTCTATTCAAAGTGTTACACAGAACTGTATAACCGGAATCTTTTTACAGAATTTATGGAATTTTTCTTTCGCCTTTTCACCTATGAAATGTGGATTATCAAGTTTCTTGAACGGAATATTTGCAGAAATCATCATATTACATAAATCCACATTAAATTCAGACCGTGTATATTTTTCATTAATTGATATCGAAGATCTTTGTACGTTTTCGGTATGTTTCTTGCTGTCATAATGCCGCTTTACTGTATGTAATATTTCCTACGTATTTTAATTTCACATTTGTGCAGGGCACAGAAAATATTTTCCCCATGCGGGATCAAAATCTCTCTTCTGTAGGCCTATTTATTTCTTAGACTGTTTAATTCCAAATCCTTCAACTTAGGTATTTTAAATCACTTTTACACAACACTAGGACTTGCACGAAGGCAAACACCTGGCTTTCTTTCCCATATTACAAGTTGATACTGAAGATCATTTGTTGGTTTCTACATGTACTGCCGCCCTCTCGTGGTGCATTAATATTATCGCGCATGTACGTGTGTCTCATCCATACTTCAAACCAAACTAACCTGTATCGCGTGGTAACGCACATTTTTCCGCCCTCTATTGAAGAGGCATCCATGTTTGTTTAGTGACAAGTCATCAATCAAGCAAGCATTTTCGTATACTAGGTACTACAGACTTGATTGCTATGCACTATGTAGCTTTGGATCATAACGTCTGTCATCACATCCGGCTATTTAGTCAACTATCTAATTCACTTGAGCTGTAAATGTAGCTTTGGGACACGGCCAGAGATTCAAGACTATCAGAAGCAGTGACTGTTACATATAAAACGGATGTGTTCTGATCGTTTGCCTTGGTAAGCTTTCTTTTATCAACCTCTAGGGACATGAAACATAGGCCTTACATAAATGAGATTGGACAAGAATTCCATTAGTCGTGAAATGCGATCTAACCCAAGGATGGAAAAAGTAGGAGAAGAAGTAAAAATGGTTCATCAGTCACTTACCCATACTTTGCTGACTAATACAATATCCATGGGTGGGCAGCTCGTGCTCTCAAAGTGAGAACACAATCCCAGTGCAGGTAGAACGGACTCTGTGTTATATAGCTGCAGTGTGTGTATGCGGTTCTTGCAATAAGTGGCGGCTCGTTTTCAGTGAAAAACAATATAATCCCCAGATCATTTCCATTTAGCGATGAGTTGAAAGAGAAAGAGTTTTTTTTACTCGTATTAAGAAGGGATGTAAAGCTTGTATTATGTTCTATCAAACTTTCTTACGCATGGCATTTTATGTTACAAATAAACAGTGAAGGTTTTAGTAAAGAAATACTGTCTAGATCTGCTTTAGAATAGCTAAAAGTAAACATGGGATATAAATAAGTTGAGACTGATATTAAATATCATTAGCACGTTCTGCGTGGGAGTTGACATATTGACATATTGATTTATTGATATAGTTCACAAGTACAAAACTTAATAATATAACAAAAGGTCTATAAACAAATGTAGTTCTACATACTAAGTATACAATTTCCTAGACTCCTTATTTTATTGCAAATCTCAATAATTTATTGGTTCAAACTTGCACTTACGTCTGATTTTAGTGCATGTTTAAACCAATCGTGATAACCATTAAGACATTAAACCTTATTTTATCTGCTCCTTTTCACAATTTAATTGTAATTATTTAGGTCTTACTTTAATAATAACTCATTATTCCAATTAGGTGATCAGATGTCGACATACTGTAAGTCATGAACCTGAATTAGCTGACTCGATACATTCTATATGTAGGTTGTCTTTATTTCTTACAATATTTCCTTGTCAGCAGAAACGTTTGCGTAACTTCAATGAAGACTACAGCATACCTGCTTAAACACAAACTTGACAAGTTGCTTACATAATCAACCTCAATTTAGTTTCATTATTGTGTCGCATGTACTCATTATCAATTCATTACTATTATAATGCCTACTAAATTTATTATAAATGCATCATTATTAAAATTAAGACATATTAGTAAAGCAATTTATAAAGTCAAAATTATCTTCTGAACCTTTACTAAATAATATAGCTATCTGAATACATTAATAACTGCCTTAATTCTCTATTTTCAATTTTTATTATTTTAAAACCTTGACGTAATTCTATCTTATTTTCAAAACCTGTCTGCTTATCTAATTTATTCAATAATAAGTGTTTCTAATTTTAGGAAAATTTAGTCTTTGCTGATGCCTATCTCTTAGTAGGTAGTTTCGTTCAGTATCTATAGTTTTGATTGAATCTACTTTATTTCGATAGAGTTTCTATTTGTCAATTTACCTCTTAATAACTGTTCGTCACCTTCTCCTACTCCATCGGTCGGTAACGCACAGTTCCTCCATATTGTAGCACTTCCTCTCGCGCACCCCGGACTACCAACGGCATGTGGCATTCTTATAAATTGATCTTCACTTGCGCTGACTTTGCCGGTTGATCCACAATCGCTTCTCCTTGTTGAGTTTTCACTTGCGCGCCTCAGCCTACCCTCACTAGTCGTTCTCTCAGTCTGTGCCCCAGCTCCCCAAACAGCATCTTCACTGGTTCCAGCATCTTCTTCCATACTAGGTTTTCCTTCTTCACTCTTCTTTCTTCTAAAGGGATCTGTGAAAACAGTGTTCTCTAGTTTACTTAGGTATGCTCTAATATCATTCACTCCCGTAAGCTCATCAATTCTTCTATTTGTTATTTCTGATTTCTTCTGCCCACTTGATGAGTTACTATTCTTATTAGTCCTCTCTACGCTTCTAGACTTCCTGTTTCGTGATGCACTTCTTCTGTTTACGTGTGGTGTAGATGATGCTCTATTTCCACAAGTCTCTATTTCCTTATTTCTGTTCTTGTTACCGCAACTGAATAAATCCTCAATGTTTTGATTATTTAAGGACTCTACGTTAACTATGTTTCCGTTTATTTTCATTTTATCTTTTACTAAAGGTGCCCTAAATCCTTTCCCTCGAGCTTCTTTTAATATTGGAATTAACTTCTTTCGTTTCTCTCTAATTTCTTTTGCAAAGTCATTTTGTATGAATATATTTGTGCCTTTGAGTTGATGCGTATTGGCAATGATGTGTTCTTTGATAAAGTAACTGTTCAATTTCACAATAATTGGTCTTTTATTTCCCTTACCTACTCTATACGCGTTATTTATCGCACTTATGTCCAAGTTTAGACTGAAATACTTAGTTAATAATTCTAATACCACGTAACCAGTATCAATTCCTTTTTCATGATTGCACTCTTCAACACCATAAATTACAATGTTATTAATTCTACTATCATCTTCCCATTTTTTAACTATCGATTTTAACACCACCTGCTCTTGGATAACCTCCTTTAACTTCTTTTCCACTTCAGTGTACCTGTTTACTAATGTATCTATATCACTTGCTACTTTGTTTAGTAGAACACTTGCCTTTAGTCTGTCTTCTCTCGTTTCTTTCATATAGACTATCCATTCTCTTTGAAACACTTCATCACTGAAGACTCTTCCTTCTGTATCTCCAGGACCAGGGTTTAACTCCACATTTCCAATAATCAGTAGAACTGATAAAACAGCCGCGGCCACAAATGTGTTGATTCTATCCGACACTATAGCATATTCACCTTTTGAACATCTGTAACACTGCCCTCCATTGAAGCACCCGATTCGCGCCCTGTAAGAATTTAGGTCGTCGCCCATACCTTCTTCACACGCTAACCTACTTGCATATGCTGCTTACTACACAACCGTTCTCTATGACTGCACTTCGTGAACTGACGTGGGAGTTACAGTTTGCACGACATATAATCGACTATCTAAGAGCATTTACGGATAAATTTGAAATATGGCAGTATCATGTAGAACATAGATAACTTCTCTTTCCTTGACTATAAACTATCTTGAAGAGTGATAAGAAAATGGTATTATCAAATATAAGACCTACTTCAAGATCTACAGCAGAATTCACTGCTAAGTTTGGAGAAACAGTGACAATTGACAAGGAATGAAGATTTCTTGAAATTCTTTTGGCTTACAGGCGATAGAAAATCCTGAAAGTTTATAGCTTGAGTTGATAAATCTACAGAACAACACTCCACACATATTTCAGCGAAATCAGGAATCGAACAGTTCATAATGCGCCTAAGCCAGAATTTCTAAATATATATTGTTTGCTTCCATATATACTGTATGTGTTTGAGGCAGAGTTTAATACAAGAAAGAAGTGTAAAAGCTCCCAATGTACAGAAAGAGCTAGAAGTAAGTTTATTTCATTTGCCGTGAGATGTAAAAAATACTTCCTTGAATTTGTGATTGTTTGCGAATATAGACTATTACCTTTCTGAGAACAGAGAAATACTCTTTAATGTATAAAGATTTGTAAATTCTCGCGTTCTACGTTTGAAATAAGACATAATAAGAAATATTAACAAATACTGTAATAATAAATAAATGTTGCAGCTATATTTGTTGTATCTTGAAAAGATTATATTCAGTTTGTGTTTCCAGTACTAAACTAATTTACAAAGCTAGGAAATAATAATATAATTTTGTTATGTGTGTTTAGGTACAGTATGTCTAAAATTACTATAATTATTGTACCAGCGTCATTCTGAAATTCAAATCATGCAGTAGATATCACGAACACCTACATGAGCCGCCAGAGCGCACCGTGGCAGTGAACTGCTTTTGCAGCGATACTACAAACAACTTGTAACTACTGCGGCTGACTCCGTCTGTCATTCTCTCTTTCAAGTTCTTTTTAGCACTCTGTGAGCACGAGTTGCCCATCCATGACAATGCCAATCTCGGGAGGAAACCCAACTGACGCGACGTGAGTATTCAACTAGAACTACGAGGAACTGACTATTGACGACAATCTTTCCACGACGTAAAGAACGGAAAAGAAGATGATAGAAATAATGAAGAATTATGCGAAACAACAGCGCGCTCTACATTGAGGGATATGAACCGGAATAATAGAGGAGAGCTAATAATCAAGTAGAAGTGACGTCGTCTGGAACCAATGGAGTGTACTCGTTACAGTTTTCAGATACGGCTTTCTCAGCACCCAGTTTTCACAGTCATAAAGAAATGTTAAGGTGTCAATTACATATTATAATTTTATAGTCTTTGTCTTCGTATATTATTCATAAGTAGGCCTGAGAAATATATGCCCTTATACTACCAGTGCGCTTCGTGCGCCGCTAACTTTGAGTATGTCTCAGAGTTGGGTGAGTTAACGCAGTGTCTTTCGTTCGTTTGAACTCGTGCTTATCATCACGGTAAGTTAGTCCTCAGCATTTGGATGGTTGAAAGACACTCCTTTGATTTCGAAACACAACTATTTACTAAAGGAAAATTTAAAGACATAATTTTCTTTGTTAAAGAAAAATTACACTATTTTAAAGACATTTTATTTTCTGTCTCTAGAAAATACGCCTAATATAACATTGACAAATATCAGCCTTATTATTACACAGTGTTAATATGATGGTGTATTACGTTTTTGTTTTACATAATTTTTCATTTCATATATTGTTACAGTGAATAACAAACCACATTTTCAAATTTTCGAAGAAGAATTATTGCCTGTTGCTAGAAAACACAGCCTTATATCTAGAAAAACTTCGTTCCAATTCTGCAGAAACAATGAGGACATATTTGAAATATTTTACACAAGCATTATCTATCTCAAAATCTGTATCATTATTAGAAATTTCCTCCTTTGAAATTGTCACAAATTTTACGTAGAGCTAAATATCCATAATGTTTATCCAATATATTTTTCATCTCGTTTGCTACCCTCTTCCCTATTTCGTGTTCCAACTATTCGGTCCGTCACAATATAAAATTGACTACATGCTATTTTATATCTGTAGATTTTTTATTTTAGTAGATTATTTTACGACGCTTTATCAACAGCTTAGGTTATTTAGTGTCTGAATGAGATGAAGGTGATAATGCCCTGTGAAATGAGTCCGGGGTCCAACACCGAAAGTTACCCAGCATTTACTCATATTGGGTTGAGGGAAAACCCCGGAAAAACCCTCAACCAGGTAACTTGCCCCGACCTGGAATCGAACCCGGGCCACCTGGTTTCCCGGCTAGACGCGCTAACCGTTACTCCACAGATGTGGACTATATCTGTAGAAAATACACCTAAATTGACATTGATAAATGAAGAGTCCACTGCAAGAATGATGGATGTCATTTGGAATCCATTTTTCAGGAGAAGCAATTGAAAGTTTGAAATGCTTAGCGCTCAAAGTCTGTGATTTTCCGATCATTACTGGACAATGACTATCAGTGTTAATGCCATATAACTCTCTATGCACATTATATATATCTTAAGCTATGCATTGACAGTCTTGGTTCATTTTCGACAAGAAAGTGACATTCATCATTCTTGCAGTGGACTCTTCAAATATCAGCCTTATTATTTCTCTATGTTAATATGATAGTGTTTTACGTTTTTGTTTTACATAATTTTCCATTTCATTTATTGCTGCAGTGAATAACAAATCACATTTTCAAAATTTCAAAGGAGAATGATTGTCTGTTGCTAGAAGAAACAGCCATATATCTAGAGAAATTTCGTTCCATTTCCGCAGAAGCAATGGGGGAATATTGAAATATTTTACACAAGCATTATTTATCTCAAAATCTGTATCATTACTCCAAATTTCCTCATTTGTAATTAAGCCACAAATTTCGCCCTCGGCATCTTGCTGTTATTCTTCTTTACAGGACGTTGAATGTTGCCTGTTACGAATAGCAGTATTCTGTCGTAATATAAACGATCAACTAAAGTTCACGCTGAACGAAACACACTGAAATCCCCCACCCCAAAGCTATTACGTACCGGTACCTGAAGTCAAAGGCGCATGAAGCGCAATGTAACGGCACGTAATTCTTAGCCCTATTCATAAGTATGAATTTTTATCATTTCGTTTAACAGAAGGATCATTATCATGGATGGGCAACTCGTGCTCTCAAAGTGTCAACACATCCTCAGTGCAGGTAGAACGGACTCTGTACTAGCTGTACTGTCTGTGTGCGGTTCTTTCAAGAAACAAGTTCGATTGCGTCTGCAGTAAGTGGCGGCTCGTTTTAAGTGAAAAAAAAAATATATATAATTCTTAGATAATTTCCCTTTAGTTACGAGTGGAAAGAGAATTTTTTTTTATTAAGAAGAGAGGTAAAGCTTGTATTGTGTTATATTACACTTTCTTACGCATGACATTTTATGTTACAAATATACAGCGAAGGTTTTAGCAAAGAAATACTGTCCGCATCTGCTTTAGAACAGCAAAAGGTAAAAGGTAAAAATGAGATATCAACAAGGTGAGACTATATCAAATATCATTAGCACGTTGTGCGTGCGAGTTACAGAATTGCATGACATATGATCGACTAGCTAAAAACATCTATGGATAAATTTTAAATGTGGCAGTATCATGTAGAACATAGACAACTTCACTTTCTTTCACTATAAACTATCTTGAAGAGTGATAAGAAAATCTTCTTATCAAATATGAGACCCTACTTCAAGACCTACAGCTAAGTTTGGAGAAACAGTGACAATTGACAAGGAATCAAGATTTTTCTGAAATCCTTTTGAATTACAACCGATAGAAAATCCTGAAAGTTTATAGCTTGAATTGATAAATCTACAGAACAGCACGCCACTCAGATTCCAGCGAAATCAGGAATCTAACTGTTCGTAATGTTGCCTAAGTCAGAATTTCCAAATATCTTACTCTTTGCTTTCAAAACTGTATGTGCTCGGGGTAGAGTTTAATACAAGAAAGAAGTGTAAAAGCTCTTAAAGTACAGAAAGAGCTCAGAAGTAAGCTTATTTCATCTCCGTGACATGAATTTCTTATTCAAATCCGGCCCCGGAACAATTTTTCCCTCGAAATTATTTGAATTTGTTATTGTTTGCGAATACAGACCTTTCTGAGAACAGAGGAATACTCTTTAATGAATAAAGACTAGTAAATTCTAGCGTTCTACTTTTCAAATAAGACATAAGTTATAATAAGAAATATTAAGAAAATAGTTTAATATAAATAAGTGTTGCAGCTATATTTGTTGTATCTTGAAAAGGTGTATTCAGTTCGTGTTTCCAGTACTAAACTAATTTAAAAGCTAGAAAATAATATAATATTTATATGTGTTTAGATACAGTGTGTCTAAAATTACTATAATTAGTGTACCATGTGTCATTCTGAAATTCAAATCGTGGAATAGATATCACGATCACCTGCATGAGCCGCCAGAGCGCACCGTGGCTTTTGCAGCGAAACTACAACCAACTTGTAACTGCTGCGGCTGGCTCCGTTTGTTTTTCTCCTCTTTCAAGGTTTTTTAGCACTTTGGGAGCACGAGTTGCCCATCCATGATCATTATTATTCTTCTAAGAAGTCCCACATACTAAATAATTACAACAATTTGCTTATTTCATTGCAGGATTTTCTATTACTCTTTTTGTAGTAATAGTTTGTTAGATTTCATATTACTATTAGACCTGCTTATTACTTTATTCCTTCAATATGTTTTAATCATTAATTTCTTCCTCAGAGGTGTTTTATTAATTTATCTCCTTGGAATGAAATCATTACGTTTTTAAAAGCGATATGTGAAATGACTACAACTAGGTCTTGTTCACGATATGTAAATTCTGTTATTCTAATGGAGAGACGCAACCGTATTCTGCACTGACACTGAATGTTACCCGATCTGTAGCAGCATTTGCAGAAAACAGGCGAATCTTGTGATGTGTCTAATTGTGTCGTTGTCTGAGAGCTTTCACGTGCGCTTCCGACGAGTGTACGCGGTGGAACTGTACAGTAAATTGCGTTGCCAGTTGGGACGGTTACACCCGTGCTCAAGCAATTAAAGGGTAACGTCTTCACAGTAACAGAACATTGTCTCCAGTTAGCTGTAACCCAGATTCCACTGAATGCCAGACATACAGCAGCTAGCTTTGAGTAGCAACTTTCAACTTTTACTTCCCTCCTTTTTAGAAGTGTTATTTATAAATCGCAGCTAGGGATAACAATTTTATTCCTTCTGTCTTTGTGTATACGAATATGATACATCTGTGTTAGTAGATGGATGAATTTGATAGATGGTAGGTGAATGAATTTCAGGATGTGAATGGATGGATGGATTAATGCTTGAATTAGTGTGTTGGTAAGTAGATACATGGTTCAGTGGATGAATCAGATCTGCAATATCTGGATGAAATGAAATTTAGGTACCTATATGAATGGATAGATGGATGGATAGCTTAGTGCATTGTTCCGCAACCGGTGTGACACGGCACACTGGTGTGCCTCCACAAGGTGAAAGGTGTGACGCGAACTTTTACCTATTATTGTAAGAAATTAATAAAATTAAATTAAAATAATGAAATTGCCTTTTATGTATTACCTTTATATTTATTAGTTTGATTATTTCGTGCAGTCTCAATAAGGAATTGAATTGTTTATATATATATATATATATATATTATATATATATATTATATATATATTATATATATATATATATATATATATATATATAATATATACACACATATATATATGTTTCACTGTGTTTTTTTTCTCTCTCTCTTTTCATATCTTACATTTATTTTATTTTTTTTATTGTTTTTGTGAAATTTGGTTTGGAGTTAGATTAGTTGTAATTGTGATAATTAATGATAACGGTAGTAATAATAATAACTGTTGTTTTACTATTTTATTATTAGTAGTATTATTTTTGTTTTCTTTGAAGATTCAAACTGTGCATAGTTACAGCACGAATGGCCCAACGGGCTCGTGCGAAGGATCTTGTGTACATGAGTTTGTATAATTTATCATGCATCAATAAATGCACTTATCTACTTTAAGGAAGATTGTACTTGTTTATTCTTCATTACATATCGCGAATTTTTTGTCGTCCAATAAGTTAAATTATTTACTCAACATTGTTATTGTAATGTTGTTTGCTTATTGATATATTAATTTTTGTATTCTCGCCTCTACCGCTGCGCCGGCTGTGGTGCGGTTTCTTTGTAACACTTACTGTAAGTTTTGTGTACCATACCCAGACCTTTGGGAACACTATATTTTATTACTTCATTGCCTGCCACTTTGTCAGAAGCTGGGAGCATGACTGACCTGACTAGGAATTGTCGCCAGGTTTGAAGTTTCCCATATCTTACAATAACTGACAGCTTCACAACCTTAAGATATTTGTTATAATAACCGACAATAAGCGATCCATCTCTGACATTTTTTAAAACATTTACAATTTTCGCAGACAGTATGTCTGAGTTACTAAACTCTCTTCATGTCACGTACAGGTTCAATAAAACGTGTCACATTACCCCTAGCAGAGGATTTTTCAAGAAATATTTCTGATTTTTCCAAATTTAAAATTTCGCTAGAAGGCGGCAAATAGGATTGGTCATTTGGATGGCCCATCACAAGACACCAATTATTTCATGTCTCAAAGCAACAGTAGTTATAATTATTTCAGTTCTATCACAGTTGTGTTCTGAAGTGGCCGTAAAATTGTGATTGTTAGACAGTTTTACTATTTTCTATTACTATTAAACTATTCTATATTTTCAAGATGGACAAGTTCCTTTTACAAATTGTTTCGTCCGCGAGTACTAGTAGTGAAACCATTGAGCTCGAAAAAAAGAAAAACTAGTGCATCGGCAATGTAGTGATAATTATTTATCTTACGGGTTTTCTTGTTTGGTGACAAAACATGCCCAATCCCAGAGTTTGTTGTGTGTGGTGAAAAACTCAGTAATGCTACTATGGTTCCCAGTATATTGAAACGACATTTGTTAACGAAATTAAAACATCAAAGAGGGAGAGACTCAGATTCATCGATGAAGAAATGAGGCTTGCACTGTTAACGATTCCGCCACAGATCAGCCACCTGTGTGCAGCTAAGCAGGCCCAAGTATCACATTGAAGATACGAGTAGAGTTATTTACTTTAGTATTAGTAATAGAAATGTGTATTTTCTACAGTGAATTAAAGTTCATGAATAAGATAATGCAAGAGTCGATTTCTCTTTCATGATAATAATAATAATAATAATAATAATAATAATAATAATAATAATAATAGTAATAATAATAATAATAATAATAATAATTTTATTAACTTTATTCTATTACGTAATTATATTAAGAGAGTCACATAATAGGTTTTTGAGGGGATTAACATTTTGGTGTGCCGTGTTGAGTCTAGGCCCGTCTAGGGTGTGCCGTGAGTATAAAAAGGTTGCGGAACATTGGCTTATTGGATGAATGGACGGGTGTCTAGGTTGGATGGGTGGATGGACGGAAGGACGGACAGGTGGCTGGGTTTTCGGGTGAGTAGATGAATAGATGTATGGATGAGTAGCTGGATTATTGAAAAGAGCAATGATGTAAATGAGAGCTCAAACGTGCTCACAGCCCGTATGCGCTGATCAGAGCACGTAAGGCACGCAGGTACAAGTCACTGGTGAACACAAGGGTTGTACATTACACACTGACGAAGAAGTCGTTCAGTAAATCTCAGGCTGACTGGACTCTTGACTTCTTATGTAAGTGAAAGATGAGGTGAACTCTTTGTTGGTTTGTGGAAATTATTTAGTTACAAAGACAAGCAGTGTTGAACATCTGAAATTATTAGTTCATCTACAGATTGATATAATATTCAAATTAGTTAGTTTTTATTGATATTAAATAGTAGTAAACGTATGTGAAGATGTATTATAGAGCGTCTTCCTCACAGCATTGTATTTATGCTTACAGATTAAAGTACAAACAAAATTGTCTGCTGCTAATGGCGTAGACTCATTACATGTCAGTTACGAGTTGTGTCTATAAATTGTCCAGATTTTCGTACATAAATTATCAGTTTGACAATGTTGTCCAGATATTTTGATCGCATGAATATTTATCAGAATTCATAAGAGAAAAATAGAGACAATCCAGAACTAGTTCATTCTACATGGATCGAGGAACTTAACTTTCTCAAGGATATATTCGAGCTTCTGAACGTTCCGGTGAATTTCAATGTTGTGAAGGCCATAACTCGGAAATGAAGCATTTCCGGACACATGTTGTAATGAACTATTTTGGTTGCCTACATGTGGGAAATACATACCTGAAATTATGCCCCGTATTTTTGAAACATCCTGTATATATATTATTTTTCAAAGTAGGATTATTATTATTATTATTATTATTATTATTATTATTATTATTATTATTATTATTATTATTATTGTCTGATCATTTGATCCTTGCGCCATTTCGTCTCGGTAACAAACAAGTGATATTTTTGCTCCTGTCCCTGGATTCTCCAAGTGTTACGCTCTATCGATCTTTATTCTTCTTGCAGGGGGATGCAATTAGAATCATTAGCTTCCAGGCTACAGTGTCAGGAGACACTGAATAAAGTGGGGTGAGAATGCGCACTTCATACTTTTGCTAATGACTTCCAAGAAAAGGTGATATCTGCTGGGCATTTCATCAGCAGGTACAAAATTGCTTCCATTGTGAAAGTTAGTAATCGTTTATTTAACGTCTCACTTAAGACTTACGTCCTCTTCAGAGTTCTACATAGAAAAGAGCTATGGTCAAATGAAAATGGACAACAAATTCAATAATTCAAGTGAATTTAACCCACAACTTTTCTCTTCGCTACATTCTATAAATTTCTTGCAGAATAGATTTGTAATCGGTTATTTAGCGACGTCCTAGCAACTGCGCGACTATCTAGCGTCGATAGATTTGGTGATATATTGCATTCGTCGAGAATAATCGAGGTTTCTCCATGGATTATCTGACATTGGTCTTCAATCAGTCAATCAATCAAACTCCTGTACCTCCTCATGAGGAGCATAGGGCACTCACAAAGTGCCTCCATCGGACCCTATTTGCAGCCAACTTCTTCACTTCGCTCCATGTTTTCCCCTCCCTAGCAATTTCCTCCAAAACTGTTCTCTTCCATGTATTTTTTGGCCTTCCTCTCGTTCTACTACCCTGGGGGTTCCAATCCAAAGTCATTCTTTCTACTGCTCCATCTTCTTTCCTGATTGTGTGCCCTATCCAATTCCACTTTCGTCTTTTGATTCCTTTTGTGATTTCTTTCTGATTTGTTATCTTCCATAGTTCTGAGTTTGTGATTATATCTGGCCATCTAATTTTTAAAATTCTTCCTAAACATCTATTAACAAATGTTTGCAGTCTATTTTGCACAATTTTACTTGTTTTCCATGTCTCACAGCCATATAATAAGACTGATTTCACATTACTGTTAAAGATTTTAATTTTTGTAGATCTAGATATAATATAAGATTTCCATATTGGGTACAACTGGACAAATGCACTATTTGCATTTTTATTCGGTTATTTACATCCTCAAAGGCTCCACCATCCTTGTCAATTATACTACCCAAATATTTAAATTCTTGAACAGTATCAATGTTATTATTATTTATTATAACTTTATCTGTCTTTTTACTATTTAATCTCATTTCTTTAGTTTTCTTTACGTGTATTTTCATATGAGCCCCTTTTATTACTTCTAATAAAGTATTAACTTTATTCTGCATATCACCAAAACTATGGGAGAGCAAACAGATATCATCAGCGAAATCCAGATCTTCCAAAGTATAGTTTAATCCCCATCTTATGCCTCTTCTAGCGTTGCTAACAGACTGACATTGGTCTTACAGTTGGTAAAATCACGAAAATCAGTCCAAACGGTATTCGAATCAACTTTCGAGTGAAGTTTCGGACCAGGTGATCGTTTCGCTACCTCGAATCTACTCCGGTGGCGTCTCGTATAGATTGAACTAGAAATTATAGGAGGAAATAACATAAGAAATGAAGAGTGCAGGAGAAAAGACTGATGACACGTTTTACTGTTTTTACAGGAGAGCAAGTTAAAAGTTACAAGACTCACTAGAGTCTATTGTCTTTGAGTGATCATTCTTCAGATTTCTTTCGAATAATGAAGTTGGTATTCTGTACAGTTAAACTACACAAATCTACACTACCTGAGCTCTTACATGACATCTAAAACCGAAAAGCGATCATTTTTTTTTGTCGGTCTGGTTGGCGCAGTTAGTATAGCGTTGGCCTTCTATACCCGAAGTTGCAGGTTCGATCCGGGGCCAGGTCGATGGCATGTAAGTGTGCTTAAATGCGACAGGTTCATGTCAGTAGATTTACTGGCATGTAAAAGAACTCCTACGGTACAAAATTCCGGCACATCGGCGACGCTGATATAACCTCGGCAGTTGCGAGCGTCGTTAAATAAAACATAACATTAACATTAATCACAATTTACAGTATTCAATTTTTTTGCATTTGCAAGTACATATAACTTATCAAATATTTTGTTTGCTTCTTCTTTGAATTTTCACTTTTGTCACTGTAGTTGTCGTCACTATCTCGTTTGTTGTAAAACTTCATTAAGTTTCGTATTGTTCATGGTAAGCACGAATCAGTCGTAATATTCTTGCATGAATAACCGTCGGAAAGATGTCTTTACCCAGATTTCCATAGTTTTGATAGCAAGTCTTTCTGAAATCTTTCCAACAGTAGATTCTTTTGATCTGAAGTCAGGTTTTAATCCATTTTTTTTATCCATAGATAATATTTAATTACGTCCTGATAGGTAGGTAATTATGATGGGTTCAGCCCCTCTGGCATTTCGAATACAGGGCAGAAGGTAAGATTTCTTGGCTTAATTAGACCCAGTGTTCTGATTTAAACACCCTGCAACATCAGAAGAATGAATTTCCATTAATTATATTAATTATATCATAAGTAAAAATTTTGTAGTTATGCCCACTTTTCTTATATATTGAGATTTCTGTGACACTTCCAAGATGAAATAACAGAGGACCAAAAATATGCAGAGTCTTTTAGCATGTATTTTTTAAACAGTTTCCTGTTATCCTGTTTAGATTAATCGACTGGAGAGTGTTCTCTGGTTAAAATCTGAACCTCCAAATTTCTTGAAAATTAAAAAAAAAAAAAAAAAAAAAATGGTGCTCTTGAGGCACTTCTAAATATTGAGACAAAAAATATTTTGCATTGTTCTTTATCATAGCACCCCACAACTGTTCCCTGGTATTACATTTTGATTCCATAAACTTCATATATTCACTCCACCCTAATGAATATACTACATAGGAATGCTGTACAACACTTAACTCAATTTCGATAAAAATTGGGCTCATGTTGTTTATGCCACTATCGATTAAATGATTCCCGTTATTTAATTTAAAAGTCATACGAAATACTGAGAAATGTATGAAATATTTTGTCTAAAGTGAACGTTAATATCGTATAAATTGTATAATTATACAGGGTGATTCATTTTTACGTGTAAATACTTTGTGTGTGTATTGTAGAGGTGAAACTAAGACTAAAACATTCTATACAACTTTTTCTCAAATCCTTTAATTCCAGAGTTCCAGTAGATGGCACCTATGTCATAGTAACTGCATAGGCATTACCGTTCTCCCACGCATTTGGTGTGGTATTGTGGGGAATAAGTTACCCGGACCTCGAGTTCACCTCTGCGGTTGACTGGGGAAATCTACCGCGGATTCTTGCAATGCGAATTGCATGGTCTGCTACATGATATCCCTTTTCCAACGCGAGTGAACTTATGGTTTATGCACAATGGTGCTCCTGCGCATTACTGCCCAACGGAAGGGCGTATCTCAATGCTGCGTATCCAGATCAATGGATAGGTTGCGCAGGGCCAACTCCTTGGCCAGCCAGATCACCGGACATGAACCCTCTGGACTTCTTCAAGTTGAAGGATAGCACTTTGAACATGCATTACACTAAGAATTGTGTAAATGTGTAAAGTCTAGAAGAAATTGCTTTACATTCCTTACTGTGTTTGGTTTTAGTTCACAAAACGTGCACAAGTGGACTGCCGAGGATATGGATTTAGTGACTTTGGTTATTTTTGTATTGAAGCCCAAATGCACTATACGAAAGTAATAATTAGTTTACATTTGGCGTGTTATCCTTTCTTGTTTGGGAGCGCAAGTTCCACGAAAAATGGCGTTAACTCTGGAAACAAAGGTTTTAAGAAAAAGTTGTATAGAACGTTTTAGTGTTACATTCACCTCTACATTACACACACACACACACACACACACACACACACACAAAGTATTTACACGAAATAATGAATCACCCTGTATAATTTGATAATTAAAATATATGATCTTATTAATTTAAAACTCATACTTCGGGACTGCTCGTCGCATGTTATCTGTTTCTTCTCTAATCGAAATGAAGTATGTTTTACTTCAAATTGTTACATGTACTATCCATTGTTTCTGTTAAGCTGAAAGTTTTAAATGAAGAAGGGCTGGTATATTGCGATTATTAAATGTTTAATAATTTACCTACGTCATATCAATTATTCAGATAACCCTCTCCGTAGTTTGACCTATTATTTGTTCATAATAATAATTGGACGTAATTTAGCAAATTGCACTCAGTGTATTACGTGCCTAATACGATAATTTAACCAAATATAATAATTTCCTTTAACAGCACTCAAAATTCCCATCAAATCTATCGGAAGAGAACAGCGAATAGCATATGTGGATCTCGACGCTTAAAATGTTGCTAATTTACTGTGTATGATATTACAGTGTAATGAAAAAACATGTTGGTACGGTATGCAGCTAAATTACTGTTAGCAGTATTGGTGTTAAGCCCCATTTTCTACATATAACCAAAATCGTGTTGATAGTTAAAAGGATTGATGGATGGATGAATGAATAAAATTGAATAATGGATGGATGGGTTAATTGATAACTGCATGAAGTTATTGATTAATAAACAGTATTTCAGCAGTTTTATTTTCTACGTTAAATTTTTGAAGCCAATCCTGGAATGCTATGGTAACCGATTTATCATCTGCATATAATATTGACTGAAAAGATTAATTTCGTTATATTAATTGAAAACTTCAGAAGTAAAGATATACAAAACTATATATAAAATCAATATATTTCAAATAATAAAATTTGAAAAGTACGAAATCATTTCATGTAATCATTCGTAAACCAAGAGTAGAGTGTGTTACACCTTCTACTGTATTTAGATCAAAGGCTCACTTCCTTTTTGAACTTTCTTCTTATTATTGTTGACATACAAAAAGGTCCTAGGAGAATGATTCCTTTTCATGGTACACGTATTTCATAATGAACCATCCATCTTACCCTTCCATATCAAAATCACTGTGACAAAGAACAACGGAAGAAATATGAGTGCGTATGTATACAAATTCTTACAGTGTATAAATAATGCACATAGACATAAATGGAGAGATTGCATATGATGAAAAAGTAACTATTGTACCTACAAAAATGAGGAGGAGAGTTGCTGCAGTGTAGCCCCTTGTTATTTTATCTTACTCTTTTCCTTTGTCTTAGATTTTCTTTTCTATTAGCAACTTTCTCATTGTGAATAATGTTGCATAGGTATTAGTCTTATTAAGACTTGATTCTTAATAGAAGATTGGAGGTAAATTTAATGTTTAATATTGTACCAACCTTGAAATTAAATGTGATTATATAATAATCTTAAATTTCATTTAGGTGTGGGATAATTCATATTACTTACAAATGGCTTTTAAGGAACCCGTAGGTTGATTGCCGCCCTCACATAAGCCCGCCATAGGTCTCTATCCTGTGCAAGATTAATCCACTGTCTATCATCATATCTCATCTCCATCAAATCCATTTTAATATTATCCTCCCATCTACGTCTCGGCCTCCCCAAAGGTCTTTTTCCCTCCAGCCTCCCAACTAACACTCTATATGCATTTCTGGATTCGTCCATACGTGCTACATGCCCTACCCATCTCAAACGTCTGGAATTAATGTTCCTAATTATGTCAAGTGAAGAATACAATGCGTGAAGTTCTGCGTTGTGTAACTTTCTCCATTTTCTTGTAACTTCATCCCGCTTAGCCCCAAATATTTCCCTAAGAACCTTATTCTCAAACACCCTTAATCTCTGTTGCTCTCTCAAAGTAAGAGTCCATGTTTCACAACCCTACAGAACAACCGATAATATAACTGTTTTATAAATTCTAACTTTCAGATTTTTTAACAGCAGACTAGATGACAAAATGTTCTCAACGGAATAATAACACGCATTTCCATATTTATTTTGCGTTTAATTTCCTCCCGAGTGTCATTTATATTTGTTACTGTTGCTCCAAGATATTTGAATTTTTCCACTTCTTCAAGGATAAATCTCCAATTTTTATATTTCCATTTCGTACAATATTCTGGTCACGAGACATAATCATATACTTTGTCTTTTCGGGATTTACTTCCAAACCTATCGCTTTACTTGCTTCAAGTAAAATTTCCGTGTTTTCCCTAATCGTTTGTGGATTTTCTCCTAACAGGATAATTCATATAGTTTTCATAATTCTATAGCTATTTGTTCTATTAACCTTACTTGCCGAAGAAAATTAACTTAAACTAGAAATGACTACCTTAAATGTTATATATTACACCTTAAATATCGTCCACACCTGCGAAGTAACGGTTAATGTGTCAGGCCGCGAAACCAGGTGGCCCGGATTCGATTCCCGGTCGGGGCAAGTTATCTGGTTGAGGTTTTTCCTGAGTTTTCCCTCAACCCAACATGAGCAAATGCTGGGTAACTTTCAGTGCTAGACCCCGGACTCATTTCACCGGCATGATCACCTTCATCTCATGAGATGCTACGTAACCTAAGATATTGATAAAGCGTCGTAAAATAACCTACTAAAATAAAAATAAAAAACCTTAATAGTACATTATGAAAACGAGCCTATAATGATATTAATTAAGACGCGACTATGTTTGTTTATGAAACGAGCGCAAGCGAGTTTCATAATTTTCATACGAGCGTCTTAATTCCCATTATAGGCAAGTTTCATACGACTTTTTATGCTCGACCATATTTCTAACTCGAAACTATTCAGAAGTATTCATTTTATTTGTATCTGGCTGAAGATCGGAAGTGACCTTGTGCATATCTCGTGAATAGTGAGATGTGCGCAGACGCGAAAGTATTGATTTTTTCCGGGGTACAATAATGGCATTGACCTTGCAGAGAATAACATGAACTAATTTTGATATAACCTGGAAATTGATTTAGAATTAAAAACGAGATGACAAATTGAATTTATTTGAATACTAGCCGTACCCGTACGCTCCGCTGCACCCGTTAGAAATAAATATAAAGTAATTGCATAATTAAAATAGGACATTTGATCCAGGGAACATTCGTGTTTGATAGAAGGATAAATCGTTTAATATGTTACTTAATTTAAATTGTATTTAAAATATTAAAATGCGATCATTTTGATCCAGAGACCACTCATTTGGTGCAATGACAATTCCTTTAACATGTTTCTTAATTGTTATTACGAATTATTTTTGGAATAGCGAAAATTAACAGAAAACTTTTGGCTACAGTTTTATTATTATGTTTATATTATATTATATTATGAAAAAGTGTGTTGATAACGGATGTACTCGAATTAGAAAGTTTTTAATTTGTTGTGGGAGCTCTTGAATCTCAGGAGGAACAACTTTTACAACAGCGCAACATAATCTGCTTGGCTCATTACCCAATTTTTTTGCATTGCATTTATTGCATATGTATTTTATGTATTTTAACACGATTCAATTGAGCATAGTTAAAATTTTAATTATAAAATAATGGATTGCTAAGCTAACGTACTATTACTGCATGCTAAATCAATACACTCTCGTTGTTCGTTAATTCTCTGAGATAAAAATGAATATGTTCATAAACATTATTATAAGAAATACAGGAAATGAATATACAGAATAACCTATCAAGTTTTCTGTGCATAAGAAGCTATTTTAATCTTACCTGTCCTCAATTCACTCACACGTTACTGTAATAACATTATAGCATTATGTCCATCCAGAGAAACTATACTTTCCAATGATGAAATAATAATTAATTATACAAATCGGTTAATTTAGCTTCCGATATTACTTCATACGAACACAGAAACATTGTCTGTAGGCTGTGTTTCATAGCTTTCGATTATTGTGTCCAAGGCCTCTTATAGACGAAGTCATTTGTTTTTTATTTCAATACACCGCCTTAGATGGCAGTTATTTTAATTTTAAAACTCATTTATCTCATTAAATATCAGTCCTATCAACATTTTTCAGGGAATAAAACTTATCAGAAATCATTTTTAAAGAAACTTTTGTTATGTAACATATTTCACAAAAATCAATAATAAGCGAGATATTTCGATTTATTTAATTCAGGCCCCCTTATAACCCCCCTTTAAATAATGTATTTTGAATGCCATGTAGCCTAAAATCTAAGTTACAACGAACTTAATTTATATTCCAATTTTCATCGAAATTTGTTCATCCATTATCGCGTGAAAAGGTAACAAACATACAGACAGACAGACGACATACAAACAAAAATTTCAAAAAAGCGATTTTCGGTTTCAGGGTGGTTAATTATATATGTTAGGACCAATTATTTTTGGAAAATCGAAAATTACCAGAAAAACTTCGGCTACAGATTTATTATTAGTATAGATTATTTACAATTAACGCTAATTATTATAGTAACAGAACATAACCCTCTGTGACAGTATTGGATTTCCAGCCTCCGTGACGTTTCCCTCGTCTTTCGATTGCATATCCGAGAATACTCGAAAACCTGAACTTTAATGAATAGGTGTACTTTAATGACATGCATTAAAGATTGCTACCAGGTGTATAATTATTACATTTCGGCATGGTCGAGCATAAATATCCAATTTAACAAATTATGGATCAGTTATAATTCTTATTAATAAATGTTTTTCGAGCTTCCTATAGTCACATTCTTATAGCTCTTTTAACGTGCATTTGGCGTTATGACTAAATCAGTTTGCAGGCACATGGACAGTTCTTATTAAGTTTGGTAAACAGTTACATGGAGTACAATAATTTTTAAATGTAATTCATGTACAGGACATCACATACATATTTGTCACCTTTATCTGGACGTATTTTCAGCTCAAAATTTATTTCTTTAGAAATTATTGTCTTAACAAAGTTTAAGAGATAAAGGAGTGTCTAACTTTTCGTTTTTTACTTTATCTGATAGAAGAACACATTAAGTGCAAAAGTGTCTATAGTGTAAATAAACATTTTGAATGTTATTCCAAATAAAGTTAAATCAGTTAAAGAAAGTGATACTTCGTGCGAAATAATTTCTGCTGAATTGACTCTTAAGTTTAAAATGACAAAATGACGAAACAATTTCAGGATGCAATGGGTGCAGAAAATGTGTAGATATCTCTATGAAAATATGGAAATAGAAATTCAATTTGATTTATAATATTACAAACTAAAGCAAAGCTTTCCCTGGACATTAATTCCCTCTTACAACTGTGTTCCGTGATCACTATTTTAAGCCCTTTTCAGAAGTTACAAATGTATGGTTTTTCTTTAGTACGAAACTTTATAATGTAAGGTGTTTTCTCTTTTCATTAAGTAGAGTTTCACACAGGATTATTTCAGTTTGTCATACATTTGTATATTATTTTATTTTCATTACTCGAAATTTTAATAATTTCGTTATACTGAAGGGAGTAAATTCTGAAATTTTCAGACGAATTCTAATTTTTAAACTCATAATGTTGCGATGTTTGTTCGGCTTTATGCACATCTTAAAAAAAATAAGAAATTAATTTATTAATTATTGTTAGTGATGTTTTAGGAGATGCAATACATGCCTATATAATATATATATATATATATATATATATATATATATAATTTTTCTAGAAGAATGAGACTTCTTAATTGAAGCAGTTATGAAAATACCACAGAAACCGATTACACTGAACAACAAATTTTTGCTTTTTGTCTTGCTCCGAAATAAAAATAGCTGAATATTATTAATATGTGCGCCCTAAATCTGAACTTAAAATCCAAATTGCCCCATCACGTACCATTTTCCGGGGAAAATGAATTGAATTTTTTATGACAAAAGTTATTTGTTTTTAATCTTTCGCTGCTACTGATCAAATTACAACATACTACGGATTCAAAATTCCTCATAATACTTGAAAAATGTGTACTGGATACAATAATGATGTAACATAGTTTAAAACACAACAATAAAATATTTCATGCATATAATGAAACAAATCTCGGAATTTGAACTTACATTTAAAATAATTTTCTGGGTGACTTCTGTTTAAAACTAGACCCAAACTGTATTTTACAAGGAACCAACAATAGTCTGCAAGCATCCTGGATAATGATCTTCCTTTATATTGCCTTTCTATTTCAGATATTTCTTGATGAAATCTTTCCCCATGCTCGTCGTTTACCGCTCCTAAGTTTGGAGGAAAGAAATCCAAATGAGAATGTAAAAAGTGTATTTTGAGAGACATATTACACCCCATTTTGTCATGTGCACTTGTCATGATTTCTACAACAAGTTCTATGTAGTTCTCTGCCCTAGAATTTTCAAGGAAATTTTAGCAAACGCGTTTGAAAGCACGCCATACCATTCTTCCTGTAACGGAAAGTTTTTCCTCAAACAAAGAGTCAGCCATAACTTTGTGAATTTGTGGACCGATGAAAATGCCCTCTTTTAATTTGTCTTCTCTCAAACTGATAAACGTTTCCTTTAAATACTGAAAACCACACCCTTGTTTGTTCATTGCATAGACGTCACTTCGAACTCTTATGAAATTTACTTAATAGAAGGGACCAATATCTGTTTATTTATTAGAAATACAAAATAACATGCTAACAACCACAATAAACCGTAAATAAGTCATAAACCCATAAAATACATTAGCTTTTGTTTTGGTTTATACCCCCAATCCGCGACTGATGTATCCTGGGGGAACGCGTATCGAAAAGTGAAATCATAGCATATCTTAAAAACCTTACGTGATACTAAGAAAAGAGATGCATTTTCGGATTCGGCGCATATCAGACCATAAGGGACACATTGTTATAAGTCGAAGCAAAATTATTTTTGTTCAGTCTTATCAGTATTAGATTTCAAAATGTAAATATGTAGCAACAATGATTATCATAATTTATTTATTATAGTCCCAACTTCTGTTTTCTGTAATACAGTAAATTTCCATAATTACATTTTACTGTACATATTACATAATGTAATAAAGAGTTTTATCTTCTTTCTGTCTAGTGAAGGTTGTGTATTAGTATATTACATTACAAGTTTCGGAAGTGCTTTTTACAAAATCGAGGAAAAGATTGAAAAAGGAGCAGAGCGGGTGTACTGTAATGGGTATATTTTATTGTAGTTTTATATTATGAAGAATGGTAACTCCTAACAACAAGTTTCAGTGTGGGAATACTGAATTTCAAGACCGAACAACAATAACTGTAGCTACAGTATATACAGCAAAAAACACGATCGTGCAAAAATTTCTATTATAAATATATTACATATTCCCTCTATTCTTTGAAATATTATCTAAATGTATCCTTTTGACTAGAATTTTGGGATTAGTTTGCATAGTTATCGATTCGATTTTCAAATTTCACTTGCAAAATTATGATTGAATACCGTTAACTATTAATTCTATATCTGTTAAGCTAATTGATTCTTGATTTCATCTTAGGAACGGGTTTAGCAAGCTGCTTAAGAACATCCCTTTCATTATGTTTCTGCATTAAATTCTGTTTCAGAATATAATGCATAATTATTATAATACTTGCGATGTCTGTTGTAGCAAAGATTTCTCTTTTTTCACATTCAGACCCTTTCTCGAACATTAGTATTATAACCCAAAGAGTTGAAACAGTTTAGGTGTTCAATAATGCTAACAAATTTTACCCCTTAATACGAATAGATAGACTATATTTTAATATAGTGAGCAGACAGCGGATTTTCGGTCCCGATACTGACCATTAAGTGTACATCAGTTACAGGAAGATCATTGAACTCATTGCTACTCTCCGTCCTTAAGTCAAGGGACGTGACGTCTTCTCTCTGTGTAGGGACCGAAAATCCGCTGTCTGGTAGTGAGCTTAGTTTCTCTTCAACGAGAAGTTTGTAAACCTGTAAATTACTACTTCTTATTACGTCCAAACACGTCGTTAACATTTTCACAATACAGGGGAGAGTTGGGTAGTATCGGACATCGGATAATATCGGACAGTGCGTTTCTTTCATCTATCACCAGATGGTAGTACCTGAATGATATGATTACGTTTCTGTATGCGACAGAAACGAAACCATGTCATTCAGGTACTATCATCGTGTGGTAGATGAAAGAAACTCACTGTCCGATATTACCCGATGTCCGATACTACCCAACTCTCCCCTACTGAGTGCTTCCTTGACAAATGTATCGATGACAGGAATTTACTTTTATTGTTTGTATTATGTCACATTTTGCTAGTATTGCATAGCACAAAATATATTTTACTCTTTAATTTCACAGCATGGAAGAAATGCATGCGAAAAATATATAGACCTAAGCTATACAATATCCAAGGAATTGTAATTAATTGCATGATATATTTAATTTCCTATAAAATACATAAGTAACACATTCACCAGACAACATAAAGTATTAGAGGATTTCAAGTAATGATATGGATAAATTATATTTATGGGCCCTATGATATTACTGTACAACTATTATGTCTATTTTTTTAAATATCTATTAAGATTTATATAATAGCATAAATTATATTACGATACAAGGTTGGGAAATGCTTTTTACAAAATCGAGAAAAAGTTTGAAAAACGAGCAAAGCTAGTTTTTAAATTTCCGAGATTTTGTAATGCACTTCATAAACGTGTGTTGTACAATTTTTTCCACGATCACATTTTATATATTTTGCATTGAAAATTTAGAGCAATATTATTCCAAAGTATTTGCAAAATTGCACTGTAATGGTAAATAAATAACAATAAGACGTACTCTGTAAGGGGCCTATTTCAGCATAATTTTACCACAGTCTAGTATTTACAGTCACGAAGCTTGAGTTTATGAGGGTAATAGGAGCAATAGACTATGCAGGTACTATTTGGCATTGTCTGTAATGAGGCGATAATAGCGATCCTAGTGGTTAGCAACTATCTATGGATGCATATTTACTATGTATTGAGCCTTGTGGCTGTATATACTAGACCAGTGATGTCAACTGATGCCCATAGGAGTAAGCGCGCGCTTTAGAGTCCAGGAGAGCCTGAGCGCTTTACAGCGGAAAGGAAAGAGACAGACGAAAGAGGTAGTATATGCCGCTTGGTCGAGCTATATTCAGGGATGGCCAGCACTGATGCAATGGATAGAGGGAAGAGAATTTATTAAAACTGTATCCATGTTAATTTTTAGATTTGTCTGAGAAGTATAAGTGCATTATAAGAATGTAAGTTTTAATTTTAAAGATCATTTTTGACAAGTTTGTTTTGTTTTATTCAAAAGGAATATTTTCTCAACTTTTTTACAGAAACGAGAAATTTTCAGATATGTTTGTTTAGTAGCCTTACAGGTACTAAAACAATGTTTTGGTAAATATAATATATCGTAAATACGTATTACTGAAGATAATGTATTAAAATGTTTGAAAATATTCGCATGGAAAATGTTTGTAAGGAAGTGAATTAACAAAGCAAATACTGTTACATCACAAACAAAACATATGTGCCTATGTGTTAGTAAAACGTCAGCTCTATAGCTTCAGCAGATTTCGAGATAATTTAATATTCTGATAACAGAAAGTTGCGCACCAATATCACCTAAAAGCATAATGCGATAAGAGTTTTATTATGTAATATTAGTTACAGTTAAAACATATACCTAGACAACTTTGCTTTGTACTGTAATATTGTTTTGATTACTTTTATAAGGCTAAACATACCATCAATATCAATTTCAACTTATCATGTCATATTCAGTGTCTTTCTTTGGGATAACACTTTCTTTATGAATGATGTGTTTAATTAACTTAGTATAGTATAGTTATACTGTTATGGAATTAACGTGAATATTCCTTCTTAACTTTTTATTATGTTATTAACGTTTAAAACATAACTGCAATATTAGGCTAAGAAATAGGTGTTAGTACTTTTGTTTTACAGACAATATAAAAAATAACAAACAGAACGAAGCTATATAAAAATAACGACATAAAATTTCACGTTCCGTTTGAAGTTTATGCACCACTGTTTTCCTAATCCAACAGGCTCCTTATTCCTCCTACTATACCTAGCGCTTAATGCCCGCGCACGATGTCAAGGTCAGAAAAATGCGATTGCTTTGACATCACTGTACTTACTGTGGTTTTATATTATGAAGAAAGGTTTCTCTAACAACAAGTTTCTGTCTGGGAATTATAATTTTCAAGGCCTAACAACAATATCTGTAAATAGATAAAAAAGACAATATTGCAAAAATGTTACATACAATATATGTAAATAATATCAAGCTCATAGAATTGGTTTAAATATTTCTTTTTATAAAGCGTATCGTGAGCTGTGATTAAATTCTGGCATTTGCGGTTACGAAATTAGGCAATCTCCAGCAAATTAATATGTAACTCTCTCCTGCTGAGTCTGCCAATTTATTCATTGTCTTACGTTTACCCCTAATTATAAGCTTTGATTTTCGATCATGCTGATAATATATAGGACTCTCACTTGTTGGCGATAATGGACTAATGATAACAATATTGACTATGACGAAAAAATAAGTTTACCTACAACAAAAAAGCACCTGCCATATTTTTCAATTTTCAGTAGCTTTTGACGGACTTTCTTTTATTTCCTTTTTCAGTATTGTATAATATAATTTTTTTTTAATCAAATTCTTTGTCGATTCTTAAATTCCGATTTCGTTCTGTTCCTCTTAGTTTGACAATTTTTGAAGATTCAGTTTCTGTTAATAATATTTAAACAAAAGTATCGCTTTTCGTATAATTAGGTACTCCCTTCTGTCTCCCATTGCACGAAACCTGAATAGGCTTACTCAATTTGTCAAAATCACCTTAAAAATTCGTTACGGTCGTTTGTTCAGTAGAAATTCGCTTTTGAGGCCCGTTGCAATGTTCTCTTCTTCCTCTTCATCTTCTTATTATCTTTCTTCTTCTTCTTCTTCTTCTTCGTTTTCAAGCATTGGGATACATGCCCTCTGAGTCTATGTTGCCTTTTCCATTGCTGTTTCATTAGCATTATAATTCTGGGATCTTGCTGGATGTTTTCAGTGTTGAATTCCGTTTGTGAGTTTCGGAAATATGTAAGACACAATTCATTATCCTGAAGATTGAATAATGACTAACCGAGTTAAATTTTTAAGTGCGCGAATAATGATTAAAAAATCACTCTTGGGACTATCACATTTAGTAATTGAAGGGTTCAGAACTAGAGTGGGCCTAGAGCCATTTACTAAAACTGTAGAAAACAAGGGCTAAAATGATTCAATGGAAACATGTACCAAGTAATATAAAGTATACATATTAAAACTAAATGATATGTCAATCTTCAGTAAACTATGGTATTCACTTAACTTTAACCCTTGCTTTCTCCGTTTTTAATAAATGGCGCTTGGCCCAATATGGCTCTGAAGCCTTCAATTTTGATCCCTTATATGTCCTAAACATATGGAACAGAACTCTGACTTTAATTTCATTCCAAATTAACTAATGTAGGCCATAATGTTTATATAGATTTTCAAAATCTGTTTCCCTTGAAGTGAGAAAATATTTCTAATAGTATTGATAATTATAATATTTGTGTGAATTGAATATGTATTTGAAATTACTATTTTACTTCATTTTAAACTTTATTAATTATTTTATTTACACTTTTATTTACATATTTATTTAAGCCTGTAAGTCCTGTTTTATATTTGAACCTGAGATTCAGTTTAAAGTGTGGTAAACATTCTGTAATCAGTGATAATTCTTACAGTAATTCTAAGCATAATTGCCTCTGATTTTCTCTGCTTATATCTCGCCTCTATTTAGTGCATTTCAGTTTTGCTCTTCGTACTCGGGGCTTTTCCCTCTTGTAGTACAAGAATGTTCCATTTGGATTTGATGAGGGTTGCACTTAACCTGTCGAGCTGATGGAGTGGTCAATTTTATACACGCGAAATGAAGTGTAAAATGAAACTTATGAGTCAACTCAAAGAGAGGGGAGATAGCAGACAATACAATAGCCGCTTCCATAAAACGCTCTGTAGCGATTTTTACAGGCGATGAAATGTTAGTCGCGTCTACAGATTAACCATTCTTTTATCTGACGTTTAATGACAAGGAAAGGAGGTACTCGCAGCGTCAGCAAAGCGGCTGTAGTGTTAAGAGTCATTCGTGAAGAATTGTGATTTGCTATTGTCTTGGGTCGACTCTGAAGATTTATGGATACCTTGAAAATAAGATACACAGAATCGGTACAGTTTTTCTACTAAATATATAAATTAGCATCATCATAATATCATCATCAGCTTCAGGGCTTAAGCCATAACTGGCTCGTTCCAGTCTTATGAATTACAACTGTTGTATCCATCTCATTCTCGGTCTGCCAACATTCCTGACATATTTCGGGTTATGCTGTAATTTAAAATTAATTTTGGAATACGGTCATCTTTCATCCGTTCTAGATGCTCCATCCAATCGTTCCTATATTGCAGGCCTGCACAAGGTTTGCGCTCTCCGAGCCGGCTCACAACTCATGAGCGGAATGCAGATATTAGTTGCGCTCTGTATAAGGATGGACTGGAAGAAGAGGTGATCTCTTACAAAATATACACATAAGGAAATACAGTACTAGTAAGAGTGTGTATGAAATGAATTCCCGTTCAGTGTTTGCAAAACTATCTTGGACTATTATTAATTAATAAAGAAATATTTATTTTACAGAAATAATAGAAATTCTATAGCTACTTACATACACAATATCATTTTGTTATATTTTTATTTATTAGTAACTTATATCAAAACGAGGTTTTATGCTGTTGGCAGCTGAAAGGAACAGTAGCATACTGATCGTAATGAAACCTCAGTTACAGAAGTTCGATGTCTGCCTTTATTAAAGTTGATTATAGAAAACAGTTGCTCACAAATATAAATGTTGAGGCAAACATAGCAATCATTTTCACAGCCAGCCTGTGTAGTCGTGAATATTATTGCTAATGTTTAGTCTTGTAAAACTCAACCAGGTTAGTAGTATTATTCAAACGATCTTTAGCCCTTAGTTCACATTGAATATTAATAAGTTCGAGCTGTAAATCATTAAATGTTAAATGTTATGTTCCATCTATTAGATTCCTCCATGCCGTACTGTAGCAGTAGGTAAGCAACTTGAAACAGTTACTAAGAATAGGCCTACACACTGCACTCCACTAGATAGTTGAGTGGTCGTTTCCCTCTACTCTACCTATAGCAAGTCTGTGTCATTCTGACGTATCTTCCTCTCCGTTTCGGCGAGCGGTAAAGACGGCTCTCCCGCTCCGAAGGAGCGCGCGCGCTCGTTGAGCGCTGTTTGTGCAGGTATGCTATATTGATATATTTTTTATGTTAATTTGAATATTCTGAGTTCTTTTCGAATGTCATCATTTCTTTTCCTATCCCATAAAGTATATCCAGTCACACCTCTTAAAAATTTCATTTCTACAGTTTCTATTCTGCGTTCTTCTTTCTTATTTATAACCCTCCCTTTTATTTTATTTGTATTATTTTTGTGAAGTTTGGTATAAAGTTAGATTAGTTATAATAGTGGTAATCAATGATAACGGTAGTAATAATAATAACTGTTGTTTCACTATTTTATTATTAGTAGGCATTATTTTCGTTTTGAAGATTCAAACTGTGCATAGTTACAGCACGAATGGCCGTATGAGCTCGTGCGAAGGATCTTGTGTACATGAGTTTGTATAATTTATTATGCATCAATAAATGCACTTATCTATCTATCTATCTATCTATCTATCTATCTATCTATCTATCTATCTATCTATCTATCTATCTATTTATAACCCTAAATTCTGCACCATACATCAACATAGGAACTGCTACCACTTCGTAAAATTTAAGTTTGGTGTCTTTCCGCGTAGTCTTTAAACATCTTATTGTACCACATATGTAATTGAATAATTCAATTTTTTCAACTTTTCCCAAGTTACCCTCACCACACAATGTTTGCTCGACTTTATCAGCGCCTTCGAGACGATGGGTCTCTTCGTCCCCGGCGCATTGGTGGAAGACCGCGTAGACATCCATTATGATTACACTGAACTGAAAGAAAAGGTATTGTATTGAACATTAAACGTAAACAAACAACAATAACCCTTCTCATCTCTAACAAACATCTCAACAAACAAACAATCAAACAGGGGTGCACACATTAGCATACATCGACGTACGCCCGCGCAAAAAAAATTCAACGGTAACTTCGAAACAATGCGTCAAAAGATATAGGTTTTTCAACAAAAAAGGTTCCTTATTTTTTTAGATCTATTACCCCTCAGAGTTTGTCGCAGAGGTTTTGAATCACCTTGTATAGCCTATATATATATATATATATATATATATATATATATTGTATATATAACATTAATACAGAACACAATGGAATAATAATAATAATAATAATAATAAATAATAAATAATAAATAATAATAATAATAATAGTTAAAATGATCTAATTAATAAGTAAACCTAATTTTTCATTACTACCTACATATACATACATACATACATAAATGTGACATGCATATATATATATATATATAGTATTTTGATACTATATTTTTTCACTACTTTCACTTCACTCTCATATCACTCATTGCACTGACACTGACCTTTAGAACACATTTCACTGACATTTTAGAACACATTTCACTGACACTATAAATTTTTCTGATCGAAACGTTCACTGGCACTGCGAACCATAACTTCATTGACACAACACGCTCAGTGATACAACATTTCAAATAAAATTAACAATTACATCATTATTTTTCCATGAAATCATACTTATAAACTATATTAACCTAAAATTGCTAGACTTAGACTCGTTTGTAAGCTATTTTAAACTAATTGACAATCCAAACGAAACGAATAACTCGTCAGGCTAAGTAAATATATTCCACCTTGAGTAATGTAACATATCTTTTGTAACCTTTACACTTTATGCACAACTTTCAAAGTTATTTTTTAATCTCTTTAAGGAAGGACAGCCCTCAAAGACCGCTGCAGGGAGATTATTCCGATCAGTTGTAGTTCGATTTAAAAATAAGAAGTTACCTACATCTGTTCTTTGTTTCCTGCATTTTATTTTAAAATCATGATCGTTCCTCCAATAGTACGTTGGCTTCTCTAACCGAGCCGTTATATAGTAATAGTCGTACTCATAAAGACTCTATATACAGACGTTTAACTGTCTTATACAATGACTAGCTCGTTTATACGTCGTGTGTAAATTCCCTAATAATAATCACTACATACGTCGTGTATAACAGTACAACTATTACACAGCTACGTCATAGATTCGTCATTACTTCATTACGAAAGGTAATAGAATATCTGAGATTCTCTATTGCATCCAGTAGAGCGCTCTAGTGTGCCGTGTAAAGTATCTATAGTACAACTGGCTCTGATCGATCACCACACTATATTTTGGTCAAAGACTACAAGCTACAGCAATATTATTCTAATTATTCTATGCTCTTTGGTTTGTTCTTCTATGGTTACAAGGCAGCCATCATCATAAAATGAAAGTCGATAGGAACAGCTGTTAGAGGGGCAGCCATTTTTTCTCTATACACAAGGCTTAAACAAGGGGTTTCCTGTATATAACCAAATAGCTTACTACTACAATAGTGGAAAGTAACGAGAAAAATTGGCGACATACTCCACGACTGCCACCTAGCGGTTCGATAAGATAACTAGCAGCAGCACTCATGGCAGTTGATATGATTTGGTAAAAACGATATTTTTCTCTTTGTTTCTCATGTCCTTTAATTTAAGGAAATATCTGAAGTGGTGTTGTTTGTGTCATATACGACTGTTTTAATTACCAGATTCAAATGAAAGAAAATAATAATTGTCAGGTTTCCCAAAAACAAGGAATTGTAAGGACCATATAATGAGGTTATGATTTATTTGATTATTGTAGCTAATGATGAGAGGAATAGATAAACTCTCTCAATCTTTAGAGCTATTGTTGACATTCAGTATAACATGGCCCATGTAAGTTGCACTGAATTGTACAAATTTATCTGCATTGAAAAGGAATCAATGTATCTTGACCAAGTAAAGTGAAAAGTGTAAATAAATTATTTTGAGATGTCAGAAATATTTGGAAATGATTTTCATAAATTTTTGTGAGAAAGTTTTCATGGACTTAGAAATAAGATAACTAATTGCTTTCTAAAACACAATGTAAATGTGAAAGTTCTCAGTAATGTTTGTATGAGATTGCTGGTAGACAAGTATTTCAGTGTCCTTAAAAACGCACATGTAAAAAAGCAAACAATTCAGTTGTGACTTTCAAAAGCTACAAAAATATAAAATGAAAGAAGATAGCATACAGTTAATATATTAAACAAATCGTTTCTTTCAAATGACTGGATAATCATTATTTATTTTTCTAGTAATTTTTCTTCCTCCCAGTTCCTTATTAAAATTCAGATTTCATTTTACAATTCATATAGATGACAAGGGTACAAAAACAAAAAGAAAGAGCTTTGAATTTATTTAGTTATTACGTTTCTTAAATATCAAACTAACATTTTTCTCTTTAAGTTTAAATATAGCCTATGTATTTGTTCTCATAGCGAGTCGCTAGATGGCATTGGCGACGCTGTCGCTAACCACATGCGTGTTATTAATCATTAGTTCATTACTTTCCACTATTGTAGTAGTAAGCTATTTGATATAACTACTGTAAAGCGGTTCCCGTTGTATAGTTATAGACTGTTTATACATCCATTGCTTATACATGATTTATTAGTAACATTCTCTGTCTCAACTCTGCATAAGTCTCGTATAAAAACTATACACGGTTTATTAGTAAGACCGTAAAAATATAACAAATTATTTATGTACTTCTACATATTTTTGTGCTCGTTTATATTAATTTTGTGCAATATGTGCTTGAAGGTAGGTGATAGCTATTAACAATTCTGAACACGGTTTGGTCTTGAGTTTGTCGTAGATACAGCAGGCTGTACGTCTCGCTACGTGAATGACAATCCGGCATCATAAGAGGGGGGCCACCCTTTTACGAGGGGTAAGTAAAAAATAAAAAAAGAATATTCTGAGCGGAGAATTTAATTTGACGACGTCGGTGATCCGCTGATGGTTCATGGAAACGCAGCACGTGCTCTGAAAGTGAAGTGATGTCCAGCCTCCCAGCTGCATGTGTCAATAACTCCGGAGTAACCTTCCCTCCTGTTCCGGGAGATTGAATTACGTCAGCTGTCGGCTTTTGATATATATGAGAAATTTAACGGTAGAGGTTGTTACAGCTGGCGTACGGGTTATTGAAATTAATTTAAAATAAAAAATCTTTTTAATTATTTTGACACAATTTTTCCGCTACTAAAATAATTCTCATTTGCAGTTTAACTTTCCAGCCAACATCATTTCACAGCACAGATCAGATGTGAATTCTCACAACGAGAGTGAATTCCGTGAGCAAGTGGATGGTATGAATCCGAACGCTTTTAAAGGCTAGATGTTAGTAGATTTACAATACTAGTGGCCAGTTAATTTAACAGTCTGTTTATTTTTAACGCTTTGTTAATGTATTTTCCATTTGTTCAACATAATTTTGTTTAAGATAACCAACACTTAACTATAACGTCTGTTAGCACTATTTTAACTACTCAACAGCAGTTAGTAATGATTCTACACATGTAAGACAATTTTTGATGGCTAAAATTAATCTTTAAATTCTATATTATAGAGTGAGTCATGAAACTTGCATAAAATGACAACCTGTTATAGTAGACCACGCTCCATAAACAAACAGCTGACAAATGAAAGTTGTAGGTGACGTGCTGAATAATAATTACAAAGTAAGGTTATATTTCATCATTGCTATTATGGATGCGAAATAGAAAAGAAATAAAATAGCACTGATGTATTTAAACAGTCCAAAGTATTTTTTAAATGTTATATTACCAGTCATATGCTAAACATTCCTACAGAGAGACACAACATATTAATTTCGCAACTTCTGTTCGAACAGCTGTGGAAACATCGGCCATATTTAACTAACTGTTAAACGAGTTAACTGCCCAAAATCCTACATTTAAAATTAACAAACTGTTAACAATCTGTTAAACCAAACTGATGTTGAAAACATACAATTTTATTAATTAACAAACTGTTTAGAGTTTAACAGTCGTTAAATTTTCTAACAATACTTGGAAAAACCGGCCATAGGCCTACTAACGTTACGAAGGTACAGTTTTATGACATTCTTTCAAACGCGAATGTAGGAAACAAAGGACAAAATAAAAATTGGATGTAAATAAAAAATTAAAGATAACATAATGGAGTTCGACAAGGTTGCCCACTATCACCAACTTTATTTAATATTTATATAAATGAAATTATTTTAAAATGGAAACAAATCTACACATCAGGAATCAAAATAACCAATGCTGTAACATTAAATACCTTACTCTATGCCGATGATCAAGTCATAATTTCCAATTCAGAGGATAATTTACGAAGAGGTTTATATATTTTAAATAAAATATTAAAAGATTTTAGGATGGAAATTTCAGCACAAAAATCAAAAGTAATGGCATTTTTAGGGCAAGACCCAGTCAGAAGTAAGATAATACACAATAACCAATGCCTCAAACAAGTACAAAATTTCAATTATCTAGGTTGTGAAATATCTTATCAAAATGAAAAAGATGTGAACAAGAAAATTACCAAATTTACACATATTCTAGGAATTATAAACAATACATTAAAAGCTAAATTATTACAAAAATCTACAAGAATAAAAATATATAATACACAAGCATTACCATCCCTTTTATACGGAAGCGAGATTTGGCCATTAAAGAAAAAAGACATGAACAGAATCAAAGCAACGGAAATGAAATTTTTCAGGAGGCCAGCAAGATATACTCTTTTAGACCGAAAAAGGAATGAAGAAATTTTAGAAAAATTAGAAGTAGAGTCAGTAGAAGAAAAACCAACAGATATAAATTAAATTGACCAGATCATGTAAGAAGAATGGAAAATTCAGGAATCCCAAAAATTATGATGCAGTATAAACCTAGAGGACATCGTCGACCAGGAAGACCTTTTAGAAGACTGCTAGATGGGGCCGAAACAGGTCTACAGAGGCCTAATTCGTGAAGGATGATGATGATGATGATAAAGAAGAAGATAACATACAATAACAAAAAAGAAGTAAAAGCCTAATTTCTCCATACGTTTTAACCACTTAATGTAACTTATACCTCTCACAACTTCTTCATCTTCCCAATTCAACTTTTAACTCTCTACTCAATTCTTAAAAGAAATGAAAAAAAAAATACGGACAAAAGAACTGAGGTATTGACCTCCCAGTGTATAATAAAATTATATCTTCTCTTTAATAATAGCAACAGTATAACTACAGATCTCATTTATTATTTATTCATATAAATATTAACCAGATAGTCACTCTGTGCTATGTAACTTTTAGGCTTACCTTACCTTATAATAATTACAGGAACTGTTCACTATCTAACGCACAATTTACATCGGATGAGAAACTTCCTGGACACATGCTCATTTTTGTTTCTATCGATGCAATTATACTCTAGAACAGTGGTCGTCAGCACTCGCTGAAATGAGTAAAGATTAAGCGAAGCAACGTGTTGTGCCCCGTCGTGCAGCAGGAAGAGGTAGAGAGCATACCCGCCAGGAGCTACGAATGCACCATAGTGCAGTGTTTTCTCCGCGGGTAACAGACGCTAGCCCGAGGGTGCTGTGTGCTGAGGATCGCTGCTCTAGAATATGCTTCGTTTCATTCAATTTATGAACGTAAGTCTATAGTTTTAACAATATCGTAGCTTTGTGAGCTGATATCTTACATCAGGGACGCCAAACATTACCATCCCTACTAACTCCATCTCCTGTCCGCGATTCTGTTTTCATTGTGTTTGGCCAATCGTTATCCGGAGAACGTAAACTTTCAGTGGCGAGCACTTTACAGAATATTTGAAGGGTTCAGAGCCATAGTGGGCCAACCGCCATTTATTAAAAACGGAGAAAGCAAGGGTTAAAGTTAAGTGAATATCATAGTTTAATGAAGATTGACATATCATGTAGTTTTAATGTCTATACTTTATGTTACTTGCTGTATATTTCCATTGAATTATGGTAATAACTTCATTTTAACTCTTGTTTTCTACGGTTTAGTAAGTGGCGCTTGGCCACTATGGTTCTGAACCTTCATTTGTAAATGGCTCTGTCTACAGTACCAAGATACATTTTCAGTAAGGAATGGGAATATGATTATTTTGTTGTTGTGTTGCTTATTTTATGAAATTTTGTATGTATGTATGTATGTATGTATGTATGTATGTATGTATGTATGTATGTATGTATGTATGATAATCTGCTAATGGTGTGTGAGAGTAATTAAATATTATGTAAATCATTAAAGAAGTATTTTTGATATTTTACTGTATTGTATTGCATTATTTAATATTCAAAAATGAAATGATAATAGTAGTATTACAAACTTAACGAAATTACGATTAACGGTGAAAAATGCGAAATATTTAACTTATATTGTCTTAGAAATCCTTGGCTTAGAGTAAGAACCAATCAAGGTAGTATCATTGGAGCAGCAATATCGCATTGATTTGAGATGAATTTTACAGTCATTCTCTGTAGCCAGAAGTTCCAGAGAAACGTTTAAAAGTGAATAGCTTTAAAACTACTTACATAAATATACAAAGCAGAAAATTATAGTATACACAGAGAGGCGGTGTGTGTGTTTATTATGGTGTTTAACTATGGAACCAGAACCACACTGAAAGCCATGCATTTGTGAATAGATAGAGCACACATCTGGTCTATTATCTCGGAGTAACATGGTCCAATAGGAACGACTTGGGCGACCATGACGAAAACCCCACTACATGTATACAGCTGTCACCCACGTCACTTTCAATCGAGGCCAATCAACGTCATCGCCATGTGACGTCACACAGGACTCAGTAAATCAAGTCAGTCTCATCCAGGAACCATGACCACACCGCACACACTTCATCCTCTCGGCCGCAGAGCATTGAAATCAACGGTGCAGGAGGCGGTTGGTACATGTACACGCAGTCCCAAAATTAATGACACACGTGACGTCCGATTAGTGCGATCACACTATATCTTTCTCTACGGATTAAAGTCAGTTACCATAACAGCAATTTTATCCCTGGTACGACCTCGCCCGTACATTTCAATGTTACTTATTAATTTTTTTACTTGGTTATTTAACGATGCTGTATCAAATGCACCCATTACATTTTTCACACAACATAATCAGGAACATTAAGCCGATTGAGATGAGCAGGGCATGTAGCACATATGGATGAATCCAGAAATGCATATAGAGCAACGGTCGTCAAGAGAGTGCACGCTCGTGCTAGCGTCTGTTACCCTCGAGCCCTCTAGTGCATTTATAGGAGCGGACGGGTAAGCAGTATTTCAGTGGCGGCTTTTCGTTCGTACAATACATTACGTAACTCAGTGGAATTCATTGCTACTAATAGTGTAATGAAGCACCCAATGTTCACATGTGTATTTAAGTGGGCATATTTTACATAGTTAATAGTTACTCAGGATTTCCGTTTTTAATGTCAAATAACTTGGAGTCGAATCAAAGGAAGAGACAAGCCACAAATCATTGTATTTCACTGAAATGTGAGGAAATAATTTCTCTGGACTAAATTCTATGCCATATTATTCTAATGGTAGGTTATATTTAAAAATGTGTAAAATTTGGAATTTATGAACACACACGGCAGAATATTTAAATTTATATAAATATTTTAATTGTGGTTTATTCTCTTATCTGACTGGGCACCTCAATTTTGAAAAAAATTATATATATCATTAGGAGAAACCTAATATATAAAGTACAGGAAGAAGTTTTGAAAGAAATTTATGTACTTATAAAACAAAGTATATAAATTTTTGGGTTTGGAAGATGAATCGAACAAATTTCAATTAATGTGATCTTTTAAACGCATAAAATAATCGATCATTATTACGATTTTATTGTCGGTTGCTATCAGGTCGCAATTGAGAATAGCAATGTATGGAAAACAAACTACGTACGTCGTGGCGAACTGTTCGAGACAGTCGACAGTTCTAGAAAGACCGAAACAGTCTTGTTCAGTATCAGACGGTCCGAGACGAAACTTGTCTCGTCCAAGACACGATGTCCGATGCAGTGTTTTGCGGGCCTAGGGAACGTTCTCTGACTAACTGCACATCAGTATCGGAATTGATAGTAATAATAATAATAATAATAATAATAATAATAATAATAATAATAATAATAATAATAATATCGTATTCATTAGCATGACAGTTGTCATAGTGACGGTGCAGATTATATTTTCTTATCAAATTGAGTAACTTATTGCAAATTAAACATCTTGCTGCATTTTCAAACTCTGTAAATAATGACTCCTCCCATGAAGGGTTAAACAACGTAGGGGTGGAAGATTTATGTAAATCACTATTTGAACTTTCTGCCATCGTGTACGTACACAAACCACCCACAAGTGTATAGTACTTACTACTCTAGTCTCCACTGATCGTCCGCATCAGCTAGGCCAGATTCCTCCTTCTCTCTCCCACGAAGCATGCACGGACGTGCAGGCTTCCCTGCTCTCTATACCCAATACCCATTTCAGCGAGTGCTGACGACCACTGATATAGAGTGTTAGTATGAAGACCTGAGGAAAAGGACCTTTGGGGAGACCGATACGTAGATGGGAGGATAATATTAAAATGGATTTGAGGGAGGTGGGGTATGATGGTAGGGACTGGATTAATCTTCCTCATAATAGGGATCGCTGGCGGGCTTACTGTATATGAGGGCGGGAATGACCCTCCGGGTTCTCTAAAAGCCATTTGTAAACAAGCAATAATTAGTAGGCCTATTAACTGCTGGGTTTAGAGTCATGGAATTGGTGATAATGAGATCATATTTGGCGACATAAGGCCGAGGATTCACCACAGATTACCTAACATTCACTTTACTGTTGGGCAAAATCTCGGAGAAAACCCAATCATTTAATCAGCGTAAGCGGGAATCGAATTCTCGACCGAGTGCAACTCGGGATCAACACGCTAACGCCTAGCTACACCAGTGGCTATGCTAAATTATTATTATTATTATTATTATTATTATTATTATTATTATTATTATTATTATTATTATTATTATTATAGTAAATTGTCGTGGATTGGAAAAAGAGGTGGCTCTTCAGTAACCTTTATATGAAAAAACAAGTCAAAGTTAGGATAGGAGAAGAATGTCAGAAGGAAGTGATATTGGGAGAGGAGTACGATATGGATGCCCTTTATCACCTACCATGTTTAACATCTAATTGGAGAATTTAGTGAAGAACTGTTTTCAGAACACGCGAGGAGTAGTAGGAAGAATAATGAAGTATATAAGATTTGCTGATGATATGGCGTTGTTACCAGAAGAGGAGATGATACTAAGGGATATGCTACTGGAGCTAAATGACAGCTGTGAACAGTTTGGAATGAGGATAAATGCCAACAAGACGAAGACCATGGTCACAGGAAGAAGTAAAGAAAGTAAATTTGCGAATTCTAAATGAGACAGTAGAGCAAGTGGACAGCTTCAAATACTTGGGGTGTACTATAAGCAGTAATATGAGCTGCTGCCAAGAAGATAAAAGGAGAATAACAATGGCAAAGGAAGCTTTTAATAGAAAAAGGAGCATCTTCTGCGGACCTCTGGAAAAATAACTAAGGAAGAGACTAGTGAAGTGCTTTGTGTGGAGTGCAGCATTTAATGGGGCAGAAAAATGGAAATTACGATACGACGAAGTGAAGAGAAACGACTAGAAGCATTTGAAATGTGGATATGGAGAAGTATGGAGCGTGTGAAGTGGACAGACAGAATAAAAAACGTAGCTGTGTTGGAAAGAGTGGATGAAGAAAGAATGATGCTGAAACTGATCAGAAAGAGGAAAAGGAATTGGCTGGGTCACTGATTGAGAATAAATTGACTTCTGAAGTATGCACTGGGGGATGGTGAACGGGAGAAGGGTTCGGGGCAGAAGAAGATATCAGATGATAGACTACTTTAAGATATATGGATCATGTGAGGAGAGAAAGAGGAAAGCATAAAATAGGACTGGAGAATGCTGGGTTTGCAGTGAAAGACCTGCCCTATGGCAGAACACTATGAATTAATGAATTATTGTAGTGATGCTAGAAAATTAGAAAATTGTGGGCAGAAAAAATTAATTCTGAGTGAAGGAAAACGGTTGTATTGTAGAAATATTACCTAATAATCATCAGGAATACTCAAAGTCTGAACGCCGATCTCATTGACTCATAGTGCAGGAAAACGTAGTTCGTGTTTTAACAATGCCTGGTCCCAGGTATAAAGTAGAATTATAAATAAAAAAAATGAAATTTTATGGCAGTGTATTTATTTATTTATTTATTTTATTTGGTTATTTAACGACGCTGTATCAACTACTAGGTTATTTAGCGTCGATGAGATTGGTGATAGCGAGATGATATTTGGCGAGATGAGACCGAGGATTCGCCATAGATCAACTTGCATTCACATTACGGTTGGGGAAACCCTCGGAAAAAACCCAACCAGGTAATCAGCCCAAGCGGGGATCGAACCCGCGCCCGAACGCAACTTCAGACCGGCAGGCAAGCGCCATAACCGACTGAGCCACGTCGGTGGCTATGACAGTGTATGTATTTTGCTATTAATGTATGTGAATAATAATAACAGTATTAATAAATTATGTATCATTATGAACAAGAAACACTGAACAATAAACATACCTTTTAACAGGCTACAGAAAACATATTCAGGTGATATAATTATTGCAATTAAAGTATATAATGAGATACTTACTAATTCTGACACGAAGATACATTAAATTAAAACTTCGTTACAAAATAATTACTTTTATAGTTTAAATTAATATTAATTCTGATAGAATATGTATGTCATTTTAAAGTAATATATCGTTGCCTTGTAAATGCGTTTGAGTAAATTTTACGTAAGAGCAAGATAACTTCCTACATTTTTTATATACCAGCTAGCAATTGTTATGCATTTGTTATTTATTCTAGAAACATTTGTAAACTTAACGAGGTGTTATCAGCTGACGTGAATTGAAACTATATCGGATTTCAACATTCGAGAAAAGTTTGAATTACTAAGAAGATGTAAACGGACTATATGACAAAACACGACTAAATGTTATTAGGAAAACATATTGCTATACAAATCTCTATAATATTTATTGTAATATATTTAAGAACTCATAATTAGTTCAAAATTTAAGTAGCATAGTCTCGGTTATTCTAGTCAAATATTTCGGTTTTATAGTAATTAAAACTATCATCCTGTAACTATAATGCTAATGTACTTTCGAGTAAAATAGAGTTTAAAAAGTAGTATATTGAAATATATGAGTAGTAGTACAATACAAAGAGTTCGCCAGGAAACATTTCGCTAAGGTACATGCCGTCGTACTTTTACTGTTATAAATCGAACGGGATTGCTGAGCATAATATTGTGTACATTTCCCTTTATCGAGTGTAAGAAGGTTTTGTATTGCGTATTAAGGACAGATAGCACAGACCGAAGGAGTATCAAAGTTAGATCATTACTATACAGCTGACTTCCATTAGTGAATTTCAGTTTAGTTTGAGGCAATACAATACATACTGTAAATACCTTGAAACAGGGAATCTTCTTTTACGATCTACGTATATTTATTAAGAAGAAATAGTACAAAAAGTTTCGAGTTATATTTCTACGAAAACATCCTTACGTTCAATTACCATGTGAAGCAACAACATAGAATATAGTCAAAAGTGAGGGAAACCGGGCAACTTTTAATTAAAATTCAAGTCGCATAATAAATCGTGTTCTAACTGAAGAGAATCTTGATTACTTAAGCTAAAGACCAGGACAGTCTCCCACGAAGTCGTAGAGAGTGAACCGTAAGTAAAGTCATTACTAGACTTCGTTGAATTGCCACACGCAGCATGCAATCAGGTTGCCTATGTACGGTAGTATAGAGGAGGTGAGCGACCGCCCGGTCTCGTAGTATAAGCAGGTCATGTTAAGAGATGTGACCGGTCCAAATAGATAGAGCAGCTACAGCTAATATATACCTATGTAAGCACTTGTTTTTGCATTACTGTGATTGGAATAGTCAAAGCTTAACATTTGTTCAGTGCAGACAAGAATTCAAACATACTACAATGAAAGTGTTGCTGTTCCAAACAATTGCCCCTAGAAGACCCTTACACCCGCAGCCAGTCTTGACCCGTTGGGGAACGTGGTTGGATGCTGTTAATTATTATGCAGAATATTACGGCAAAATAATGGAGGTAATTAATTATGCATTGGATAGCACAGACAGTTCCGCTGTTGCAGCTGTAAAATCATTGCCTTCTGAACAACTATTGGAAGATATTCTGTTCATTGATTTTAATTTTAAAATCGTGCCCAAAAGCATCACCCTGTTAGAATCGTCTAAACTACAACTTTCAAAGCCCTTAATATAGTGTATAAAGTATCACAAACCGTTATCCAAAATAACAATTCACTAATTTCAGAAAAATTGAAATGTAAGTTGAGAAACATTATTGCTAAAAATCTTTCTTGAATGCAGGATATAGGTTTTATTGTAACCGCAGCATACTGCTCAGAGTTTACATAAGAGGCATACTCCATCCGTTGCACGGCACCTTCTCATACAGTCTATACTGCGTGTGCAGTAAACCTTACGATTCTCGTGGCAATTCCACGAAGTCTAGTCATTACCTTAAGGGAGTTATTCTCTGATATATTTCAAACAAAAAAGTGAAATAAAATTATGCTCGTTTTTGCTTGCATTTGGAGATAAAAATAATTTCATAATGAAACCAAATTATAAAACTTGCATAGCAAATTCGTAAGTAGTAATATAATGCCATTAATGACATAATTACTGTCAATGAAATAATAAAGTTTATTTCATTGATAATTATGTGTTGAATAATAATCCACTTTGGTAAAAACCGATTTTATTGCGTGTTTTGGGAAAATCATTAATTTAATTCCAAAAATGCTGAGCCAATTTTAAAGAGCAGTGTATTACTATCAGGCTTATTAACCGAGACAACTTAAGAATGACGTGAAGTTACAGTGCAACGGAATACAGATGGAGTGAGGTGGCGCACTTAGTTTTGTTTACCTGTGGATTAGTGTGCAGTCCGGTTCGTGATCAGGGGTAGGGCTACAGTATTCTTACCTCTCTCCCTACGAACTCAGGCCAACACGGTGGATTTTCAATTCATAGTGAACAATTTTTTCGAACTAGTTACAAGTATGTACAGTAGTGGCAAAAAAAAAAACGGAATGACCCTTGTAGCTGATTTCAGAGCCTTGTTCACTCCAGAGCACGATAGACAAGTAACTAAGACTTTCGTGGTTCGAATCCTGCCTGGAAAGGAAACTTTTTTGTCCCTTATTCAAATTTATTCCCAGTACTTTTCAATTGCAGCGATATCTTACTACTTAATTAACTTATTATTCCCAGAACACGAATTTTACCAGCAATCGAAAAGTATTGGGAATAAATTTGAATAAGGAACAAAAAAAAGTTTCCTTCCCAGGCAGGATTCGAATCACGAAAGTCTTAGTTACCAGTCTATCGTGCTCTGTGTGAACAAGGCTCTGAAATCAGCTACAAGAGTCGGTCCGATCTTTTTTCTTTGCCACTGCTGTACATGGTTGTTCATTGTAATACTAACGCCTTCAACATCGCCTAGGAATATGAAAATTTCTGAGGTATGTATCCTACTTCATTTTCCACCGTCACTAGATTGTACTATTAACAATAGAAAATAACGCAGCACGTTGACGTCGTTGTTTACATTCACAGTATGTCTGTCTACTATGTTCAAGGAACTCTTACAGCCAAGTTGTGCGTACCTACATTGATTGCTAAGCTTTCCTGGATCCTAAGCGTGATTATGGTAATATAATATTGAAAGAATCTTGGTTTTGTCTTTTAAATGTGCAGAAATGTGATTCGGACTTTTCGTTCTGCAAAGCAATTTTAAAACGTTACACTTGTTTGGATCAAATTTCTGTACATTTAAAGGACAAAACTAAAACTATTTCAGTAATGTATTGTTATAATACACTGCTCTTTTAAACTGACTAACGATATTGGGAATTAAATCAATGATTTTCCCAAAACATACTATGTTTCATATAAAACAATTTTTATTTCCTACAGAAAGTAACAACAAGCAAAATTGTATCATTTTTTTTTAATATCGTAAGAAAATAACCCCCTGAAATTAATGACACTACTTACGGTTCATCCTGTATATATTTTTTTAAATTAGGGAAACAAAATACCTTGTGGATTTTTGCATATCTCGGGTGATTTCATGGATTGCCAAAATGGATCTTTCTAGCTTAATAATGTAGAATGTATTTTTTAAAAAGTCTGATATATCAACGGTTAATGACTTACCATTATTATGCATCAATAACCACGTAGTTATAGAAACTTATGAGCAGTACCGATATGTGACCTTTGTGATGGATGGGTGAGTGGGGGAGGTATGCATATGAAAATGAATAGGCCTAGTCTTCTCTGAACGTGACGAAATGTAATGTGAGATAATTAAATAAACATAATGTGTAATAATAATACTATTAGGAGTTATCAGCATCATAATAGTAATATTAATACTTATAATAGCACAATGATAAGAATTTATTAACTTTTGGAGTCACTGAGCAGAAATTAATGTGAACGTGAAGATAGAAACATGCGTAGGATACTTTAGAATTTACCCGAGTCAGTTGTAACAGAATTTCAAACTACGGATACATATTCAAATTTTGACCTCACTATTATGAAGTGTCACAGATGAATCGGGTTTAAAAGGAGAAGACCATATATTATATGCTAATCTCATGACTATGTATGAAATATACTTACTTAAGAGAGTACAGTTTACTGTCAACAAACACACCAAGATCTATTCCGTTTATTTGATTCTGATTTAAAATGCAGTCAGTTTTAAAGAAGTAGTTTTCCTCGTGAAGCTTGTGCTATGGGTTAAAATGATTAATTACACCAATATTAATAATGAAATAAAGTTATTCTGGAATTAATTTCGTGTTACCGTTCTTCATGAAGACTTTTCCGTTTCCTTAACCGATATTAAGAACCTGATCTTTGAAAGAAACGTGGAAACATAGGAATCCTGTCTACTGATTAAGTTCGAAGTAGTGCACGGATAGAGTTATTGTCTATACAGGGTGAATGGGGTATAACTCTATTAATTTTAAGAGTAAAAGTTTTAGATTGTAAATAATCAAAAAGTCAAATGTAATTTTGATGTTTGAATAGCGGTTTACACGAAGAAAATAATTTGTGTGTGAAGTTTGAATCCCATTATGGTAAAACTATTAGGTATGAAGATGTATTAGTGATAAGATATTTATTTATTTTATTTTTTTAGTAGATTTATTTGTACTGTCAGAGTTAATACAATGAAACTTTCTCTTACACTCAACCAGTATAAGTACAATAGTAAATATAAAAATGGCAGAATTACAGGAACAATACCGATATCAACGTGAAGAACAAAAAGAAATCCATTTGTCATTTCTTCGAAAAACGCTTCATTTGTATTATTTATAATAACGTACAAAATTAACTGATCAAAAACGCATTTACAGTGTGACGGAACCTTGAGGGAAATCTGGCATCACTGCACTTATGAGTTGCTCGGCAATTATACACTGCTTATCTGCATTCTTACGTTGTACTGTAGACTACCTCAGCAATAGCAAGTCTCATGCCAATCTGTTCGTAGAATTCTAGAGTTGCATTGTGCTGTTGCAACGTATTCACTTTCAATCTCTCAATAGAAACTAGATTTTTTTCCATAATCATTATAGTTAGAAAAACAGTTATTCGAACTTGTCTGCTAGTTTTATTGATATCTATTACTACTTTAAATTAATGCAGTTATACCCATTTCACTCTGTATACTGGTCCTCTTCATTGTGTATAATTTGCAAACTTGCTTTTTTATTTAAAAATTCCCTGTAACCAGTAATGTTCTTTTAATTGAAAAAACTAAGAGATTATATTAAATATAATAATAATAATAATAATAATAATAATCATCATTACCATAAAAATTGCATTCAATTTCAGAATAAAATGATGGGTTAAAGAACACCTTTGCTGAGAAATCTGAAGGAAATACATAATGATCCTTTCAGAATGGACATCCTTAATTTTAATAATATCGGCTGATTGGATAGGTATCTTTCAATCTCGTTCAAGCAGCGGTACGAGTAAGACATGATTACAGTATAGGTTACTGCGGAGCGATCGTGTTTAGTGAACAGTGTTTATTACTAGTTACAATGTGTTGTGTTTTTGTATTTATTTTACTTTTCTTGCACAGTGCTTATTTCTTTATTACATCAAGGTATATACATTTAACCACTGCGTGTGTGTAAATAACATTATCCCTGATTAATTTGTTGATGACGACCGGCGTAAATAATGACATGGACATGATCGTGGTACCAAAATTGGAACATGAAATTCATACGGATTCGGGAACATTATCAGTTCTATCATCTAATTCACGAATGAAACTTCATGTGATGCTGCAATGAATCTTGAAGTATTGCAAGATGTGGGTATCGATAGCAGTCTCAAGACTTTCATCATTCAAGCATTTGCTGAACGAGTTAAAGATGTGTATGTCAATAAACGAGTGAGAGATTGAGTCATCTAACTCTGAAGAAGAATATCAATTTGTAAAGTCGCGGAAAAAATCTGAACGCAAATCTACAATGAGTCGTCCCTCAACATCAACATCTGGGAACATTACGTTATCTATACGATTTAACACACTCTCAAATTGTGATAATCTTCCTGTTAACGACGAACATCAGCAGCAGCAGCAACAATAACAGCATCAGTACCATCAGTAGCAGCAGCAAGATCATCATCATCATCATCATCATCATCAGCAGCAGCAGGAGCAATAAGAGCACCAGCAGTAGCAACAATATCAGCAACATATAAATCAATATCAGAAGCAATATCCTAGGTCACCACTCAATACTCAAGCCCAGACTTCGTCTTCATCGAGGCCCTTTAAACCACTACCGACTGTAGTAAAAAAGGTAAACAATAATTTTTCTTCCATTAAATTGTCTATAAACATTACCTGTGATCCTAGCCTCACATGTACATTTACTATTGATGGATTAAAAATTCATCCAAAAACAGTACAGACCCATAACAAATTAACTAAATACTTCATTTCTGAAAACATTGAATTTCATACGTTTATTTCACCAACAGAAAGGCGCCGGAGCGAATTTTTCTCCCTAAATATTAATTGTCAATGTTACAGATATTATTCTGTATGACAAATTAATAAATCTATAATATTCTCATAGCTAGCAGTACATTCGTTACTGGAGGTACGTTAACAGAAAGCCACAATTTAAGTCACACTAGTATTTGTGTGCACTCATAGTTGAGTTCTGGCGTCTTGTCAGCTCATTTGAGTCGTGTGGATACAAAGGAGAAATTGTGACGGTGTGACGGTGTCGTGGGGTAGTTCAGTCGGAAGAGCGTTCGCGCGCTAAGCGAAGGGTCCCGGGATCGATACCCGGCCCCAGAACAATTTTTCCTTGAAATTATTCAGACCTGCTTTACAGAGAGGTACTATCTGAAAGCCAGATTTGTATAGCAGTGCATATGTCTGTACAGATTACTGTATATGTACTTAACTGCGGAATCCCGGCCAAATAAGTCACTCAGCTGAGTGCGCTCCTAGTATAATGGCAGTTGATATTGGACATATACGTCAACATATATGCCTAACATGGAGTCAGGCCATAAAGGGAAACATTGAAGGAGGAGAATTCGATCCGGTGCTGTGGATTGAATTGGGCGTAGCTCAGTGGTCAGAAAGCTTGGTACGTAGAACCAAGGACCCGGGTTCGATCCCCGGCGCCAGAGCGAATTTTTCTCCTTAAATATTAATTGTCAATATCACAGATATTATTATGTATGACAAATTAATAAATCTATAATAACAGAAAGGCCGTTGAAGTATGTAATTAAACGAATGCCCCTACAATTTCAGAAGAAGAAATTTACCAAGAATTTCTGGTTTAGAACTATCCAATTCAATCTGTTCATCAATTTACCTCAAAATCAACTGGTTTCAAACAAGCTTCCAAACGTCCTATTTGGATTGTAACCTTAGTAATTTCGCCTGCCGGTAAATCATTACGTCAATGTACAGGACTGTTTAATATTAAAATGACTGTTGAACCCTACCGACCTAAACTGTCTAAACGTCAGTGTTACAAATATCAGGCTTTTGGTCATGTGTCTACAGGGTGTTAGCACCAAAGTAAATGTGTGAAGTGCGTCGGTGAACATGTTATGGCTGAGTGTCCTAAGAAAGGACCACAACATGAAGCTATATGTGCAAATTGTAAAGATAAACATACGGCGAGTTATCGTCAATGCCCAAAGTTTATTTCATACGTTAACGTCACCACGTCGAAACCAATATTACAAAGTCAACTCAGAATGCAATCCCCATCACCTTCGGTCTCAACTTCAAATTGGGCAAAAATAGCATCTATCAATTCTCAATCAGCACCTAAACCAGGCTTGGAGAACTGGGCGACAATTGTTGCGTTACGTCACTCATCGGATGCGTCACTCACCCCTTCCTTCTATCCACGCGTCATTGACTTTGTAGGGGAGGGGATTTGTATTCAGTGTTTGTCTTACGTGATTGCGTACAGGCCACAGATACGTCATTCAACGCCGGTGGACTGTGGAAGGGGAACCAACGCTTTCCCGATGCTTTCCACTCCTCTCCCCCCAGTTCTCCATCCCTGATCTAGACAAACATCTCAACCTTTACAGACAGAATTACATGAACTTCATAAATTGTTCCGTTCTTGTAACATCCAAAACTTTCTACTAGAATTTAAGGACTTTTTAAGCAAATGTCGTTATTAGTGTGTTCAATACAAGAAGTCATGGCGACAATTCATCCTTTGAATAAGCCGACGCAACTTCACCCTGTCCGTCATTAAAAATTATATATCGAAATATCTATTGTGCTAAAGTTTCAATTAGGAGAATTATAGGTGAATTCAAAGAATTTCTTTTCAGAAGATCAACATTTCACTAGAGAATTAATCTAATCATTTCTGTTGTGTTCATATAATATATGTATTATAATGACTTTATAGTATTGGAAGTTGGTCTCCTAATATTTGATCTGGAAATCTGACAAAGCAAACACCTCTTTTAGTATGATCTTAGAGAAAACAGTTGGTTGGTTTAGGTATCTATATATATTTTTATTGTACGATACATAGTATTATTTAGTTAATTAATAATTAGTTGCTTTGAATATGTTATCACTGTTGTCACCATGACTTCTTGGGACCCAATACAATAAGTTTACTGAACATGTACTATAGGTTGTTGACTCGCTGCAGGTAGTGAAAGGTAGAGATGTTATGAGGTAACAACGTTGCTATTTAGAATAGAGTGCGGTAGAATGGGGAAACATATACAGATGTGCATTCTGAAAGTAAATATACATTACACCAGGCATGTCAGAAATCAGACTCTGAATGTGCAGTTATGTGCGCGGATCGCCGGTCTGTGCGGACTGCATCATTCAAGGGTTACTCTTACCAGTTCTTAGCTGGAGGAGTGTACAATAATCTATTCTGCGTTTCTAGAGTTGGATTAAATAGGAATTTGGACATCATAAATACACTTAGTAGAAGGAAAACAAACACGGTTATTATCAGTGTCTATATTTGACAATTGCAATACAAAAAAATTTAGACTTACTCAGTTATACTTGACAAAGTAGTGGTTTGTAAAGCATAATTTATTAAAATGGTTTTTATATAGTATTTGAAGGAAAAGAATATTGCAGTAATTTCGAAACAACAGAAAACGAACACAGTATTTCATTTTACATAGTAGGTACTAATTATTTTAAATAATAGACCCTATTCTCTCATTGTTCGTCAAGCATTATTATTTATTGGGACCATTGGTACACAAATGTTAAAGAAAATATACTCCCAATTAATTACATGCAGTAGGACATTGTGAAGTTTTCACACTGAAATAATTTCCTTGCTGTATGTCAATATAAATTAACATTAATATTAATAAATGATATAAATTAAGCTTAGAATTTAAATTCACATATAGTTTATTTAGAAAACGTTGAGAGCAAGTATCGAGAAGCTGGAAGCGTTACTGAAAGAAATCAAAAGTGTAGTTCACAAGCTGTGAAGCGACGATATCCTATTTATGTTAGGTTTAAAAATTTATTAATGTAAGTATATTAGCATAATATAATGACGTGAGACGGCAAATTTGTCATTATATATTTTTCCAGAAAAAATTTCCGCCTTGCAAATAGTTGCTTTTTTCGCTCCTTAACATCCTGAAGAGCCTCATATGTATTCCTCACTATATTTTCATCACTTACCAACTTACGAAATGAAAGTCGTATGTCGTCTAATCTTTGATGGCTGTGTTAATACAGACTCTAAAACAACGCCAATGTCAAGTTCGTTTTGCCGTGAGAGTGCTGATTAACTTTACTAATCTGATCTAAACTGTCACAACATTATTACCTCGACATGGACTGATCAAAACCTTTTATTTTAAAATAATTATTTTTGGCTGATATGCTGTTGCAGGTTTGTATAACCCTGTCGCGTTCCCCTCCAAGGCGATTCACTCCCTCCAGGTAGGGGAATAGAAAGTACACATCGCACAGAAACTAGTGCACAACGTGTGCGACTGCACAATGTGCAGGGTTTTGACATGCCTGCATTACACAGTAACAATGTCAAAAGAATGTGAAATGCATTTATTCTGCTATCTTTTATAAGCATTTGTGTTTCATTATATACAGTGTTAATAGTGGAAATTAATATGTAGCAATTTTAATTTCTTCATTTATCCTATTGTTCGTCATTAGGAAGTACAGTTAGAGTACCGAATTGCAAAGTACTACAAGATATATTTGCAGTGTCACAAACGTAAATATTTTTCAGTTGTCTACGAAACACAGTTTGTACTGTGAAAAGCTACGCTCTTCGTCGCATGACATGATAGGTACAAAACGAAAAAACCAAACATCATTGCAATCTCTAAGTGACAGTCCTTTATTCTCGGGTGACTCTATGTCTACTAATTTGCTGTTTATATTACACAATGTTCCATATCCGTTATTTTTTACATAAAATTGATTTCCACTTCTCTTTTACACGTTCAGTACCCGGTGTACTTGGTGTCTAATTCTCTGTGTCATTTTCTCAACTAATTTGAGGGCTTCCGGCGTCTCTTGCTCTGACTTTTCTAACAGTGTAATAGTTTCAGACACAGTTTGAAAATAGATTTGTATGAAAAGCAAATTATTCGTCAGAACCTTCAAATCCAGAGCGTTTTCCTTTGCGTATTTGTTGGCATTCATTCTACAGTACCCCCCATCCACTGTGCGCTTTACCACTGTACTCAGTACGCCGGTATGAGGATTTCCCACTGAACTGCTCTATTGGGTCCGAACTCTCGAAGCTAATTATCAGAAAGCTTTCTATAAGAAACAACTCACTACGGTACTATTAATACAGCACAACTAACAGTTTCATATACATGGCACGCTAATAAAAGTAAGAGGTCTTGTAGGCATGCCATTTATACTGCACCAATTTTGAACTCCAAATAATTGCAATTTTCTGATATCTCGTTTTTTAAAATACATCACATGTCTTAATTTGAGTCCGTAATAGATCTAAATAATGTTATGTAACTCTTTAGACTAATTTGTCAAGATTATAAATTAGAAACGGAAATACTATTGACGATATGGTATTAACTAATAGGACCTTCAATTCTTGCAAGGAGAACACAACGTATATGTGTCATATTTATCGTTGTGACACCAATTCTTTTAAATTACAGAGTGTACTGACCGTTTTACTCTTCTTCTATCTCCTTTTCTATATTCGCTACAATATTTCCTTACAAGTTCTCCTTCTGTAACAAGAGTGTAACTCAAAGAAGGGTCAACGAACTTTCTCTTGAGACGAGCAAACAGACTTCCCTTTGTCAGGTATTACAAAGGCACAAAGACCGTACGTATCGTATGATCCTGTTAAATATGTCTCTTAAATCTTCTTTCATACCCCCGCAATAAATCTCTAAACCTATTTTCAGGAGCTCTACATACTTCGTCATTCTATCATCATCTTCATCGTCATTCTAATAATTATTACAAATTGTCATTATCGTCACAATATTATTCTGTAGAGATATAGGTAACTTCTCTGGCCTCTAAAGAAATCTCGAATACAGATGAGCTCTGTTTTCATTTATCTATACATTGTTGTTTTAGTCGACTGTCAGAAGACAGGTCTGAACCTCACAAGTGATACCAACATGGCACCACTTGTGAGGCAAATAGCCAGGGTAGGGTGGCAAGTTTCTTTCCCGTTCCATTGCATACATCGCTGATTAGCTACATATTACGCTAATCAGACTTCAGATGTGTACAAACAAATATTTTTCTCTGATACATATCGTCAAGTGAGATGTACTGCCTGATACTAGATGTACAGTTACCCTTAAAAGGAATGAGACGACTCTTGGTCGTCGGAAGTTAAAGTTCTACAGCGCGGTTCACTCGATATCGACGTAACGATACATAACATAAGAAATACAGCAAGAATTGTTACGACCACAACAAGGACAAGGACCAAAATAAGAATCACGAAGAAGACAGCCATTTAAGGCACGATTTCACAACATAGCTAGGGTCACAAGCTATCATTGCTTCTCTGTACCGAATGGCAAATGCCTGCTATGGGATCTACATTCTAGACTGCTGTTGTCACTGTCTTGTCTCGGTAGCTCATATTGTAGCGTGTCGGTTCCACTGCTTAACCGAAACGTTTCGTGTTCGATCCCAGGTGAAACTTTTTTTTTATTGAGGTGTAATTAATTTCTTCAGAGTTCCTAGACTATCTAATTTGTCGAATGATATGAATAATTTATGCCCAATTTCTGAGTCTTACAAGTGGGCTGAACCTCGTCAAAAAAATAAATCTTACTTGAAAGTTAAGAGTATTTTTCCTCAAACAAAAATCACAAGAAACAAAAAGAGACCTGTCAACTTAAAATCTTGTCCACATGCCATGAGGTTCTATTACAGCTCTAAGTCGGTCCGGCATGGATATCACGAGATTGTGGAATAAATTCTAATTCCCGGCGAGATCTTCCCAGGTTTCAACAACTTGATCCCACAATTCGTCTCGATTTCGAGGGCGTCGGTGGGCATAGGTGGCTATCCTTCTCTTTTTCAATTCCGCCCATCAATTTTTGATGACATTCAAATCAGGTGACTTCGGAGGCCAATTAATGATTTCGATCTCGGGTCTACTTTGAAACCATCTTTGAATGCTTGCGGCATAGTGCACGGGATGGTTATCCTGTTGGAACAGCAATGTTACTTCGGGAAAACGTTCTAGGGGCGGAAGAAAGGAATAGGCCTATATTTTCCAGAATGTGCTCGTAAGTTCCCGTATTAAACCGGCCTTCAATGCGTTCTATAACGCCAGGTCCATAGTAAGACATCCACCCCAACACGATATCACAGTCTACTATATACAGTCACGAAGCTTGAGTTTTGAGGGTGCTAGAAACAATAGACTGTGACGGTACTATTTTGCATTGCCTGTAATGAGGCGATATTAGCGATCCTAGTGGTGAGCAACAATCTAATGTTTGCATATTTACTACGTATTGAGCTTCGCGACTGTATATACTAGACTGTGACAATATGCTAAAGCGCCCCGATCTTTCACGTCGGTGCACATAGCGCTGATCATGTGGGAGACCATCCTCACGATAAACACGGACAGGACTTTCGTAATCACTCGAGATGGTTGTTTCGTCGGAGAAAATTACATTTCTCCAATCGAAATCACTCGATTGATAACGAAGGCAAGACGGTCGACAGCTTGTGCTTCCCCCAATATTTCCATTTGCGCAGCCCTCCGGCTCCTAATACCGCGGTTCCTCAACCTGCTGATCACAGTCTGTGAACACCGGGAAAGTTAGATGCTGCTCTTATTTCGTTAGCAGTCCGAAAGGAGTCCTGTCGAACTTCCTCGAATAAGAGAGCATTCTCTTCCAATGAAGAAATCCGGGGACGCCCAGGAATAGGGCGATTTTCGACCTCCCCTCAATTTTGGTAACGATGAACCCACCTCTCGGCTGTACTTCCAGAAACACCGACCAAACGGCCAGCAGATCTAACCCCATATCCAGCCTCAACTAGAGCTATAACTCGCTGTCTCATGTCACGTCTGTTCGCCATTAAGGTGAGAAATGAGGGATGATGATAATACTTTAGTGTAGACAATGACTATTTAACGTGATATAGAATTATTGAAATAAGGGTCATCTTGCACAGTAAGAGTTAATAAATCAACTCTAACTTAAATATTTAAATAACAGGATATAACAGGAAGTCCAATTGTTGCGAAGCTAATCAAATTAAATCTAATTACATTAAGTAAGCAAACCCCAAGTTATGACACCACATTGCTACAGCTAAATTGTAGGTTATTAACATAAGCATTGACTAGGTCCGTGCTTATGCGTTGGACGACAAAACCAAGCATCGAAAAGTTCGAATCTTGCCGAGGAATGTAACTTCTTGCTTTTTATAATATAAATCAGACTTCTAACTACAATCATTCATATTCCTTAATATTTATTAATATTTATAGCCAACATTGAATTTGTAAAGAAAAGGCTTTAGAAATTTCATATGGAATTTGTGATCTGTAGTGACATAAACATAGATTATCTCTCGGAACTTTTCCGCAAAAGTAAATTAAATTCACTCCTTGAAATTGGAAATCTTAGTCGTATACTCATTTCCCCCACCAGCATACAAGCTGAAGTAGCACAGCCATTGATAAAAGTTTTGTACACTGAATTAGACTGAATTCCTATTCGGCAGCACCTATAATCAATGGCTTGTATGAACATGATAAACATATCCTGTTTCCAATGTTACTGAACAATTTCAAAATATTAATTTAAAAACTAAAAAAGGGTCGTAAATGCTGTATCTAGTGATTATTTACATTTATGTCTACAAAATGAATCTTGGAAAAACGTATATGTTACTGGTACTACTGATATTAAGAGTAAATGTATTGTATTTTTCACTTCATTTCAGAATCACTTCAGTGGATGTTCTCCACTCAATGTTGTGAAAAAATTCTAAAGTAAAATTATGTAGATAATACAGGGATTTAAAAATCTCATGTATTAAAAAGAAGAATCTATATGTAATGAGCTGCAATGTCACTATCTTCATATTCTTAAGTACTACAAGAAGTACAGTGTAATTTATCAAAATTTATGAAAGAGGGAAATAGAACACATTTGAATAGAAAAGAACAAAATCCAGATAATGCAATTAAAGCTATTCGGAATATTATTAAAGTTAAACTTGTAGATATCCTAAGAAAGAACATATTTTTTCATTAAAATGAGTGATTATAAAGTAGAGGATCCCAAATCTATTGCAAATTCTTTTAACGTCTTATAGTATATAGTACAGAAATATTATTGACAACTTAAACATTCAAGATTTTGCAAAAGATACTGCAATTAGTTACTTAACACATGCATTTAATAGTTAGTATTAATATATGTAATTAATCAATAACTGCAACAGTGCTTATACATTCAATCAAAACATGAATTAAATTGAATGCACAATAAAATTAAACACGTAGATAAAATAGTTAAAATCAACTGAAGGGGTGAGAATGAAATAATCCAAAGCCACACTTTTAACAAAAATTGTTTTGTGCGAGTGCATTTATTACACATATGGGAAAGCTACTAATAAAATATCGTAATAATTACTCAACAAATGACATAGACTAAGGACTCTAAACCTTTGTAATCGTTTGTCTGTGTGGCTTAGGAATATATTTTTAATTTCATTTTAATTGTTAGTTTTTAATATATATATATATATATATATATATATATATATATATATATATATATATGCATTTACATTGTGTGTGTGTGTGTATAAATGCATTTATTAGATTAACGTTTATAATATTATAACTTGTAATTTTGTAATTTCTGTGATCATTAACACTTAATCTGAGGACTTTGTAAAACTCTATTTCAACGCTATTTAGAAAAAAAAATCGTTCATACAGACTAAGAATCGAACTCGCTCTCTTCTACACAACACGCAGAGATCTTAGCGTCTGAGCTATTGCAACGACACGAAAGCTTTACTTTCTGTGCGGAGTGTCGATCTAATCATGAAGGTCCATTGTCGATTTAACTACACGATTTACGTATATATTTATCTCTTATTTACGTAATATTATCATATTTTTTGCAGTTTTTGAAGTGTATTCCGGAACGATGCTAGTAACAAACCAAATAGCTTGAATCTAAGTAACTCAGTATTCGTTATCTTGTGTATCAGTGCTCTGGTCTCTGATCATGCGCAGTGTTTTACATCTGAGACTTAGGAATATTCAATCGTCTCATTCCTTTTCAAGGAAACTGTACATATCAGCGAGAACCTCAATCAGAGGTATATCCTATACATATAGCTTTGAAATTTAATACGTTCTCATTTTTATATTTTGTGGAGATATACAGGATAAGCCGTAAGTAATGTCATTAATTTCGGAAGATTATTCTTTAAGATACAGTGGAACTCCACAAAAAGACACACCAATGGTACGTGTGAGAGACGAGGTACGAACTCTGTCTTTCTACTGAGTACTGCGGACATTGGTAAACATAGGGGCTGTACAATGTTTTTATGGCGTGCGGTCCGAAACATAAATAATTAACATATGTAATTTTAAATAATATATTGTAGTATATGCAAAATATATAACAAAACAACTTCGTGATTAAGTATAATACACGTGATACATTTGAAATATAAAACAAACTTCTGGAGGAAAAACTCTCTAAATGTATCTACATACAGGGTTTTCATTTCAAAACATCCCATTCTAAGTAACTAGTTATTTAAATTGAATTCAATTTAAACAAAAAAACACGTAAATATAGATATTGAAGGGGAAGTCTTAAATTAGGCTTAATTTCATTTTTGATTTCGCCTCCCATCGCAGCCACCCTCACTTTGAAATTTGAAAACGGCACCCCTATATTTTTATACTTAAATACGAAAGAACATTCAATTGTTCATACACCTCATTCATTTGTTTTCGCATCTTTTCTATCGTCGCCCGGCAACCTGGATTATTGCTATTGCTGGTTAGAGCTGAAGAGAATAAAGTTACAAAACTTATTGGGCATTTCATGTGATAGTTGTGTTTGTGTATTAAATTATTTTAAATGGTGTATATCCTTCAAGGGAGAACATAAATCATCCTTATTGATTACATTTAGGAAATTACACAAAATAAGCTGTGTTTTCATCCTACAATTAAGTGGTAATAACAAAGCTTCTTGTAATCACTACAGAATGCCTCGTATTTAGGTGAATAATTTTGTTTTATGCTATGCACTGTTCTCATCGAAACGTCAAATTCTTGAGCGATGGCTCTGATTCATTCACATTTTTTAAACCGTTCCAATAGTTGTAACTCCTGCTTCAACATAAGTACACATTTTTTGTTCCCTGCCTTGCTGCCAACGTGTACGAGTATCTGCACACTACTGCACTGGTTCAACTGGTTAGCCCTGTGCAGCGCGGGACAGGATGCGTTGACTTACCTTGCATCGTGAACTATACGAGAGTGAGTGTCTATTTGTGGAGCTGCACTGTATTTCAAACAAAGAAGTGTAATAAATTTTTTCTCATATTTGTTTCCTTTTCGAGGTGAAATATTGTTTTATATGAAATGTTTTATAGCGTCTTTTGGGAGAGCTATTGATTTAATTCCCAATATCCCCAGTCAATTTAAGACAGCAGTGTATTATGATATTAAATTATTGAAAGAAGTTTTAATTTTATCCTCTAAATGTGGAGAAATTTGATCCGAACAAATGTAACATTGAAAAAATTTTTTGCGCAGAACGAAAAGTTACATTTGTCAAATATTTGCACATTTAAAGTACAGAACGAAAATTCTTTAAATTATTTATTATCATAATTTACTGGGAATTAAATCAGTATCTTTCCCAAAACATGCTATGAGATGTTTCAAGTAAAACAATTATTATCTCGAAAAAGAGGCAAAAAACAGTAAAATTGTATTAAACTTTTTGTTTGAAATTCTAAAGTAATAACCCCTAACATTAATTAAATTCCTTACGGTTCACTCTGTGTATTGCTAAGTTTTTTGTCCTATGCGTGACACTGGATCCAATACATTTTTGTAAATAATTTATTGTAATATTTATGCCAGTATTTGTCCTCCGTTTAGTGCCACTTGACTAGCCAGATATACTAGTCTACTCGTACATAGGCTACTTGCTTTGGTATTGTGCCTCTTTTGATATCGCTGTCTCTGCTTTGATCGAATCTATATAATATCTGTCCTTAAAAAGACTCGAAATACAGTTTAAGTTTGTATATGTATAACGGATATACGCCTGGGAAGAGGTTTCACTCAGAACGACACCATTTGAATTGTGACATCGGCAGTAACAGTCTGCTGATCAGTGACTCACAGTGATAGCAGTCGGCAAATATTTTGAAAAGATAATAATCAGTCGAAGTAAATCCCGAAAAGACAGAATATGTGATTATGTGTCGTGACCAGAATATTGTACGAAATGGAAACATAAAAATTGGAGAATTATCTTTCGAAGAGGTGGAAAAATTTAAATATCTTGAAGCAGCAGTAACAAATACATATGACACTCGGGAGGAAATTAAACGCGCAATAAATAAGGGAAATGCGTGTTTCGGTTGAGAAGCATTTCTGTGATCTAGTCTTCTGTCAAAAAATCTGAAAGTAAGAATTTATAAAACAGTTATATTACCGGTTGTTCTTTATAGTTGTGAAACTTAGACTCTCACTTTGAGAGAGGAACAGAGATTAAGGGTGTTTTAGAATAAGGTTCTTAGGAAAATATTTGGGGCTAAGAGGGATGAAGTTACTGGAGAATGGAGAAAGCTACACAACGCCGAACTGCACGCATTGTATTCTTCACCTGACATAATTAAATCCAGAAGTTTGAGATGGGCAGGGCATGTAGCACGTATGGGTGAATCCAGAAATGCATATAGAGTGTTAGTTGGGAGACCGGAGGGAAAAAGATCTTTGGGGAGATCAAGACGTAGATGGGAGAATCATATTAAAATGGATTTGAGGGAGGTGGAATATGATGATAGAGGGTGGATTAATCTTGCAAAACATAGGGACCGAAGCCGGGCTTATGTGAGGGCGACAATGAACCTGAGGGTTCCTTAAAAGCCATTTGTAAGTGAGTAAGTAAGTAATAATCAGTCACACGCTGTATCTATCTTGTATGGCATGTGGTGCGTTCCATTCAATTTGTCTTATGCCTTTAATTTTAGCCTAATAAATTTATCGCTTTCCAAGCTGATGTCTTCACACTCTATTTGTTGACCTAATTTTCTTACGATTTCGTGGGAGACTGTTGTAACCAGTCTATTTCTTCAGTTACAACGCAATAGCTTATAGTTGCTTTCTTATTTGTTGATATATTATCCAGTTTCTCTGACTTCTGTTTACTAAATTCTGGAGTGTTAAATCAGATTGTTGAATGCCAGAATATTTCCATAAATGTAGGCCTACAAGACGATACTTTTTGTGCAATTTCTTCGCAATATAGGAAACATAATTGAATATTCTCTGTTGCAATGTACACTGCAGTGACACAAAGTAATTGAGATACACTGAATGAAAGTCAGATTTATACTGATGCTCTAGCCTTAACTTCCCTCCAACCTATGTTATCTGTCCATACGGGTACTACATAACACAAAACTTTCCTACTTTCGATCAAGGGGAAATGTTCACATTATTTCCTGGGCAATCTATAACAGTAAAAGGCTCACAGTATTTCCTGAACGAAACATGTTTCCTGGAGAACGCTTTGAATTTTCACATGAAGTTTTTTCTGATGCTTCTGCTAATTTTTGCATGTCAGTAGAACTTTAAAATATTTCGTAACTGCAGAATTACAGAGAAAATGCACACCGTCAAGGACGGGGTTCTAAAAGCTAGATAGATAATAATTTTCATGAAAAATGATATTTTATATTTTGTATTATATAGAATTTTATAACTCCACAAGATTACGATTTGGAATTGTATGTTTTAAAGTACAATATTTTACCTGTTATATTAGTTTCAGTTAGGTTATAGAGTTTTTAAAATAACTACATGTAATAAATTATTGTTACTGCACACGTCAAAATGTGCAGTGTCATTTGAAGATAATTTCCTGTGCGTTTCTTCGATCTTCTTTTAATTCATTGATGTCAAAGTACCTGCACTGCGTGCTCTCAAGAACCCGCACAATATTTCTTTAAAAGCGATGATTGTACTTTATCTTGGTAAAAGTGAACCTTGTTAGATTTGTATTGCTTTTAGTATGAGCACGTAATATAGGAGCTTTAACATCCCTGTTTTAATCATAAAGGGCCGTATTCATAGACATTCTTAGCGCGGGATTCCGGTGGATGATCAGCGAACTAACGTTTTTCATATTCATAAACCAGTGTTAGCGATATGATATGATATGAATTTTATACAAGTAACCACTCGATAGCCGGGGCTAATTTAGCACGCTCGTAGCGCGGGCTAGCGAAATGTCTATGAATAGCACCCTAAGTTTCGCAGAATACTGTTGATCTGTTGGCGGCCTTAGAAGTCATCCGTCTGTTTATTATTCTGCTCTGATATCTTATTCCATTTGGAATATATTTCTTTATTAATTTTATTAATCTTGATCTGGACACTTTATTAATCTTGGTTTACGTGTTTAATACAATTCGTTTTGTATTTTGTTAATTTTTCCAGAATTGTGATTAGTTTCAGTTCTTGAAAAAGCCTTTGTTGTTGTTGTTTTTTTTTTAATCTGACCGATAATTTCCAATAATAGCTCTTAGCACATATTTCATCTTGGAATCTTTCAGTCTGAATTTATTTTCGGCTTTAATACTCTCAACATTCATTGCCATATAATACGAGTAGCACAGGAAGAGCTAAAGTATGATATGGCTTTATCCTTGAAATTTTTGTTACTTTGTTGGGTTTGAATTGAAGGGTTAAGAACCATAGTGGGCCAAGCGCCATTTACTAAAACCGTAGAAAACAAGGGTTAAAGTGAAGTTATCACCACAATTGAATGGAAACATATAGCAAGTAATATAAAGTATGCACATTCAAACTAAATGATATGTCAATCTTCATTAAACTATGGTATTCACTTAACTTTAACCCTTGCTTTCTCCGTTTTTAATAAATGGCGCTTGGCCCACTATGGCTCTGAACCCTTCAATTATTATTAATAATACCAGTTTTTTTTTCAAACTTTATGAATAGTAGAATGTATTTACTAGCTAGATAATTTTGTTTTGTATTAACATTTTGGTTCTATTTTGGATTTTTACCTTTAAGCGCCTTTAATTTAGATTTATTTCTTGAAACTTTTACAGATAAAGGATACCCTTTCAGAAACTTGTTTAATTTGTGACTTCCAATTTATAAATAGTCTTCTGAATCTTATTTATGATTTATGAACTGATCATCTGCTCTGATAATTTTAATTCTCTTATTATTCAGTTCTGCCCTCTTGTTTAGAATATCATTCTCCTAAACATTGAATAGCATTGACGAAAGCGAAGAATCCTGTGTAGTCCCTTGTTAATATCTTCTTCTTTCTTTCCCTACAGTTAATTTACATCAGTTGTCTCTATCACAATTTTATTCATAAAATTTACGAATAATTACGACGTTTATAAACTAAGAATAGGTAGGCCTACTTCATACACATCATGATATCTAAACTAGATCCGTTGTTTTTTAATTACTTTTGTTACTGAGGTTTTCCTCTGCCGATAATACATTTCATTTGGTTGTCCAGAGTTCTTTGTTTGCAGGATCTTCTTCCCGGTTTCCAAGTTGATTAGTGTTTGCATTTTTCCAAATTTTGCTGGTTTTCACGTTTATGTGGCAGTTATTATTTGGGAACAAGTTTATAATAATAATAATAATAATAATAATAATAATAATAATAATAATAATTCTTTATTTATACTGGCAGAGGTAAGGCCATAGGACATTCTCTTACACTCTACCAGGTCACAAAAGTATACAAGCAGTGAAAATTTAGCAAGTTAAAGAACAGAATACTAACATATTACAAAAAATAGTAATAGTAGCATAATAAAATCGACACTAAACAACATGAAAATAATACCATAATAGAAAAAATGAAAGTAAAGTACATTGGAATATAGAAAAGGCAACTCATTTAGTACAAATGGTTAATATGGAAAACGTAAGGAAGAATACAACAAAATGGAATGTAATAAAATAAGAAAAAAAGAAATACAAAAGTTAAATAAAATTCACAATAAAAAGGGTATCATAATAAATTTATCTGCTGATCAAGAGAACAAAAAGGGGAAAGGAAGGAAAAGAAATACATATTTTTACAAAACTATCGCAGGGAAAAGGATTTGTAACTGAAAGGAATCTGAATTGAAAAAGTGAAATTTTAGTTTATTTTTTAAACTAGACAATGTCCGACAGTCTCCGACATGTTGTGGTAGAGAGTTCCAGAGATGAGCTGCAGAGACCGTGAAAGATGAAGAGTAGAAGGATGTTCTGTTTTTAGGAATGGAGAGTGTGATATGCTGTTGTGAGCGGGTATTTATTTCATGATATGAGGACAAATGTTGAAAACGAGAAGCTAAGTAGCTAGGGTTAGAATTTTGAAGAATATTTAAGAGTAAAGTGAGAGAGTGAATAGTTCTTTGCTCTTTGAGACGGGCCCAGGACAGCATATTTAGTGAAGGTGTGATACGGTGAGATCTACGGACGTTGCAAATAAATCGAACACATGCATTATGAACACGCTGTAGTCTGTCTGTCAGTCTCATGTTAAGGTCAGTGTAGAGTGTGTCACAGTAATCAAAACGAGACATCAAGAGTGACTGCACTAAATTATTCTTGAGAACCAACTGTAGGAAATTTCGGATTCTTTTTAGTGTGTGAATTTTCATAACAATTATTTTATGCTCGACCATGCCGAAATGTAGTAATTATACACCTATTAGCAGTCCTTTAATGCATGCCATTAAAGTACACCTATTCATTAAAGTTCAGGTTTTTGATTATTCTGGGATATGCAATCGAAACACAACTATCGAAAAGTCAGGGAGGCTGGAAATCCAATACTGTCGCAGAAGGTTATGTTCTGTTACTATAATAATTAGCGTTAATTGTAAATAATATTCAAATAAATTCAATTTGTCATCTCGTTTTTCAATGTCGAATTCAATTTCAAGGTTATATCAAGACTAATGTTTATCTTACTATTATCAAGGTCGTCGATATTCGTTTCCCGGGAAAAATCAATACTTTCGCGTCTGCGCTCATCTCACAATTCATGAGGTAGGCTATTGCACTCACTCACATAACAATAACATCAATAATTAAGAATAATTTCAAGTTAGAAATATAGTCGAGCATAAAAAGTCGCATGAAACTTGCCTATAATGGTAATTAAGACGCTCGTATGAAAATTATGAAACTCTCTTGCGCTCGTTTCATAAACATCCTCGCGTCTTAATTACTATCATTATAGGCTCGTTGCATAATGTACTATTACATGTGTGTGATTTGAGTATTCCAACTTAAGTTTTTGTCCATATAAATTCCTAGATTTTTTACTCTATCACTGTAAGAGATAATAGTTCCATTCATTTTAACAGGAGATAAGTCACCTGTGTTTAATTTACTTAAAAGTCGTTGATGTCCCATTATAATTGCCTGTGACATACTACATACTGTATTTACTACGATATTTTTTCTAGCAATATGAGATTAATATAGTTTCGATTATGTTTAATACAATTATATAATCCTGACTCTGAGACTTTCTGCAGTGTTATAATATCGGCTGGGTTGGTAGAATAATTACAAACGTTATTGTCTTCTAGATCTCGTGGGTGCGGCGTCGGGATTGGCATATCCTCACCTCTGGGATGTTCACCTACACCAACGACGAGAGGTTCCAAGTACTTCATTCAGAAGGCTCCGATGACTGGACATTGCAAATCAAATATGTGCAAAAGAGAGACAATGGCACATATGAATGCCAGGTAAGAAATCACCATTTGTCTTAAAAACAACAGTTTATTTCATGTGATTTTACAGCAACTTGCGTAATTTTATGTCAATAGTGTTGCCGACGTATTTTGAGGAGCTCAAATTTCAGAACAAGTTTATACCCATACGAACTGCGAAATAGCTTAACGATTTCATACTAAAAAGGTGAAATCCACTCAAATTTAATGTAGATTAATGAATTATATGTTAGTCGTCATAGGTTTGTTGCAAAATTATTATTACTGTTAGCGTGTTATTGTGTTCTAGGATACTTCACGTCGAATTAGCTTCCATTTTTGCGCAAGTTATATTTAGATAGCTTAATTAGTGTTTAGTGACCTTTATAAACATTTATTGATTTCACAAATGCCCTTTTTATGTTCATGTATTGCTTATGATCGCCAATATTTTCAATATACATTGCTGCGTTCCGTACCCTACGATATAGGTCTATGGATATTGCACCATACAAGAATAAGAGAAGAATGGAAGTGTGTTATTTGGAAATTATTCGTATTATTAATAGATATCTGTAAATGTGGGCTATTTCATATGAAATCGATCAGTAAAAAAACCTCGTATTTTTCAATACTCTAATTTTTCCCTATTTATACAAGGTGCTGAGGAGAGTGCATTTTCAAAAATATACTATCGAAAGTCAAACGGGTTTCGTACTATTGAGCGACAAATTTAGCGTATTTTATAAAAACAAGCCTATTTCAGCGCTCAGAACTCTGGAACCATTTACTGCAGAACATTGAACGGGAGCTCATTTTGAAGCTGACATTTAGTAGGTTATGAGAAGAAGTAATACTTATTTTTATTGTATACAGAGAGACAGATAATCTGATTTTACTTACTTTTAGGATTTTTGCCCATTTGTAAAAATGTAAAAAATATTGAAAAAAAAAACCTTGCATTATTAAGAGGGATTCGGCATTGTTTGCTTAGTGGCTCGGCAATAAGTTTCGAGGGTATTAAATAAATTATTTTCACACCCCTAGACTTGAACGGCGCAGTACCCCACAACTGGCCGAGAGCTGAAGATAAGCGAGCATTGGGTGTCATTTTACTCCTGTGTTTATGAAAACTTGTTATAAAGCTAGCCTAGCCATGAGTGCTAGACGACACATCATGTGTTTGTCTCCTGGCCTTGCTTGTCTCGACTACTTACAGTCAGCTGGTTAGTTCACGCGAGTACTATTTATTTTCTTTATTGACATTTTCAATACTTTCTTATCAACGGTGCACCAATAAAAAATATGTGCTTATTTGTACTTTCAATGCGGAATCTAACCATATATTTTAAAAATATTTTTTCGTGGGCAAAGGCGGCGTCTTAATGAAGAACGATCTAAATTTCTCCATTTCCATAAAAAGTAAGAAAAACTGTTTACATGTCAATATAAACTATAATTTCTCAGCATCAAAATAAACTATGATTTTGATCATTGGGTGAAAGGGTTTTGGAGCCACAACAGTTTAAAGTTGCTAATTTTATGAAAATACGTTAAATTAAAATATTTTTAATTTAAACACTATGAAGTTTTGATGCCTCAAACTTTGCACAAAGCATTGTATAACAGTTGTCAACGGACAGAAGAAGTTTCATTGCATTTAAAAACTGCAAGGTCAATTTTCTCTATATTTCGGTCCATTTGAGGTGGAATAGCCCATATGTAGATATATGTATATTATTGGCTTTCTGTTACCCTTAACTCGTACTGTTACCCTTAATACTGTATACATGAAGAGAAGAGTGATACCGAAGATTCCACCATGACACTAACTAATAGGCCTATCACAAAATGAGGCAATGAGTGTGATAATTAAATTTATAAATATGAAAATAGAATGTTACGATGAAATTAATAAGTGACAATAGCTAGATTTGAAGTTAGTTCAGCGCTCAGTGATCTAACATTTTAAATAAATGCTTGAATATTGCAATAAAAAAATGCAACTTCTCAATGTACTCGTACGCACAAAGTAATATTTCCATAGAAAAAACAAACCCAAATTTTTCCTACAACAATAATGTGACATTAAAATAAGGTTACAGGATAATTGATTTTAAACTGCATCAGATCGTAAACGCGTTAAATCAATATCTTACTCACATTACATTATATAGAGTAGTTCAAACATTAAACTGCTATAAATATTATAATATTTGAGATAGGGAAAAAACAAAAACATCACAGTGTTGGGTAAACAATGGGGTTTACAAAACATTGGGAAGATGTCCGCCGCTCCCTTGTTTAACATACAGCATTCTGTGTGCGACACCATACACAGCATTTTGCAGATAATATCTTGGAATATTGGCAATTTCTTGCGAGATCACATCTTTCAGTTGCAATAGGGTTGTTGGATGTGTCAGGAAAACTCGTTCTCCACAACCAAAATTCGACCGGATTGAAATCTGGAGATCGCGGAGGCCACATTGTTTGAAATTACAAGTCGATGTATAACTTTGGATAACAACTGAGTACCGGATGTCTGCGTTTAAATTGATCATAAACAGCCAAAATAGGTCGAACTGTGTTCTCCCGGCGTAGTTAATATGGCAGGCGCGAGTCATGTTAACTGATAACCGGCTACGTACAGAGTTGCTGAGCATGTTGCTATTTGAGTGGCTTATTGTGTAATATGGTGAGAATTCGATATAATTTAGAAGGAAGAAAGTCAATTCATTTATGATAGTTACTTTAAAACACAACATTCTTACAAATCCTGCAAGAGGAAATTTCGTCGCAATTATCCCGGGATATACATTCCATCATCACAAAAAAATTGAAGTTAGTGGAAAAAAGTGCGAACATATGAGAATCTTTGTGATTTTTATTTGTGGATTAATCTGAAACAAAAAGTGTACGTAAACAATCCAAATAATCTGGAGGATTTGAAGAAAAGAATTCTTCGAGCGCTTTTTGCAATAGCCTACAGAAAAATAAATTAGACGCAGATTACCGCAATATTCTCAAGATAATTGATACAGGGTGAACTCTAGGAGTATAATTTGGTTATTATAATAGGTAATTAAAGTTAGAACGTCAGTAAAGTGAATTATGAAAAGAATAACATTTGAGTGGTGGGGCAGGACTTTGCCAGTGGCAAAACACTGCTGGATACTTGATACTTCTATTATGTTCAAAGTGGTGCAAAGTTTGCACCAAGTTTCTTCAATTGTAAAAATTCTTCGTGCACCATGTCTTTGGTATTACTGTCGACTATTCCTTTACAATACAATGCTCTTAAAACGTCAATTCTGATACTTTCATTAGCCTGTTTAGTGTTTTCATGATAAGTAACATGAATATTTCGACCTGGAAAATTACTTCTACCAAAAAATCTTCAAACTAGAATTTCACAAAGGGTAAAAGCTATGTACCTATGAAGACATTATGCCACAGTCAAAATGAAACGTTGGTGGGACAAGAAAGTATTTGTAGGAAAACTATTCCAGGCAAAAGTTGCTCTCATGTTGTTCTCACCTGATAATTTGCCTACCTTTTATATGTATACTGTATTTTTCTAAACCATATAAACTAATTTAATTATCAATATTTGAGAATTAATATTTTTGAGCAATTAAGGAATATTTACTATAAAATTAGAAATAAATAATTTTATTATGAAGCAATGTACAATGTTGTAAATTATTATTATTATTCAACATTTAACATTTCTCTGTTACATTTAAAGGGTTCAGAACCATAGTGGGCCAAGCGCCATTTACTAAAACCGTAGAAAACAAGGGTTAAAATGAAGTTATCATAATTCGATGGAAGCATATAGCAAGTAATATAGAGTATACACATTCAAACTAAAATATATTTCAATCTTTATTAAACTATGGTTTTCACTTAACTTTAACTCTTGCTTTCTCCGTTTTTAATGAATGGCGCTTGGCCCACTATGACTCTGAACCCTTCATTTAATCATCCATACAAAACCAGTAATTTTTCAGACTCTGAAGAATATAGAACCTTTAAAGCTCAGATTCTATAAGATTTGTGGAAAAGAAAAGGGTTGAAGGGCACGTTTCCTTTTTATTTCATTCAAATTCCTTTGTCATCTAATTTAATGAATGCGTCTATATCGAGTTTCACAATGTCATTGCCTTTGGATACTCCTGCTGTTTCAAAGTGACTTACGGATAATTATACGATGTACCAGTAGCTTTATACAATATACTTGGTGTATTTAACGGAGGTCATTATCATGTATGACCTATGGATATTTGCAGTGGCGGTTTCTCAGGGGAGGGGAGGGAGGAACGTCCTCCTCACATTTTTCTTATTTTGAAAGTAAATACCAAATGAAATACATGCCTTGAAATTCAAGGAAGATTCGATAATTTTTAAGTTCACAGCTATAAGAAAACCTCGGTTCATCGGTTTTAAACGACGCGGAATCATGTGCTGCTAGAAAACTGTGAGAAAGATGCGAGATTGTTTGTGTGGAGGAAAGCCAATCCTTTCCTCCTTTACTGCAGTTAACCGAGTGGTCATGCAGCAAGCTCGCTACCGCTGCCATCTAACGATGCTGCATTCAACCAGACTATAACACATCTAGGAGGAGGCACAATAAAAACAGTTTTAACGCAAACCTATGAAAGATACCATATAAACTTTTTTTTTAAATTATAAAACAAAATATATTATTCATTGCACTTTATATAAGCTATATTCATGGTTTGAAACTTTCGAGGATATCTGAAAGTTGAAGTTAGATTTACATAAAAACAAAGAGGAAGTAGTTCTACGTTAGTATCGCAGATCTTTTAGGCCCCTGAAATTCACTTCCATTCATTGTCTACTATACAGGACAACAGCCAAGTTGTCAGTTTTGTACAAATATATTTGAAATTGAAAGTACTCCAAACTGCATTATTTTTAACATAAAAAAATTAATCGGTCACCCGTAGCTTTGAACAATAATGATAGTATGACCAGAGCGGTATGACTTTATAAGAACTGACATTCTTCAAAAGCATGCGATACTGAACTTGTAAAATGTACATGTGGTAACACAGACCACGTAAGTGGGTGCAGTGTTCTCGCTTTCCTAACAGATTATTTCCCATTCCCACTTCCGTAAAACGGTTCTGGTTATGTGTTCGTAGCTAGTATCTTCCAACACGTGTGATGCTGTACTATGCGCTAAAAATGCTGCGAGTTTGTGAATTTCCTTCTAATTGTTAATTTGTGCAATTATCCAACAATGAATGGAAGTGAAAACATATTTTGGACAATTTAGGAAACTCAGTTTACAAGAACAGATTATTGCTATACAAAAGAGAAGGCCAACCCTAACATTATCTGTCTTACATGTATGCATGTAGGCTAATTTGTAGCATGTTTCTCTCAAGAATGTGTAATTTTGCGCTGTTAACTTCTTTCCTCCTCTTAAGAAATATGCAGGAGCCGCCACTGGATATTTGTGTGACCGTTTAAAAGTAGCTAGTTTTAATTATATCTTTACTTACTTACTTACTTACTTACTTACTTACTGGCTTTTAAGGAACCCGGAGGTTCATTGCTGCTCTCACATAAGCCCGCCATTGGTCTCTATCCCGATCAAGATTAATCCAGTCTCTATCATCATATCACACCTCCCTCAAATCCATTTTAATATTATTCCCATCTACGTCTCGGCCTCCCCAAAGGTCTTTTTCCCTCCGGCCTCCCAACTAACACTCTATATGCATTTCTGGATTCGCCCATACGTGCTACATGCCCTGCACATCTCAAACGTCTGGATTTAATGTTCCTAATTATGTCAAGTGAAGAATACAATGCGTGCAGTTCTGTGTTGTGTAACTTTCTCCATTTTCCTGTAACTTCATCCCTCTTAGCCCCAAATATTTTCCTAAGCACCTTATTCTCAAACACCCTTAACCTATGTTCCTCTCTCAAAGTGAGAGTCCAAGTTTCACAACCATACAGAACAACTGGTAATATAACTGTTTTATACATTCTAACTTTCAGATTTTTTGACAGCAGACTCGATGATAAAAGTTTCTCACCGAATAATAACAGGCATTTCCCATATTTATTCTGTGTTTAATTTCCTCCCGAGTATCATTTATATTTATTACTGTTGCTCCCAGATATTTGAACTTCTCCACTTCTTCGAAGGATCAATTTACAATTTTTATATTTCCATTTCGTGCAATATTCTCGTCACGAGACATAATCATATACTTCGTCTTTTCGGGATTTACTTCCAAACCTATCTCTTTGCTTGCTTCCAGTAAAATTCCCGTGTTTTCCCTAATCTTTTGTGGATTTTCTTATGGAATTATATACTTACGTTTACTTATATCAGCGCAAGTATTCACCTCTGCAATATGCTGATTTCTGAAACTTTAATTTACAAATCGTTGTCGAAGCTGCTTCAGTCATATTTAATGAGTATCTCGGTGTCTCCCTCTACAAGCTTCTCAAGTTCCTGGAAAGAAACCAATTTACAGTACCACTGGACCGTAACTTGCTAATAGCTTCGCATTAACTCAAGACTCTTTTCCTCCACCTCCCTCTGGATCCTGTGGACATCTTCACACAAGATAAAGTGCCTAGGATTTCTTTCCACTGGAAGAATTTGTCGAATACTTTACATATATAAAGCTATTATCTCTGCTTCATCATCATCGTCGTCGTCGTCATCATCATCATCATCATCATCATCATCATCATCATCATCATCATCATCATCATCATCATCATCATCATCATCATCGACGTCGCTATCACAATCATCATGATCATAGCCGCCGTTTCCATGTTCGCAGTTTATATCATTAATTTATCGCACATGAGTTTTTACAAGAGATCTAGTCATCAAGGGTTCAATATTCATAATTATTTAATTGCGTAATATATCGTAACAAATTACAATGCATACTAAAATACAAGTAACCCCAGGGAAAGTATAATAATCCGTGGCGCTACAGCCCGTGAAGAGTCTAGACCGACCATCCGGTTGCTGGCCTCACGCCCACATGCCGAAGCAGAGGTGGACGATCATCCAACCAGAATGGAAGTATCGTGTGGTTAGCACGATGATCCCCCCAGCCGTAATAGCTGGTATTCGCAACCGGATTTCGCCACCTATCGTAGCTCCCCAAGTGCATCACGATGCTGGGTGGGCACCGGTCACATACACTGGCCGAAATTTCATGAGAAAATTTCTTCCCCCATGAGGACTCGAACCAGCGCGCATTCCGTAACGCGAGTCCTAGGCGGGATGCCTTAGACCGCGACGCCACGGCGCGGGACCCAGGAAAAGTATAGGATTTGGATAAATGGAGAAGACATTTGAAAGTCTCTCTCTCTCTCAAACGCAACATCGCCACGTGACAGCAGTGTTGCCATAACTTTTTATCCAACCTATATAGAAGCATAAAACTAAATAAAATTGAGTATTTTATTTAGATTTCTGTTTTGTTTTATTACCACACCGCCCATAAATATACTAATAATACTATGTGTTCTTATTGATACCTTTAATCTTATGTAGTTTTTTTTTCATAAGTTTTCATTCTATGCGTAGTTATGTAAGTAATAACGTCTAAAATTTTGGACATACAGTTTTTTCTTATTTATTACTTTATGTTATGTAAGAAACTATAGGAATATTATTAGAACATATTTAGGGTAAATCGCCGCCATTTTCCCGTTTTCCAAATACATGTCAACTGAATATCTAGTAAAATTGTATTATATTTCAAGTACATCTTTCTCGGCTCAATTGACTCGTTGATACTTTTTTCAGGACAAAACTCTCTAGCCTATACAAACAGAAAAACAGCAAGCCCAAATCATTTCGTCTTTATCGGAGATCCTGGAAAAATATGAAATTGATCTATTTCAGCGTGTAAAACTTCCCGATTTTAAGAAATCTGAACAATTTTGTAATTGACAATAAATATTTGCATCTACTTATAATAATAATAATAATAATAATAATAATAATAATAATAATAATAATAATACTTTATTTTTTTCTGGTAGAGTTAAGGCTGTGAGGCCTTCTCTTCCACTCAGCCAGAGGATAAAAAGGAAATACACTATACGTATGAGTAAGCTTAGTATTTCAACTACGTCTAAGCTGGAATACAGTTCCTACTCTCATACTGTACCTGACGTCACAGCCCAGGGATACGTCCCGTCTGATACAACATAGAACCGCATCTTACTCACGCTTACTCTAGTTTGTGTTGAAGCCGGAACACGGTCATAGCGAGTGCTTTAAACCAGTGAAATGTAAAAGTCGTATTATTTACTTAACGTAACATTTGTATTTGCGACGAGGTAAAATGCTGAAGACAAAAAGTTCCAAGTATGAAAGGCTGGAGGACTTAATTCAGGAGTTCGGAGCCAATAATAATTTCCATAACATGTAAGTTGTGTAAAGTAGATATAAAAGTTAGAAGAAAACAGTGCATTGAAAGACACTGCAATACAAAAAGGCATAGAAATATGGTTGAACGTAACTCAAAACAAGCAGTACCATCAAACTCTGAGAAAGAGTACGATAAGAAATCCATGTTTTGCAGGGATCCATGTACCATGATGGTCAATGCCAATATACCGCTTAGAGAATTTCCAGAAAAGTACACGAAGGAACGCATTCCAAGTGAGCCCTAACTCCGTCAGCACTTTGTACCTATACTTTATGAAGAAAAAATGTTTGTCACTTGGCCAACTTCAGGCTGTTGCGTCATTAGATTATAAAGTCAGTAGTTGCTCTACTTTTATTTCAGGTTGGCTGTACTCTACGAACATGCAGTAAGAACATGTTTGTCTGTCTCTTTCTCTGCTGCATCACCTGGGTTCCACCTACTAAATAGACTATTTACCCGCAACTTGAGTCGTTTGGTAGCAGAAATACTAAGCTTACTTATGAGTATTTCACATAATTATTTGTTATTTTACTACTGTTTGATATCATACATTTATTAAAAGACTATTGTATTACATAGTTGTTTGTACTGTTACAATATTACCAGAATTTGAACGTAACTTGATTTGAAACCAATACTGGTTTTAGGACACCAATTACACACAAAGTTCCATAATCACCAGTAAATATAACAGTTTCCTGTAATAGCGTGTTGATAGTGATACCCAGACAAATCACTAAATAATACCACAGTATTAATGAACCTATTTGCAGGCCTCTTTGGATTCATTACTAAATCATATACAGTAATGGAATGGAATACATTGATTTGAATTAGTTTTAACCCTCGTGCTAACAAGATGGATTAGACGTTCGTATCAGTTTCTAAGTACATGTTGATATATTGTAATAATGCTTACCATAGTAATCATGTCCGCTGCAAGTGTTTGTATATCTACAGTTCTAGTTTGCAACAGCAGTGACGTTTTGATCAAGTATATAAACATCAGATATCGAATTTCAACGGTTATTGAAGTAAGTATTGCCAAAGGATTATGCTGTACATTTTTGGCACAGACTTTGTGCAGAAATTAAATTAAACGACATTTAAATAAATTTATTTAATTTACAGGGCTATTCAAAAAGAAGGAGCAGCTTTCAAACATTTATTTCTTCCAAACTACAAAAGATAGAAACACAATTCCAATGTACCAACGTTCCTGGACAGAGAAAGATCCAATGTTGTATGCATTCAATATGAGCACCATGTATTACACGATAAATATCAAAACGGTGGCTCATTTCTTGCCACACACGAATCAGCTGGTCTCTAGTTACCGAATTCACAGCTTCAACAATTCGATGTCGCAGACTTTCAAGAGTGTCAGGCATAAGGGGGGATAAAAACACGGTCTTTTACGTAATCCCACAGATAGAAATCACAAGGAGTGAGGTCTGGGGACCTGGGAGGCCACCGGCGATAAAGTTTATCTCCTCCTCCTCTTCCAATCCAACGTCCTGGAATGGTGTCATTCAGTTAACGTCGGACGTGGTTAAAGAAATGAGGCGGGGTATCATCTTGCATGAAGATGAAGTCGTCTGAATCATCTTCAAATTCAGGAAATAACCAGTTTTTAAGCATGTCTAGATAGGTTATTCCTGTCACAATTTTCTCCAGTTTACAGATATGGCACAGAAGACGTTAATCTTCGGTGAATCTCTTTCTTTTTTGGGCTCCTTTCGTAAACTGTACGAATACGCTCGACATTTTCATGCCATGTGCGTGGACGTCCCGTGCTTTCCTGTTTGCGGATGCAACCATCTTCTACGAATTTTCGATGCCATTGGTAAATCTGCTTATGACGAGGCGGTTGTTTATTAAACTGACGGCGAAAAGTACGTTGAACTTCAATAATGGACTCTAGTTTTGCTAATTGCAGCACACAAAGTGCTTTTTCCTGTTGTGTCGCTATCTTACTACAGACAATCAACAGCGCCAATGCAGCCGCGCATGACAAGCAACAGCGCCAATGCGGCCGTGATTGGAACTTCTACCCAGACTGTTCAAAATTTAAACTTTCGTCTGTCCAGGAACGTTGGAATTGTGTTTCTATCTTTTGTAGTTTGGAAGAAATAAATGTTTGAAATCCGCTCCTTCTTTTTGAATAGCCCTGTATAATTATTATGTCCATGATCTCATTGTTCCATGCATAAGTTATTTCCTTTCTCACGGAAAATTTGTAAAATTTGAAAACATTTTCTAATAATCTTCATTTATTTTCTACAATTAAGTCATTATTAATTGTAATTAATGTATACATGCTCTTGTTTAACACTATTTCTTACGAAATAATAAAAGTAGAAGAAAATTCCTATAACGCTTTGGAAATATATATTTTTGTCTGCAGAGACCAATGTCGTTTTCTTAAAGATTGTATTTTAAGGTCTACATAATTCCAATTTTATTTTGCTCAGACAAATATTACATTTCATAGAAGAGTAGGGCTTCTAGTACCGGTATATTAATTGTAAAATTAGGTGTAAAAGTTCAAGTACCGGTCCTAGTACTCTGAGATATACATGGTGATTCAGACCACCCGTTACAGTAATTTATTTCGGAAACTAGTGCATTAAAATTTTCTACAAAAAAAAAAAATAGTTACGACTAAACCACATGTGAACTTTCACATGAGCTTAATTTCATCAATCAGCTCTAACAGGAAGTAGGATCAGAGGCGTATCGCTTTGAAATTTCAAATGGGAGTCGGGGTCAAATAAGGAATCAATTGATAGAGCTCTTCAAAACAAACAACTTTCATAGGAAACGTTTTTACCAATTCCTACTCTTTCAATGAGAAAACGTACAAAAAGTTAATGCCATCAATATTCAGAAATGTTAAAAGACGAAAATGTAAGCAACACAATTAATGTTGACATTTTACTGAGAGACTGGACAATTCCATTAATTTTTATAAATGTTCAAACTGTCTGCCGTTCTGAGCAGCACACACCCGTACTCTTCTTCTAACACTGTCAGTGACTCGTAACACTTCAGCGTGGACAAGTGACTGGCAGGTCTGTCCCTGATTCGCTGTTTTATGTCATCTCTTATTGTGGGACAGTCTTGATAGACGATGCTTTTTAACCGTTACGGGTGGTCTGAATCACTCTGTATAAGGCCACATCTTGCAGTAATTGACATTTAAAGTATCATATTGTGCAATTTTTGGACAATTACATAAAATAATTAATGATAGATACTAACCACTTAAGGACAATGTTTCGATTGAATTAACACGTATAATGACAATAAGGACACATTTGTGCAATATTTTATTTGAAAAAGAAGTGTAAGCTATAGACGGACGGCATGCTAACGTGGCCTTTCCAGTGTCACGAACACCAAAAATATGTTTCTGTTCAATACTGAAGTAGGTCTATACAAATTATACCAATTCATATTTATGTGTAAGTTGTGCTGTGTATTGTGAGAAAATAAATAAGAAATAGAATTAGCTTTGTAAAAGCATATAGGATCTTCAGGATAATGGATATTCTGACATATTTTAGATACTTTATTTCAGTAATAATTCTCTACGTGATCAGTGGTAGAATATTATAGTTTCAGTAAGTGAGATAATCAACAAAAATTTCTCTAACCCGTTTAATATTTGTACTCAAATATCCCAATTTTATTGCATTGTTTCCAAACATGGATTACTAATTTTAGAAAGCATGAATTTGAAACATAGTTTACTCAAAGCTCATGCCTTCGTGCATACACCTGAGACAATACATGAGATTATTAATTGAAAAAGTAATAAAAAATCATGGTCCTAATTGCAATCGAACGCATTCCCGTTCTCAGTGATAATATATGTTAAAGTTTCATGACCGTAGAAGTTGTCAGTATTTTAGATATTATGTTATGGGTTGTTATCAAATGTTGTAATAATAATAATAATAATAATAATAATAATAATAATAATAATAATAATAATAATAATATTAATAATAATAATAATGGTAATCGTAATAATAATAATAATAATAATTTTGAAGTAACATTTAATTAATTGATATAAACTGTGCTCGCTGGTGGCCGTAGTACTGGTCACAGTAATATGCCACTATAGAAATTATATATTGAAAATAAGAATGCTGTAGTACAATATTTATCAGTTTAAACTGCAGTCATAGTAAATCAGTTCCAAGTCATAAACTTGCTACTCCTTTTTGACACAGATTGGACTTCAACTGTTTTCTCGATTCATGTTTAATCTTTGTATACTTAAGTCTGTTCGTTCTTATTATAATTGAGGCCTTGAAATATGAAAGGTGCTAAGTGCCGTCTTTTATCGCAATTGAGATTTTCACATTGATATGTGCTTTATACGTTTTCAGATTGCGTATCAATCGAGTTAAGTGCCATGAGACCTCTAAGCAGTTCAAATTATGACCGGTATATGGTCATATTTTTAGTTAGTTATTTAACGACACTGTATCAACTCTTTCGTTATTTAGCGTCGATGGTTTTGATAAGATGAGGACGAGGATTGCCATAGATTACATAATATTCCCTTACAGTTGGAGAAAACCTCGGAAAAAGCCCATCCAAGTAATCACCTCAAGCGGGAATCGAATTAGCGCCCGAGCGCAATTTCAGATCGGCAGGCAAGCGCCTTAGCCGACTGAGCTACACTGATGGCCGCTGGACAGTACTCCATAGGCCTTTGTAGTATCAATTTCGTTCAAGTAACTCTGTTCCTAGCACCTATTGTTATGTCAAAGCTTATATTATGCACATTATTTTCTTCCTAAAGACGAGAAGTCAATTTAGAAACGCACATAGCTTTTATTGACTTCGAAATAGATTTCGATTATGTTGACAGAAATAAAACATGAGAAATAATGTAAGAAAGAGCTATCATTTACATCTTGTAAAAGCCTAGTATACACCTGAACAAAAACAAATATCCAGACATAATACTATAAGCAGATAACACAGCGATAATATAAAATAATGAAGACGATTTACAACGATCGGTCCATAAGTTATACCCACAAGGAAAGCAATATAATCTAAAAATATTGGTAATATGAACTAAGGTAATGGCTCACAATGAAAAATACTCTCTATACTCAAATATTATTATTATTATTACTTACTTACTTACTTACAAATGGCTTTTAAGGAACCCGAAGGTTCATTGCCGCCCTCACATAATCCCGCCAGCGGTCCCTATCCTGTGCAAGATTAATCCAGTCTCTATCATCATACCCCACCTCCCTCAAATCCATTTTAATATTATCCTCCCATCTACGTCTCGGCCTCCCTAGAGGTCTTTTTCCCTCCGGTCTCCCAACTAACACTCTATATGCATTTCTGGATTCGCCCATACGTAATATTATTATTATTATTGTTATTATTATTATAGGCTAAAAGAAAAAAAATTGGAATAAATATCTCACTTCATTTAAGACAGGGATGTCAAGGTCAGAGCACGTGAAAGACTCTTACGTGCTATCAATCGCTCCCTGGTTCCAATGAATCTATTCTACAGGCAGTAGCTGCGAAAAAGATGGGGTGAGCAAATTGAACTTTATTGGCCTACAACTGCAACATGAATTAACTTTCTCTTCAGTAATAGATAATTTGTTACGCCCATACAAGAAAATAAAAAATAAAAGCATGTTATGCAGCATGTACCTCTATAATAAATGCAATTAATTATAAAATAGTAAGATACCACAAATAATAAACATACCTTCTCTTTAACTTAAGCAGTTATACATAATGCACGTATAATTAGCCTATTATTATTATTATTATTATTATTATTATTATTATTATTATTATTATTATTATTATTTAACTGTTACATAATCATGTACCTACTACTAATATGAGCATCATCACACTTCTAGAAACAAATTTAAATTCCTGAATTCTCGCGTAATTCAGATATTCTTTTTTTGCTTTTTGCCGATATCAGCTTTCTTATGTCCGGTGAAATTTTGCTTTCTGCAGCAAAATAATTTCTAATGGAAGACCTGAATTGGCAACATTCCAAGTCCATTGAAGTAAATTTTTCAGGACCGCAAAGAAACCGCTAGCATTATAAGTATTGAAATAAATATTTGTATGAACCAAAAACACAGGCTTATAGTCGGACTTGGGATATTCTTTTTTACAGAATGTTAGCCTATGTAAAACATAAGTTGTTAGGTAAAAAGTCGAATTCGTTAAATTTTGGACTTCGAATGTTTGTTAATTCAGGAATTGTAACAGTGTTGATATATTTTCTGGGATTGATGAGTAAGGGTTACAAAACAAATCCAACTTGGGCTGGAGCAGGTCAATATCTTTAAATCGTCTATGGAACTCTTCCCAGAGATTGTTTAAAACATTGCAGTATTTTACACTGTTGAACAGGAGTTCAATGACTGAAAGTGTTGAAATTATAAAAATTGCGTTCTAAGATCTGTGACATGCACAATGTAATTTTCATCTGAAGGCTTTTAATAATATCTGTCGACACAAATTAATTGATTCTTTCCTTGTGATCTCAAATTCAAAACGTACAGATGCTAGAAATATCCTTGAGAAAGTTACGTTCGTCGATCCATGTAAAATCAACTCGTTCAGGAATGTCTATTTTACTATTATCAATTCTGATAAATATTTACGGAATTGAAAATACCTGGACAGAACTTTTTCTTGGCTTAACCAAAGTATATCGCAATGGTAAGAAGCATCGTCAAACTGAAAATTTATGTACGAAAATGTGGACAATTTATAGACACAACTCGTAATTAGTCTGCGCCATTAGCAGCACACACTTTTGTTTGTACTTTATTCTGTAAACATAAATATAATGCTGTGAGGAAGAAGCTCTAGAATACATCTTCACACACATTTACTACTATTTCATGTCAATAAAACAAACTTAATTGAATATATCAATCTGTAGATGAATTAATAATTTCAGACGTTCGACACTGCTTGTCTTTGTAAATAAATAATTTGCACAAACCAAAGAAAGAGTATCACCTCAACTTTCATTAAATAAGAAGCCAAGAGTCCAGTCAGCCTGAAGCTTAAATGCAGACTTCTATCTCAACATTTTAATGTACAACCCTTGAGTTCACCAGTGACTTGTACCTGCGTGCCGTACGTGCTCTGAACAGCGCATACGGGCTGTGAGGCACGCTTGAGCTCTCGTTGACATTGGTGATTTAAGAGGTAACGTAAAGTTGATACGCATAGATATATGTTGAAAATACAATAAATAAATTTAAACAGATATGTAGATCAACTAGAAGAAAACTTAAAAAATAAAAGACTATAAGGGATTCAAAAATAAAATATTGCAAGGCAATAGCTGTTCCAGTTCTTACGTTTGGAAGTGAGTCTAGGATAGTAAGAGAAAGATATAAAACAAAAATATAATGGGTAGAAATGAGATTCATACGTAGGGTGAAGCGCTGTACAAGAAGAGATAAGATAAGGAATGCGAACTATACGAGAAGAACTCAGTGTTTGAAGTTTATATAAAAGAATATAAAGAAAACTGGAGAACCCATTTGAACCTAATGAGTGAAGAAAGAATCCCAATTCATCTACATACATATAAGCCTATAGGTAGGAGAAATGTAACACACCCAAGGAAACGATGGACCTGAAACTTTGTGAAGACGGAACAGGGATCATTGGCTAATTTCAGTTATGTAGAAGTTGATGATGATGATGATAATAATATTTTCTTTCTCGTCATCACCTCCATAATCACTAATATTTCTTATTTTTATCATTCGGTTTTTTCCTTTCTCACTGTCATCATTTTGATATATTTTGATCTTCGGTACAATGACTGTTGTTACAGTTGTTAAGGGAATACCTTACCATGTAGTCCGAATTTCGCATTATTAAAGGTTAGGAAAACACAGAACAAATCGTCGTTGTTCCTGCAATAACATTTATCGATTTTCAGATTTTTGCTCTATTAAATAACTTAAATAGTGATACAGCAAATAATAAAATCTCCTTTATGTCATTATATTCATTCCTTTCGAAAATTTAAGAATTTACAGTATCTTATGGACTACTGCCATAGAATGAATAATTGTGTTTTTCTTCCTACTGAACAATTTTATATTTTGCACAGTGGAGTTATTGCAGGAACGACGACAGGAATATATTTTCCCTGTCTTCTTTCTTTTGATACATACCTTTTTTTAATTCTTGATAGTCTTTTCTTGTCATTCTGTGTACTTCTTCAAAACGTTTTATTTTACATTTTTTTTTTTTTTAATACTGATGCATCAGTGTTGAATTCAGAATTTTTCGCCTCGGGGCTGGGGGTTGGGATATTTATACTATATGGGGGGAAAAGGTGGAATCAAAAGCAAAAAGAAACTATAATTCAGATAAATGATTGGTTGATTGGCAAACTTACTCGCGTTAAATTACATAAGCAACTGTGGCTTACAGCTGTTTCGGTGCTTCTTCACACCATCCTCAGAGCCTACTAGATCTCGGCGTCATCTCGAACTTCGCTGGCCTGTTGTGATGGTGCGTTTGCGTTTTGAAAATTGTTGAAAAGTGTAGTCAAATAGTGTGTGTGTTCTGAAATTGATCTGTGTGTTGAGAATTTGATCGGGGTGTGTTTTAGTGTGTGTGTATATATTTCATGTTGTTCTAGTGTGTTGAGTTTTTGGTGCTTTTGTTTTCACACGCAAAACACAACACAACCACAAGAACACAAGAAATACATCACACTAACATATGAAAACAAAAGGACACATAAGATCGGATCTTCATTCAGAAAGCAGAAATACAACATATCATACAGAACAGAAAACACACTACAAAGACATTTCAACACACAAACAACACAAACAAATAAATACAACCACATAGGCGTATACAAACTCGCGACAAGTTCTACATTGGACAGACAGGCAGATCATTCCAAACACGCTACAAAGAACATATTAAAGCAATAACCAGAGGACACAACACATCAACATACGCTGAACACATAACTAATGTTAACCACACATACAATAACATAAATACAGGCATGGAAATCCTATACATACTACCCAAAAACCAAAGACTCAATACACTAGAACAATATGAAATATACACACACACTAAAACACACCCCGATCAAATTCTCAACACACAGATCAATTTCAGAACACACACACTATTTGACTACACTTTTCAACACGCAAATGCACCTCCACAACAGGCAGTGAAGTTCGAGATGACGCCGAGATCTAGTAGGCTCTGAGGATGGTGTGAAGAAGCACCGAAACTGCTGTAAGCCACAGTTGCTTATGTAATTTAACACGAGTAAATTTTCCAGTCAACCAATAATTTATATTTTAGTGTTAAAAGTAGTGTACGCAAGATTCAAGATGTTTACAAATATGACAACAGATACATTCTGTGTAAAAAAGAACATAAAAAGTGAGCTCAGGTTAGAAAAACACAGAACTACTACAATGCAAGATCGATATAGTTATTCCAATCCTGGAGATGAATATCCATCTTTTGCTGGGGATCGAATTCGGATCGGCTGGTTCGTATTCATAAACGCAGCCATTTGAATCATAGTGAGGTAAAACTTGGAAAATATTAGCTATTTTATAATATTTATGTATGGTGCTTAACTCTGTAGCATGTATGTAAACTCCATAAATATATCGTCATTAACCTAATAATATTAAAGACTTAGCTTCTGTACCGAGATTAGTCCAATTTGAAAGAGGCGATTAAATATTTCGCTGCAACTCGTCTGTTTTACTACAGCATACGTACTCGTGTTCGTCAGTAAATTATACACGCAGGTTCGGTATTATGCAGCCGACATCCCAGGAGATTCCTGAAAACGTGCCTTGATGCTGCTGGATCGTGACTTTAAATTCTGTAATTTATTTATTACAACAGTACGAAAGTAGTGGACAGATACTGCGAAAGCCATAGACGGTGTAGGAAAGCACCGAAGGTTAAATCGAAGTGCGAAATGTATAGCTGAAAGGTAACTCATAAGAAATTTTATATTTATTTTATTAGCTCGATCTATTGGACAAATTGAATGCTTATACTCTTCGATAAAACAGTAGCATAATCAAAAATTCCAAAAGTACAAAAATTCAACAAGTTTCTGAGATACTTTCGGTTGAAAGTATGGTACTTGGTTAGACTGTGTCACTGGCTGAAGCTGTCATTTACACAGTACAGTTGAAACTGCTAAATATAGAGTCAACTCCGGTTATAGTGAACCTCTGCGGACTTGCATATTTCGTTCACTATAACCGAACTTCACTACTATATCCGAAGTGTCTCTCCCCTAACCTTAAATGACAGAAATGAATGAAATTGTGAACAAGATAATAAAATATATAATTTTTGTGGAATGGATTACACTGTATACTGTTACTCACAGTTTATCTAATATGCTGTCTATCCAAGTCCGCTTGCGAAGGACCACGTTTAATGCCACTTATAATATTCGCCTTATCTTCCAAAGAAAACACTTTACGCTTCGACATTTTTATACAGTACATTCACTGTTGGAACACTAGATCAGGTAGAAATGTACAAAAGTTGTTACGGTGTGACTGCGTACTCAGCCTTGGAATTTCCTGGGTCACTTAATGTAAACTGGAAGTGGGTCGATGCAGTTTGAAAGCCATCGAAATTTTACCTTCATTTATGCTCTGGACATAATGTCCATCCCATTTTAATAAAAGAAGGCAATTTCATTTTCCGCCGTTCCGATGCTATCCGTCATAATGAAAATGTTTCTGAGAACAAAAGGCAATACTTTGAGGAGGATTAGAAATAACAGTAGATTAGAGTGCCTGAGAACAGAATGTCAACCCTTTGACGGTGGAGTGAGGCAAGGTAGTCACGCGTTGTCTGAATTTACAATACAGCTCAATGTCTAGGAATCACTACAGTAATCCTACCTTTGACCTTTAACAAAAGGAGTAAGAAACTTAGAATGTTGTTCTCAACACATTCTTTCAATTTTATACAAGAAGCTTTGACTCCAAATAATAATTTGTCAGGATACAAGGTTCACTATAACCGAAGGGAAGTTTCACTCTAAACGGAAATATTAATGTACTTTTTAATGTATGCGGGTCGGGACCAACGATTTAGGTTCACTATAGCGGAATGTTCACTATAACCGAGTTCACTATACCCAGAGTCGACTGTACCACATTTTGTGGAAGATATAAAAATGAAAATAATGTTCTCTATTAAGCTAAAGTTACCCTTAATTGGCCAATGTTACCTCCGTTGACGGCATGGTTATATTTTAACGATGTTTCATAAATCTCATTTCAAATGTTAACAGTAATCATTTTATCACTCACATGCAAAATTACTCTGTGGATTATTTAAACTGTATTACTATATTCAATGAAAATCAAAGTGTTGGAAAGCAGGGCATTAAGGGTGGGAAAAGTACGTAATTTTTCAACTGACAAAGGTGACATAATTACTTGTTTCTTCTTCCATTGTACAGCTATGCAGAACAGTGGACTGGTTTCTTTGTGCTAGAATCCCCTTTTTTATCCTTTGAAAATTTATTTCAGCCAGGCGCTGTAGTCTCTTTGCTAAAAGACAAATGCTAACCAATAGCGCACCCTAAGCGCACCTAATTAAAGGAATTCCTCGTTATTTAATTCTAGCCGTACCTTGTTTTTACAGTGCATGAACAGGAGGTAGAATTTCAAGGGGATGATATACGCAGATTAAACACAATCCTAAAATACTTGCATTCCCTCAATATAGCATTACAGCACGCTAAAGTGAAGGCTGTAGCAGTTAAACCTCTGCAGAATTCTACAACATATACTTCATTATACAAACGCACTAGGAAGGGAAGAATTTACGAATGAACTAATGGACGAATAAAAGAAGTAAGGAACGGTAAAGGAAGGGAAAAATAAAACACATAGCAGAAATAAAGGAATAATAGTATTGGAGTTAAAGTAGCGATGACAGTAAAGGAATATCTATAATAATAATAAATCTGTAGCCGAAATTTTTCTGGTAATTTTCGATTTTCCAAAAATAATTGGTCCTAACATATATAATTAACCGACCTGAAACCGAAAATCGCTTTTTTGAAGTTTTTGTTTGTATGTCTGTCTGTTTGTCTGGATGTTTGTTACCTTTTCACGCTATAATGGCTGAACCGATTTATATGAAAATTGGAATATAAATTAAGTTCGTTATAATTTAGAATTTAGGCTACATGGCATTCAAAATATTTTATTTAAAAGGGGGATTATAAGGGGGCTTGAATTAAATAAATCGAAAAATCTCCCTTATTATTAATTCTCATGAAAAATATTACATAACAAAAGTTTCTTTAAAAACAATTTCCGATACGTTTTATTCCATGGAAAATTTTTATAGGACTGATATTTAATGAGATAAATGCGTTTCAAAATTACAATAACAACGCCATCTAAGGCGGTGTAATGAAATAAAAAACAAATGACTTCATCTATAAGGGGCCTTGGACAACAACAATCGAAAGCTATGAAACATACGATAGCCTACAGAGAATGTTTCTGTGTTTGTATGAAGTAATATCGGAAGCTAAATTAACCGATTTGTATAATTAATTATTAATTTTCCATTGGAAAGTGTAGTTTCTCTAGATGGACATAATGCTATAATGTTATTACAGTAACTTCTGAGTGAATCGAGGACAGGTAAGATTAAAATGCTTCTTATGCACAGAAAACTTGATAGGCATTCGTTTCCTATATTTCCTAAATTAATTTTTATGAGCAAATGAGTGGTCTCTGGATCAAAATGATCTCATTTTAATTTTTAATACAATTTAAATTAAGTAACATAATAAACGATTTATCCTTCTATCAAAGACGAATGTTCCCTGGATCAAATGTCCTATTTTAATTATGTAATTACTTTATATTTATTTCTAACGGGTGCAGCGGAGCGCACGGGTACGGCTAGTATTAAAATAAAAGAAAAATGTGGAATTAGCAGGAGACATAAAGTTAAAGAGAAAAATGTTATGAAGAAACAAAAACAGAATTGAGATACAAGAGGGACAGAACAAAGAAATATCTTAAGAAAAAAATAGTATAATATCAGAAGAAAAATTCAGAAATGTATAAAAATGAGAAAAGTACTTAAATACTTAAGGTTTAAAAAGGAAAAATAACAAGGAAGGAAGTTGGAGGAAAATGAAGAAATATGAAGAAGAAAATTGAGGGTAGAGAAAATAAAAATACGAAATGAAACTACGAATGACAAAAATAAATGAGGGAAAGGAAAAGACATACAGAATGTGGTAATGCGAAAAGTCAAGAAACATAGGAACTAGGTTTGTTGAAGAAAGGAAGAAAAAGAGGAAGTAATACAAGGAAATAAGTTATGTATATTGAAAAGTAAATAAAACATTGATGTGAATACATTCATTTCCTGTGAAACTTACTTAAAGTTAGGCCTATGTTATTAAGATGACGTAATTGAGGCAATTATTTTATGTTTGTGATTTTATGTTTTCATTAATAAATTCTTACAGTAGAGGCAATATCTCTCTTCTCTCTACTCATTTCTGTATTGCCGTTTGTTGTGGTGCTCCATTTATCTTGTGCATTAACTTACACAAAACGAAATACGACTGACGTCCGTACACGTCGTGTATTGTGTGTTTGCTGTCTTAACATGTAAACAAACCACAACAACTGTCGACTCCACAATCCACGTACAGTGGCCTACACATTCTCCGGACCTGTCCCCAATCGCCTTCTTCCTGTGGGGAACTGTAGAGGGCAGTGTGTACCAGAACATTCTGACAACACCAGACGACATGCAGCAACGCATTCGACAGGCTTGTGTGTCCATTCAGCCAGCAACATGCCGGGCAGTCATACGGTCTTTCGGGGAACGCCTTCGAATGTGCTTTAATGTGAATGGTCACCATTTGGAACATCTTCTGTGACTCTCAAAGCATAACATTATCACATTGGATGTACGTTCTTTTTTTTGTTTTGTTGCTGTTATTGATTACGAAAGTGATATTAGGATACATTTTTGAACTCGTCTTAATGTGTGTAATCAATGTAACATGATTAAAGTATGTAGTGCTATTTGAAAATTTGATGACGTCACGTGTATCTTGTACCATAATGTAGTTACATGCATCAAATCTCAACACTCATGCTAGTCCCTCGTTCTAACATAACTCTCAAAAACAAAAATTCCAATACCTATCCAAACACAAAAGTTATCATAGGTGCACAAGATAAATGGGACTTCCTGTATATATTTGTGTGTTTATGTATGTAATGTATGTATGTATGTATGTATGTATGTATGTATGTATGTATGTATGTATGTATGTATGTATGTATTTTTTTTTTTAAATATTAGTTGAACGGCATGTCCCATTACAATAAAGGTAATACTACATGCCTTGCTACCTGTATGTTTATAATATAACACATTACGTCTCGTTTCTGTCACTCTCTAGGCGTATGTAGGTCTGTTATTCTGTTGTGAAAAATGTATGTATGTATGTATGTATGTATGTATGTATGTATGTATGTATGTATGTATGTATGTATGTATGTATGTATGTATGTATGTATGTATGTATGTATGTATGTATGTATGTATGTATGTATGTATGTATTTATGTATGTATGTGTATGCGTGTATGTATGTATGTGCAGGTATGTATGTATGCACGTATGTATGAATATGTATGTATATATATATATATATATATATATATATATATATATATATCTTTTTAATTTCTAGCTTACTTCGAACTATTTTTTTACATATAAGCTCCATTTATTCTTTCTTCCGATCTTGTTACTATGATTTTGTTTTTATAGAATTTCTCCTTCTCTCTTTAGTTTTACTCCGTAGTTTTAAGATGTGTATTAAGAGAATCTGTGTTTCAAAAAGTAGTTTTCAGACTTTGTTACAGATATTCAATTTTCGTTTTTCCTAATCTCTTAATAATATATTTGGCGTGCTGTCTGTTCATTTATCCATTCATCTGTTCATGAAGCATATTCTCCTAACCATTCAACAGTCTGTGTTGAGATTAAATACATAATTCAATTTCTCTGGGACGTAAGTATATAAAATATAAAGGTATACTAAAAAAATATAGTTGGGATTATTGTGAACAAAAAATTGCTGAAAAATTAATTTTTATAAAATGAACTATAGTGATTATTTTTATAGAAATAGTGGCAGAAGGAATTCTGTAGATTTAGAGTTAACAACAAAGTAACGTAGCAGCAATACGAGTGTGTTCAATAATGTGAAAGGTTACAGAACACTGCAAGTTTCTCAACCAACGTAGAGAAGAGGGATACCTGATGAAGTCGAGAGTGTAGGAAGTGTGGTTACAAGTGGAGAGTGGGTAATCCCACATACTAAGTCATTTATATGGCCTCAATGTTCCACCTCCAAGATCGAATTTTGATGTGTGCGAGAAATGGCCTCTCAGTGAGGAACTAGTAGTTACTTTCATATACGGTAGACCTACGACGCATTTCTCATATATACAGTATATATATATATATATATATATATATATATATATACACATAATAAATACAAATTTAGCTTCCCTCATGGAAAGGTTGCCAGATTTGACAAAGCGTATTACATATAATTTGGAAACACACCTATAAGGTAAAATGATATACATTTGAAACGGTTAGGGAATCGAATATACAAAATGTCAGAAAAATTTACGCCTAAGTAGCGTTTGTGCTCATTTACAGTTAAGAAAGGGGAAAAAATATCCTCAGATAGGTTGGAATGATTTGAATGACATATACCGTGAGAAAAATAATAGTACGGATTGATTGGCATTGATATCTAAACCAATCAACAGCCATCGGTTAAGATAACTTGAAATTTCCATTATCACTCCCATACAAGTGATTTCTCAATATCTGAACCAATCCTTTGAGGGCACTAATGGCTATCTCCTTCACAATGCTGTGTGTTAGCCCCAGGTTTTTACATTTGTTGGCGAAAAAGGAGGGTATGGTACCTCGTGCTCCCACCATCAGACCTATTACATCAATGTGGGACAGGCTATATTTATCCTCACAGAACGGGATTGTTGGTTCATATATTCGTTTCTTTTCACTGTCCACCTCATGCGGTTGATCTGCATGTGTCTCAAATCTGATGGTGGGATCGAGAATGTATGCCGAGTTGTTCTTAATGGCAATGATATCAATTCGCCGAACACTTCCTTGTGTGGCTAGCCCCTGCACTTCTTGATGGACTGTAAACCCTACTTCCTTCAGTGCCTCGGCCAGCATAGAACGGACAGCATGGTGACGGATGTTGCGAAGGGCCTCTCTATAGGGGCAGAATCCAAGGACATGGGGAAGAGTTTCAATCTCGCTGAGACAGCGCCTACAGCGGGTACCATCCCGACTTCTACCCGGTACAGCTCGGACCGGAGCGACATAGCCTACGAAGTAGCCTAATGCTAAATAGAACTACCACCCTCTAACAGGTTTGAAATAGAGACTGGAAAAGTAGTCTTCTTCATGTGAAACTGTTTCGCAGTTCATTGTAAAAATTTTCTTATAGGCAATAGTTTCGAAATACAGTGTGACGAATTGTGAATTCAAATATTATAATTACTAATTACTTTATTGCCTGGAAAGACGTTCCAGAGACACTATTACGTATGGGATATTGTTGTATTATGTAAATTTTCTTGAGCGGAAATATTGTGCTACAATCAAAACGGGAATATATTAAAAAGGATACATTTAACAAAACTGTCCAGGAAAATATAGTCTTTACTAATATCATTTAGTTAATATTATTAGTTAACTCAATACTGTTAGTAAAATCTTTTTGTAGGCTTAACGGTTTGAAACGTTCAAACGTCAAAGCGTCACCGTTGCAGTCTTTTTTTATTATTCAGTTCCATTCTTGCCAATTCTGCAGCTTTCCCGCTGGATTTGGCGTTTTTCTGTGTTAGTTTAACGGGTAAATTTTATTAAATTTGTATTGCTGATAACGGAATTTAACGACTTTTTTATCACTCACGTACGTACGTGCACACACACACCACACACACACATGATAATAATAATAATAATAATAATAATAATAATAATAATAATAATAATAATAATAATAATAACGAAAACATTGTGCGAAAATTATAATAAAATATTGTTTATAAATGTGGTAATAAAAACAATTCAAGTCTCATTTTGAATGAAAAATTCTATTATAAAACATTATATAAAATGGAAGAACAGTTGGAAGAAAAGCAGTTTGGCTTCAGGCAGGGAAAATTTACGAGAGATGCAATTGGACTGCTACGAACAATGGACGAAAGGTGCCTGGAGAAAAATAAAGAAGTGTAAGTAGTATTTGTGGACCTGGAAAAGCTTTGAGAGAGTGCATTGGAATAAACTGATGGGAACCTAAAGAAAATTTGTGTGGTTTGGAAAGAGAGAAGATTGTTCATTAATCTTCTTTTGAAACAACGGGTCAAAGTCAGAATAGGAGAAGAAATGTCTTAAGAAAGTGAAAGTGGGAGAGGAGTACGTCAAGGATGTCCTCTACCCTGTTGAACATCTATTTGGGGGATTTAGTAAAGAACTGTTTTCAGAACATGGGAGGAGTGATAGTAGGAGGAAGAAGAATGAAGTGCAGAAGATATCCTGATCATATGGCGTTGTTAGTAGAAGAGAAAATGATATACGATATGCTACTGGAGCTAAATGACAGCTGTGAGCACTATGAAATGAAGATAAATGCAAATAAGACGAAGCGCATGGTCATAGGAAGAAAAATACAGAAGATAAACTTTCGAATTCTAAATGAGGCAGTAGAGCAAGTGGACAGCTTCAGATACTTGGGGTGTACTATAAGCAGTAACATGAGCTGCTGCCAGGAAGTCAGAAGGATGATAGCAATTGTCAAGGAAGCTTTTAATAGAAAAAGGAGCATCTTGTGTGGACCTGTGGAAAAAGAACTAAGGAAGAGATTAGTGAAGTGCTTTGTATGGAGTATGGGATTGTATGGGGAAGAAACATTGACATTACGACGAAGTGAAGAGAAGCGAATAGAAGCATTTGAATTGTAGATATGGAGAAGAACGGAACGTGTGAAGTGGACAGACATAATAAGAAATGAATCTGTGTTGGAAAGAGTGGGTGAAGAAAGAATGATGCTGAAACTGATCAGGTAGAGCAATGATGTCAAAGCAAGCGCATTTTTCTAACCTTGACGTCGTGAGCGGGCATCAAGCGCTAGGTATGGAATGAGGAAGGATTATGTATATGAATAAGCAGCCTGTTGGATTTAAAAAAGAGTGGTGCACAAACTTCAAACGGAACGTGAAATTTTATGTCGTTATTTTTATATAGCTTCCTGTTTGATATTACGTATATTGTCTGAAAAAAAGTACTAACACCAATTTCTTAATATTGCAGTTGTGTTTTAAACGTTAATAACATAATAAAGAGTTAAGAAGGAATATTCACATACACTCCATAGTAGTACAACTATACTGTGCTAAGTGAATGAAACACAACATTCGTAAAGAAAGTGATATCCCAAAAAAAGAGATTGAGTATGACATGATAAGCTGGAATTTATATTGATGATATTTTTAGTCTTATAAAATTAATCAGTGAACTAATCAAAACAATATTATACTACAAAGCAAAGTTACCTTAGGTATATGTTTTAACTGTAACTAATATTCCATAACAAAACTCTTATCGCAGTATGCTTTTAAGGTGATATTGGTGCGCAACTTCCTATCATCAGAATATTAAATTATTTTCTCGAAATCTTCTGAAGCTATAGAGCTGACGTTTTTACAACACATGAGCACATATCTTTTGTTTATGATGTAACAGTAGTTGCTTGATTTATTCATTTCCTTACAAACATTTTCCATGCGAATATTTTCAAAATTTTCAATACACTATCTTCAGTAATACGTGTTAACGATACTTATATTAGATTTAAGAAAACCTTGTTTCAGTACCTGTAAGTCTACTAAATAAACATATCTGAAAATTTCACTTTTATATAAAAAAGTTGAGAAAATATTCCTTTTGAATAAGAAACAAACTTGTGAAAAATGAGCATTAAAATTAAAACTTACATTCTTATAATGGACTTATACTTCTCACACAAATCTAAAAATTAACATGGGTACAGTTTTAATAAGTTCTCTTCCCTTTATCTGTTGAATCAGTGCTGGCCATCTCTGTATATAGATCGACCAAGCGGCATATACTACCTCTTTCGTCTGTCTCTTTCCTTTCCGCTGTAAAGCGCTCAGACTGTCCTGAACTCTAAGGATCGCGCTTGCGCCTATGGGCATCAGTTGACATCACTGAGGTAGAGGAAAAGGAATTGGTTGGGTCACTGGCTGAGTAGAAACTGCCTACTGAATGATTAACTAGAAGGAATGGTGAACGGGAAAAGTATTCGGGGTAGAAGAAGATATCAGATGATAGACGACATTAAGATATATGGATCATATGTGGAAACAAAGAGGAAGGCAGGAATAGGAAAGATTGGAGTACGCTGGGTTTGCAGTGAAAAATCTGCCCTTAGGCAGAACATTAAGTGAATGAATTAATGATAAAATAATATAAGGTTTACAGGAGCTCACAACATTAAAATTAAATTGCTGAGTAATATGCAAAAATATAAGAGCACAAAAACGTTGTAACATGTGAATATATCTTTTTTAATTATTTGTATACAATAACAAAAGTAGACAACAAACACACATTCAAAGTATACAGAAAACCCACAACAACAACAGCACACATACACAATACATCCAGCCACCCCACACAACACAAACAAGCTGCATTCCGAACAATGGTACACAGGCTAATCAACATACCAATAAAACAACAGGATTACACCGAAGAACTAAACACTATCAAATACATAGCACAAGAAAACGGATACAATCGCAACATAATAGACAACATAATACGTAAGACAAAACAAAATCACAAAAAAACAGAAGAATACAACACAAACACAAGAACACAAAAAATACATCACACTAACATACGAAAACAAAAACACACATAAAATTGCAACCTCATTCAAGAAATTAAATTACAACATCGCATACAGAACAAATAACACTCTACAAAACATCTCAACACACAAACAACACAAACAAAAAAAAATACAACCACACAGGCGTATACAAACTCAAATGTAACACCTGCAACAACTTCTACATAGGACAGACAGGCAGATCATTTCAAACACGTTACAACGAACACATCACAGCCATAACAAAATTACAAAACACCTCCACATATGCAGAACACGTCACAAATGCCAACCACACCTACAGAGACATCAACTTAGACATGGAAATACTGCACATCCAACCAAAAAGCCAGATAATCAACACACTAGAACAATATGAAATATACAGACACATGAAAACACATCCCAACGATATTCTCAACACACAACTCAATTTCAAAACACATACATTCTTTGACTCTACACTACGAACGCACCCACACAGGAAACAAGAGGCGCCAAGACCAACAACGACCAGTTCCGAAGATGACCGAAAATAGGTCGAAGCATGTTAACAAGGTACGTTAAAATTTAACACAAGAAAGTTATTATCATACATATTCCGATTTGTATACTGTTTATTTAATTTTTATTTTCATTTTTACTTCTATCTTTCCTTTCCATTTTCCTTCACCCTCCGGTACATTTCTCGCTACGTTTTATCTTACTTTCAAGCTCCAGCAAAACAAGAATCGAATAGTGAATGAATTAATGATAAAATATAATATAAGGTTTACAGGAGCTCACAACATTAAAATCAAATTGCTGAGTAACATGCAAAATATAAGAGCATAAAAACGTTGTAACTTGTGAATATATCTTGTTTCATTATTTGTATACTGTTTATTTCATTTTTATTTCCTTTTTTTCTTCTCTCTTTCCTTTCCATTTTCCTTCACCCTCTCGTATATTTCTCGCTACGTTTTTTTGCTCCTTTCCTAATTTGAATGAATTCACTTAGAAAACTTTCTGAATAGATTTACACGCGATTAACATGATTCAAATGAAATAGTTTGCTGAGATTGCCTCATTCTTATTCCGATATAGGTTTTCTTTGTATTATTACGGTATACGCAGTTTTCTTCCCCCCAGTCAGTGACTTCCCTCTTATTCAATTTTACCATTGTTTCATACATAGGTTTACTCATTTTAAGAACCACTATTTGCAATGTTTCCGGTGCCTCTGCTTTTGATTTATTTTTTATAGTTACAATTTCCTTCCTCCTGCTTTCATTCACCCTTATTTATACTTCTCTGGTTTCTTGTTCTACAGTAAGCTATCGTTCCTTCCAGCCACCTCTTTTCAACCCTTTTTCTGCTGTAAAACCTCCATTGCTTTGTTCGTCTCCTCTGCTGGTACATACGATGTAACACAAAGCAGGCCAGCGTTGAGCGAGAACCTATATTGCACTAGTAGTGAAAGACTGATGGCAGAATTCATTAAGAAAATGTTTCCCTGTATGCTGCCACCCAAAATAACATGGTAGGTTGTTGTATTTTTTTTTATTTTCCTCCCTTCTCTACCCTCCCTCTTATAGTTCTCTCTCTCGGGAAGTTTTATTTGAAGAATCCCGAGGATTTTGTAAGCACGCCTTTCAACAAAAAGATAGATTTCTCATTTTGGCAGAGAAGGCATTTCAATATATAAAGCGAAGTAGAGCGCAACATCCAATTAAAGAGAGTCCCTGCAGCTCCGAACAGGGACGTGGGGGATTGTTTGTTGGCGTGTTATGGCGCACGACACTTCCGCTTCAGCACAACAAAAAAAGTGCAGCAAATTATAATTTACACAACTGCATTTCTGGATCCACAATTGCGTAGCAAGCAAAATGTTGCCATTCGACTTTATTTAACAAAATTAAAAACAACATAATTATTCATTTCTTTGAAAATAATTCAATATCGGTTAGGAAATGTAATTAACTTAAGAAATATATGTTTTTGCATGAGTATGAATTATGAAATTATGTTATTTACACAAACAACCTAAATAAACATAGAAATATATCGCCCGTTTTTTTAAAATCTGGTTAATAACTTTTTATACAGTGTGTATCAGAAGTTTGCATCGGACGTTTTCGCTCGAGCGCCAAGTAGTTCATAGCATAATCCGATAGGTAGCGCACATGCATGATGGGTAAAATTGTCGCGAGCGATAAATCCTCGAACGGTGTAAGCCGAGCGTTAGGCATTCGTTCTTGTTACAGTGATGAACTGTGTAGTAACATCATAGATGTTTAACATTTCAAAATTTTGCAGTGTTTAACTAACCTCTCCATAGTACAACTACAAAACTTGCTTTAAAATGTAATATAAATGTTGTAGGTAAATGTTCCCCCCCCACAGGAGTTATTTTGTTTTTTGCCTCATCTGATAGATGTTATTGGATGTAAATGTAATTATTATAAACGGAGAACACAATCACGATAATTCAAGAACCGTATCAAGTTTTATAGTAATAATAATAATTTATAATAATTAGTGTATCAATCTTTGCGTCTGTAACAGTTGTGCAGCATGATTATTCGTTTTATTATATTTCTGTGACGTTATCTCTGTACTAATATTGTTATTAATCTACTCCTATATCAATAATATTTTGTGAAACGTTTCCACATTGTCGCAGTATATAGGCGGAACACTATATATGGACCTACCATATTATATATGTGGTAAATCAAATATTGAACAATTATTAATTAGCAATAATAACTGTATATCGAAGTTTTTCATACTATTTTATTTATAACTTCATGTTCCTGTTTTGGTACGTTCCATTGACTGTTCCACTAGACGTTTGTCATAAACGCAGAAAATAAAGCCTTACTTTTACCATGTGAGCAAAACATATGTGTATCCTATCTGTCGCCTTCCATACAAGATAAGACATGTCGGTGAGATGACCTTGTACTGTGCTTCTATTTATTACGAGCGTATCACGACCGATCGTATCTCACTCGAGGGCACGACATTCGACCGAGTTCAAGCGAGTGATTTAACTCCAATGCAACACTCTGGTGTGTATACTGTATTATTTACGAGTATAATATGTATGAATAGTGGGCCTATGTAGGGAAATTCACTTTCATTATGCACATGGTTTGCAATGATTAAGTTACTGTACATTATAAGAGACCTATTTATACAAAAGGTAGGATAAAAAGTAATGGCAACAGTTCTATAATTCTGACATGGCTTTATTCACAGGGGTACAACAATTACGTACCTTCAATATAGTCGCCCCTCTTATTTATCATCTTTTTCCAAATGTTTGGAAGGCGTCGTACACCATCAGCGCGTCCATGTTTGTTGATGTTCCGTATTGACTGCTCTATAGAACATAAGTTTATCTCTGGTATTGTACCGGGTCCCTCAAAGTTGTTCTTTCACTTTGGCGAAGAGATCGTAATCGCATGGACTCATATCGGGTTAGTACGGTGAATGTTCCAGAATCTCCCATTGCCAGCGACGCAAGAGGTCCTTGACAGCAGCACCGGTGTGACTCATTGCATTGTCATGAAGAATGATGGGGTTCTGTACCACCAAGTGTCGTCGTTTTCTCCTGAGCGCTGGACGAAGGTGGTGGTGCTTCACGCAGTCCCTGTAAAGATTCTTCTGCACTACGACCTCGTGCCACATAAATTTTGATGCAGGAACGTTGCTCTAGTTTTGTAAACATGGTCTTAGGGCGTTCGCACTATCCCTATGAAAGTCAACACACACTGCAGTAGATTGACGCCGCTGGCTGCACTAACTCATCTAACAGTCCTTGTTCATGTTCACACAGCTGGCAGCTCTCGAACGCACTATCGTCATGTGACAGCAGTGTTGCCATAACTTTTTATCTAACCCTTGTAGTATCGAAGATTATCATAAGGAAGTAATGATGTGGCCCTTACCTTCCAAGACGAAGCATTACTGACATACAATATTCTTTCAAAATAGTGTAAATATACCCCTCTATGTTAATGGACTCGTCCATGTAGCTAACACACATGCAGACACTCCCGCGTATTACGTAATAGGTTCGTCCGGGCAGTTGCATTTATTTTATCACGTGTGACGTAATTGCATCCTGTGAGTCAAGTAACCTCGAATGACGTCGGAGTTTCCTGTAATATAGTAGGCCATGGATTTTGTCAGAAAGTAACAATGGTCTTCTATTTCCATTGTACCACAAGTGACGCCAGAGTTTACAGAAAAACTCGCCTTGATCGAGTAATACGAAGTATAGCGCAGCATACACACTTCAGGCCTGCTGCTGTTCAGTGGACCATGTAAAAACAAAACAAAACTAGACGGTTGGAAATGAGTGTTCCAATAGGAGACTTTGGTAGCGAAAGAAGAAAACGTATTTTATCAGAAAGAAAAAGAGATTTTTCTTTTGGGAACATTTAAATGTTTACAGTTACTCGTTGTAATGTATAAATACTCGTAAAGGAAGCAGTCAGTGTAAATAATTTTGTTTTTATTGTGATTTATTGAATTATTGTAATTTCCACCATTTATTTATGTATTTATTTATAGATGTGTACATGCATAGGCTGTGTCCATTTACATCACTTGTAAAAAAAGTAGGCCTAATCATAATTAATTTCTACAGTGTGTAAGGGGTGCCATTATTTTAACTGATGATTCTTCATGTCATAAGGAAGAAAAAATATCCTTACAATTTTTTTCTAATTGCAATATTTAACTAATTATTAAAGTTTACAATATTAGGCGTTTGGCAACGTTGCTGGATGGGGAGGAGGGGGTTTATAAGTACACAGTACAGCTCAAGCGGATACAGACATACCGGTACAAAACAGATGCTCTGTTCTAATGCAGGGGCGGACCGTTGTTTACATAAAACGAATAGCAAATACAAACTTTCAATCTCATTAATAGAACTTCATGGTAAATTTCCATTTTATTTAACAACATTGGGAATACTGGTCTATTTCTTAAATGTACATCCAAAAAATAAACAATAATTGTTTACAGGACAAAATCACACGAAATTTTTAATGTAATATTTTAATCTCTCCCGCTTCCATAAAGTAGTACCATTTTTAAAGACATTTCTGTTTGTGTGATTTTCGAAACGAGGTAATAATAATCTTTGAGAAACTCTTACAAAAGTTCGCCGATTAGGTAACTTTCATTGCGGAAATCATTGACGGTACATCTTCTTGCTTCATCTGAATTACGACGACTTTCTCCATAAATTAATAACACATGATATTCCCAAACTGTGAATGACATTGTAAGTTATTTATCGAATACCTGGTTCGGAACTGTCATCCGCTCGGCAGTAGACCTATGAACAGGGAGCTTGAACTCAGCTCATGTACGTACGTCTGTGCAGTGTACTGCCTGCTGAATACGTTACCAAATCTCTCACACCAGAATATTAACAAATTTAAGCATGCATTTTTATTTAATTTCACGAAATAGTAATGGAACACACAAATATTTATTTAAGGTAATATTAATTCTTTGCTAGATATACTTACTGATGTAATTGTTTTCGTAATTTTATTAACGATATAAGCAGTATAACGCGAATCAAATGAGAGAGGAAATATAGTTTTGACCCTATGTTGTATGGACAGTTTTTGATCCTGTAGACCGTCTCCGATGACTGTGAAAAGGGCGGCACTTACACCCTGTACCTATAATCTGTATTAGAGACGGTAATACATGGAGATAACAACCTATAAACATTTCTAAATGAACAGAAGTTTAAACATCAGAACCCAAATATATTATAGGTATTTTTTTCATAGTGTTCTACACAAGGGTAGATTTTTCACTGAAACACGACATTCTCCAGTAGACTATTTCCTATTTTCTGCCTTTCTCCTAGTTTCCGCATATGATCCATATATCTTTTGTTGTCTATCATCTGATATCTACTTCTGCCCCGAACTTTTCTCCTGTTCACCATTCCTTCCAGTGCATTCTGCAGATCTTCTCAACCGTATTATATAATATACATATCAATATTAACTCATTTTTAATTGTGAATATTCAAATTTCAATTATTTCTATAAACGATAATATTATCTACCCCTCTGATAAAATAGGCTATATATATTTTTTTTTTCATTTTTAAAAAGTCCAATTTAAATATTAAAAACTCTGTAAATACTCGTAGGTGGGAAATAATGAATATTGGCTTTTAATTTTTGTTTGAAAAATATAAACCTATTTTGAAATAAGAAAATAGGCCGATCTCAAATCTAAGAATCTAGATTCGTTTTACAGATTGTGAGAATAATCTTTTCTTTTATAGAAGATTCCTTTAAATAAATATTTTGTTTGTTACATGACAGTATATTTTGTACGTGAGTAGCATTCTCCTTGTTCAGTGCCTCTACTGCCCTACACCAGTGATGTCAAAGCAAGCGCATTTTTCTTACCTTCATGTCTTGCGCGAGCATCAAGCGCAAAGTACGGAAAGGAGAAGGTTTGTGTATATGAATAAGCAGCCTGTTGGCTTGAGAGAACAGCGGTGCACAAACTTCAAACGGAACGTGAAATTTGATGTCATTTTTATATAGCTTCTTTCTGTTTGATATTATCTACATTGTGTGTAAATCAAATGTACTAATACCATTTTCTTAATATTGCAGTTGTTTTTTAAATGCTAATATCACAATAAAGAGTTAAGAAGGAATATTCACATAAATTCCATAGTAGTACAACTATACTGTACTAAGTGGATGAAACAACACATTCATAAAGAAAGTGATATCCCCCCCCCCAAAAAAAAAGAGACTGAGTATGACATGACAAGTTGGAATTGATATTGATGGTAACTTTAGCCTTTTAAAAATTGTCAATAAACTAATAAAAACAATATTGCAGTACAAAGCAAAGTTACCTAGGTGCTGTATGTGTTCTAAATGTAACTAATATTCCATAACAAAACTCTTATCGCATTATGCTTTTAAGGTGATATTGGTGAGCAACTTCCTATCATCAGGATATTAAATTATTTTCTCGAAATCTGCTAATCTATAGAGCTGACATTTTTACAACACATGGGCACGTATCTTTTGCTTATCATGTAACAGTAGTAGCTTTGTTAATTCATTTCTTTACAAACAATTTCCATGCGAATATTTTCAAAATGTTCAATACACTATCTTCAGTAATACGTATATACTGTATATTAGATGTACGAAAACATTATGTAAGGCTACTAAATAAATAGGCCTATACCCGAAAATTTCACTTTTCTGTACAAAAAAAAAAGTTAAGAAAATATTTCTCTTGAATAAAAAAATCAAACTCGTGAAAAATGAGCATTAAAATTAAAACTTACATTCTTATAATGCACTTATACTTCTCAGACAAATCTAAAATTTAACATGGATACAGTTTTAATAAGTTCTCTTCCCTTTATCCATTGAAATTGTGCTGGCCATCCCTGAATATAGCTCGACCAAGCGACATATACTACCTCTTTCTTCTGTCTCTTTCCTTTCCGCTCTAAAGCGCTCAGGCTCTCCTATGCGCTTGCTCCTATGGGCATCAATTGACATAACAGCCCAACACGAATAAGCGGGGAGACGAGTCAGAGTTACCAGCCAGAGTTACCAAACGCAGGATACTACTGATAACATAAGAAACTAAATTGTTTCGGAGTACATAAAATATGCAATATAAAATTGTCATCATCATTACATTGCTTATTTCATTTTATGTAGAGAGATTCATCTATAAATCGAGAGGGAGAGAGTCCGGATATTTGAATGAAACTTACGAATTCACATTTTAACAAGTTTTACAAAACAGTATTTCGAAAATAAGTTTCCTTAGAAAATTATCTGTAGTAATGTCACGAGTGGTCCGAGACTTGCCAATAAATCCATGAGCGAAGCGAATTACGAATACTTAACCTATTCAGACATTGTGAAGTTGAAATACTCGTAGATGAATATCGATTACTACAATAAAGAAATTCGATGTTATTATTCAGTAATGCCAATTGCGAAAAGCGAAATACTGGTTTAACAATGTTATTTACATGTACTGAACTTTTCTCTTATTATTATAACATAAATAAATATCCATTATCTGCTGAAATCATAATTTAATGTAAGAGTAACAGTGAGGACAGCTATATACCAATGTTATGTATTCACAGCGAGACATGTTGCTACACAGTGAAGCCATCTCTGTACAGATAGGCCTAATAAAAACACGAATTTTTATTACGCCATACGGAAGGCAGTTTGATCAAAGACCTTATTATTACTATGCAAGGTCTTTGGCATTGATATGCGATGATGTTACATGAATTTGACATTGTTTCATTTCGTTCACAAAACACAAATATTATAGGCTGCAATTATAGGTTAAGTTACCTGTGGGAGCAGGACCAATGTCAGCTGTGCCTTATTTCGACCGTTACTTACAATCAGTGCTAAACGAAAGCATTTTTTATAGCTCGACAAACGCATTCTCGCTGTAGTGTGTAATGGAACTAAAGCTGCATCTACATAGTTCAATATTCCAATCGCGTATGCGTGCAATCTGGGAAAAATATTGAAAGAATCAAGTTTGAAAAGTACGTTCAGTTAAGGTGCATGAAGATTTTGTGTCTACGTTTTTAATTTTTTTTTTTTTAGTAGGTTATTTTACGACGCTTTATCAACAGCTTAGGTTATTTAGCGTCTGAATGAGATGAAGGTGATAATGCCGGTGAAATGAGTCCGGGGTCGAGCACCGAAAGTTACCCAGCATTTGCTCGTATTGGGTTGAGGGAAAACCCCGGAAAATTCCTCAACCAGATAACTTGCCCCGACCGGGAATCGAACCCGGGCCACCTGGTTTCGCGGCCAGACGCGCTGACCGTTACTCCAAAGGTGTGGACACTGAATCTACATGGTGTGCCGTTTTGAACGTCGTCTTCACTGCGTAAATATATTAATTATTATGAAATATCAATCTTGCATTCATTGGTTTAAAGTTGAAAGAAAAGTTTAACCGTGTAGTTGCATCTTAATGTATTCATGATCATAAATTTACGGGGAAACAGTTGGCGACGACTAAACAAAACAACGACTATGCGATAAATTTATAGCAATAAATCTAGCTGCATAAATTATCGCAAAGTGTGACTGTGATTGGTTGGAATACAAAATTTCATTACACTTCATTGGTCGAAAAGGGAATGACGTCATATAAACGAAATAGTCTACGTAATAGTGTATTTCATGAGTTTGAGTGATGGTGAAGCACGTATTTCCGCGAAAACGTATGAATTTATCTTTGTTTGCAGCGTCAGAACACTTTGTTATATTTCGTGCAATGAGAAAGTAAAAGCATAAAATGCCGAATATGTGCGTAAGGAAGTAGGAAAACAAATTATGTTTTTCCATGTATGTATTACCGTTTCTGAGAAATGCGTACAACTTTAGCATATCACCAGTAACTGTCTCACCCTTGCTAATGAACTGTGTTTAGTATTCTCTTCCTTTTTGCTCCAACACGAATGAGATACTCCAAGTTGTCTGTCAGATGTGTGTTCGCCCCTCCCATCACCACAATTGTTCCGCCCCGAGGTTCCACCTGATTGCGTTTCTATTGATTCTCGTGATGAATGCAGATAAATGACCAAAGTTCATTCCCTGTAGGCAACACTGTATTTTATTTTATTATAGTCCTGCGCCCATCTATATACATCCCTTGATAAAATCAATAGCAATAAAATGACACGAATATATATAGTATAAAGAAGTAATGAGCTCCACAGTGACGGCGTAGAGGGAAAAGGAAGGATAAACAAAGACAAAGAAAGGAAGCGTATAATTATGAACTAGAAAAAGGAGAAATAGTTGAAGAGAAAAAGGAGAATGAATTGAAATAAATATGTAAAAGGAGGTGGAAAGAATGGAGTAAGGGCATACACAAGGAGATGATATAAGAGCGAACAAATAGAAAGGAAAAGAGAAAGAAGATAAGATAGAAAGTATGAGAAATAGACAAAATCAGGTGTAACACCAGCAACAACTTCTACATAGGACAGACAGACAGATTTATTCAAACACGTTACAAAGAACACATCACAACCACAACAAAAATACAAAACACTTCCACATATGCAGAACATATCCCAAATGCTAACCACACATACAGAGACATCAACACAGACATGGAAATTCTACACATTCAACCAAAAAGCCAGAAACTAAACACACTAGAACAATACGGAATATACAGACACACAAAAACACATCCAAATGAAATTCTCAACACGCAACTCAATTTCAGAACAAACATACTCTTTGACTCCACATTACACTACACAAACACACCCCCCACAGGAAACAAAACAAAAGACGCCAAGACGAGCAACAACCAGTTCTGATGTTCGCCAATAGGAGGCCGAAACATGTTAACAAGGTAACATAAAATTTAACACGTGAAATACCTATAGGCCTAATACGTTTTCTAAAGTGATGTAGTGCTAAAAGTTGTGTAATCAAGATAAATATAAAATCAGATTAATAGGGAGAGAAATAGAGAAAAAGTGAAGTGAGAATGTGTGAGAAAAGAGACAGGTCAAACAGTGGAAGAAAAGAATGAAGGAACTGAAAGAGTTAGAAAATGAAGGAAAATACTTAAAGATGAAAACTAGAAAGAAAGAACTATTAAAGGGGAAATGAAAAAGAAAAAAGAGATATGAAAGAAAACGAACTAATACCATATTATGTATGTAGTAAGGAGAGAAGAGAATGAGAGAATAATGGATGGGAGAAATATATAATAATAATGATAATAACAATAATAATAATAATAATAATAATAATAATAATAATAATAATAATAATAATAATAATAATAATAATGGTTTATTTAACCTGGCAGAGTTAAGGCCATACTGCTTCTCTATCACTCAACCAGGAGTAAAACTGCGTTACAAGAGCACTACAAATTTACAAAGTACACTACAATTTTTACACACAAAACTGAAAAAGACAATAAGAATATAATGTAAACAACAAGTAAGTAGAAATCAGACATAATATATAACATTCAGAAAGAAAGGAAAAAGCATAATAAAATGTGAACAGCAGGTCAAAATAAATGAGGCATACAAACTATAAAAATAAGACAATTAATAATAATAATAATAATAATAATAATAATAATAATAATAGTAGTAGTAGTAGTAGTGGTGGTGGTGGTGGTGGTGGTGGTGGTGGTGGTGGTGGTGGTGGTGGTGGTGGTGGTGGTGGTGGTGGTGGTGGTGGTGGTGGCAGCAGCAGTAGTAGTAGCAGTAGCAGCAGCAGCAGCAGTAGTAGTAAAATGAATACAATATTTTTAGTACACACAGTAAGGAAAATAATTATTATATATAGCTCAAGGTATCATATTATAGATATACCATTAGCGGGAAATATGAAAACAAAAAGATAAAATAAGTTAAATATCACTAGAATATGAAAAAAGTTGTGAATACGTGGAAACATGCAATACAAAACTTGTCATAACAGTAAGTTAGTTTGGCAACTCGTCATAAGATAATTTTCTAACTTGGATTTAAAAGATTTTAATGTTCGGCAGCCCTTGACTTCAGGCGGCAGAGAGTTCCAGTGACGAGAGATAGCAACAGTGAAAGATATGAGGAATACAGAGATGATGTGTGAAGTGGAATTTATAGCGTGTTATCGCGTTGTGATCGAGTATTAATATTATGATAGCGAGAGAGAGTATGAAAACGGGTGAATAAATAAGACGGGGATGCATAATTCGATATAAGAGAGAAAGCGAGTACAGATTTCTCCTCTCATGTAACCTAAGCCATGATAACTTCTCGAAAGAAGGTGAGATATGATCATAGTATCGAACATTACAAATGAAGCGGACGCACGCGTTATGAACACGCTGTAGTTTCTGAGCGGAATCACTCATGAGATCACTGAACAAAACGTCGCAATAATCGAAGTGAGGTAGAATGAGTGTCTGTACCAGCGTCTGTTTTAATTTAGATGGATAATGATACAATCTTTTTAGTGAATGGAGAATAGAGAATTCCTTCTTACTTGTAGGCTATATGAAGAGTCCACTGCAAGAATGATGGATGTCACTTGTCGAAAATGAACCAAGACTGTCAATGCATAGCTTAAGACATATAGAATGTACATAGAGAGTTATATGACATTAACACTGATAGTCATTGTCCAGTAATGATCGGAAAGTCTCAGCTAAGCTTTGAGCGCTAAGCATTTCAAACTTTCAATTGCGTCTCCTGCAAAATGTGTTCCAAATGACATCCTTCATTCTTGCAGTGGACTACTCATATTTAATATGTGTATCCCAATTGATATTAGATTCGAAATGCACTCCGAGATTTTTTTACGGTAGAGCTAAACGGGATGATTGTTTTATTCAGTTTCACAGGTGGAATATTCAGAAACAAACAAACAAGAAATGAAAAATAAGGAAATAAAATACAATATAAACTAAAGACAATGAATGAATGAATGAGAAAGTTAAAGAAAAATGAAGCAGGGACACACCAAAAGTAAGGACGAAATAGAAGAGAAAATGGTAGAAATAAAAACAAATATAGATGGAACATTGAAAAAAAGAAGAAAAGAAAAACAAAGAAAGTAAAAAAATAAAGAACAAATAAAATGAAGAAATAATACTAATTTTTTGTAATATTGTTTTATTTAAAATTCATTTCGTCCTCTCAAAAGATATTTCCTATGTATCTATTGTTCAATTGTTGCCTGTGGTATCAATCAAATTGTGAGTTCAGTTTATTCACTTCACAAAATTTGTTTTGGATCGTATCATATGGTTTTATATGTGGTCGATTGATCATTTCAATAATATTTCTGCAGCTATGTATAACCACTGTTTGTTCGTTATTATGTACAAAATGCTAATTTGATTCTGTTAATTTCGAACCTCTGTTCATGCCTGAGTACAAATGCTGTGGTTGCAGAATTAATTTAGAGAATAATTGTAAAACCGCCCGTTTCTATTGTGATAACATGTTTATACGGATACAGTATCGAACCTGGACACGGGCATAATTTATTAAAACTTGTTAAAAATCTTACAAAGTTCTCCTGAATAAAAGGGCCATATAAATGCTACAAAGTAAGCTTATAGTTTACTTTGACCGAACTCGGTAATTTTCTTTTATCATGAGAAATATTGAATCAGTTATAGAAATATAACGCGTTGAAGTGACAACAGTAAAACTTTATAAAAATTAACACTGTTTCCTATGTAGTTACACATAATGATAGCTAAAATAGTCGATTTTGTCAACAGTACTCTCACTAGAGGTTTTGATTTATCTAGAGAAAATCAAAACTCGAGTGGGATTTAATTGACTAGTACACGATTAGAAGAAAGTATATAAAGATTAGAAGTAACAAAGTAAATATTAATTGGCTTACGAAAATACAACTGTCTTCAAATGTATTATTGTACCATCTCAACATTATGCTAGATGGCAGTAGTGTTTTATGATTATGTTTTCTTGTTATCAGTTGTGCCAACTATGGAATCTTCATTGAACTCTGTGGACGGTTACTAGTCAAGAAGGCTTTGTTGATTCAGTTTCATTTTATTAAAATATTTGCGTACCACTTCAATCATCCTGATCCTAGTAATCAACGTCACTTGACAGATGATTTTCAATAAATCTTAGTATTAAACAATCTCCAATACGTGACTATCCATAATATCATATAGCAGAAGCTATAACAAACATAACCTAAATAATATAAACAAGTGTTAGAAAAGTTTTAATTAGGGATGATGAAATAAACAAGAAACATTTTAATTAACGATGATGAAATAAAAAATAAACGTGAATAATTTTAAAAGAAACAATTATTGAAAGTACAATTTTCAAATTTGAATGTTTTAGTGGTTGGTGGTTCAGTTGATGTTATATTGGACGTGTGCGTAAAAGAAGTGAACTCGGTGATGTACATGGTGTATCCCTCAACTTATTCAGGATTTCCGAATGGTGCTCTTCACATATGGCCAGTGACCTTTATTAATTCTTGTTATTGAATGCCAATGCGAGTCATATTTGAAAGTGCTGTGCATCGACTGGAATGGTTTGTAATTTTCTGTTTTTTGACATCCAGACCAGTGCAGTTTGAAATTTTGGCAAACAAAGAAACAAGTGCTAGGGTAGTGATAAAAATAAAGAAATGCTAGGGACGTGATAAAATTAAACAAATGCTAGGGACGCGATAAAATTGTGCGATAAAGAGCCTTGATTAGTTGAAAGACGTCCTTTCGTACCGTTTTATTGGTCAAAAGTAGTGTGACGTAGTAAAAGTATAACAGTCAATAAAAGATAAGAACCAGCATAATACGTATGTTAAGGTCAATATATGAATATTTGAGAGAAAAACTTTATCCCACCATAGAAAAGGTAGGATTTGATACATACCTATTTATTTTTAGTAAAATCCTTTACCATTCTAATACATTTCTAGATACGAACGCATAGATTTCTCATTCTCAGCTAAAATTCAGAATATATTATTATAATGTACCGAAGTACATATGATAGTATATATGATATGCGTAAATCACTTGGTGATTTAAGACGGCGCTTATTCCGTCGGATCCCGGCCAACTAGTCACTCATCACGAGCGCACCTCAGCACATGTGTGGACTTCGGTCCTAGGTTCATAGATATCTATGACGTAGTGCATGGGGCGGCCACTAGAGGGAACCCAAGAGTTGGAACTTAAAACTGAGACGATTCTTTTCACACCGGGGTGGAATCCGGTGTGGCTTAGTGGATAAAGCGTCAGCACGTAGAGCTGAAAACCCGTGTTCAAATCCCGGCGCCGGAGAGAATTTTTCTCCGTTCCATTACTCTTTCATCGTAAAATTCAGAAACTTTGGATTGGACCCACTCATTGACTGCTCTCTTCACATTATTATCGGTTTCTGGTTTCCTTCCTTCCACGTACAGTTTGAGGTTTGGAATCAGAAACTCACTGATTGTGTCAAATCCAGTTAATCTAGTGAATGACATAGAAGTATAAATCCACAGTCATCATTGTAAAAGCTCTGTTGAAAGATGACTCCTTTGCTGAGCTTCCCTCACCTCTTGAGCTTTGCTTCTTATTGTAGTTGTATTAAAAGATCAAAACAGTATTCACTGCTGATAGTGATATATTTTAGAAAATAAATTGTGGTAATTTCTTCTGCATTCCAAAACATAGCCCACAAATTCCCAGCTGATATATATATATATATATATATATATATATATATATATATATATATATGCTGGAAAAATTTCTTTGCAATGGTAAAATGAGTGTTTCCAATGTTTTGCTTGGTTTATGTTTCAGAATCAAATCTATGAACCCATGTTACGTCGAAATTAACACGTCTCCCCAAGAACTTTATTTTAATTATTATTTATCTCTAAAAACAATGAACAATATCAAACTCAAAGCAAAATTCATCCTTCAACGCTTCTGATCAGCATTCGATGCTTCAGGGACGCGCATTACATGTAATCAAATAATAGTATAGCTGTAGATTTCAAAATTTCTATAACAGTAGGAAAAGTTATGTAAAAATTTTATCAACACCATGGTTGGCCTACACTGATTGAGGATATAACTTACACTGAACATTGGATTTTGGAGAGCCGGACCGAAGGCTGAACAATGAACAAATTGCCTGGGTGGCATTCGTGAATACGACACTGACAGGTGATCAATCCTGTATTAGGACTGACAGAGTAAGTTCCCACATATAGACTAGCAGTACCTGATAAGCCCCATGGCCCAAGTCCTTCTTATAGGCCTAGTATATCAGAATCGGAAACTCGTATTACGTCTAACTTCACCCCATCCTATTAAGTATTACAGATGATCAGGCAGTACATTTTCGTTCCCAAACGTACAGCGGATCGAGTATTGTCTTCTGGTATCTATATATATTATGTCACGTGGATGAGTAAGCCACGTCGAATTGCAAGCTAGTACGCATGGTCATTAAATAATAATGATGTAATGTATTATAAATATGCCCCTGTAACGTCATATGATGTGGAAAGAACTTTCTCTTATTTTAAACGAATTTTATGTGATTTTCGTAAAAGATTTGAATTTCACAACCCCATAAAAATGTTTTCACTGCAACGGGATAGGTTTTGATAAACGAATTATTTGTATATATTGTGTAAAATACAGATATTGATCATTTGTATATTGATTTTTGTTATTATTTCGTCCCTGTAACAACATGTAACGTAGAAAGAATATTTTCTTAGCTTAAAAAAAATTTTTACTGGCAGTTATAGTAAAAGATATGAATTACCCATGTAGGAGACATCCGGCCCATTCAATTTTTCCACGATTGTTCCAAAAGTTAAGGGAAGGAGGGCACGTGGTGCCAAATTACAATTCCATTTCCACACAACTATTTTTGTTTATAACTTTCGACTCAGTCATTTCCGGACTATGGTTTCTTATCTGAAATTGATACATGTACCCTTAGCCATCAACCCTGAAAGTTTGTAACACCAATTCGGAAACACCTGTATACCTCTTAATTTCAGTTCAAGAATCCGCCCCTGAGCACGAGTTCTACTCTTTCAGAGGCGAGCTAAAGTTCTGTTTATATTATATTTTAGGTTACAGTTGAGTGTTAGAGAAGGCCGTATGGCCTTAACTCTGCCAGATTAAATAAATAATAATAATAATAATTATTATTATTATTATTATTATTATTATTAGTATTAATTATTGGCTAAATGAATAAATAAATAAATAAATTAATTAATTAAAGTACAGGTATTAACGCATCGCTTCATCACCTTGTTCTACCAAATGGCATGTTTTAGCCGTTGCAATTCTGGAATACATTCCCTTTAAATGACCGACTTCTCTTCATTTATTAAATCTAGTTGCCCGCGTTACGAAATGCTTGCTCATTGCATCGTGGCTATGTGGCAAGATGAAAATTTTGGGGCATAACTGTTTTCTATTCTGCAACGTCTCCTCACCATTTGTATAATTGTGCTTTATTAGCCATGCAAATATGTCCATATAGCGAACTACATGAATGCATCAACAGAATACACAGAAAGAGAGAGACAGAGAGAGTAAAGTGGGAGTTTTAGTGGCGAGTGTAATATGTACCAACATTGTCGTAACTCATCTCACATGTTCTCACCAAAGAGTAATATGTTTCAATCCTATGAATATTGTAAGATTTATGGTGGCCAAAGGAGCGATTGATTATTATTTTCTGATACCTTTTTTATCCTGCATCCTATAAATTAAAAAAGTCACATTTTATGAGAGATTAGAATTACATTTATTTCATATGTTATTAACAAAGTTTGCACATTTGTAGAGAAGGTAAGGGGACCACCGGCATAGCTCAGTCGGCAGAGATGCTTGCGTTCTGGTCTGGAGTTTCCCTCGGCCGTGGGTTCGATTCCCGCTTGGGCTTATTACCTGGTTGAGTTTTTTCCGAGCTTTTCACCAAACCTAAGACGAATGTCAGGTAATCTACGACGAATTCTCGGCCTCATATAGCCAAATACCATATCGCTATCACTAATTCCATCGACGTGGTAGTTGATACAGCGTCTTTAAATAACCAACTGGAAAAATTACAAGAGTTAGTAAAGCATAATAGTCGTTTGAATGAACCTCAAGAAGTGGATATGTTCCTCATCTCAATTTTTTCACCTGAAGACTAGGATAGAGCCATTCATCGAAACGATGTGAATTACTTATTTGTAACCAGCATTGGAAAAAGTGCAGTCTATACCTTTTTTGATAACGCATCATTGTTTGGTCCTCCTTTCAGATCAATGTATTACAATTCAGTCGGTCATTAGTAAACCACATGGGACATTTAACATTGTTAGCTTTGAGCAAAGTAAAATAAAATATTTAAAATACATATACTGGATGTGAATGATATACAGGGTGTTTCCGCACTGGTGTTACAAACTTTCAGGGATGATGGGGAAGGACACCTGTATAAATTTGAGACAAGGAACCCTGGTCCGGAAATGACTGAGTCGAAAGTTGTAAGCAAAAATAGTTGTGTGAAAATGAAATTGTAATTTCGCACCACGTGCCCTCCTTTCCTTAACCTTTGGAACAGTTGGGGAAAGATGGTATAGGCCGGATGTCTCCTACGTGGGTACTTGTGACAGATACAATCTGTGAGCTTGTCTACTGTTCCCATTGGCTCATCAGTATTCGAAAATTAGGTCTGCATATTCCGCTCTCGTGTACCCCTCTATTTACTAGGACTAATCGACAGGACACTATAACTTGTACACATACACTGCTGTCTACAGACGTGCATATCAGGTCCGACCATGTCCGTTATACATTACGCTATCTGCATTGCCTTAGTGTAGTTTCCTGTCCCCACCCCTCAGACAGCGCACTGAATGGAATACTGTAAGTAGACAACGTAAACAACGCCAGATGAATATGGTATGTGTAAGATGTACAGATAAATACACATAAATAAAGTGTACAGAGGAATAAAATTATTTCATTTCTACACAACTATTTTTGTTTGTAACTTTCGATTCGGTCATTTCCGGACCAGAGCTCCACATCTCAAATTTATACATGTGGTCTTCCCCATCATCCCTGAAAGTTTGTAACACTAGCCCGGAAACACCCTATAGACTGCCAAAATTATATGGATGGTATTGTATAGAGTGAGCACAAAGCCCGTTACCCCCTATACATTCCTCAAATATACATACTACTTATGTAACTCCGGTCATAATGCAGACCTACATCCACTTTACACTAACTGTGTGTCCTAAGGGTCAGTATGTCCCCCATAATTTTTCTCAACAAAATAATTCGTCTTCATGTTTGTTGTGACATTCACCTCAGCATTGCTGGTGTAATCTGTTGGAAAGCGCGTCGCACGACGTCCTTCGAATTATCAATTTGATAGAAGGCTGAGAGGACCTGGGAACCATAGAGGAAGTTTCGGTAATGGGAACGGTCCCGCCACACAGGACTAAACCCGAGACATTCCAGTCTGTAGGCAATTTCTTTAGTAATTGAGCTAACCGGTCTCCCGAGTAAATATTTGCTATTAAGAAATTCATTAATGTTATCTGAATTGATTTCTTCATAATGGCGCTCTTTCATTTTCGATCTGATGTTTTTAAAGTAATGAATATCGTGATAATTTTTATGTCCTGAATTATGCTTAGTATTCTGGTATGGTCTTCGCTCATCGTCCAAACGGTTTTCTTATAGAGCTTCTTCTTTTGAGGTACATCCAGAACAAGTATTGGTAATATTTGCGCAGAGAACGAAGAGATTCACGTTGTTTTTATGCAATATACGTATCTTATTATCGAAAATGTTGCATCCTTGTTGGTTTAAAAAGTAATTTATTGAATTATAATTATGACTTAATAACTTGTAAACAGGTTTCCTACGGTAATTGAATGGTGAAAAAGAACTACAGGGTGATTCATTTTAAGTCTTCCTATTTCTGCTTGATAGAGGCTACGAAGGTACAGCTTTATATATGTGAAGTATCTCTAGGAGAATCGCATATCTCCCTGTACACTTGGTCAAAATGAAAATGGCCGGCGTCTAAGAGTCTAAGTTCGAATCGGGTATTTCCGTGAGCGCTCGGGACAGCCAGGCTTTGTTCAAAAGATTGCGTATATTCTTCTAGTAGTTATAATGGGGAGCACAACTACTAATCACTAAAATCTTCCGAGAAAATAATTCATTTACGAGATGTAAAACAGACATCCCTCAGACTGTTTAAACACTGAATATTGTAACACTATATACTGTATAACAGGTTCTGAAGTAGAGTACGATCATTGCTCGTTACAATGCCATTCTGACTGCAATAAAGCTCTTAGCGTAGTTGGTAGAGCGTTGCCTAAGAGTTCGTGAGATTGCAAGTTCAAATCTTCGTGGAGTTACGAAACTTTTTATTTTTGTTGCCTTTTAAATGCATCAGTGAAAATATAACAGGTTTTCGTTTTTTTTTATCCTTCGAATACTTTTCGCTTTAATATATTCTTTTTTTTGTGTTAAAAGAAACTTTTGACGCTAGATAGAAGTAACACTAAAGACGATAATTAGGGGCTTTCATATTAAAATGCTGTGTTAATTAGTTTATTAATTCCGGCTGCTTTGCTCTCTTTTGTCTAAGGAACACTCAGTAAATATATTGACGGTTAAATAATTGGCATTAATTAATTTGTAAGTTGTGCTACAGGGAATAAGATTATTATACTAATCTAAATCCGTGATCATCAGGACCTAAACGTAGTAATTGTAAACAAGAAGAAAAACCATAATTCTGATGACAAATATATCCTGATTTCCTGGAATTATAACCACAAATTTTCACCAAGTTTGTAATTATCTGTTAGTAACATGTATTAACATATTCAAAATTATTTGATTATATTACACTAAATGGAGTTGTAAACAGTAAAAGAAAGGACAAAACAAAAAATTCACTACAGAGATTGGAACTCGAACTGTCTGCATAGAAGTTAAGTAGCTTAACAACTGCTGCACGGCAAGGATGCTGTGGAGGTTAATTATTTTATTAATCCCTGCTGCTTTACACTCTATTGTCTAAGGAATATTCAGTAAATATATTGACTGTTCAATAATTGGCATTAATTAATTTGCAAGTTGTGCTACAGGGAGTATGATTATCATACTAATCTAAATCCGTGATCATCAGGGCCTAAAGTAGTAATTGTAAGCAAGAAGAAAAACCATATTTCTGATGACAAAATATAATTATCCTGATTTCCTGGAATTATAACCACAAATTTTCATCATTTGTAATTATCTGTAAGTAACATACGAGTAAATTATTATAAGCAAAATTATTTGATTATATTACACTAAAAGGAGTTGTAAAAAAATAGAAGAAAGGACAAAACAAAAACTTCACTACGGATATTCGAAGCATACTGTGGAGGCAGCCCAAATCAGCGCCTTGTATTATGGAGTTAACTAAAGCGGCGCACGGAGGTTTACGGTAGTGAACTGCGCGCTCACCCGAAGGGACTTAGAAAATTTTCACTGCTCAAGAGACCGGCCACTTTTATGTTGACCAACATTCATCCGTCGCTTCATGAATCTCGCAGCTTGTTGCAACATTTCCTCGTTAATTCCATTGATTTCGGTGATTTTATGGTTCTTCAAATCGTCAATTGTTCGTGGTCGATTCTTATAAACAACATTTTTTAAGATAACCAAGGAAGAAATAATCCGGCGACGTTAGGTCAGGTGATCTGGGTTGCCACAAATTTTTAAAATTAATCTTCACAGTAAATAGTATGTCCGTCTGCTACAGTCTCCTTAGTAATCTTTACGTCGTTTATCTCAAGAGAAGAGATACTCCTATTCCACCTGTCAATGAGAGGCGAAACTGCGGCCATACAGAATTAGTGTCTTTCACTAGTGACGAGAGACTGATCATGAGAAACCAGTGTTCAGTACTGCACATGATTACTGTGTTTAGTTGTATGGCTACTCGACATTCTAAACAGCAAGTGGTTCTCTCAAACTGGTCACAAGTTAGATGATAGAGTAATTTATAAAAATTTGTGGCCACTCAGATCACATGACCTAACTTCACCGGATTATTTATTGAGACGTTATCTTAAAATTTATAATAATCGACCACGAACAATCGACGATTTGAAGATCAACGTAATAACACAAATTAATGTCATTAACGAGGAAATGTTGCAGCGAACTACGAGAGACATGGAGCGAATGATACTGATGTATGTACAGGAAAAAAGATGTCATTTTCAACATCTACTGTGAAGGTAAGCAAGTCTCCCAGAGATATTTTAAATTTTAGAAAGAAGTTCCACTTTCGTAGCTTTTATGAAACAGAAGTAGAAAGACTTAAAAAATCCTCCACTTTATATGGATCACTCTGTACAATGAGAATTATCATTCCGTCGCTTCCAAATTGTCTTTGAAGTTGGAATGGAATGGAATTGAATTTAACTGAGGGGGGCACGGATGGCCCAGCACTTCGACCTGTTGAGATCTGTTGCGCTAACCCTCGATATGAAATGAGTTGCGTGCCACAGATCCCCTACGCGCACCAACCCAACCACATGACTCTCTAACGACCGGTCCCTACAGCCAACAGAAATCCATATACCATTCCTGCTTCGGCAACTTCCCCCAAGGCTCTCCTGTCGGTCCGAGGCGAAACTACTCCCCTGAGTAGTTCCGCCTCGGGTGCTCGTTGCAGAAGCCATCCAAGCTACATTCCACGGAGGCAGGTCGAGAGAGCCAGTAGTTCCGGGAGGCCGCCTGTAGAGTGATCTGAAAAACCAGAAAAGGGATGAGGAAAGGATGATAGGGGAGGAAAAGAAGTGGCGAAGACGAGTAGGGTTCTAATCGCCTGATAAAGTTACCTGATATTCATTCATAGGAAAGAGGGGGGAAAAACCCAAAAAATACTCACCGAGGCAACTCGTCCTCACCGGGAATCGAACCCGGGACCGTTGGGTTCGGAGTTAGACTCGCTAACCCCTCAGCCACAACGGTGGACGTCTTTGAAGTTAGGGGAAGACTTTGAATAATGACAAATCAGTTACAAAAGCTATTTCCTCATGAGATTGTACAAAATTCGTAGAAACAAGCTAAACGGGAGCGTTCCCATAAAACCTATCCCAACATCGTTTTCATTCAGCTCAACTTACAGCTCTTCCCCTAGAGTTTCAACACAGTTGTGTAAGCCAGCGACTTCACCGTTCGTCAAACTGTGTAATGCTCAAGATAGCTATGACATCTTTTTCTTCAACAGTTTGCTGTTATAACAAGTGTCTTCATTTGAGAGTGAACTTGTAGTCTTTTTTTTTTTATGAAACGAGTTCTTCAGCGTTTAGTTACCTTGACGTCTTTATTGCTTCGAAGAATACGGAATTGCTTTTCTCAACTCGAAAAGATGAGCGAACAGCAAGTCAAGCGCGAAAATTTAATGGAGACTTGAAATGGCGATGGTTTCTTTGGAAGGCACGACATTTATGTACAAACTCACTAGCGAACATTAACGAATCGTTGTTATATTCTTCTATTCGAGTATTTTCTTAATCGAAGTGCAGAGTCTTAAAATAACATATAGTAATTATTACTTTTCCTCAATTATTTAGAACTATTTATTTAACATCCAGTTATTAACTACAGCACGCAAGATAAAATTGTAATAATTATATATAATCATTCATTCATTCATAGTGTTCTACCCAAGCGCAGGTTTTTCACTGCAAACCCAGCATTCTCCAGTCTTTCCTATTTTCTGCCTTCCTCTTTGTTTCCTCATATGATCCATATGTCTTAATGTCGTCTATCATCTCGTCGCCTGAATGCAAGAACTAGGTAACTCGAAATTTGCGTTTTTTAGTTACCTCTTTTATAGCATAGCAAAAATCGCACAAAATGTAATCCAGGATCTAGGTAACTGATCGAACAATACCAGCGACATCTATTTTCCAATATAACAAATAGGTAAAAGAAAATGAAACATATTCCTTAGTGCAATAAATAAGTAAATAGGCAATGTCACAAAATATGAAAAATCAAGTTACCTAGTTCTTGCATTCAGGCGACGATCTGATATCTTCTTCTGCCCCGAACTCTTCTCTCGTTCACCATTCCTTCCAGTGCATCCTTCAGAAGGCAGTTCCTTCTCAACCAGTGACCCAATCAATTCCGTTTCCTCTTTCAGATCAGTTTCAGCATCATTCTTTCGTCATGCACTCTTTCCAACACAGCTTCGTTTCTTATTCTGTCTGTCCATTTCACACGCTCCATCCTCCTCCATATCCACATTTCAAATGCTTCTAGTCATTTCTCTTTACTTCGTGTCGTAATGTCCATGTTTCTGCCCCATACAATGCTACACTCCACACAAAGCACTTCACTAGTCTCTCCCTTAGTTCTTTATCCAGAGATCCGCAGAAGATGCTCCTTTTTCTATTAATAGCTTCCTTTGTCATTGCTATAATTTTATATAAAAGCAATTAATATTAATTTAAGGGAACTTGTTATGCGAACGCATGCAAAAGTTTTCCTAAATTAGTGGTATTTAAAATAGAGATGCACCAAAAGTTCCAGCCATAAAATATCATTTTCAGAATGTTATATTTATAAATAATTTAAGTTGTGGCACTGAGCTTCTAGAAACATCTTTTTCCTTCACTCACAATTACATAAATGTAAAACATTGAATAAAGTACTCTGTGAAACAGTTTAATCAGCTGAATACTTCTGTTATCTTTTCATTGTGCTTCAAATAAACTTTTGTCTAAGAAGTAAATGCCATGAACGTTAATATCAGTTGTACTTTGTTCGCTCTTCTGTGTTTATGAAATCAAAACTATACATATAAAATATTAAAGTTATTTTTAATAATTTGTCCTACAGAATAATATCTGTAATATTGACAATTAATCTTTGAGGAGAAAAATTCGCTCCGGCGCCGGGGATCGAACCCGGGTCCTTGGCTCTACGAAACAAGCGCTCTGACCATTGAGCTACGCCGAATTCAATCCACAGCATCGGTGCGAACCCTCCTCTTTGAATGTTTCCCTTTTGGCCTGACTCCAAGTTAGGCATATATGTTGACGTTTTACCGTTCAAATCAACTGCCATTATACAAGGGGCGCACTCAGCTGAGTGACTTATTTGGCCGGGATTCCGCAGTAGCTCAGTGGTCAGAGCGCCTGGTACGTAGAACCAGGACCCGGGTTCGATCCCCGGAGCCGGAGCGAATTTTTCTCCTCAAATATTAATTATCGATATTACAAATATTATTCTGTAGGACAAATTAATAGAAATATCTTTAATATTCTCATAGCTAGCACTGCATATTTCTGTACAGATTACTGTGCACATAACTGTGGAATCGCGGCCAAATAAGTCACTCACTGAGTGCGCCCCTTGTTTAATGGCAGTTGACTTGAACGTATAACATCAACATATATGCTATGCCTAATTTGGAGTCAGGCCAAAAGGAAACCATTCAAGGAGGAGGGTTCGGTCCGGTGCTGTGGATTGAAATCTGCGTAGCTCAGTGGTCAGAGCGCTTGGTACGTAGAACTAAGGAACCGGGTTCGATCCCCGGCGCCGGAGCGAATTTTTCTCCTCAAATATACATATAAAACCAATTGAACTTCCTAGTCATGTAGTTGGCGTTGCTCAAGCTAACTGCTTAAGGAAGAAAAACGCAGTAAAATGTGAGGGATGAAAGACATATTCAAACTATATTTAAAAATATCTCCCTACCCTTAATGGAACCTGAATCTACTGAACTTGTAAGCGTAACCAAAAACTGCCCCTCTTGCTATACCGGAGGTAAAAACAGAGACACGGTTAACACAACAGCTTGTTTAACAACAAGTTGCGTGATTTTCTTGTACTTATTTGTATTCAATTTGAGAACACTAAGATAAATGGCAGCTAGTCCACATATATAATTCAAGTGGACTTGAAGCGCAGAGATGGAGGAAAGAGGAGACTGTTACATCTTTAATGGAGACCGAGCTAATTGGCTGAAGCTGCAGTAGCAGCACGAAAAGGGTCTGACGTAGTTTGAAATATAAATGACCATGACAATTTGTAGATACTTCGCAGACTCAGCTAAATTAATAATATCTTTCGCACTAAAACACTTCAAAAATTAAAAATTGCGCAGTTTAACTCATATTTCGAAGATAACCATATTATTAGTTTAATCCGGAAATTACCGGCTACACAGATTCATTATTATTAATAATGCATGGGGTAAAATTAAACGGTTTTGATCAGTTACATGTATTTTATTGTTTTGCTTAAGATGCAGCAAAAAAGAATCACTAAAAGCGAAGTATTCGCCTTCACAGCTCCCCCTTTATAATTTGTCTCCAGATTCATTGCATTTAAATTCATATCTATATTTAATAATATGTAAAAATGTCTAACACTAATATTTTTTCTGTTGCCAGAGATTATCATAATTTACAAAGTATCTTCCATTTAATATCTCCAAAACATTATGAATCACTACACACCTATGTTACATTTCTTACCTTTATTAGGGGAGAAGGTGGAAATATGGAATACCATTTTGTTTTCCTCAAAATAATGGAAAATGGTGTTGCATATTTCTTGCAAAACTTTATTGACATACAAAGTAGTTAATCATATACAATTTTTCCAGTCTTAAAGATCAATAGTTGCAATAGATATTTGCATATAATTACTTTTTGAAAGCAAGACGAACTGGTCCTCTATAGGTAGTGGGGTTTAAATATGAGCTACCACAAAAATTTGGAAATAAAATTGGAAAAAACAAAGAAACCTAAGTAGGAAACCCGTGTCACATCAATGGCAATATTCTGTATCAAATAACGCAAATCACGATAGTGAAAATACGGGACGTGTTAACGTGCTGGTAATATGGGCTGCCTATCCCATATTTGACACATAGCGGTAGCCCATATTGGCAGCATCGGCTCATGAAGGTTTCTAAGATTATATATGGCAATTGTCCTAAATAAATATAACTCTTATGCCATGTGATAGAGCTATTCTTAATCAGTGCAAAACATCAAGCTTGAATTTTAAACACGAAATATATTTCTTTCAATAAAATTGGAACTACATGCCTGCAAAAACTTTGAAATTGATGAAAAACACAAAGGACACACCACATCCATACCACAAAGACAACTGGTTTGTGTCTTTGTGCACGCAAACTGATGCACACGAGATGTACTTTTAGAGCCTTTCAGCTGGATAACAACATCATATATATAGTAAAAAACGAGGTAGCCTATATTACCACTCCTAGCCCATATTTCAACCTTCTCCTCTACATTATGATCAGATTTTTATATTCGACAGATATTGGAGACTAAATAGGAGTACAAGAGTACAGTACATCAGTTATAGATTTCAAAAAGGGATATGACTCCGTTAAGAGGGAATTTTTATATAGGCTAATATTTTATTCTATTTGGTGTTCCCAAGAAACTAGTTCGATTAATAAAAATGTCTCTCAGTGACACGTACAGCTGAGTCCGTATAGGTAGGTCAGTTTCTGACGGATGCTTTTCCAATTCACTGCGGGCTAAAGCAAGGATATGCACTATCACCTTTACTTTTTAACTTTGCTCTAGAATAATCTATTAGGAAAGTCCAGGATAACAGAGAGGGTTTGGAATTGAACGGGTTACATCAGCTGCTTGTCTATGTGGATGACGTGAATATGTTAGGAGAATATCCACAAACTATTAGGGAAAGCACGGAAATTTTACTTGACGCAAATAAAGAGATAGGTTTGGAAATAAATCCCGAAAAGACAAAGTATATGATTGTGTCGTGACCAGAACGTAGTACGAAATGGAAATATGAAAATTGGAAATTTATCCTTTGGAGGGGTGATAATATTCAAATATCTTGAGAAACAGTAACAAATATAAATGATACTCGGAATGAAATTAAACGCAGAATAAATATGGGAAATGTGTGTTATTACTTTGAAGCTTTTGTCATCCAGTCTGCTCTAAAACAAAATCTACACGTTAGTATTTATAAAAAAGTTGTATTACCAGTTCTTCTGTATGGTTGTGAAACTTGGACTCTCACTTTGAGAGAGGGACAGAGATTAAGGGTGTTTGAGAATAAGGTTCTTAGGAAAATATTTGAGGCTAAGAGGGATGAAGTTACAGGAGAATGGAGAAAGTTAGACAACGCAGAGCTGCACGCATTGTATTTTTCACCTGACATCATTAGGAACATTAAATCCAGACGTTTGAGATGGGCAGGGCATATAGCACGTATGGGCGAATCCAGAAATGCATATAGAGTGTTAGTTGGGAGACCGGAGGGAAAAAGACCTTTGGGGAGGCCGAGACGTAGATTGGAAGATAATATTAAAATGGATTTGAGGGAGGTGGGGATATGATGGTAGAGACTGGATTAATCTTGCTCAGGATAGGGCCCAATGGCGGGCTTATATGAGGACGGCAATGAATCTCCGGGTTCTTTAAAAGCCAGTAAGTAAGTATGTAGCAGAAGGACAGTGTTTTACACATACCAATTTTCATTATTGTGCAAATTACAGTAATGGAGGAAAAAAATTTTGAACATTTCCAAACTTTTTACTGCTGTAAGCTGTACCTAACCCCTTAAATAATGATGAATACGTATGATTACCATATAGAGTATTTGTATACTGTTCCCCATTAATAGTAGCAGTAAACTAATCACGCTTGTGTAATATTGTTATATAGAAATAAATTCGTGAACTATAATTTCCGTTCCAATTAATCAGCTGGATTAGTGAACTCTTGTGTAAATGCAATAACTGCGGAGTAAATTTACTATATTGGATGACATTTGTACTGGTTCTATCAGGGCCATTGTATATTTTAGATAAAATGTAACCATTGGTGAAACCTTGCAACAGAAATTCAGTTTCCGGATAAATTCTTCGGCTATTTTTGATGTTTTGTTAATTTAAAATAAGCTTTTATCGTCTTCGCACGTCGCGTTCACAAACCATACCGGATACGTGCAATTCGCTTGCGCCAGATTTGTTGTTGTTGTTGTTTTTTGTAATTGAGAAATATTGTAATATTATAGTAGAGAAATGTTTTTGCGCCAACAATATTCTGTCTAATTATGTTGGTTTTTTGTGAAGTTGTAAACATCTGGTGACTTACTCATACAACCTCTATTTCTACTGGTGCACGATGACTAGGTGGCGTGTTTTCATCGAAGAGTAGGCGCATCAAATTCGGAGATATAAACATTTTGAGGCGGAATCGTGAAGGTTGTCATGGAGATGATTCAAGGGGGCATTAAGAGAGGACAAGACTTATTGGTAAGAGAGAGTTTTAAGTTTCGTAAGGCGTACATATCCATGTATTGTGGGTCCCTATCACCACGGCATGGCGCGCCCTCAGGTTGCGGATAGAGGAGACGGCCTCCAGATATGGAGGGTAGCTGCGAATATATTGAATAAGCAGTTGTGGACAGCTGATGAGGGGTGGTCCTCCAGCTTGGGGGTTGGGCGAAGGGCTAACAACCCATCACCGTAAAAAAACAGCTTGTTACGAATCCCTATAATAGAGACTGGATTAATCTTGCACAGGATAGGGACCGATGGCGGGCTTATGTGAGGGCGGCAATGAACCTTCGGGTTCCTTAAAAGCCATTTGTAAGTAAGTAAGTAAGTAAGTAAGTAAGGCGTACATATACATATACTCCCTATTATAAATCGCTAATAACGTTCTTAATCAAATGTCTATTGTAATGAAAGAGGTTTTATTGTGGAGACTGAAATGGTGGAAATAATCTGCAATTAAAATTAAAACTCCACATGTGCAACGCATTTTCCACAGTGTTCCTAATCTCCTGGGGATAGTCTCGACTGACTTCAGCAGGAACTGTTGTGGCATGTTAGTGAGGACATGGCGAATGCGAGCCAGTTCATCCAAAGCTCTTGGGTTTGTGCGGTAAACCTCTTCCTTTGCCCAACCCCACAAGGAAATGTCACGTGGAGTGAGATCGGGACTCCGTGCTGGCCACTCATGCGGATCACGACGACCCAACCAACATTCTGGAAAAATGTTGATCAAAACAGACATGAACGTCGAGTGCAAAATGAATGGGGCACCATTTATATTTACTGTCATGACATCATAACTTAAAACAAGACGGATATGTCTACTTTCTCGTACAGGCGTCAAAACACTTGTATTCATGTCAGAAATACAATAAACTCGTTTTGGATAAAAATGAAATTGTTGGTTCTCAAATAACCAATTCATTTGGTGTGTGATACTGGTTGGTAGTCTGAAAGTAGCCAGTCCACTGGTATTGATTTTATCTTCGAGCCTCTGGATAGGTGTTATTTCAAGTGGCAATTACTACTTGTCTTTAGTCGAACTAGAATCCTCTAGACTTGTAGCTTCAAGATCGCAACAGGAGCAACAGGAAGTAGTTTCTGCTACTTTGTTAATATTGATTAAAATTAAAGTATATTTATAGCCCACAAGATAGAAATGAAATTGCCCATAACGATAGTAGTACAAGAGAAGCATGTGTGCTTGCTTTAATCTATTCAAAGAAAATCTGCTTTGCAGTGAAGGCGTTAATATGTAATTTCATATCAGACAAAGGAGAATACAAATTTTAATTAAGAGAATATCGTTGACGACAGTTAACGCGTTACGATGCGAGGGAGTCGGACGCAACATCCATTCTTTCCTTACAGAATCCCGTTATTATGCTATTTTAGATATAACCGGCAGACGGGCAGGGTTGTATCCGGTTTCCTTTTCTTTTTTTTTGTATATATATTCCATGTTGTACATGCCATTTTCTCATTTAAACCTTGAAGGCATTCTCTACATTAGTTGGCTTCGCAAGCAGAGAAATGGTGTGGGGTTGGCGACGTCGGTGGGTTGGAGTGTCTCCCCTAGTGCACGTTGTACATTAATTTCACAAGTTCTCGCGGGCACCTTCCCCATCCTCCATACTTCAGTTTCTATCTGCCTACATCCTGTCCTCTCCCTACTCTTCCTTAACCACACAGTCGCATACAATGTCATCCCGATGCCCTTTCTTATTTTTCTCCTGCCCCTTTTCTGCATCTTCTTACCCTCAGGTTTATTATAGTCTCATAATCCTTCTTACACTTTTTCCTTGTTTTCTTGTCTGTCACCTTGTCCTAAACAATTACATTCACAAATGTTCTTTTAATGTCGATCCTTCCTTTTATCCCGTTTCTCCCCCTTATTTTGAGTATCCTCCTTGTTACAATGATCGTTCTCCTTCTTGTGTTCCCCTGACTACTTCCTTCTTCTTCAGCTTATTATCCCCCTCTTACTTGTGGCTATTCTTCTACATTTCGTCCTAGATCATATATACACAGGGTGTTTTCGAGGTGGTGTTACAAACTTTCAGGGATGATGGCGAAGGGAACATGTATCAATTTGAGATCAGGAACCATGGTCCGGAAACGACTGAGTCGAAAGTTATAAGCAAAAGTAGTTGTATAGAAATGGAATTGTAATTTGGCACCACGTGCCCTTCTTCCCTTAACTTTTGGAATAGTCGTGGAAAAATGGTATGGGCCGGATGTCTTCTACGTGGGTACTTGACCCGACACAATCTGTGAGCTTGTCTACTGTTCCCATTGGCTAATCCGTATTCGAAAATCAGGTCTCCTTATTTCGCTCTCGTGTACTCCTCCATTTCACTAGGACTGATCGACTGGACACTGCAACTTGTACACATACAATGCTGTCTACAGACGTCCATATCAGGACCGACCATGTCCGTTACACATTACGCTATCTGCATTGCTCTAGTGTAATTTCCTGTCCCTATCCCTCAGACAGCGCACTGAATGGAATACTGTAAGTAGACAACGTAGACAACGTCAGATGAACACAATATGTGTAAGATGTACAGATAAATACACATAAATAAGGTGTACAGAGGAATCAAATTATTTCATTTCCACTCAACTATTTTTGCTTGTAGCTTTCGACTCAGTCATTTCCGGACCAGGGTTACTTATCTAAAATTCATATATTATGTGCCCTTCGCCATCATCCTTGAAAGTTTGTAACACCACCTCGGAAACACCCTGTTTAAAACAGATTGCTCATCCCTATGTTAAAATTCGGTAGCGCTTTGAAGAGAACAACCGGCAGGATCGCCACCCGTCCGCCGTAAACGAAGACGAGATGGCAGTACAGTCGCTAATGCAATTCAAATGGAAGTTATGACGGTGACTCCTTATGTAACAACTAGATGGCAGCAAAGTAAACCTGACAAAAGTTGTAACCGTCAAAGCATATAAGGCCGAGATTTCTGGGTATATAATGATATAGGATTTCGTCCTTCCTGCCCTACTTCTAGTGCTTTTATCTTTTGTTACAGCTCTTGTATTTCTACTTCTTCCACTATTTATTCTGATTTATTTTCTTTCAAGTTTCCTCCTTGACCAACTTCCTCTGTACATCTATTTCTTGTTCTACAGCTTATCCTCCTCCTCCTCGTAATTTTTGTTCTGCATTTCATCATGGTTCTACATCTCGGCGATCTATTCCTTCTACCTTCTAACCCCAATGCTTTCTCTTCTGCTTGCATATTTTTCACGATTCTCGTTCGTCTGTATCTTATTGTTTTGTTGCTTTTACCCCTCAATCCCTGTTACTTGTTAAGTTTACTTCTACCTAATTTGTCTCATGATTTATTTTCCTTTTATATCTTGTATTTTTTATTTTTTGTTCCAATCTCTTTTCACAGCTTCTCATGTATCTTGCAATTTAATTTCATTATTTTCTATTTCTGTTATATTATCTACATTTTCTTTTACTTTTGTAATACTATTGCTTGTTCTTCTTGTATTTCTTTTTTGATATCTTATTATTCTGTTATCTTAACCTTTTCTTTTTGTGCCCCTCGAATTCTACTGCTTATTATTCTTCTTATATAAATGTTCTCTCATGATTTCTTGTTCTTTCCTCTTTTGTCATTTTCTTCCTCGTAACTTATCTCCTTCCATTGCTTGTTCTGTTTCCTGTACTTCTCCTCCATCATTCTTCTTCTTCTATATCTTATCATTTCTTCCTTGCATTCATCTTCTTTCACTGCTTGTTCTATTTCTTGTACCTTTCTACCGTGATATCTCCTTGATCTGTATCTTATCTTTTTCTCTCTTATGCCCCTCTCCTTTCACTGCTTGTTCTATTTCTTGAAATTTTATTTCGGAATATGTATGATGAGACTTTCCTGTGTTAAACTTCAACATACCTCGTTTACAAAAAACATCTCAACACACAAACAACACAAACAAACAAATAAAACCAAACTCAAATGTAACACCTGGAACATTTTCTACATAGAACAGACAGGCAGATCGTTTCAAACACGTTACAAAGAACACATCGCAGCCATAACAAAATTATAAAACACCTCCACATATGCAGGACACATCACAAATGCCAACCACACCTACAGAGACATCAACATAGACATGGAAATACTACACATCCAACCAAAAAGCCAGAAACTAAACAATATACAGACACACGAAAACACATCTCAACGAAATTCTCAACACACAACTCAACTTCAAAACACACACACTCTTTGACTCTATACTATTCCACACGAACGCACTCTCACAGGAAACAGAACAAGAGGCGCCAAGACCAACAACGACCAGTTCTGAGGATGACCCATAAATAGGTCGAAACATGTAAACGAGGTACGTTGAAGTTTAGTCTCATCATATTATTTCGAACTAATACAGTGTTAAAAGTTGTCTAATCAAGATGTAAAATTTTATTTAATGATTTCTCCTTGTTCTTTATTGTGTCCTTTTCTTTTTTGTGTTTTCTCTCCTTCTATTTCTTGTAATTTTCTGCCATGATTACTTCTTATTCCATATCTTGTCCTTTTCTTCCTTGTGTCCCCTCACTTTCCACTGCTGTTCCATTTTTTTTTGTACTCTTCTTTTAACATTTTTCCTAGTTCTTCATCTTGTCATTTTATTCCTTTTGTCCATCTCCTTCCATTACTTTTTCTATTGTTTGTACTTTTTGGCGTGTTTCTTGTCCTTTCTTTCTTGTGATACTCTCCATTCAGTGCTTGTTCTATTTCCTGTACATTTGTTTCATGATTTCTCCTTGTTTTGTATAGTTTCCTTTTCTTTTTTGTGTCCTCTCATCCTATTGTCTATTACCCTTCTTGTAGTTCTTTCGTGTTTTCTTCCTGTTCCTTATACCATTTTGTATCTTCTGCTCGTCTCATTCTACTGCGTGCTTTAATTCTTTTGTCGTCTCCCATTTTACTTCTTCACGTATCCTTACTTACGCCTCCCTTCTTGTATACTTTTCCGTTCTCTTTCATGTACTCCTATTCCTTGGTCTCCATTTTGCTCTACCTCTTCTTGTGTTTATCGTTATACTACTTGTCCCTCCTCTTTTAATTTTCTTATAGTTTGTTTTTCTAGTTCTACTTCTTTTACTTTTTCTTGTGCTTCTTTGTATCATCTTTTCTTTTCATTTTCTTTTCTTTTTCTACTGCTTTTCCTTCTCTTTATTGCGATCCATTTTATTCTACTGCTTGTTTTTCTTCTTACACTTCGCTTAAGTGTTTTGTTCTTGTTCTATTTTTTCCTCTCTTTCTTGTACGAATACTTGTTCTTTGAGACTACTTCTTTTTGTGTTTCTCTTTTTGTGATTTTCCTCCTTGTCTTCCCCCGTTCTTGCGTTTTTACTTCATGTATTACTTCTTGCTACTGTAACGCTTCTTCCTATGTAGCCTACCTCTTCTTATTTTATACATCTTGATTACACAAGTATTAACACTATATCTCTTTATAAAACGTATTATATGTCTTTCACATGTTAAATTTTATGTTATCTTGTTAACATGTTTCGGCCTGCTACTGGCCATCATCATTGTTGCTGGTCTTGGCGCCTTTTGTTTTGTTTCTTATGGGGTATGTTTATGTAGTGTAATTGTGGATTCAATGAATGTGTGTGGTCTGAAATTGAGTTGTGTGTTGAGAATTTTATTTGGATGTGTTTTTGTGTGTTTGTATATATCGTATTGTTCTAGTGTGTTTAGTTTCTGGCTTTATAGTTGGATGTGTAGAATTTCCATGTCTGTGTTGATGTCTCTGTATATGTGGTTAGCATTTGTGATGTGTTCCGCATATGTGAAAGTGTGTTGTAATTTTGTCATGGCTGTGATGTGTTCTTTGTAACGTGTGTGAAATGATCTGCCTGTCTGTCCTATGTAGAAGTTGTTGCAGGTGTTGCATTTGAGTTTGTACACGCCTGTGTGGTTGTATTTGTTTGTGTTTGTGTGTTGAGATGTTTTTGTAGAGTGTTACTTGTTCTGTATGCGATGTTGTAATGTAATTTCATGAATGAGATTTAATGTTGTGTGTGTTTTTGTTTTCGTATGTTAGTGTGATGTATTTTTTGTGTTCTTGTGTTTGTGTTGTATTCTTATGTTTTTGTGATTATGTTTTCTCTTTAGTATTATGTTGCCTATTATGTTGGGGTTGTATCCGTTTTCTTGTGCTGTGTATTTTATTGTGTTTAGCTCTTCTTTGTAATCATGTTGGTTCTTTGATATGTTGAATAGTCTGTGTACCATTGTTCGGAATACAGCTTATTTGAGTTGTGTTGGGTGACTTGATCTGTTGTGTATACTGTAAGTGTTGTTGTTGTGGGTTTTCTGTAGACTTTGAATGTCTGTTTGTTGTCGAATTTTTTATTGTGATGTCTACAAAATGTATGGATTTGTTGTTTTCAATTTCTAATGTGTACATTTGGGTGTATTTTGTTTATGTGTTGATGTAGGTTTTGGATCTGTCTTTTGTTTCCTTTGTATAGTATTAGTAGTCATCTACGTATCTGTGCCAATATATGATGTTGTCTGCGTGTTTGTTGTTATTATTTCCTGTCTTACTTTTCTTCTCTTTATGTTTCATTTTATAATACTCCTTGCAATTATAATCCTCCTTTTTGTACATTCTTATCTCTTCTACATGTTGTTATTCTCGTTATGCCACACATTTTGCATTTTTTTTCTTGTTTTCGTCATTGTTGTCTTTCACTAATGTACTACCCTTTTTTGATTTTCTCCTTCTTGTCCCTTTTCCCTTTCTGATTATTGCGATCCCCTTGTAACTTTCATGATTTCTTTTATGTTTTCTTCTTACAATTTTGCTTTAGTCCTACTCTATCTCATCCTTCTTCTTGTCCTGATCTCTCCCGTATTCATACCTTCTTTTCGCGATCTCTGCCTTTATTCTTTACATTCTTACTTTTATTTTATGTTTTCTCTTTTCTCTTTCATCACGAGTTCCACTCAAAGGATCCCAGTGCCTCTTCTTCTACTCCTCCTATTCGCAAGTGTTCTCTGTACCACGGCATGGTGCTACATATTCTATTTTCTTTGTAGTTCCCAAGAGATGGATTGTCACAGCACCGGAATGCATACATAATTAATTTTCCTGTACGGAGTTCACTTCTACACGTACAAACATTGTTGTATCATTCTTTTCTTTTTTCTCTCCCCTTTCAAATTTTCTGGTGACGCTGAACCTTGCTCTCTCTCCCTTCCTCTTCTATCACTCCGTTGGGAAAACATAAGAGCGGAGAATAAGTTGGAAAGAGCGAGTTGCATCCTTCAGAAACGTTTGAGAAATGCCATTGACTAGCACTGCAGCATGTTGTTAGCAGTTATGTTAATTATTCATGTGTCCATTCTAGTCACTTCTTTTAAGTGAGAACTATATAACACTTTGGAGATACAGTTCCTTTACCTCGTACCTTCTTTCACATCCTCTGGCTAATGGACTGTCATAACATCACTGACACTTCTGGACCTTATTGGAATTGCAGTGTATGACTGCATTAAATAGAATTCAACTTGCACAGTTGTTGCTAATGACAATCTTGATGCACAGTGCAATTAATATTGTTATTGATAGTATTGTTAATACTGTTGATACACTGGTGTTCAAAGGTAACTTACTTAGATTTGTCTGATTCTGCAAGCGAACTTACCAGTTCTCAATAGGTAATACAATTACTGGAGCGGGTAAAAAAGTGTTGGGGAAAATGACGATGTACATCAAGTATAAATTATTATCATAATTATCAATATGAGCGGTTCTACTAAGCTCTTGCAATATACAGTGGGGGATGAAATATTTTATTCTGTAATGCGGGTATATAATTTATGTACCTTTGGTTGATACATTCGCCATCTATTCATAGACTAGTAACTAGACAGTGGATGCGGGATGACTTAAGGAAAAGTAAAGTTGTTTCGTATCGGAGTATATGGTACGTGCCGCGTCGTTCGTCTTTTATGTACCTGGCGAGTACAGCAGCGTACATAACGAAGGAACCCCGGTCCACATTGCAACGCAATGTGTGCAGTTGTGTTATCCTGCTCAAGTATTTAGTACGAGTTAAATAGTGTAGTGATGATTCATTCATAATGTCGAAGTCAAAATTTTAAATTCGCTTAGAGATACGAAATGCAATTAAGAAGTATGAGAGTGACATTTTATGTATTAACGAAGACAATATCGTGTGTAATGTATGTAAAATTGAAATAAAAACCAGAACAACTCAGGCTATAGAGAAACATTGCAACAGTACATCGCACAGGAAATGCGTTGAAATGAAATCTCAGGAACCATCATCATCATCATCATCATCATCATCATCATCATCATTTAGTTATGCGGGTCTAATGACACGTGCAACATGATGCTCAGTGCAAATATTCCTCTATGGTAAATTGAGTGATCCCCATTTTAGAGTTTTTCTTCAGAAATTCTCTCGATACAAAAACTGTTTAAGCGATAGGCGAAGACGATTCAGCTTCGACAACTTACGAGAATATATAGTCGTTTACTGCAAAGCTGGTAATTGCATCAATGATGAAGATGACTGAACTTGCAAGGTATGTGCTACACTACTACAGTACGTTATTTTTCTTTTCCTTCTGACTGTACGGAGATACAGTAGCATGTTGACGTCGTCTGTTTACGTTTAAAAACCTGTTGAGCCAATGGTCTGAATGAAAAAAAAATGTAACATAATATAGTAAATGTGCACCTACATTCAACGATAAGTCATCCCGCATCCACAGTTTAGTAATAACTAAAAACTAAAGAAGCCACAATTACACGAAAAAATTATCTATTTATATCAATTTTAGTAGGGATCAGATATCTTTGAACGCCAGTGTACCATGGTTGTAATATTTCTGCTTTTACTGACACTTTTTTTTTGGACAAAGAGCATATATACATTTGTCTTTTAATCTTTTTAAGAGAGCGACACCCTGCGGCTTGAATAAACTTGTAACAACCACTACAACCGTCATGACATTCTGCTCTTGCAGTACTAATATTCGTTGCAGAACTATTCAAGCAATTTAGTAGTCATCCTTCCCGACTAGTAGTATATGGAAGTATGATCCTTATCTTTCTATTAAGTGGAACTTTCAATGCACATTCACTACCCAACCCGTTTTATTACGTCATGGTTGTCTCATTACCTTTGGATATAAATAAATTGTCCAGCATTCTTTAGAACGCAACTTCTTAAATTTATAAAAATATTAATATCGCTAATTGATAATTCTCGCATATTCTATTACATATTTTCTATAATCTAAATTCTAATGAAGTCTTCACGTAGTGTTCTCTCTTCATATGAGTATTCACTAATTTTGTAAGTCCTTGCAGCTCTATCACTGTTAGCCTAGTCTACTACATAAAACTTGTAGATTTTCCGACGAAAAAATCACAAAAAATGTCGATATTGTAAATTTCTTTTCACTTGATTCTCTTCCTTTGTTGCGTTTAATTTATCCCATGTTTTACAATCTTTCTCACTGTTTTCCTGTTCAGTTTTATGACGTATGTCGTTTCCTTAATGGATATTTTCCTTCTTCTAAGTACATAAGTATTTATATTCAACACTAGATTTTCAGAATTTTTAAATAAAGGAAAGGAATTTTATCTTATATGGGTTTACTGCTGTACTTACTACTTACTTACTTACTGGCTTTTAAGGAACCCGGAGGTTCATTGCTGCCCTCACATAAGCCCGCCATAGATCCCTATCCTGAGCAAGATTAATCCAGTCTCTATTATCGTATCCCACCTCCCTCAAATCCATTTTAATATTATCTTCCCATCTACGTCTCGGCCTCCCTAAAGGTCTTTTTTCCTTCGGCCTCCCAACTAACACTCTATATGTACTTCTGGATTCTCCCATACGTGCTACATGCCCTGCCCATCTCAAACGTCTGCATTTAATGTTCCTAATTATGTCAGGTGAAGAATACAATGCGTACAGTTCTGTGTTGTGTAACTTCCTCCATTCTCATGTAACTTCATCCCTCTTAGCCCCAAATATTTTCCTAAGAATCTTATTCTCAAACACTCTTAATCTATATTCCTCTCTCAAAGTGAGAGTCCATGTTTCACAACCATACAGAACAACCGGTAATATAAATGTTTCATAAATTCTAACTTTCAGATTTTTTGACAGCAGACGAGATGACAAAAGCTTCTCAACCATATAATAACACGCATTTCCCATATTTATTCTGCATTTAATTTCCTCCCGAGTGTCATTTATATTTGTTACTGTTGCTCCAAGATATTTGAATTTTTCTACCTCTTCGAAGGATAAATCTCCAATTTTTATAGTACCATTTCGTATAATATTCTGGTCACGAGACATAATCATATACTTAGTCTTTTCGGGATTTACTTCCAACCCTACCGCTTTACTTGCTTCAAGTACAATTTCCGTGTTTTCCCTAATAGTTTGTGGATTTTCTGCTAACATATTCACGTCATCCGCATAGACAAGAAGCTGATGTAACCCGTTCAATTCCAAACCCTCTCTGTTATCCTGAACTTTCCTAATGGCATATTCTAGAGCGAAGTTAAAAAGTAGAGGTGACAATGCATCTCCCTTCTTTAGCCCGCAGTGAATTGGAGAAGCATCAGATAGAAACTGACCTATACGGATTCTGCTGTAAGTATCACTAAGACACATTTTAATTAATCGAACTAGTTTCTTGGGAATACCAAATTCAATAAGAATATCATATAAAACTTCTCTCTTAACCGAGTCTTACGCCTTTTTGAAATCTATGAATAACTGATGTACTGTACCCTTATACTCCCATTTTTTCTCCAATATCTGTCGGATACAAAAAATCTGATCAATAGTCGATCTATTACGAATGAAACAACACTGATGATCCCCAATAATTTCCTCTACATATGGAGTTAATCTTCTCAAAAGGATATTCGAGAAAAATTTTTACGACGTCAACAGAAGTGATATTCCTCGAAAGTTACTACAGTTAGTCTTGTCTCCATTCTTAAAAATAGGTACGATTATGGACAATTTCCTTTTCCCAAATTGCGAGTACAAGTTTATAAATTTCTCCATATAATACGCTTCCGCCCTCTTGTATTAATTCTGCTGGAATTGTATCAATACCTGGTGACTTGTAGTTTTTCAGATTTTCTATCGCAATTTCGACTTCAGAAAGTGTGGGTTCCGGTATAAATGGCTCAACAGTTTGCATTTGAATTTCGTCCTGATCATTTCTACTTGGCCTATGTATATTTAGCAGTTGCCCAAAATAGTTTTTCCATCTGTTAAGGAATGAATGAGAGTCTGCAAGCAAGTCACCATTCTCATCCTTTATCACGTTTACCCTTGCCTAATATCCATTTTTAAATTCCTTTATACCCTTATATAAATCTCGAATGTTTTTATTCTTACTATTTGTTTCTACCTCATTCAGTTTTTCCTTCAATTAATCTCTCTTTTTATTCCTAAGTGTACGACTTGCTTCCCGTCATTCATTGAAATAATTATCTCTATTCTCCTCAATTGGATCCTGTAAGAATTGCAATTTTCCCTGTTTCCTTCTATCTACTACAATGGAACAATCTTCTTCAAACCATGGTTTCTTTTTCTTAGTTTCATGATAACCTATGCTCTGCTCAGCTGCAATTTTGATATTATCTCGGATATTGTCCCACACCTAAGTCTTTCTCAGGTTCGTCGGAAGTTTCTAAAGCAGCAAACCTATTTGAAATTTCAACCTGATAACGTTGCTTAGTTTCCTCGTCCTTTAATTTCAAAATATTGAATCTTCTAATATTAGCTTGTTGCTCTACTCGCTTAGCTACTGATAGTCTTTCTCTTAATTCTCCAATTACCAAATAATATAATTACAGTCTGCCCCCCTGAAAGTTCGAATGTCTACTATACTAGTATGTCTTCGTTTATCTATCAAGATGTGATCTATTTGGTTGTGTGTCATTCCGTCTGGAGAAGTCCAAGTATATTTATTTATATCCTTATGGGGGAATGTTGTAATCTTGACAATTAAATCAAAGAAACAGTTTATTACTATACAATATACTGTTAAACTATTTTTTTCAGTTCATGTAACAAAATGGTGTTCTTAGTTAGATCAGTATTTGGAAACCTGTGCGGTCTTCCCGCTTATATCAAGACCTGAGCTATGGACGTCATGGCACCAGATGTCTCTCTCGGCGAGCATTGTTTGGCTTCCCAGCACGGTTGCCTTAACGCTTCAGATATGATGGGTGTATGTTGTTACATTAATGGGTTTCTCCTACATGACTGCTTATCCCATTCAACGGTCTATCGGTGCTACGCGCGTACCCATGCTTACAGGATGTGGACCTTTTAAAACAATTTATGCTGAATGTTTTGGAGCGCGAACTTCGAGCGATGAGAGATTCCTTTGTTCTCGCACCATGCGTTTGCCGCTTCTTCATGCAACAGCATGCTTTCGTAAAACAATACTGGAGCCTATCTTTCTCATTCTATTAAGGACGTAGATTAGAGAACAGTAGTGGCCTATTTATTTGAAAAATCATTCATAATAACTACTAATTTTGAATAATTTTCATGCTATTATTATTATACAGGGACATAATTTTAGTTTTACTTCAATTTTTATTGTAGCTGAGTTTTTGAATGTACTTCACTCCCACCCGTTCTACTAATGAAGTTCAACCGTCCTCCACACAGATCTAAGACCGCATATACAGTCATAGTAGCCTTACGGTCATAGTAAACAGTACGTTCCAAAAATGTGTCCCCGTTTTCCAGTAACGAAAGAGCTTTCAATATTGCATCATTTTCCATTTGCCTACGTCGCATTCCGGTTTCCCCACCTACTTCTATTTGCCTCTCTGTAAAGGCTAGTGGCTGGGCTGTCTTAGCTCTTTTCTAAGAACATTAATTTCTGTTAGGAATTGGACATCTACATAATATTATACCCATACAATTGTTTAAAATAACTAAAACAAATGGGCCTCATTAAGTAATTGTCACGTTGATTTCCTCCCTTTCTACGACGCTGCGACGTAACCACTTGGACGGACAGTAGATAGCATGTCTGAGTAATTTTATCTTTTCGGATCGGGCAGAAGTGAAGATTGAATTTACAATACGTAAGGTCTCTTTTATAAAGTAGGTACAGAATTATTTCAACATGAGTTACTGATACGAAGTACGAACTTGGTAATTGGAATTACGTACAATAGTTTATAGTGCCATAATATGCACATTAGAACTGAAACCTGTATCGAAATGAACGGCCACCATTTTCAAAAATATGTTTAAATATCATATTATGATTATTTTTCAATTTAACTTCATTCTCTATAGTGTACGTTAATGTATTGTAGACAGTACAATATACACTGCATAATGAATACGTCCGCATGGAAAGCTCAGTTCGTGAGTAAAAACACTCATTGTTAATACTGTACTGTATTCTGATTAAACAAAAACCTAATGAAAATGATCAAACTCAAAATCGCGATATTTCTTACTTTACCTAAATAGATGTACTACTTTTCTTCCCTCCTATACCTAGTAAATTAATTTGTTTGTATATTACTCCATTATCATCGAACTCCAGTCATGGTAGGGGGTAGCAAACGGTGTTTCCGGTTCTGAATCGTTGATCCAAAGGTATAGCCAGGTTAATATTAGAAATGTTAGTAAAAATAAAATGTTGTCCCTGTACTTTTAATCCATTCTTCTATCTATTATTATTATTATTATTATTATTATTATTATTATTGTTATTATTATTATTAGGCCCTATTATTATTATTATTATTATTATTATTATTATTATTATTATTATTATTATTATTATTGGAATAGTGGTCAGCGTGTCTGACTACGAAAACAGCTGATTCAGGATCGAATGGTGGTTGGAACAAGTTGTCTGGTTCAAGTTTTCTTCCGGCGTTTTCCCTCAACCCTTTAAGAACAAATGCTATTTAATTTTCGGCACCCGAGCCTGTGTTCATTTCACTGTCATTATTACCTTCATCTTCAGCTACCCTACCCCTTTCCATATTCATGTTATCCTCTCATACGGGGCTAACAGAATCCGACCTAATAGGTGTCCTAACTTCAAAATAGAATTCTTCACCATAATCGCCAAAAATTAGACAGAGGCGCAAATGGCTACACGTCAATGTACTCGGGATTATTAAATTATTATTATTATTATTATTATTATTATTATTATTATTATTATTATTCCTAATTATTGTCTGATTTTCTCGTTACGTATTCAATCAATTCTGTTCCAGTCTTTCAAGCTTTGAGACCTGCCTTTTACTGTCACATTATTTAAGTGTAAAGTTACAATAATATATACAGTAGTAAGAAAACATTATACAATTTCACGCAAATATATCTTCTTTCACTCAAACAATGTAGGCTAAATTGTTTGTGTCATTTCGTGTCGGTCTGTATAAATGTAATTAAATGCTGCCCGCTGGATCTGAACTTTACGGATTAAAAGGCGGCCGATAGTATTAGATTCTAAAGGGAAATAAAACTTTTATGATGCTTTCTCCGGGAGGGAAATATTAAATTCGTGGATCTTTTGTTTTTAGAAGAACTCTGCCCCTTGATATAGGCTACAGATGAAATTTGTACCCCTCTCCGCCGCGTTAGATTTTCCGCTGAATAACCTCTGACTCTGGAAAAATGTTAGGCATTCTTCACTTGAAAATTTTCTAGTGCTCCTTCAGTGGAGCAGCGAAACGTGGAGTGAGACAAGTGGCCAGAAGGCTTGGAGTTCACATATTCAGTTTTTCTCAGCCCCGAATCTGGAAACGTCGTGAAATAAAATACTGCTGCCGTCCGTGTATTTGTTGAAAAAATATGTTCACATTCAGTATTTATTAAAGAAATATTACAAAAACATAAACGTAATATTATATAAATAAAACTAAATTCAATTGTAATACATTTTCAACAGTTGTATTTGCTTTCAAATGATAGTGGTGGTGGTGGTGATGCCTTCTCTGCCCATCTACCAGGAGATTCCAACTATAATATGGAAAATAAAATTACAAGTAGTATTAAATTTACAATTACAATTACAATAAAATCAATGTACGAAAAGTTTACCTGACTGATGAAAGCTAGATAACTTATCACAGAAAAACAAAGAATACTTTATATTTACTGAATTAAAAATTAATCCTAGAATAACAAAATTGCATAGTGATGAAATTATCGGATATTGAAATATTTTGTGATAGATTAAGGGAACTATTTACAAGAAACCATGTCTAAACGAGTTTGAATTACTGACCAAGTACGAAGTAGGAAAAAAAATATATCGTGTTATTGTGAAAAAATGATTTTGAAATTATAATGAAAATACTAGTTTCAAGCAACTTCGATGTTGAAAGGTTGGATTTTGCATGCCGTGTTTTCCCCTTTGTCGACGTACCAAGATTTCTGATGAACTATTCGACGTATTATTCTGATGTTTGGTATAGTTAAGTATCAATATCAATTCAACGTGGAATGGTGTATGTAAAAAATAATCGTTTTATGTGAAAATGAGGTAATAATAATTTCAAATCAAAAGCCACAAAATAATTACTAACCCTTAACTGACGTTGTGGAGTCTTACATATTACTCAAGTCAATTTTAGCCTTTATATTTTTATTTGAAGACCCTTGTTACTCTAACTACATCTGTCTGGTAAATTTCGATATATCGGTGGAAAGACTGATCTTTTGCTAGGTGTACCGAAAATTCAGAAAGTATATGATTATGTCTCGTGACCAAAACATAATATGAAACGGAAATATAAAAAAAGGAAATTTATCCTTGGAAAAGTTTGAAAAATTCAAATACCTTGGAGCAACAGTAACAAATATTAATGACACTCTAGAGGAAATTAAACGGAGAATAAATCGCACCTTGGAAAAAACACGGCCACAAGTGCAAAAACTGTACTAATGAGTTATTTAAAGTTTAATTAGTAATAGGTCCATTAGTAGTACCATAGGGACACAATTACGGTATGCTTCCAAATTTTAACCTACCGCTTGTGGCCATATAGAAACAGATAGAGAAAGTTTTTCTCAATTAGGCGGCAGTGCTATCTCAGTTAATTAAATTTTTACACTTGTGGCCCTCTTCTTCCCAAGGTGTGAAATATGAGAAGTGCTTGCTATTATTCGGTTGAGAAGATTTTGACATCTAGTCTGCTTTAAAAATACTGAAAGTTATAATTTACAAAACAACTGTTGTATTACAGATTGTTTTATGTGGTCATGACTCTCACTTTGAGAGAGGAACAGAGGTTAGGGGTGTTCGAGAATAAGTGCTTACGAAAATATTAAGGCCTGAGAGGGATGACGTTAAAGGAGAATGGATAAAGTTACACAACACAGAACTGCACGCATTGTATTCTTCACCTAATGTAATTAGGAACCATAAATCCAGACGTTCCAGATGGTTGGGGTATGTAAAATTAAAATTATGATTTATTTAACGACGCTCGCAACTGCAAAGATTATCAGCTTCGCCGGTGTTCCGGAATTTTGTCCCACAGGAGTTCTATTACATGACAGTAAATCCACTGACTTGAGCCTGTCGCATTTAAACACAAATGCCATCGACCTGGGTCGGGATCGAACCCGCAACCTCAAGCACATGAGACCAGCGCTATACCAACTACGCTACCGAGGTCGACCCAGGGCATGTAGCATACGAGGGGGGACCCAAAAATAACCGGAATGTTTTTTTTTTTTTTTTTTTTTTTTTGCATTTTTATTGAACTCTACATTCACTCACAGTATTTTAGTTCCCTTCAAAGTATTGTCCATGTGCATTAATGCACTTGTGCTAATGCTTTTGCCACTGCTGAAAACAGTGCTGGAACTCTTGAGGGAGGATACTGTTCAAAGCCGTTAGCGTGTTTTTCTTGACGTCATCCACATCACTGAATCGCTTTCCTTGCACACATTTCTTCATCCGCGGAAACAAGAAAAGTCCGACGGAGCCAGATCGGTTGAGTAGGGTGAATGAGGCGCTAGCACCATGTTGTTTGTCAAAAACTGTCAGACTGTCAGAGCTGTGTGGGCTGGACCATTGTCGTGGTGAAGCAACCAGTTTCCATTTCTCCACATTTCGGGCCGTTTTCGTCGCATACTCTCTCGTAATCTTCGTAACACATCCAAATAGAAATGTTGGTTCACTGTTTGTCCTGGCGGAATGAACTCTTTGTGGACAATGCCATTCACATAAAAAAAACAAGTCAACATTAATTTAACATTGGATTGCACTTGATGTGCTTTCTTGGGTCGTGGTGAATTTGGAGTTTTCCACTGGCTCGATGCTTGCTTTGATTCTGGATCGTACACATAGCACCAAGACTCATCCCCAATCACCTTTTAAGAAAATTTGGATCGTTCTGCACTTCACCCTTCAAGTCGCGGCAAACTCTCACGCGGTTTCCTCTTCGGTCATCTGTGAGCAAGCGAAGAACAAGTTTTGCAGATACTCGTCTCATGTGCAAATCTTCGGTTAAAATTCGCTGCATCGTGCTCCATGACAGGTTCGTTTGCTCAGAAACTTCGTCAATGGTCTTTCGACGGTCTTCATCAATTGCACGTTTGATTTGGCCATGTTTTCGTCATTTCTTCCTGTCGAAGGACGCCCGAGCCGTGGCATGTCTTCAGTTGACATGTTGGCAGATTTGAAACTGGAAAACCACTCGTAGACCTGTGATTTCTCCAAAGCATCATCATTAAAGGCTTGCAGAAGCATCCCAACGGTCTCGGCTGCAGTTTTTCCTAACAGAAAACAAAATTTCACACACACTCTTTGTTCCTTGTGGTCGGCCATCTCACTAATCTCCAAACGGTTGAAACAGGAACGCAAACAACACAGCACCACAAACAAACCACTTAACTCAGACTGACGCCAGCTCACTAACGGTCGCGGGAGACACCAAACTAACACCACCTAACAGCACAACTCATACCTACAAAACATGCGCGCGCAACAGTTCGGTTCCGGTTACTTTTGGGTCCACCCTCGTATATGGGTGATGGGAGAATTCATAAATGCATCTTGAGTGTTAGTTGGGATACCTGAGGCAAAAATACCTTTTAGCAGGCCGAAACGTAGATAGGAGGACAATATTAAAATGGATTTTAGGGAGGTGAGATAATATGGTAGGGTCTGGATTAATCTTGCCCAGGATAGGGACCGATGGCGGGCTTATGTGAGAGCGGAAATGAACCTCAAGGGTTTTCTAGAAGCCATTTGTAAGTACCGAACATTCTGTAGGCTTGGCTACATTGCCATAAAATATAGAAGCGCTACTCATTGTTATCATCGTCATGGAAGGCAAGAAAAGGCGATTCGGTTAAAATCATTGTCGTTTTCAGCATAAATACACTTAATCTCTATAAGATTTAAACCCAAATCTCAGGCGTGGAGAGCCCACATGTAGCCTGTTCGCTATTATTTCCATTTATACGACAATTTTATAATTAGTTTTATTAATATCACAATACGCTTTCAATTCATTCACATTTGCGTAGCAGTAATCCAGCATTGTGTTCGTGAGAGAAGGGATTCCTAATTACCTCCACTTTGTTAACACGAGTTGTACGTACACACGGTCTGATGAGCGGACTTATCGTCTATTGCTTTGTATGTAGTGCTGGACGTATTGGTGAACTGACACTAACAGCATATGACGTTGGAGTGGATGATGCTCTTGTACATACACGTCTTTACGCCCACCCCCGCCCCCCCAACCCTCTGGCTCATAATCGCATCCAGTAGTTAGCTCACTCGAATACATTCAGTCCCAACTGATTATATACCTCAGGCTTAAAGGGGACATACATCATTTCATTAACAATTTAGATCTAGTAAAAAAAAAAGGACTTTGTTGCTCCCCGAATGCCGTATATGTGAGTTTCAGTTCACATTTTAGGGATATATGTTTCTTCCGTTTTGAGTAAGATTTTCATGGTTGTCTCGAGTGCAATTTCGTTGTTGTTGTTCTAACTGCACATCGCTGGATTACTCCTGTGTGCCCATCTTGTGTGAGATAAAAAAAATGTGGACAATGGAAAATTTTTGGATTACATAAAGAATAATCAAATGGACAATAAGATCTTGGTAATTAATTAATTCTCAAACCCCCTAAAATAGGACAAAGTATACCAAATATACAAGTATTAGTAAATACGTACAATTTTATGAAAATATTTTCGTGAGAAATATAATTATAATTATTGTGTTATTATTTTACTTTATATATGTGATCCATGTTGAATCTTTCGTACACTACTTTTAACACTTGAATATAAATAATTGATTAAATGGCGATCTTACTCGTGTTAATTGTGTAAGCATGTGCGGCTTCCAGCTGTTTCGGTGCTTCTTCACACCATCCTCAGAGCCTACTAGATCTCGGCGTCATTTCGAACTTCGCTGCCTGTTATGTGGGTGCGTTCGATTGTTGAAAAGTGTTGAAATGTGGTGTCGAATATTGTGTGTGTTCTGAAATAATTGATCTGTGTGTTGAGAATTTGATTAGGATGTCTTTGGGTGTCTCTGTATATTTCATATTGTTGTATTGTGTTGAGTGTTTGGATTTTGGGTTGTATGCGTAGGATTTCCATGTCTGTATTTATGTTATTGTATGTGTGGTTAGCATTAGTTATTTGTTCGGCATATGTAGATGTATTGTGTCCTCTGGTTATTGCTTTAATGTGTTCTTTGTATCGAGTTTGGAATGATCTGCCTGTCTGTCCAATGTAGAAACTGTCGCAACTATTGCATGTGAGTTTGTATACGCCTGTGTGGTTGTATTTATTTGTTTTTGTTGTTTGTGTGTTGAGATGTCTTTGTAGTGTGTTTTCTGTTCTGTATGCTATGTTGTATTTCTGTTTTCTGAATGTCGATGCGATCTTGTGTGTGTTTTTTTGTTTTCGTATGTTAGTGTGATGTATTTCTTGTGTTCCTTTGTTGTGTTTTGTGTGTTTTTGTGGTTGTTGAGGTTCTGTTTTGTCTTCCTTATGATGTTGCCTATTATGTTTGGGTTGTAACCATTTTCTTGGGCTAGGTATTTGATTGTGTTCACTTCTTCATTGTAGTGTTGTTGGCTCATGGGTATGTTGAGTAATCTGTGTACCATTGTCCTGAATGCAGCATGTTTGTGTTGTGTGTGGTGATTAGTTGTGTTGTGTATGTGTATGGTGGTGGTGGTTAGTTTTCTGTATATTTTGAAGTTGTGTTTGTTGTCAACTTTTGATATGGTGATGCCTAGGAAATTTATGGAGTTATTGTTACACTAAAACACACCCTGATCAAATTCTCAACACACAGATCAATTTCAGAACACACACATTATTTGACACCATATTTCAACACTTTTCAACAATCGAACGCACCCACACAACAGGCAGCGAATTTCGAGATGACGCAGAGATCTAGTAGGCTCTGAGGATGGTGTGAAGAAGCACCGAAACAGCTGTAAGCCGCACACGCTTGCACAATTAGCACGAGTAAGATCGCCATTTAATCAATTATTTATATATGTGATTTCTCAGAATATAGATTGAATATTTTAGAGCTATCAAAGAAACAGTCTTGGCCAAAGAGAATTCAAGATTGAACTCTTTACAGGAATTAATAATTTTTTTTTGTAATCGCGGCTATAGCACCCACTAATAATCCAATAATTTCAATAGATTGTAACTTATACATATTTAAATAATAAGGAACAGTTGGGCCATAAATTTGATTCTTCCCATTGTTGACATCTTCCTGTTGAGTTGTATTCAATTCGAAGCGAATGGTAGGATCTATTATATAGCCTGTTGTGTTTTTAAAGGCTAATATATCAACCCGCCGACAGCTTCCTGTTTCCGATAGACAATGGATTTCTTCATAGGTGGTTTATCCCTTGTCACGAAGAGCTTGAGCGATTGCGGACCTGATTTTGTATAACTTGTTTAGAAAATCATACATAATTAGCCTATTCAGCGTAATAATAATAATAATAATAATAATAATAATAATAATAATAATAATTTCGATTTATATTTGCATGCCGTCAGCTAGCCTATAGAATTAAATTGTGAAATATTGAAGAAAGATGTGAAGAGAAAGCAGAAAGAAATTAAATAAAGTTATTTTAGACTATCTTTGGTGATTTCGAAAATTAAATATTTATTATTTTCTTTTGTTAGCTACATGCATGCATGTATAATACTGTTTTTAAAAAGTTTGTAAATGTATTGACTAATACTAATATTAAAATGGATCATGCATAGAGTGGACTATTGTATGATTTTTCTGTATAGACGAAATCTTCCCGTCAAGAACTTTAAACCGGTCGACTAGCAGACTAATAGCATTTAGGGTTCCTTGTGTCCTTTCTACTACTATCTACAGCCCCTAAATGTCATTGATCTGCTAATGCGACCGGTTTAAAACTCTTGGTGGAATGATTCCTTCCGTATAAAAACATACTGTAACAAATATGGACGGAAAATATATAGAATTGGCATCAATATATGAAAACTATTACATGATGAACGAAACAATACAATAATTGATGATTTTTAATAGTGGAAAAAGTATTTAGATAAAATTATTGTTGGAAGTAAACAAAGATTAAAATTAGGATGAACGTAAATACAGTGGGCTCTCCTAAATTCGACTGAACCGAATTGAAAGTTCAGTCCAATAAGAATAGTGGGTGTGGCAGGTGAAATGAATACAAATTCTTATGGTTATTTATCAACGAATACAGTACTGTACTTGCATTTCCTGCCCGCCCCGAGACTTGTGTATGCGCTTCTAGTACCACAGTGGTTTCGACAGTTCCGTCTGACAAACGGCACAATTCTCAAATACAAAAAGAAGAGTTCACTAATTTAAAATCAGTGATTAAATATGGATGTATTAATCAATAAAATATTCTGTTTTCCTTTAACAAAAGTATCACTACAAAAGACAGAACCAATTCCCATTCAAATGGCAAACCCATTTCTTGTGCACGTATAGGGGCGTGTCTTATTCTCCTACGTAACCAGTCGAACTTGATTTCTGTCCTACATCAGAGCTTCCACTGTACAATATTATGGACGAGAAAAGTCACTGGACAATCTGTCTCTTAAACTATTTGTATTTGGTCTGTAAGATGGTTACAACCAATACATCAATACCATTGAAGACCTTCCCGCAATTAGGAGGTAACCAACAAAACTGTAATTCATGTTTCAGTAGAAAGAAAAATATCAGGGTATATTTCAGCAGGCCTATATTTACTATCAGAGCCATTTTACTAATCAAGAATAAAAGTTTAATTAGCCATTGAACGCAATAATTGATTCTTATAAATAAATACATTAAAATTACTTTTACTGCTACATAACATATTTCAAGAACTTCCTTTTACTTCAATTAATCTTGTAACATAATTGAAATCCCGTTAAATATGAAATGTAATGGCTGAGATCCTATCTCCCTGCCTTGATACTCGCTGGATGATTTCTTTGTTGTAAGTACTCTGAACTATTTACTATTTTCATCTCTTCAATGACATCTAATCATCAAAGCTCGGAACTTGGGGACTTGTGTGTCGTGTGCATGAGTAAGGTTACAGGTACAACGTAAAAAAAGCCCACGCTGCAGGTGCTCAGGGACAGTCGTGTGTACTAAGAAAGTGGTCACATCGAATGCCAGGAAGAGGGAGGAAGAAACTGTGTCTTTTCGAAGCCAGTTACATTCAGACAATTACAGGTAAACGGTGTGTTTGAGGAATGGGTATTATAGAAATTTGAAAATACATTTTTTTAAATTTTAGGTACAGAATTTCGTGGAGGAATTCGGAGCAGATACATTATTTTCTTCGAATGGAGAGTTTATATTTTGTAAGTTGTGCCACACACAAATTGGAGGATATAAACGGGCATCCATAGAAATATATTGAAGTCCCTTAAATTGGTGTAAAATTTATCCATAACCATGAATTAAGACGTATAGTGACCTACTTTAGTAGTGACAAACAAATTGAAAACTTTTTTCGAGAAAAATTTAGGATATACTTTTCTGTCTCACATACGAGATCAGCTAGGAACTGCTGAAAATCGAACAGAAAACAGTGACAGTGAAAACATTCAGTATTTTATGTTCACTCCTGTCACTTCATGCGACGTGGAAATAAGTTTTTCTCGTTTCAAATCATGTTTAACTAACAGGCAAAGAAGTTATGGGTTCAAAAATCTTCTAATGTAGCCTACGTAGTCATACACTGTAATAAAATGTTCAGAGTAGAACAGTAAATTTGATATATTTCTCGTGTTTAATTTTATTATATGCCCTACATGCTATAAAATTACGTGTTTCAGTCTGTTTGACATTGAAGCCCGCTCGCAAAGACACGTTTAAAGACACAAGTCTCCAAGTTCCGAGCTTTGCTAATCATGTACGTAAATTATCAGTCAGTGTAAAAAAATTACAATACATGGATGAACGAATATAGACTTACAAATTTTACACCATATCTGAATTGTTAAAAGAAGGATGCGGATTTTAGTACATTTCTATTTTTCATTCCTTCAACAGTACCAAGTCTTCTGTTCCATTAATCTGCATATTTTATAATCTCCTAACATGATAGGGCTGGTTCTCTGCCACATTCGTCAGCAAACTGCCGTACAAATGTTCGTTGGACGTAGTCTACTACAGTGAATATAGTTCGAATAAATTTTTCAAACGCAAAGTTAGTTTCACAGCTTCATTTATTAAGTCAAAAGTTAGAGCGTACTCATGTTACCTCTTTCGTTTCCCGCACTGCGTCATTAATATGTAGGCCTACTTAGCTGAAAATTAAACATTGATACATTTAAGTACGCTATCATGTAGCCTCCCGAACGTGGAGCGCCAGATGTTACATATATTAGTGGGAACAATAATTAATTGCAACCACTGCTCACATCGTACGCAAGTTAATGGACTAGTATCCTAATGTTTATTCAAATATATATTATGAAGCTTCCTTGGAATTATTTTCTCAATATATCTCTGCCTTATTTTTGACAAAATTATTAAACAAAAGTTAACCACATTCGTTATAAATAGACAGTGGATGCGGGATGACTTATCGTTGAATGTAGGTGCACATTTACTGTATGTTACATTTTTTTCATTCGGACCATTGGCTCAACAGGTTTTAAAAGTAAACAGACGACGTCAACATGCTATTGTATCTCCGTACAGTCAGAAGGAAAAGAAAAATAACGTACTGTAGTAGTGTAGCACATACCTTGCAAGGTTCAGTCCTTGCAGTAAACGACGATATATTCTCGTAAGTTGTCGAAGCTGAATCGTCTTCGTCTATCGCTTAAACAGTTTTTGTATCGAGAGAATTTCTGAAGAAAACCTCTAAAATGGGGATCACTCAATTTCTTTAGAGGAATATTTTTACTGAGCATCATGTTGCACGTGTCGTTAGACCCGCATAACTAGATGATGATGATGTAGATGGTTCCTCAGATTTCATTTCAACGCATTTCCTGTGCGATGTACTGTTGCAATGTTTCTCTATAGCCTGAGTTGTTCTGTTTTTATTTCAATTTTACATACATTACACACGATATTGTCTTCGTTAATACATAAAATGTCACTCTCATACTTCTTAATTGAATTTCGTATCTCTGAGCGAATTTAACGTTTTACCATTATGAATGGATCAGCACAACATATTCAACCCGTACTAAATACTTGAGCAGGATAACACAACTGCACACATTGCGTTGCAATGTTACTATGAACAGATCGGGGTTCCTTCGTTATGTACGCTGCTGCACTCGCCAGGTACACAAAAGACGGACGGCGCGGCACGTGCCATATACTCTGATACGAAACAACTTCACTTTTCCTTACGTCATCCCACATCCGGCATCCACTGTCCCAGAACTTATGTTTCCGAGTAATGCGTCTTGACAACATTGCTATACCTACTCTATTTTTATACGGAAGGAAACTTTCCGCCGGCCGTTGAATTTAAATGGTAGGGGGAACTCTGCCAATCAATAGACTAACAAGAGAGGTTGGGGGTGTGCTACTTACTACCGTTTACCTGTTTGTCAGGATGTTCCTACAACACTGTAACATTCTTTGTTATGCTTCCTCGGTCTAGGCCTGCTTATATCGTAGTTAACTCCAGCTTTTAAATGTGTTCTTTTACAATTACTCTTCATTCAGAATAATGGATATTGTGATAGGTGTGCTGGTGTTGGTGTACTTGGTAATAACGTTATATTTAATACGTGGAGGAAGACATTACATATAGACCTACTCTGTTATCAAGGAAGTCGTGTGTCTTTTTTATATGTATTTCCAGAGCGAAAATAACAATGCAAGGAACGGAAGAAAATTTCCGTTTGTCATGTTTTGGAGAGAACACTTAAAGTGACGGAAGTCACTATAATTACTGTATATAGTTAGGGCTACATCAATGATGTCAACTGATGCCCATAGGAGGAAGCGCGCGCTTTAGAGCCCAGGAGAGCCTGAGCGCTTTACAGCGGAAAGGAAAGAGACGGACGCAAGAGGTAGTATATCCCGCTTGGTCGAGCTATATACAGGGATGGCCAGCACTGATTCAATGGATAAAGGGAAGAGAACTTATTAAAACTGTACCCATGTTAATTTTTAGATTTGTCTGAGAAGTATAAGCGCATTATGAGAATGTAGGTTTTATTTTTAATGTTCATTTTTCACAAGTTTGCTTTTTTATTCAAAAGGAATATTTTCTCACCTTTTTTTTTTTACAGAAAAGTGAAATTTTCAGATATGTTTGTTTAGTAGCCTTACAGGTACTAAAACAATGTTTTCGTAAATCTAATATATCGTATGTACGTATTACTGAAGATAGTGTATGAAATGTTTGAAAATATTCTCATGGAAAATGTTTGTAAGGAAATGAATGAACAAAGCAAATACTGTTACATCACAAACAAAAGATATGTGCCTATGTGTTGGTAAAACGTCAGCTCTATAGCTTCAGCGGATTTCGAGATAATTTAATATTCTGATAACAGAGAGTTGTGCACCAATATCGCCTAAAAGCATATTGCGATATTAGTTTTATTATGTAATATTAGTTACAGTTAAAACTTATACCTAGGCAACTTTGCTTTGTACTATAATATTGTTTTGATTACTTTTATAAGGCTAAAGATACCATCAATATCAATTTCAACTCATTATGTCATATTCAGTGTCTTTCTTTGGGATAACACTTTCTTTATGAATGATGTATTTAATTCGCTTAGTACAGTATAGTTGTACTTATTATGGAATTTGTGTGAATATTCTTTCTTTACTCTTTATTATGTTATTAACGTTTAAAACATAACTGAAATATTAGGCTAAGAAATAGGCGTTAGTACTTTTGTTTTACAGACAATATAGAAAAAAACAAACAGAAAGAAGTCATATAAAAATAACGACATAAAATTTCACGTTCCGTTTGAGGTTTGTGTACCACTGTTTTCTTAATCCAACAGGCTGCTTATTTCTCCTAGCATACCTAGCTCTTAATGCCCTCTCACGACGTCAAGGTCAGAAAAATGCGCTTGCTTTGATATCACTGGGCTACATGAAAGAAAAGAATCGGAGAAAAAAGCTGAAAAGTCCTTCCAAAAAGAGGTATTTGCGACTCACTTGTTAAAATATTGGACACATGTAATTAGGAAGCTTTAAAACGGACGATACTTTCTTTATACTGAATGAATAGTAAATGTCTTCTTCGAAGACCGGAGCGTGATAGAGGATACTGTGGTGATGAAATTCGAGATTGGAACCATCATGGTATGATGATTAGTTATGGAGATATTAGAGACAATACCCAGAGGTCAGATGGAGTAATAGTCACTTTTGATCCATAGCGCGTAGTAATTAGAGTTAAATGTCAAGAACACAACAACAATGTGATGTGTGCGACATGTAGGCTACCTGTTCCTGAAATAGTCGGATTGCTTGACTTCAGCGTAAGAACTACGAAGAAAATAATTGTAGCTGGTTTATTGTTAGTCATTATTCAACAGTGTTTTTCATTAAACAGTTAAAATGTGCAAAGTATTAAAATATTACAATATTAAAACGCACTTAGCAATTGTTAAGTGTTTTTAATACTGTAATATTAATACTGTCCCGCGCCCTGGCGTCGTGGTCTAAGGCATCCTGCCTAGAACTCGTGCTAAGGAATGCGCGCTGGTTCGAGTCCTCATGGGAGAAGAAATTTTCTCATGAAATTTCGGCCAGTGTATGGGACCGTTGCCCACCCGGCATCGTGATGCACTTGGGGAGCTACGATAGGTAGCGAAATCCGGTTACGTGAACCAGCTATAGTCTTAAAGTACTGTACTGTGAGTTCTCTGTGCAATGTCCCAATTAAAACTGATGTTGCAATACTTATGAATCTGTTTCACATTGTGAAGTAAGGTGTGATGTATACTTTGCATACGTCAAGTAGGTGCCGGGTTTCAAAGCGTGCTGCGCAACCTACCCGTTATCTGTCTTTGAACTAATTACTAAATCCTAGAAAACCTGTATGAGTGGTGATATATGCAATGGAGGAGGAAAGGAACTGATCATTCTTTTCCATTATCTCCTGGATTACTTGCCTCATAAGTGATGTATTATTGGAGTTACTTATGAGATACACACTTGTCTTCGGGCAGTGGAATAAACAACAACAGGTGATTGTTCGTACTGTAGCAAAAATTAGGTACTATATCCGAAAAATTGATAATTTAAAATGCACGGCATAATTACCCTTTCCACTGCATACATCTCTGTCTAGCTACATATTACACTAATCAGACTTCGGATGTATACAAACAACTTGTTCTTCCTCTGACACATACCATCAAGTGAGATGTACTGTCTGATAATAGATGCACATATCAGCCAGAACCTCAACCAGAGGAACTTCAACCTATAATGGATATGGGCAGTAAATCTGCAACTATCGAACAGATAAATTTTCACATGGAAAGAAATTATATAGGTTTGTGCAAATGAATTCTGCGGAGCAGGATGTATCCTGTGTTATTATTAGACCCCGGAGAAAGTATTGCTTACAGGGAAACGTGCGATGTAGTATAGCTAATGTTTATGAACCGAGGACTCTTACACGCATCACTGTGCAGGTAGGAGTAGTGCCGGCGTAGCTTAGTACAACGCAGTCAAAAGCAATCGACACGTGTCTTCAGAATGCCGAGACCAAAAGTACGCAAGATAGAAGCACTAAGGGAATACGTTCGTCAATAAAATGTGTTTTCCATCCATGGTAATGAACTGTTTTGTGAAATTGGCAGCCGACATGGCATGCAACGTTAAGAAGCATATAAATAGCAATAAGCATAAACGCGCATGTAAAAGACAACAGAATTTAAGCAAGGTACAGCAGGAATCTCCTTCACAACTACTACTTGAACGAACATTTTACGAATATATGTGTGACGCATTTATTGCTTCAAATATTCCGTTAAACAAATTTGAAAACGCGAAACTCCGTGGCTTGTCAGAAAAGTACACTGGAAGACAAATTCCTAAAAAAGCAATACTGCGGAAGAAGTATGTGCAACATGGATATTAGAAATGTCTGCGTGGAGTGAAGTGTAAATTACAAAATGAGAAGATATGTTTCTTTTTCTATTGATGAAAGCATGGACTCCGTTGGACGTCACGTTGCAAATGTGGTTGTAAGTGCCCTTAGTGCGGAATGTTGCTGTAGACCCTATCTCTTAATGAGTGAAGTGTTAGACAGGGTTAATTATTCCACCATAATATGTGAACTTTATGATAGTGCTATGGAGTTGCTATGGCCATCATGTGTGCAATTCGAAAATGTGTTACTATATGTTACAGATGCTGCAAGCTATATGAAGAAATCTGCTAAGTTTCTTGAAACACGTTATCCGAATATGATACACGTTACATGTCTTGCTCATGGGTATCATTGTTCATTGCAACGCATCAATACGTAAATAATATTATTACTAGTATGTCAAGTACAATGAAATATTTAGGTCTCTTAATGAGAATAAATTAGAATTGCACTTTGTAAGCTTCATAGCTAATCACTGGAAATAGTAAAAAGGACGCACAAATAATGAGACTTTCATGTATTACTTCATTTCTCATGAACCAAACTGTACTACTGCCAGCGTCACGCTGCCTTTCGTTATTTACCCCATTCCTCTCAAAGCAGGTATGCTATGTTGCATACTAAGCTGATAGCAGTACTTTTCCCGGGGCCTAGTTATTATGAATGCTCTTATTTTCATCTTAGGACAACGGTGGAACTAGAATGCAATGTTGTCTTCTTATGAAGAAATAAAACTTGCTCCGACGTGCTTACAACTCTTAAAACACTCAGACAAAATTCTGTAAGCAGAGCAACCAAGGAAATCATTTTGTAAACTCAGAAAGCGTCCAGTTTTCCAGTTTCTTTGGTCGTAATCTGTTTCACTCTTAATAAGAAACGAGAAATTTACAAGACACCGTCATCAAAGCCACTATAGAATTCTTATTACTTCTAATTCTATTATTATATCTTTCCAAGAATCTTTCTTTACAGTTCTATTCTTCTTGTCTTCCTTTCCTTGGCTTTCTTATCCTTTCATCTGTACCACACTATCATTTAGAATACATCCACGCTATTCTGTTCATTGTGTCATCTCGAAGGGGATGGGAAGGAGGACCTCAGTCATGCAGCAAACAGTTTTCAATTACATCCAAGCTTATTAGAGGAGAGATAATGAAAAAAATTGGGAAGGGGGAAAAAGAGAAGAAGGAAAATGGATGACAAAGCTGAGAGAGAAAACCGTCGGGGCGGGTTACAAGAAAGATCACAGTTGAATGTTCAAGCGCTTCTGTAGGAGCTCGCACTGAAGAACTTGCTAATAAAGTAATGGGAGAATTAACCATTTATGGAGAAATAATGAACGCCTTCTCATCATGCCCTCTCTCTCTCTCTTACCCTCCCTCATCAACTCTTATAGCTCGAGGGCGATCTGAAACCCCCTCTTGCTCCCGCTTCTTTACACCCTCATAACTCTTTCTTTGAGCAAAAAATAATTACCCTTTCCCTTATTGACTTTGTAAATCTGTCCTCTACTGGAAAATAACAGAACTACTCTTCCCTTCAGAGTTTCGTACCACTAGGGCGGGCGTGATTTATTTTGTAAATTCTATAAAAAATTGTATACCGTACTCTACAAGAGTTTAATTTCTAATATTGATATTCATAATATTTAAAAATATTTACATATTTATTTAATTGCTTTTGTTGCCATATGTTATATTTGTTCACATTATTATTTCTTTGGCAGTGTGTCTTATATTCGAATTTGCAAATTATACTCAGAATAACAAAAATACATACAGATCAATATATTGTCGGTTCACAAGCAAAACACATTAACATGGATGGGCAACTCGTGCTCCCAAAGTGCTAAAAACCTTGAAAGAGAGAAAGGCAGACGGAGTTGTTTGTAGTTTCGCTGCAAAAGCCACGGTGCGCTCTGGCGTCTCATGCAGGCGATTGTGATATCTATTCCATGATCTGAATTTCAGAATGACGCATGGTACAATGATTATAGTAATTTTAGACAGACTATACCTGAACACATAACAAAATTATATTATTTTCTAGCTTTGTAAATTAGTTTAGTACTGGAAACACAAACTGAATACCTTTCCAAGGCATATCAAATATAGCTGTAACACTTATTTATAATTACACTATTTGTTAATATTTCTTATTATATGTCTTATTTGAAACGTAGAACCCTAGAATTTACGTTTTTATACATTAAGAGTATTCCTCTGTTCTCAGAAAGGTAATAGTCTGTATTCGCAAACAATAACAAATTCAAGGAAGTATTTTTTACATGTCACGGCAAATGAAATAAGCTTACTTCTGAGCTCTTTCTTTATTTTGAGAGCTTTTACACTTCTTTCTTGTATTCAACTCTGCCTCAAGCACATACAGTATATATGGAAGCAAAGAGTATATTTGGAAATTCTACTTAGTCAACATTACGAACAGTTCGATTCCTAATTTTGCTGGAATCTGAGTGGCTTACTGTTGAAGCTGTAGTCGGGTGGTCCGGCGATAGTGAGATATTTTTTTTCTCCTATATAAGTTATAGTATAGTTTCAGTTTAGATATTTCTATATTTCTTTGAGATGTCTGTTTAACCTACGCTACAGGGATCAGCGAACCGCGTAATAGGTTCTTTATTCACTCAGTCTGACAGGCGCCTAACGCATTTAAAACCAGTAGACGCGAGGTAGGTTACTGAACTTTAGTATAGCATAAAGGGGTTTTTCCTGTCTAGGAACGCGTTGGTAGCGTTGTTTGTATCTGGCAAACAATAGTAGCGTCTGGTGAGCGCGTCACCTTAGTGAGCATTTAAAAGGACGTGAGCCGAGAGCGTGCCCCAACAGACGATTGCCGGCCTGTGAGCCGAGTGTGTATTTTCGGAGACGATTACCGGCCTGTGAGCCGAGCGTGTATTTTCTCAGAATATTACCGGCTAGTGAGCCGATCGTGTGTTTTGGTCAGAAGACTGCCGGCCAGTGGCGTGTTTACTCACTTATATAGTCTACCGCCTGTGAGCCGATCGCGTGAGTATTAATAATATTTCCGGCACTTGTTCCGATCGTGTATATCTTATCATTCTCCGTGTTCCAGCCGAACGAAGTGATAAAGTGTAGATTTCGCACCTTTTAGCTTTGTGATTTACTCAATAAGTTGACGGCAGCGATTTTAAACTGGCGTTAGACGAGACGCCGAAAACACACGGAATGACAACAGCCAGTATTCCGTCGCTTGGACTCAAGCAAGGGAAGTGAGCCGAATAAATACACATAGTGGAACTTTACTCCTTGGTTTCTTTTCGTGGGAATTACCAACATCACATTACTTCCTACGCCCACAAAACCACAAGGTCCCTGAGAAGAGATCTCCTATACCGGGGGACAAGATCCTCCATCACCCACCGACGTATGACTGAGTTAGTGGACTTCTCCTCTGCCGGCGGCGCGACAGAGACGAGGATAAACAACAACAACGTGAGCCACCAGGTAAAACCCGCCGCAAATGGCGCCCAACGTGGGGCTACGAGAATAAAAACAACATCGCGTGGCTACGAGAATAAAAACAACATCGCGTGGCTACGAGAATAAAAACAACATCGCGTGGCTACGAGAATAAAAACAACAACGCGTGGCTACGAGAATAAAAACAACAACGCGTGGCTACGAGAATCAACAATACCACCGAGGCGTCGGGACGAGAACAACAGTAGCAGCAGCAACGTGATTATCGTCAGTACTAGACGACAGCAGAGAGGCTGACGCAGCATCCCCGCTGAGACAACGAGAGCGGCGACACCGAGGGTGGCGAAATCATCACGGCCACGCGGGACGAGCAGGGTCGACGCTACATCGAGGAGGAAGACAACGTTGATGGTAATATTTTGGAGGGTTATACATGTATGAACTTTCTTTGTGTGTAGGGAGGATAACATTTATTAACGCATAATTCTGTGTAGGGTTGTACGTATATTTATGTCTGTGTGTGTATAATATTTTGGAGGGGATTGTTATTGTGTGATCTGTATATAGGTTATGGCATATCCAGATGTTATTAAGGAATAGAAGAATTGAGACCGAAGGGACGGAGAGTGAGAGGAAAATAATAAGTAGAGAGAATAGAGGGATGGAGAACGTAGGAGACAGCGAAATGGAGGGAAGATTAGAATTGGAGAGCAGTATGGGGGACGACGAGATCATAGGAAATAGCGAAGAAACCCAGCAATGTAGCGAGAAGGAAAAGGGAGAAGAAGGGACGATGCTAGGACAGATAGGAATTTTAATGAAACATATTACAGAGCAATTGAAACAGAGTACAGAACAAATGAAGCAGAATTTCGACAAAATGAAACAGGATAATTCAGAACAAATGAAAAAAATGGATGAGAGGTTAGGTCAAAGTACTGAGGAAGCGAAGCAAATTTCAGAACAATTTAAGCGAAATTTTGAACAAATGAAACAAGATAGTTCAGAACAGTTTAAGCAAAATTTTGAACAAATGAAACAAGATAGTTCAGAACAGTTTAAGCAAAATTTTGAACAAATGAAACAGGATAATTCAGAGCAATTGAAACAGAGTTTGAGACAGATGGATGAAAGATTAGGTCAAAGTACTGAGCAAGCGAAGCAAATTTCAGAACAAATAAAGCAAATAGATGAGAGGATAGGCCAAAAGACTGAACAACTGATGAGGCAGATGGACAGCAAACTATCAGAAATGGAGAGTAGGATGGGAGAAAATTCCAGAGAGATTAGGGAACAGGTAAACCAGCTGATAGAGAGTCGAATAGAAAACTTGGAGGGAAAGATAGCAGACAATAATACGGAAATAGAAAGTCAACTAGGCGTCGTAGTAGATAAGATGGCAGAGAACATGAGGGAACTAGAGGAGAAGGTGAGGAACAGCACAATTGCTGAGAACGAAAAGACGAGATCGGCCATAGAAGGAACGGTAGATGAGAGGTTACAAGGGGTGGATCGAGAGATGGAGGCGATTAGGCGAGTAGTGAGAGACCAGGGAAAGGAAGAGAGAGAACGCTTAGAGAGTTTAGAATCAAGATGGAATTCGATGCAAGATAGGATCCATGGAGTCACTGTCGATAATTCAATTAGCGAACCGAGCGTGAGCGGAACGCCTAGCGGGAGCAATAGTATGGGATTAGGAAATATAGTAGGAGGTAGTAACATAAGTAATCATGTGGTAGGAGAGAACCAAGACCCACGAAATCAGGAACAATGTAATTTAAATATTGTAAACGAGAGGTCATCTTTAGGTCGCCCACAGTATCCCACGCATATTATTAATGAAATCGGTTATCCCGTATTTGATGAGGTGGAATTTTCAAACCCTCACTGTTATATCCGCGAATTGGAAACGTATTTTCACGTGAAAGGGGTACCAGAGGAACTAAAAATGACCGTCGTGAGAAAAAGTCTGAGAGGACGGCCACTTAATTGGGTTCACGTAGCTTTAGACGCACAAGTTAGTTATGGAGAATTCAAAACAAAGTTCTCTGACCGGTATTGGGGGCAGAGGCAACAGCAGAAAATCAGAAAAGAAATCAATGATAGTAGGTTTGATGCTAAGAAAGGCATATCGATGATTGATTACTTTATGGAGCTTGTCAAAAAGGGAAAGAGTCTAAATCCACCAATGCCAGATTCTGAGTTGATACAAACTATCATATCCCATTACCCGGAAAATATTAGGTATAATTTAATTATCGCGGGACCACGAGATTTTGGGGAGACAATTGACCTCCTGACCGCGCTAGACAGTTCTGATATGACACACAATGGAGGCGAAAGTTATGACGCAACTAATTGTGCAGAGAAGAGTATACAGGGTTATTCCAGCCACTCGAAGGCGGAGAGAGGGGCACATGGCGCCCTCTCACCACCTCGAGGGAACATGAATGTAAATAATTGGGCAGCTGACAGACAACCAGGCTATGGGTATAATAATAATAATAATAATAATAATAATAATAATAATAATAATAATAATAATAATAATAATAGTCGGGGTCAAAGTGGTATTGTCAGCCCAAACCGAAATAGGAGGGATATTCAACCTGTCAGAAATATGTACAACCGCAATAATCCTGGTGTTGACCGCGGTAGCGGAAGTAATGTAAATAGGATGAGAAATAATGGGGGCGGACCAGTCCGCAGAATTAATCACATAAGATGGTATACGGATAGAGAGGCAAATGTGCACCCTAGGGACAGCAACCCACCCCACTGGATAAGAAATAGGAGATATAGGCAAGGATTCTGGCAGCCAAATTTTGGTAGGGGCTGGAATGATAGGAGAGACTGGCGGAGACAAGAACAAGAAAGGGACCGCAGAAATGCATTAATGGTAGCGGCGCAACAGGTAGACAATAGAATGCCAGCCACGCGTAGCGACGAGTGTGACAGATCAGCAAGTCCGGGTAGAGATCCTTCAGTTTGGAGACCATACCTGCGAAGTGAAGGACCTAGACAACAACAAGGTTCTAGGTAGATACCATAAACAACTGCTAAGACCATTCAGGCAAGACAATATAAATATAGATATGTAAGTTGGAATGGTGATCTAGACTCTATTGTGTAAAGGCAGGATACCAATGTACAGTGCGGCGCAGTATAACTGCGTACGCAAGGCGGATGCGTGATGGAATAATGTGTGAAACTGTAAATAAGAATCTTATGAATTTTGTAAATATCGTATGTAAATAGTGTGAGGGATGATTAACATGTATACTTGAATGATGACTGTGTGCACAGAGAGATTGTTTAAAAACATATATGTCATGTTTATTTTAGAATTTGTATAGCTGAGCAAGATGGCGTGTATCCTGGCTGATCGCGATAGGAATAACGGTAGAATGGCATTGTCGAAGGCGAGATTTCCCAACAATGAAAATTCTTTAAGGGAATTTCCATTGTTGAGAAAGGGGCATTTGAAGCTGTAGTCGGGTGGTCCGGCAATAGTAAGATATTTTTTCTTCTATATAAGTTATAGTATAGTTTCATTTTGATATTTCTATATTTCTTTGAGATGTCTGTTTAACCTACGCTACAGGGATCAGCGAACCGCGTAATAGGTTCTTTATTCACTCAGTCTGACAGGCGCCTAACGCATTTAAAACCAGTAGACGCGAGGTAGGTTACTGAACTTTAGTATAGCATAAAGGGGTTTTTCCTGTCTAGGAACGCGTTGGTAGCGTTGTTTGTATCTGGCAAACAATAGTAGCGTCTGGTGAGCGCGTCACCTTAGTGAGCATTTAAAAGGACGTGAGCCGAGAGCGTGCCCCAACAGACGATTGCCGGCCTGTGAGCCGAGTGTGTATTTTCGGAGACGATTACCGGCCTGTGAGCCGAGCGTGTATTTTCTCAGAATATTACCGGCTAGTGAGCCGATCGTGTGTTTTGGTCAGAAGACTGCCGGCCAGTGGCGTGTTTACTCACTTATATAGTCTACCGCCTGTGAGCCGATCGCGTGAGTATTAATAATATTTCCGGCACTTGTTCCGATCGTGTATATCTTATCATTCTCCGTGTCCCAGCCGAACGAAGTGATAAAGTGTAGATTTCGCACCTTTTAGCTTTGTGATTTACTCAATAAGTTGACGGCAGCGATTTTAAACTGGCGTTAGACGAGACGCCGAAAACACACGGAATGACAACAGCCAGTATTCCGTCGCTTGGACTCAAGCAAGGGAAGTGAGCCGAATAAATACACATAGTGGAACTTTACTCCTTGGTTTCTTTTCGTGGGAATTACCAACATCACATTACTTCCTACGCCCACAAAACCACAAGGTCCCTGAGAAGAGATCTCCTATACCGGGGGACAAGATCCTCCATCACCCACCGACGTATGACTGAGTTAGTGGACTTCTCCTCTGCCGGCGGCGCGACAGAGACGAGGATAAACAACAACAACGTGAGCCACCAGGTAAAACCCGCCGCACTGTTCTGTAGATTTATTAATTCAAGCTATAAATTTTCAGGATTTTCTATCGGCGTAAGCCAAAACGATTTCAGTTAAATTTCGATTCCTTGCCAATTGTCACTGTTTCTCCAAACTTACCAGTGAATTCTGCTGTAGGTCTTGAAGTGGGGTCTTATATTTGATAAGATTTTCTCATCACTCTTCATGATAGTTTATAGTCAAAGAAAGTGAAGTTGTCTATGTATGTTCTACACGATGCTACCATATTTCAAATTTATCCATAAATGTTCATAGCTAGTCGATTATATGTCGTGTAATTCTGTAACTCGCACGCACAACGTGCTAATGATATTTGATATCAATCTCACCTTGTTGATATCTCATTTTTAACTTCAGCTGTTCTAAAGCAGATGCAGACAGTATTTCTTTACTAAAACCTTCACTGTTTATTTGTAACATAAAATGTCATGCGTAAGAAAGTGTAATAGAATACGAGCATTACCTCTCTTCTTAATAAAAAAATTCTCTTTTTACTCGTAACTAAAGGGAAATGATCTGGGAATTAATATTGTTTTTCACTTAAAACGAGCCGCCACTTACTGCAGACGCGATCGAACTTGTGTCTTGAAAGAACGGCACGCAGACAGTACAGCTAGTGCAGAGTCCGTTCTACCTGCACTGAGATTGTGTTGACACTTTGAGAGCACGAGTTGCCCACCCATGCACATTAACAATTTGTGTTGACACTTTGAGAGCACGAGTTGCCCACCCATGCACATTAACAATTAATATTTGAGGAGAAAAATTCGCTCCGGCGCCGGGGATCGAACCCGGATCCTTGGTTCTACGTACCAAGCGCTCTGATCACTGAGCCACTGTCAATATTACAGATATTATTCTGTAGAACAAATTAATAAATCTATAAAACACATTAAGTAAAAAATATTACCTCTGAGAAAAGGCGTTTTCAAGCTTCGACAAAACTGAACCCTCAAAATATTATTTTTTAGTATATTGTTTCTCTATATGTGAATTTAATTTTCCAATTCTAAGTTTATAGATATACTCGTACATCTTGTACATTATTAACGCCTTTTTCTCAGAAGTAATATTCTTGACTTAATGTATTTTGATGAAGAATGGGTACAGCAGAGAAAAATTCTCTCCGGCACCGGGACTCGAACTCGAGTTTTCAGCTCTACGTGCTGACGCTTTATCAGTAAGCCACACCGAATTGCAATTCCAATGCCGGATTGAATTCCTCTCAGTTTAAGTTCTACCTCTCACTTTTTCCCTTAGGTGGCCTACCCTCATGTACTGTGTCACAGAATATGTGACGGTGGCAATATGTCCAACACACTATGTTCAGAGGTGCACTCATTACGAGTGCCGGAGAGAATTTTTCTCTGTTCTAGCCATTCTTCATCATAATATGGTAACGCAGAATATCTGCACGGAAATATCATATGTACTTCGGTACATCATAATAATATGATACGCGTAAGTAATTACTTAGTGATTCAAGATGGCGCTCAATTCGTCGGATCCCGGTCAGTTAGTCACTCGTAATGAGTGCACCGCTGCACATGTGTGTTGGACATTGTGCCACTGTCACATATTCTGAGACACAGTACATGAGAGTAGGCCCCTAAGGGAAAAAGTGAGATGTAGAACTTAAACTGAGGAGAATTCAATCCGGCATCGGAACTGGAATCCGGTGTGACTTAGTGGATAAAGCGTCAGCACGTAGAGCTGAAAACCCGGATTCGAGTGCCTGTGTCGGAGAGAATTTTTCTCTGTTCTATCCATTCTTCATCATAATATGGTAATGCAGAATACCTGCAAGGAAATATATGAACTTCGGTACATCATAATAATTAATGTGTTTTGCTTGTAAACCGACGATATATATATATATATATATATATATATATATATATATATATATATATATATATATATATATATATATGTGTGTGTGTGTGTGTGTGTATAATAATATGATTACATGAGTTCAGAAAAAAATATTTCGTAATATGAATTTCCTGTAATACGTAACTTATAATAAATTATGAAATTGTGCTGTGCTTTTTAAATTAACAATTCCAAACAATAAAAATAATTTAAACAAAAAAGTAATACATACATTTATATACATTGCATTGTTGTTTTATATAAAAGTACATAATTCTATTCAAATGGCTTCTAAATATTTCCACAGAAAATTAATAACTGTAACAACTATTTGGCCATGCAGTTCATTTGCTATTTTGTATTTATTTGTCTAGTTAACAAAAAATTTTGTAATTTTTCCCCTGGAAGCAAATAAGAGATCTGTACAGTGGCGGCTCGTGAGTATTGAATTAAGTGGGGCTGGATACAAAAATAAACCAAGCAACTTGTTTTATTTAAAGATAAGTTCCATGCGCCTTGTCTTCTAGGTTGCAAACTTGAGAATCATCTTCTTATTAAAATCCGGTATGTCGTTTAACATAGTCTTGACAATAGAAAACATAGCTAATGCGGTCACTTCTCTCATCGTATTTCTGAGACAGGACTTTACTCTCTTCAAACACGAAAAGCAACGTTCTGGTTCGGAAGTTGTCATTGGCATGGTGATAGCTATGCGTAGTAGTTTCACAACTTCTGAAAATGAGGCCTCCAAGTTCTCAGATAGAAGAAACTGCAAGAGCTTGACTGTGTCACTGATATTTCTGAATTCTTGTCTCTGATACAACACCGTGAGTTCCGTTTTTAGTTTGTCTTTATCGAACACATTGACACATACATTTAGGTCATTTTCAGGAAATGAGCTTTTGTAGCATTCAAATTTTTCTTGACACAGAGGAGAAGATAATATCAGATGTTAGCTTGTGTGATAATGAGGTTACACACTTCCTTGGCTGCCGCAACCCTTGTCTGAATCCCTTCGACCCTACGACGCTTTTTGGGGTTTTCATTTCACAGATCTCGCTGCTCAACTGTGCACTGTTCCGTGCTTGCCTCGTTTATTGTGATGTTGTTAGATGTTTCATTATGGATTGAAAACATTCTAGCAATAGCTCCTTCTTCTCATGAACAACATTTACTGTTCTTATTTGAAAACTCCATCTTGTTGCCCCAGCTGATGAAATTGTCTTTGAAACACATTAATCTAATACAGACTGTGAGGAGATCGAGAGAAGAAAGCAGGGATAAATCAGCAAAAAATATGCGAGCCTTTGTATTTTGTTTAGCGGCTCTTTCCATTATGAGATTCAACTGCTGGGCACTTAATTTCACATTTCTCCTGAATTCTTAAGGTACTGAAGTGAATAGACTGTAAATATTGTACAGAAATAAACATTGTTGCACTTGTTATACTCACAACATTAAAGAAAATGTATTTAAAACTGCGCGCTACTGACAAACTGCTGCAAATTTTGCAGCGCCTGGAAACTCTGGATTCGCGGCAAGGGGCAGCAGAGGGAGGGGTAAAACTAACGCGCAAAGCTTCCGAGACAAGACTGGCAGCTCCAGAGGAAGAAGTAGCTTCAACCTATAGTCTTCGTCTCTGGTATCGCTCTGGCAGCACCAGGGGAGGAAGTGACTTCACTAACGATTGCGTGCATGTCAATGAGCGAAATTTTATAAAAAAAAATTCGAGCCGCTAAATAGAGACTGTATAATAAATATACTTCACATCATATAACGAGACAAGAGCCACAAATGTCTGGGAGTGCTGCAGCTCCGCAGCCCCCCTTCGAAAGCCGTCCCTGGATCTGTAACAGAACATTAAATGGTGTAATATTTTAATTAATAAAATATGATGGGCTCATATATGGACGTCTTTTATTTGTCAAAATCTTGACATTGCGTAATTCTGGTTTCGAAGCGGACGGTCAGATCAATTAATAATGACGAACGAGGATTCGTTGCATTTAAGCGGTTATGTCCACTCTCAGAATACAAGGCACTAGGACACTTAAAATCACATTCAGAACAAGAAGTTGCTGTTCAAGATCATAAAGAGAGTATGTGGTGTGACGTTACTGCACGCAGAGTTATTGGGCCCATTTTGTTTTAAACCCCTACGACAGGCATGTCAATTGATGCCCATAGGAGCAAGCGCGCGCTTTAGAGCCCAGGAGAACCTGAGCGCTTTACAACGGAAAGGAAAGAGACAGACGAAAGAGGTGGTATATGCCGCTTGGTCGAGCTATATTCAGGGATGGCCAGCACTGATTCAATAGATAAAGGGAAGAGAACTTATTAAAACTGTATCCATGGTAATTTTTAGATCTGTCTGAGAAGTTCAAGTGCATTATAAGAATGAAAGTTTTAATTTTAATGCTCATTTTTCACAAGTTTGATTTTTTTATTCAAAAGAAATATTTTCTCAACTTTTTTTTTTATAGAAAGGTGAATTTTCAGGTGTAGGCCTATTTATTTAGCAGCCTTACAGAATCTTTTCGTAAATCTAATGAACCGTAAATACGTATTACTGAAGATAGTGTATTGAAAATTTTGAAAATATTCGCATGGAAATTGTTTGTAAAGAAATGAATTAACAAAGCAAATACTGTTACACACCATAAGCAAAAGATACGTGCCCATGTGTTATAAAAATGCCAGCGCTATAGCTTCAGCAGATTTCGAGAAAATAATTTAATATTCTGATGATAGGAAGTTGCTCACAAATATCACCTTAAAAGCATAATGCGATAAGAGTTTTGTTATGTAATATTAGTTACACTTAAAACGTATACAGTACCTAGGTAACTTTGCTTTGTACTGTAATATTGTTTTGATGTGTTTATTATAAGGCTAAAGGTACCATCAATATCAATTCCAATTTTTCATGTCATACTCAATCTCTTTCTTTGGAATATCACTTTCTTTATGAATGATGTGTTTCATCCACTTAATACAGTATAATATTATACTACTATGGAATTTAAGTGAATATTCCTTCTTAACTCTCTATTATGTTATTAAGATTTAAAACACAAATGCAATATTAAGAAATCAGTGTTAGTACTTTTGTTTTACAGACAATATAGATAATTTTAAACAGAAAGAAGTCATCAAAATAACGACATAAAATTTCACGTTCCGTTTGAAGTTTGTGCACTACTGTTTTCTTAATCCAACAGGTTGCTTATTCATATACGCAACCCTTCGTCTTTCCGTACTTAGCGCTTGCTGCCCGCGCACGACTTCAAGGTCAGAAAACTGCGTTTGATTTGACATCACTGCCCTATGATATCGCCAACTTAAAACGTTATGTGCGAATCATACTGCGGCCTCCTTCCTCTTCTTTTTCTTCTTCTTATTGATATTCAGTTAATATGAAGAAGAGCATGCTTATTTGTAGCAGGATAACTCCACAGCGTATAAAACCGCTATATATCGTTAGAAGCATTAGAATAAGTGTTTGTTGATCGTGTAATTAGTCGCGGACGTTCGCTAAGTTGTCACCCGGATTTAAGTATTTATAATTTTATCTGCAGGGAATTTAAAACAGAAAGTGTATATCGTCGTTGTTCTTGCAACAACTCCTATCCGACATATTTTTCGATTTTCAGATTTTTGCTCTATTAAATGAGGAGCAACTAATCAAAACGTATATTGTCCATTAATATAAATTTTTTAGGAGAGGCGAAAAACTGTTTACTGGAAAAGTATCCAGTGAAATCTGTTGCACTTTTTACAGTTAGTTAGATGAAGAGGTACTGAATGAAATTCCATATTGCAGCAGATCTTTAATTCACTGGTTACATTGCAAAACTCAATAATGTTTTGGACATTATACGTTTTGATTTGCAATACTGGACTATACACATTTTGATGAGTTAATTTGAGTCAAATTAATGTTCTTAAGCTAATTATGTACCTAAGAGAAAGGTTTGAAATTTATTACTGAACTTATTATTACGGAAGTTCACAAAATTACAATGGAATGCATTTATTTATATTTTCAAGTTAATAATACAAAATATATTTTTAAACCATTGTTACTGTCCTGTGATTACAAATTACAAAATCCGGGCTCTTCATGTAAACAATCACAGGTGTGTTCTTCGTCATCACGTTGTGCTGCATGCGGCAGATCCATTGCTTCTTTGAAGAAGTTCAGCTCTTCTTGCAAAATCCAGTCTTCGCCGAATCTTAATCTGAGCAACTTTTTCACATCTTCCCTTTTTTCTACCTTTACTCTACTAGTTAATGGGAGTTCAGAGACCTCGCCTACAGCATGGACCTTATACCCACGTTTAGCTAATGTTGTGAACGATTTTGAGGGATCGTCAATGTTATAGTGGATTTCTGTTTTGAATGTGACATCTTCTTTGTTGTTTTTTCCAGCCAGTTTAGATTTCTTCAAAATAATTCTCTTCATTTCACTTATGCCTTCTATCTTTTTCCAAACCTTTGACAATTCTTTATAATTGTTTAATTTCCTATCTTTCCCTATATCCCTGGTTTTTCCTACATCGTTGTAAACTTCCTTATATTTTTCTGGAGTCACAATTTCAGGAATTGTACGTAGTTTTTTCTCAAGGCGCCCAAAAACTCTGTCCGCGGGTAAGAAAGAATGTCCACGAACAGGGAAGAAGAAACACACTTCTTTCAGATTTGGCGGAGATCTCTTGATGAGCCAAAATGCAACTGAATGTATTAAGTGTTGGTTTTTATTTTGGCCACCACATCCATCGGCAAAGAGTCGAAGAGTAGTGGTGGCTTCATCAAAGTTTGTATTTGACAGAAAATCTGTAACAGCAGAAGAAATTTCTTGTGGCCCTCTTCCAGCTTGTGTTTCGTTCCAGACATAGAAAGCCGGTTCTGTAGCCTCTATATTTGTTACACAAAAACAATAAAATGATATCTGACGGGCATAATATGCTTCGCCTATATTGAGCTTTGGAAGAGGCTGAACTTGTTGCAAATCAAAAGTAAAGGATAGACTTCCATGCTGTTTCTGTTTCATTAATGTATAAAATGCCTTTGCTCTTAATCTGTGAGCACGAAGTTCTAACATTAACTGCTGCTTTTTGTTACCATATTCAGCGTTTTGTATCTCATGGCGCATTCTAAGGCAGTAGCTGCATTTGTCACTAGCAGGTGTGCCAAACCCTAAATTGAATTTTGTATTGAAAATTTTGGTAAAAAACGATTTCTTCACTTTCAAATTGGATGCTACAGTGTTGATGTACATTTTGAAAAGCTTGTTTATGCTCAAGTCAGAAGATAAGTAAAGTCTCTGAGATTTACTTCTGTTATAATGACTCTCTGTCCCTTTTAATTTTGATGAATTTAAGGACTTCCTTCCTTCTGGCTTCATACTTCCCAACCTTATGGTCACCTCCTCTTTTGTCAATTACTCCCTTACCAGATGCAATGCCCTTTGAAATTGTATTTACATGTGTTTGACCAATGCTGAACAGTTTTCTGAAAAATCTAGCACATACAGGACTTTTTTCTCCTGCTGATTTGACCTGTGAATAAAATTAGGAGAGTGTAAGAATGTTTCTAAGTACTTTGGTGAAAATAAAACTCTCTGCATTGTGTTAATTAAATAATATTCAATTTAAAAACTGAGAGAAATCTTAAATAAGTGATTATTTTATTTTTTAAATCTCTATTTTCGGGGAAAATAGGCTACATTAAAGCCTCTTAAATAATAATAAAAATATATATATATATCAGCAGCATATTGTACAAATTGGTTAAAATTGAACACTAACTTACATGGTATTTTACTGTGAAAGCAGTAGGCTTTACTTTAGCAGTATCTCCCCGAACACGCCTACGTTTTGGACTATTCTCTGCCAGGTTAAATAAATCATTATTATTATTATTATTATTATTATTATTATTATTATTCACATCCAAAAGGAACGATAGCCGCATATCCTGTTGTTTTTTATTTGGAATAGCAAATACTGTTCTTTTTGCTTTACAGAGAGCATTAACAGGAATAGAACAGCAAAGAAAGCGGCCTTCTTTGTGCTGGCAGGGCGGTTCAAACTGCATTAAGTGCGGATCATCATCACGATATCTGTGGAAGACAGAACCGAGAAGAGACTGTAAAAATATTTATATTGAAAAATTATTAAGTTTAATTTTAGAGCAGAATGCATTCACCTGAATATACTATTATAATAATACAATCTGTATTTTTTAAACTTTACCTGTTTTCGTACTCTTGTTCTCTCTTTGATTTCTTTTTCATTCTTTCTCTTGTCCCACGATCTTCACTTCCTTCTCCCACTAATACAGTTTCCTCTTCTAAATCCATAATAATTTGATTAAGCAATACTAGAAGAACGCACTTATTGGTTTGTTTCTGATCACTAACTGTCTTTATACTCAGGCAATAATAAAGTTATAAAAGTGCCAATTCTCGCAACAATGAACATAATAATTTTATTATCCATAACATAAACATGGACACTATGAACGTTTTGTAATTCGCCAGTAATTGCCAACCATAACAAATAAAAATAGAAAAAGAATATATGTTAGTGGACTATATACGTTTCGATTCAATCACCTTCATGGACAATATACAATTTGTTTCAACCACTGGTTTTCAAAGCACTTTTTCACTGTCAAATTATACGATTTGATGTAATCTGAATATGGGAACGCTTAGAGCGTATGAAAAAGTACACGATAACATATCAAACTCAATTTTGTCCACTGGTGGACAATATACGTTTTGATTAACTTAAATAGTGATACAGCAAATAATAAAATCTCCTATATGTAATTATATTTCTTTCTTTCGAAAATTTAAGAATTCACCGTCTCGTATGTACTACTATCATAGAATGAATGAATAAATATGTTTTTCTTCCTAATCAACAATTTTATATTTTGCACATAGGAGTTCTTGTAGGATCAGCGACGATATGAATATTCCACACACTATTGAAGGGCTGGAGAATTAAATCAGCCTAGTGCTGAATAAAATTACAAATAGAAAATTGTTCATGTTTCAAAATTTGGTACAACGATGTGATTCTTGCACAATTTTTACTATATGCTTTGATAATAATGTAAGATCAATATAAGGTTTTCTTATTGCCTTTTATCGGTGCATTATTTGTACTGAACTATAGGCCTAAGTCACCAATATCCACCACCGATACTTTTCCTCCTGTACAAGAGAGCAGTCGGATCTTTCCACTAAACACGCGCGTTACGCCGGTTATGATGTTAGTAAGTTATACAGTGTTACTATAAATGATCTTTCCGATTACAAACTTGAATAACTATCGTTAGGAGACACTTAGAAACATGATATTGGTATCAATGGAAAGAGAAACTCAAATATTTTTTGTTATGTTGGTGAACCTGAGGCATATTTATTAATTTCGTTGCTAGGAGACTATTTAACAGAAAAATGGCTGCAAACGAAGACAGGAAGGCATTTTGTGTGCTAGATTTTCACGTATTCCAGTCTGTTGTCACTGTACAACGCAATTTTAGAAGAAAATCTGGTGTTGATCCACGCAGTGGGCCCAGTATACGTAAGTGGTACGCTGACTTCAAAACGAGGGGATGCATCTGTAAGCGGAAGTCAACCGGTCGTCCATCAGTAAGTGAGGCAAATTTGGAGCGTGTGAGAGAGAGCTTCACACGGAGTCCACAGAAATCCACCGTAAAAGCTAGTAAAGATTTAGGTTGTTTGCATTGGCCTCCACGTTCCCCCGACTTCACTCGTAATTTTTGTGGGTTTTTACAAAACAACAAATGTATCAGCCACCATTACCACCTACCATTGAAGACCTTCGTGTCCGCATCACAGAAGCCATTGCACTGGTGGATGGTCCAATGCTACAACGTGTATGGCAGGAAATTGACTACAGATTTGATGTATTTCATGTGGTAAAAGGAGCTCACATTGAGCACATGTGACTTACTTACGGTTGTGAACCAAATGTTTTCCAGTGAAATATATATATATATATATATATATATATATATATATATATATATATTTATATATATATATAATATAAAATGTTGGAGTTTCTGTTTCTGTTGATACCAATTTCATGTTTTCTAATTTTTGCTGATTTATTTATATTTTAAATCCACCACCAATAGAAGCAGGCTTCTAATTACAGGTGGCTTACATAGATTTATATACAAAAAAAAAACATAATAAGAGAAAAACAACAAAAAAAGCACACAAACGAAAGAAAGAAAATACATAATGGTAATAGACGCTAGAATATAATATTACAGTTAATATAGTTCCAAATGCCAATATAACGATGCAAAATTATTTAAAAACTAGAGTAAAAACATTATAAAACACTTCTTAATTTAAATATCTAAGGAAATACAATTCTTTTTAATATTGTATGACATTTTTCAACTGTTAAACTGAAATCCAATTGAGAATCACAGTTTAAAGACAGAGAGTTGTAAGTATTACACATAACAAACAATGGAGAGTTCTTGAAGAAAACAGTTCTAGGAATAGGAATAATAAAAGGTTGCCTATTACGTAATTCTGTTCTTTTTACATTGAACTCAAGGAATTTAAGAAAATCACAGTTATTCAATATACCGTTAACAGTCTTATAGAGTAAAATTTGACTATTTATTAATCGTCGAGATTTTAAAGTTTTATAATTAAATTAAAAAATTAACTGATTATATGAAATTTTCTTTTCATAAGACGACACGTGATGTTTTTTTTAATATAAATAACGTAAAAATCTTTTCTGTCTCCTTTCTATTTGCATATGATGGGACTGGAACTGAGGTGTCCATATTACAGACGCATACTCTAGCTTACTTCTAACTAGAGTTTTATATAGAGTATCAATAGTATTTATATTATTTAATTCTTTTGTATTTCTGATTATAAATCCTAATTTTCTATATGCATCAATTACCACGTGATTTAAGTACATTTTAAAACATAAGTTGTGTGTAAAATAAATACCCAAATCCTTAAATGATTCTACTCTAGGTAACTTCACACCATTAATTTCATGCGAATTTTGAGCAACTGTTTTATTTTTAGAATATGTCATAAATCAACATTTATTAAGATTTAACATAAGAAAATTATGGATACTCCATCTATATAGTCTGTCCAAATCATGCTGTAGAGAACAGCACATGTGATTTAACCGAATGGATAACAAAAAATATTTGAATTTCTCTTTCCATTGATACCAATATCATGTTCTAAGTATCTCCTAACGATAGTTATTCAAGTTTGTAATCGGAAAGATCATTTATAGTAACTGTGTATATACCGTGCACTGCATAATACAGGGTCCGTAAGGGAAATGGGCGATTTTAACAACGTGTTTGCACAAGCGCTACTGTGACGGTAGAGTGTTTCACCTTCTGTCATGAGTTACTACTATGCCATTCAGTGATAATGACAGTGGTAGTTCAACAACGTGTTGTTACAGTTGCAGCATTGAAAAAAGTAACAGCTATTGCAATAATAAAAGTTAAATTCGTATTCTGTCGACTCATACCTGCATTCAAGTAAACGGCGTGACATAGCCGCCAGTTCTATTTTTATTGACTTCATTCTTTTATAAAACTTCTATTTCTAAACACTTTTAAAGAGTTCTTTTTTAAGTAGCTATTTACGGTGGATCAATCACTTTGAAGCATCTGACCTTTGCGCTTGCGTTGTTTATGTGCACATTAGCTGTGCTATGTAGGTTGAACTTGATGTTGGAAGACGTTGATGCAAGCGTCCACTAGAGGCCAACCTAAATTATTCGTGAGCTGTTCATTATACACCAGTACGTCAGAACACGGCGCTTGGCGTCGGCAAAGTTTGTTGAACTTTAGATCAAATTACGGGGCTGATGATTAACGGAAGTTGCCTGGAGAAAGATCTGCATGGATGTGCTTTTAGGGGTGAACATAAGAAGCTAGGTGAAAGTCTCTCGGAGCGGGAAAATACGTCAGTCTCCAAAGAGAGAGAGAGAGGGAGGATTGAAGATGATGCTTGTAATGTTGTGAAACTTACAACAAACGGTGCCATGTGTTTGACACACATAACAGTTGTATTCTGTTTTCAGGCATGCGTCACAAACTCTTCTATAAATTTAAATATTCAAGGTATTACATTCTTACTTATTTCCTTACTGGCTTTTAAGGAACCCGGAGGTTCATTGCCGCCCTCACATAAGCCCACCATTGGTCCCCACCCTGAGCAAGATCAATCCAGTCTCTATCATCATATCTCACCTCCCTCAAATCCATGTTAATATTATCTTTCCATCTACGTCTCGGCCTCCCCAAAGGTCTTTTTCCCTCCGGCCTCCCAACTAACACTCTATATGCATTTCTGGATTCGCCCATACGTGTGCTACATGTCCTGCCCATCTCAAACGTCTGGATTGAATGTTCCTAATTATGTCAGGTGAAGAATACAATGCGTGCAGTTCTGCGTTATGTAACTTTCTCCATTCTCCTGTAACTTCATCCCTTTTAGCCCCAAATATTTTTCTAAGCACCTTAATCTCAAACATCCTTAACCTATGTCCAAGTTTCACAACCACAAAGAACAGCCGGTAATATAACTGTTTTATAAATTCTAACTTTCAGATTTTTTGACAGCACACTGGATGATAAAAGTTTCTCAACCGAATAATAATAGGCATTTCCCATATTTATGCTGTGTTTAATTTCCTCCTGATTATATTTGTTACTGTTGCTCCCAGGTATTTGCATTTTCCACCTCTTCAAAGCATAAATTTCCAATTTTTATATTTCCATTTCGTACAATATTCTCGTCACGAGACATAATCATATACTTAGTTTTTTTGGGATTTACTTCCAAACTTATCTCTTTACTTGCTTCAAGTAAAATTTCTGTGTTTTCCCTAATCGTTTCTGGATTTTCTTCTAACATTTTCACGTCATCCGCATAGACAAGCAGCTGATGTAACCCGTTCAATTCCAAACCCTCTCTGTTATCCTGGACAAGGTATTACATTCAGTTTTAATAATAATAAAAAAATCAATAAGAGTTAAAAAATACAGAAGAGAATCATAATTATTATTGTCAGAAATGAGTATTTCCTTATGTTAACATCGTTGAAGTAGTGAACAATGAGATGGTTGGATTTTTTCCGAGGTCTTCCCCAACCGATAGGCAAATTTCAGGTAATCTATAGCGAAACATATCATATCACCAGTCTGGCACCAATCCAATCGACAGTAAAAAATTTAGTAGTGATGCAGCATCTTTAAGTAACCAATCAAAAAAATAAGGATGTGTAATATGTGACATAGAGAATAAAAACATCAATATTATAGCAGAATAGATTTCTGCAAATTTTTGTGGCACTGGATGTGGAATAATAAATTGATTATGCAGATGGTGAACATTCATTAAATTTTATTAAGTTCGCTTTTGTGTTTGTGAAAGATTTATTTTTCAAATTACAATTAAAAAGGGTTCAAGCGGAAAAAATGTCGTCCTAAAGAGCAGTTGCAATCTGCAAGATAGTGGATAAAATATGGCAGTCATTGTACCGAACATCTGCACCCCGAATTGAAGTTAATACAATAATTACAGTAGGCTATTATACTTTCTTGAAAACTCTAGCTTATAGCCTATTTTCTTTTATATTCAAGTACGTAAGTACAGATACGAAAATAAAAATTGGAGCTCTCTTATTGTAGTTTCGCTTACAATACACTGTGCATGTGCAGTAGACAAAAGCCCCTGTATATATGTTACTTTTGGACAGTCGTGCGAAATTGTTGCCGAGTCAATCAATCAGTGACATCTTGAGTTTCTTCTCAGCAATTGGAGAAAGTCGATTAGTTTAGAGTTTTTACCCTATTATCTTTCCTTCTCTATTTGATCAAGCAAATAAGATAGTAAGACGGTAAAAAAAGTCGAGAATTTTTTAATTTTGATTAAGTTTTTATGTATGTAAAAATTACAGATATATTCCAGTATTTTCTTATGTAGTTTTATTGGTCACGTAGTAAGTTGCTGCACGTCATAGTAATATTATATTCGTAGTACATTTAATTCTGTAGCGATTAGTTCCTGTTTTGTAACGCAAATATGTGTGTATGTTCAGTGAACAGACCAAGACTGGCTGAAACCTTGTGACACCAATGAGACATCACACATGAGACAATAATTAAGCGAGGGGTAATGGGGTAGGGCGGCCAATTCATTTCCCCCTCCATTTCATACATCGTTGACAAGTAATATTTCTTTGTATTAATACTCGTAAACCGTTAATGATATGGCATTACTTCTTTAACTTCTGGTAATTGTTTTTCAGAGGATTAATACTACACGATTAGCATTTTTTTTTATTTAGCTAGCTAGCTGGCTAATAGGCAAAGTGATTACAAATTAAAAGTATAAAACTAAAATGATTCTAGCCACTACCGTAGGAGCCAAACTCTGTACGGTGTGGTCTTAGCAAATTATATATCATAAAATTTACAAAGACTATTTCGTTTATATGACGTCATTCCATTTTCGACCAATGAAGTGTAATGAAATTTTGAATTCCAACCCATCACAGTCACACTTTGCGATAATTTTTGCAGCTAGATTTATCGATATCAATTTATCGCATGGTCGTTATTTTGTTTAGTCGTTGTCGCCAACTGTTTCCCCGTAAATTGATGATCATGAATACATTATAATGCAACTACACGGTTAAACTTTTCTTTCAATTTTAAAGCAATGAATGCAAGATTGATATTTAATATATTTACGTAGTGAAGACAACGTACAAAACGGCGCACCACATAGACACAAAATCTTCATGCATCTTAATTGAACGTACCTTTTAAACTCGATTCTTTCAATATTCTTCCTAGATTGCGTGCATACGCGATTGGAATATTGAACTGTGTAGATGCAGCTTTAGTTACGTTACACATTACAGCGAGAATGCGTTTGACGAGCTATAAAAATGCTTTCGTGTAGCACTGATTCTAACGGTCGAAATAAGGCACAGCTGACAATGGTCCTCCTTCCACAGGCAACAACCTATAATTGTAGTCTATAAAATTTGTATTTTGTGTATGAAATGAATTAATAGAAAGTCAGATGTTCAAATTTATGTAACATCATCGCATATCAAACCCAAAGACCTTGCATAGTAATAATAAGGTCTTTGATCAAACTGCCTTCCGTATGGCGTAATAAAATTCGTGTTTTAATTAGGCCTATCTATACAGAGATGGCTTCACTGTGTAGCAACATGTCTCGCTGTGGATACATAAGCACTGGTATATAGCTGTCCCCACTGTTACTGTTAAATTAAATTATGATTTCAGCAGATAATGAAAATGTATTTAATGTTATTATAATATATTTCGCTTTTCGCAATTAGCATTAATGAATAATAACATCGAATTTCTTTATTGCAGTAATCGATATTCATCTACGAGTATTTTAACTTCACAATGTCTGAATAGGTTAAGTATTCGTTAATATACAATTATTAACATTTTGTGACCGAATTTTAGAGATATATTAGGTTAAATTTTTATTTTATTCACGAAATAGTCCTAATAAATGTCACTCGCTTCGCTCGTGGATTTATCGGCAAACTCAGACCTCTCGTGACATTACTAAAAACTAGGGTGGAGTGAAAAGTATAGGGAAAAATTTTTTTGTTGAATTTCAAATCGGCAGAGTGTGCAAAAGTTGTGTATTGATATAGCTATTATTCATTGAAAATCTCAAGTTTCTATCTCAATTCTTTGATGCGCCCCAAGCGCTGTGAAGTATAGAACAAATATCGGAACATCAAACGGTTAAACATTTTTTATAATAATCTACAAATTACTATTTTAAAGCATATTTCAAGTCATTTTAAACGTCTGGTACATACAGTTCACTTACAAGTACTAATTTAGGTAATTACTACTAAAATGCCCACTTTTCAAAAAAAAAAATCAATTTTAATGGAATAATTATTTACTTATGACAACTCTTGGACAAATGTGCATATTACAACTGAGTAAGTGAATATATTATACCATATTTAGTTAGTGATACAATTTGTGTAATGTTTTGCAACTTATTTTCCAAATTTCAAGGAGTATATTCAGACTTTGTTTTGAATGATTTCATTAGCGATCTTGATTGTAATTCTGCAAGAACAAAACCATGTCGACTGTTTTCCCCACAGACACTTTTGGATGTTTCTGTTATAAGGTGAACATAAATCTCAGTCACTCGAATGTGACATGGAAATTTGAGTATGTCAATGTTCATATCCTGTCGTGAGTGAATTACATCTAATATTTCTTCTTCTTATCTACATTCTTTGTTATTCTTTGTTACTGGTGGTTCGTGTCTCTGTTTTTCTTGCCAGTGAATGTGACTCCACCTTTGACTCCAGTGTTTTCATTTGTTCCATCACATCCTATTAGTTTGAGGTTATATAAGGAATTTTCTGTTTATGGAAAAATGATAACATCTCTTGTAATATAATTTTTGATTCACCACTTGGAACTGTAATGACCTATGTATCGTGAATACGGTTCTTGAACAAGTGTGTAATGATCTTCCAACTGAGTAGATGCATGGAACTTGAAACCCTTCTTAATTTGAACCGTTTTAAGGGCTTTTCTTCCATCGAAGTATAATCCATCAAGAGGGCTGGAATTTTCAGCAAATCTTTCCAAAGCTTCCTGTCTAAACTTTTGCGTACTTTACTACGATCGATGACATTACTTGTCTCACCATCTTATCCAAAACCAATGTCTTGCAAACGAGCACTAGCAATAGAGGGAGCTGCTCGATCTGAAAGGCCACGCCTTGCCATATTTGGGAGATGCAATCTCATTTAATTTTTCTTTATTCTGGTTATTGGTTTAATTCTACTTTTATTTTCTTCCTCATCTTCTAATCCTGAACTGCTTTCAGATGCAATACTTATCCGATATTCTGTTGACACTCACCTCCAATCTCCTTTGTTCCTTCACCTTTCGTTCCTCTTTTTTCTTAATATTCTGGGTCATTTTAAGGCCAATACCATCAATTACCATTTTCCTCATGATTCTCTGGTCAACAATGAACTTCGCTCATCACTTGGAATCTTCTTGTCTTTTGGACACTTGCATTTTGAAAAGTCTGTACATTTGCAAAAGGCAACATCGAATAATTGTGAATTAGTAGTTTTGCAGTAGTTTTCAATTTTTGTTTTGTAATTCGTATCACTCTCTCTACCTTTGAAGGGTTTCAATATGTTTCTGTATTTACTGTGTAATTAAATGATGTTTCAACTACACGTTTGTGAGAAATGTGAGGAATAGATGCTTTTTTCCACATCTTCTCAACATCTACGGAAACTATTTCTGCAATATCACTGATGTTTGGTTATTTCGAATGAATATCACGTTTCATGTTCCATCTCACAGTTGACAGTACCTCAGTACATCGGCACTGATGGGAAGAACATTTTCTGATATTTTTGCTTGAGTGTCAGATAGGCCTATTGGGCATTCTGTTGTGCTCCTTGTACTTGGGGTACCTTTACCCCTTTCCAATATCTCGCTACGACTGTGATCCATATCCTCTCTCAAACTGAAAATGAGATAATGTAATCAATTAAGTAATAAGAATAAAACAAAAGCTCATTTTTCTTATTTTTAACTATAAGGAAATTTTCGAAGCCTCTGGGGCGCATCTAAATATTAAAATAAATCCAAAAAATTTCGTACATGACCATTTGACATTAAATGACAACTTTTGAAACCCATGCCGAATTTAAATTCTGAAATTAATTTTTTCACTCCACCCTACTACAGACAGTTTACTAAATACAGTAATTAACTTAATTTAAACCGATATAAATGACACACAAGAGCAAAAAAAAAAAAAAAAAAAAGAAGCAAGAGAAAACGAGAGAAAAAAACATTTAAATTGTCAGTCAGTCAGAAGCCAGTGATATGAATATAGTCGACAGAAATAAAAAGGTAAAAAATACACACATTTGTTAATATTATATATCATGAATAATTTTATATTATTCTATCATTATTATCATTGAATAATTTATTGTTTTATCATCCAAATATACGATCAAATCAAAAGTGGTAGTCTATATCATTAGTTCTTTTTCTTTAGCCTAAATTCCTTCCAGTAAATCGTATAGATGCTTATGGTCTGAACTCAGTAATTTATGTGCTTGAAGAAGTTTATGTTAACCTTGTTTCTTTATTGTTGTTTACATTAATTTTCCTTTCTGAGCTTCGAGCAATAAAATTATAATTAATGATTGTTATTCCCGTATATACAAACTTCCAGAACGGCCCCCAGGTTCACTCAGCCTCCTAACAAATTGAGTACCGAGTCCTTCCTGGGGGTAAAATGCGGTCGGAGCGTGGTGCCGACCACACCACCTCATTCTAGTGCCGAGGTCACGGAAAGCTACCTCCATGCCCCCAAGTGCTTCATAGCGTGTGAAGGGGATATCTTTTTTACATTTACCTTTATTACCGTATGAATGTATTTGTAAATACACAGTAAGTCAAATCTCTTCATTAGTATGGGAGGGTGTATTCCTCAATGTGGTTTTTGTACCCAGGAATTATACAAAATTGGGGATCATCAGTGCGGTTTTAATCGTAATATATCGACTATTGATAAGATTTTTTTGTATTCGACAGATATTGGAGAAAAAATGGGAGTATAAGGGTACAGTACATCAGTTTTCATGGATATCTAAAAGGCTTATGTCTCGGTTAAGAGAGAAGTTTTTTATAATATTCTTATTGAATTGGTATTTCCAAAAATCTAGTTCGATTAATTAAAATGTGTCTCAGTGAAACTTACAGCAGAGTCCGTAAAGGCCAGTTTCTATCTGATGCTTTTCCAATTCACTGCAAGCTAATGCAAGGAGATGCACTATCACCTTTACTTTTTAACTTCGCTCTAGAATATGACAATAGGAAAGTTCAGGATAACAGATAGAATTACATCAGCTTCTTGTCTATGCGGATGACGTGAATATGTTAGGAGAAAATTCACAAACGAGTAGGGAAAACACGGGAATTTTACTTCAAACAAGTAAAGCGATAGGTTTGGAAGTAAATCCCGAAAATAACAAAGTATATGATTATGTCTCGTGACCAGAATATTTTACGAAATGGAAACATAAAAATTGCAGATTTATCCTTCGAAGAGGTTGAAAAATTCAAATATCTTGGAGCAACAGTAACAAATACAAATAACACTCGGGAGGAAATTAAACACAGAATAAATATGGGAAATGCCTCTTATTGTTCGGTTGAGAAGCATTTATCATCTAGTCTGCTATCAAAATATCTGAAAGTTAGAATTTATAAAATAGTTATATTACTGGTTGTTCTGTATTGTTGTGAAACGTGGACTCTTACTTTGAGAGAGGAACAGAGATTAAGGGTGTTTGAGAATAAGCTGCTTAGGAAAATATTTGGGGCTAAGAGGGATGAAGTTACAGAAGAATGGAGAAAGTTACACAACGCAGAAGTGCACGCATTGTATTCTTCACCTGACATAATTAGGAACATTAAATCCAGACGTTTGAGATTGGCAGGCCATGTAGCACGTATGGGTGAATCCATAAATGTATATAGAGTGTTAGTTGGGAGAGCGGAGGGAAAAAGACCTTTGGAGGGGCCGAGACGTAAATGGGAGATAATATACAAATGGATTTGAGGGAGGTGGGATATGATGATAGAGGCTGGATTAATCTTGCACAGAATAGGGACCGATGGCGGGCTTATGTGAGAGCAGCAATGAACCTGCGGGTTCCTTAAAAGCAATTTGTAAGTAATTATACAAAACTTCGTTCCGGAAATATAGACATTTTTAAATTTCGAATATAGGCCTACTTGTTAAAATTCATATTTTATGCCGCACATGTCCTATTTGTATTAAGTTATGATTCTTTTTGTGAACAAACACGTGTTGAAGGAGATATACATCAATTATATCACTTGTCCAATATTTCAGATTTATTGAAAATAATCTTCCCCGTATTGCGCGGCAATCCAAAATTTATTTTATTCTTAGAGGATATAGATAAATAATGAAATATTGATATTGACATGTTTTCTCTGAGCAGTAGGCAAACTATAAGTTGAAGGGAATTACTCCTGTAATAAACGTCGCAGATGCACCTTTTTCGCGACAATATAGAAAACTTTCTGGTGTCGATTATTTGAAATTTATTGAAGTTGTTTTCTCGCAGATACAAAGAATGCCTTGACATTTATATACATTTTTAACTCTTACCTATGAAGAGCCTTAACATATCTATTTCATAATTGGGATGTTCCTGGTATGTATTTTATAATTTGCTCAACAGTGGTATGCACTTAATACCAGTCTCAATGTCTCTTGTCTGTCGCCATCTCTGAAATGGGTCTACTCCAAACTTTTCTGCACTAATTCCATGTTGCTTTTAGTTCTAAAACTTTCACTATGCAAAGTGAGGAATATAGCTTTAAAGTGCAGACAACTTTTTACAGTTGTGCACTCCACAAAATGAGACAATAGCAGACGAAGTTCCACTTAAATTAGAAACAGTTCAACCAACCACACATACTTAATTAAAAAGGAATTTTGTAGATATAGTTCAAGCGTCAGACACAATAAAATGTAAATACAACATGCCCAAAGTCTTGATGTTTAGTACGATTTATTCCAACACTGTTGTATTGTTAGAACTGATAATGGTGACAGAATTGAGCCAACTTAACGTATGAATTATATAGTCCTTAATGATTATGTTCAATTTTGTGATTCTTGAGATATAATATATTCCTTAGGAGGCATGGATAAAATCAAATAATGTAAGAAACGTGAATACGCAAAAAAAAATTGTTAGAATTACGTAGCACAAATTCATCATAATTAGGGCTAGGATTTTGATGACTTATAAATCATGAAAATATGTCCTAAAAACAATGCATTTATGACCTAAAAATCTTTCAAAAATGCCCTTAAAAACTCCCTAAAAATTGTTCTTACATAATTGGCCTAGTAGGAAAATAGGTTTTGTACTACTTAATATTTAGACTAATAATTAAATTAAATTCTACGAGTAGTACCAACATTTAAGTTTATTTAATTTTACATTTTTTTTCTAAGTGGTACACTTTAATTAATTATTTTACCTGATGTAATTTCCATGTAGCTCACCACAAGGGCACTCTTACCCGGAATTAGCAGGTATAGAGGAGTCTATATTGAAGGGGTGGTTGGAGTGTACTACGTTAAAATGGCAATATTTGTGTAGAAAAACGATTAAAATATTATACAAAATAATGGGTATTAGCCATCGGCGTAGCTCGATTGGTTAAGGCGCTTGCCTGCCGATTCGGAATTTCACTCGGTCGCGGGTTCGACTCCCGCTTGGGCTGATTATCTGGTTGGGTTTTTCCGATGGTTTTCCCAACTATAAGACAAATGTCAGGTAATCTATGGAGAATCCTCGGCCTCATCTCGCCAAATATCATATCGCTATCACCAATTCCATCGACACTAAATAACCTCGTAGTTGATACAGCGTCGTTAAATAACCAAGTAAAAAATAATGGGTGTTAATGGACAAAATATGTAGACAAATATCAAAGGATATAAACATTATTTTATATTAATAATGGGGATTTTTGGCCAAAATTAAATGAAAATGCCTAAAAAATGTCTGAATAATACAAAAGATGCTCTTATGAGTTGAAACAGGCAAAAAATGCAAAAAAAAAAATGCCCTAACAAATATGTCTTAAAACACTCAGTTTATCATATAACATATAAATACTAAAGCAGCTATGTTTCTGGGTTGCTAGAAAAAAGATGCAATTTCATCAAAATCCTAGCCTTAATCATAATACATAGGTCTATACGACAAACTCACAAAACTGTTGTCAATTAGTTCTCTGATTAATTCTTAAGCTCATTTAATCTAGTGAAATATATAGAGGTAGTTAATATTTATACATTAAATTTCTATGGAAACAAGGCTTACATCGAAATAGTAATTTTAATTACTTTCAAAGTCATAGCACTCATAAGCTGCTTGTTATCAATGCGGCGTGGTGTAGCAATTAGCCAGTGAGATTTGTGCTCATTGGCTGCTGTCAGCTTTCGGTTCGAGTCCCACTTGAGTTGATTGGCCGGTTAGTTTCTTTCTCGAGATTTATCCAGCTGTAAGACGAATGTCAGATATGGCAAGGCGAACACTCTATCTTAACTCGCTAAAAATTACACCCCGATATTATCCATTCTATCTAAATTAGACAAGGTAGCAATTGTAGTACTATGTTTATGTAACCGATACAAAATTAACTTAATTGTAATGAGATTAGCAATAACACGTTAATGAATATGTGTAAGAATTCTTGAAATACGCACACAAAGACACTTAGCTAGAATATAATGTTTCACCTACTCCAGATAACAGAAGAAATTTCTTCATTCTAAGCCAATTACGCTGCTGCTGCTGCTGCTGCTGATGATGATGATGATAACGATAACGATGGCGACAACAATGATGATGATTAGGATCCGTATTTCAGCTACCTATAAACTGGAAAGAAGTTGCCTGATTGATAGCATATGTGACGTCACAGCGCAGGTATAGTTACGCATCCTCTGCCCTCTTCCTCTAGAAAGTCAAACCAGGACGCAGTCATAGTGAGTAGTCTTATCGATCATTGCTCTTACTAGTCGTATTATTTAAATAACTACATCTTTGTGGTTGATTGAAGGTTAATTGCAGAGGTAAAATGCCTTAAGTAAGATGCTCAAGCGTGTAATATTGCAGGACATAGTTGAGGATATTTGAACTAATATTTTCACTGTCAATATAGACAACAGTACCGTACATATAAATTGTGTAAAATAAACGTAAACGTGAAAAAAGAATAGTGCATTGTAAGACACTGCAATACCAAAAAAAAAAAAAAAAAACAGAAAGTGTGTTGAACGTAATCAAAAGAACCAGTACCATCAAAATCTTAAAATTATGAAGATAATATCCTAACTCGACGTTTAGCATGCATTTGTGTAGCCTGTCATGATGTTCAGTGTCCAACATCCCAATTAATAAATTGAATAATCTACGTTTTAGGAAATTTCCAGAGAAGTACATAAAAAAATTAGTGGGTTGTCAGTGATGAACGATATGCAATATCCTAATGAAACATGAACACTTTCAGACAATAGGAATATCTTGTACTTTATCACGCACAAACCAGGTGGCCTGGGTTCGATTCCCGGCCGGGGCAAGTTATCTGGTTGAGGTTTTTTCCGGGGTTTTCCCTCAACCCAATATGAGCAAATGCTGGGTAACTTTCGGTGCTGGACCCCGGACTCATTTCACCGGCATTATCACCTTCATCTCATTCAGACGCTAAATAACCTAAGATGTTGAGAAAGCGTCGTAAAATAACGTACTAAAATAAAAAAAAAATTATCACGCACCATTAACGTCATGTGCCATTGAAACCATTTCTTACAATATAAAATCATTTCACGTCCCATAATTTACGAATGCACATTATTATTCACTGCATAGATCACGACGAAAATGAACGTCACGGCTCAAGCATGTGTTTACTAGTATAGCTTCAGAATGTCTGGAACACGACACGCAGCGACGACCTGTTTGTTTATATCCTTATCCGTTGCATTATCTGAGTTCGGCGTACTATATACCCAATGTGTCTTTAACTTCATTCTTTAGGTAGCTGGAATACGAAGCCTAATGATGACAATGATGACAACACTGTTTCCTATTTCATTCATCATTGTCAAAATGAAATTGAACAATTTGTCATTGTGTACATTCATCGTTATTTGAGTGGATAGAGTTCTTTAAATTTCATTCAAGGAACCTAAAGCTCGTCGGGAAGTTGGCCTAATAAAAGTTCATAAACTTCAAATCAAAATAAAATTCTGTTGCAGAAAGGAAAGCGAGATATATTATTTCTTAGGTTTAAGACTAATATCAGAATCCTACCAGTGAATGGAAGCATTACGGAAATTATCGCTTCACATTAGCTTTCTCAATATATAACTCTCCTGTATATCTTTGTTGCTTGAACAATATAACTTAGTATGTACGTGGTTGGATAAACATAGATGGTGGTTGAATGGTTTATGTTGATCCTTTAGGTCAGTGATCGTCAGCACTCGCTGAAAAGGGGTAAAGGGTATTCGATGAAACATCATATGCCCCGTCGTTCAGCAGGCAGAGACGTATAATCATTTCGTTGTAACAATAATCCTACAGTAAACAATGGCACGTGACAGAAGTGAAGCTTGATTGGCCGCTGTTTGGCGCCAGATATTCTCAGTAAGTGATTTTGCCCACTCCTGTACATTCTGTTTTATGTTAAACATATCCCGTTACTCGTCAAATTAGACCTAACCTCACTACTATGCATTCGTTTGCTTATAAACTGTTACTTTATAATTAATTAATTGGATTCAACTCACTTAACTTATTCTATACATTCAACACTATTTTTTCTCTGCTTTAGAGAGGGTTTCCATTCTTATGTTTAGTAACCGCACACATTGAGTATGCAGAAACCATACTATCACGTGTTTTCGGGAACAAGCAAGTGGCGCTAGCGTATTAAAAGAAGAGACTACCTTGGTATTACTCTTAGTACTCATCCGCTTACAACATAAATAACAAAATATAAAAGTACCTTTTCTTTTAAATAGCTTCTTACATGGCAATGAAGCTATATGTTTCATCCTATTTAATAACTAGATTTCAATTTTTATTTTCAAATAATACAAGTTTATGATTTCCAAATACGGAACTATATTTTCCTGCGTCGTGTGAGTGTTTCGACTGAGAGCCAATCACGGATATGACAGTCACGTGCTTGTGTTTACATTAGGATTTTTTTACAGCGAAAAGGGCATAGAGAGCATACCCGCCAGCAGCTAGGGTGCACCATAGTGCAGTCTCTTATCCGCGGGTAAGAGACGCTATCCCGAGGGTGTTCTGTGCTGATGACCGCTGCTTTAGGTGGTTGGATGGATGAGTGTTTGCAATGCAATAAAGAATGGCCGGGTGAACGGAAGAAAATAAGAACTTTAAGAGGAAATAAAACAAAATGAAAAATAACAAGACATTTTCAAAATGCCGTTGATTGCATGATTAAGCCTTAAATGTTGCTAATATAATATACAACATATTTCATGCATGAAAATATTTATATACGCCCAACAAATACCACGTTAATACATGAGTCTAATCTAGTTGAATTGGTATTAGGTTTAGAAACTACCTGATTAACATGTTTCGGCCTTGTATGGGTCTTCTTCAGAACTGGTTGTTGCTGGTCTTGGCGCCTTTTGTTTTGTTTCCTGGGGGGGTGTGTTTGTGTAGTGTAATGTGAAGTCAATGAGTGTATGTGTTCTGAAATTGAGTTGTGTGTTGAGAATTTCATTTGGATGTGTTTTTGTGTGTCTGTATATTTCGTATTTTTCTAGTGTGTTTAGTTTCTGGCTTTTTGGTTGGATGTGTAGAATTTCCATGTCTGTGTTGATGTATTTGTAGGTGTGGTTAGCATTTGTGACGTGTTGTGCATATGTGGATATGTTTTGTAATTTTGTTATGTCTGTGATGTGTTCTTTGTAAAGTGTTTTTTAATGTTGTTTTTGTCATTAAATATTTTGTTATTACAAAGATAGCGTATATAAATGTGAAATTTTGAAATTAGAAAAGCAGTGTGTTCGACACTAATCGATCACGCACTTTTAAATTTCATATTTTAAAAGGAACCTATTCGATGTTTTCTTCCTCGCTTGGAGAGAAAGTATATAGAATTTCATATGAAATCTAGAACGTTATTTATCACAACATAAAGTAGCAAGCCAGGCAGGAAGGCAGGCAGCAGGCTACTGATAAAGCTGAATTGTCTGCACAGGAGCGAGGCATCAGGTGCGAGGGAAACTCAGAGAATGATTGTGAAATATTGCAATTGGCTGTAGAAGAAATACGGTAAATAGGAAGAAAGATAAGTTTCTGAACCGATATTGTCATCGTGTTGTTCTTTTTTATTTTCTTTAGAATTTACATTCTGTTATTAGTCTGTTTTCCTTATTCTGCGAGCGGGAGTACACTCATGGTACCATAACCATTGCTTGCATTTATGTCACCTTTAATTTACTCAGATTTAGAAAGGTAGGCTACTTTTGAAATCAATTTCGAAATTCATCAGATTCTGTTATCTGACGAAATATGGGAATTGATTAAAGTTGTAAGAATCATATCTCATACATCCATTCATTGTGTACGCTGTTTCTTCTACTTCTTGGTTTTATCTTTATTTTATCATTACACGATAGTAAAAAAAATAAAACAACGAATAAAATCATGAAACCTGCTTACTTACTTACTTAGTTTTAAGGAACCCGGAGGTTCATTGCCGCCCTCACATAAGCCTGCCATTGGTCCCTATCCTGAGCAAGATTAATCGAGCCTCTATCATCATATCCCACCTCCCTCAAATCCATTTTAATATTATCTTCCCATCTACGTCTCGGCCTCCCAACTAACACTCTGTATGGACTTCTGGATTCGCCCATACGTGCTTCTTGCCCTGCCCATCTCAAACGTCTGGATTTATTGTCCCTAATTATGTCAGGTGAAGAATACAATGCGTGCAGTTCTGTGTTGTGTAACTTTCTCCACTCTCCTGTAACTTCATCCCTCTTAGCCCCAAATATTTTCCTAAGCAACTTATTCTCAAACACCCTTAACCTATGTTCCTCTCTCAAAGTGAGAGTCCAAGTTTCACAACCCTACAGAACAACCGGTAATATAACTGTGTTATAAATTCTAACTTTCAGATTTTTTGACAACAGACTGGATGATAAAAGCTTCTCAACCGAATAATAACAGGCATTTCCCATATTTATTCTGTGTTTAATTTCCTCCCGAGTATTATTTATATTTTTTACTGTTGCTCCAAGATATTTGAACTTCCCCACCTCTTCAAAAGATAAATTTCCAACTTTTAGATTTCCATTTCGTACAATATTCTCGTCACGAGACATAATCATATAATTTGTCTTTTCGGGATTTTCTTCCAAACCTATCTCTTTACTTCCTTCCAGTAAAATTCCCGTGTTTTCCCTAATTGTTTGTGGATTTTCTCCTAATATATTCACGTCATCCGCATAGACAAACAGCTGATATAATCCGTTCATTTCCAAACCCTCTCTGTTATCCTGAAACCTTCTGAAACCTGTTATCATGAAACATTCACTAGTACAAAGACACACAGGAATAGGCTTGTATAAAACCTTAGCACAGCCAGTATTAAGCTATGGTAGTGAAGCGTGGACTGTGAAGAATAAAGATGTCAATAGAATAACAGCAAGTGAGATGAGGTTCATGAGAGCAACAGCTGGATATACTCGCTGGGATCATAAAAAAATAAGGACATAATGATAGAACCTATTATGCAGTTCATCAGCAAATATCAACTTCAGTGGAAGGGTCATCTCGAAAGAATGGATCGATGTAGAATTCCAAAAGCAATGTTTCATTACCATCCGCATGGCAAAAGATCTCTGGTTGGTCCGAGAAACAGATGGACTGAAAATTCTAGTTTGAGACCGTAACAGGCCACTCGGCCTAATACTTGATAGGAAGACGACGACGATAATAAAAATCACTTTCCAGTTATTTATTCGTATCACTGACACGAAAGCAATGTCTTCTCTCTTTTTATCGGCAGCGAATTTTTTATAAATTGTTGGACATATTTTATTAATATTCAATATCTAGAAGTTGATTTATCGGAAAATGTTTGATATAAGACACTTTTTGCTCATTACACTGGACAACAAATTGTTACTTTTTGTCTTGATCCGAAATAAAAATAGGAGAGTATTATTAAAATGTGCTCTAAATCTGAATTTAGAATCCAAATTGCCCAACCACGTACCATTTTCCGGGAAAAATTAATTGAATTTTTTAATGAAAAAAATTCTTGCTTTTTTTAATTTTTCACTGCTTCTGGTAAAATTACAGTACACCAAGTGCCTCAAAGTGCCTAATAATACTTAAAAAATGTGTACTGGATACAAAAATGATGTTACATAGTTTAAAACATAACAATAAAAATGTGTCATGCGTATGAGAAAAATCTCGGAATTTGAACTTACATCTAAAAGAATTTTCTGGATGACTTCTGTTTATAACTAGACCCGGGACTGTCTTTTACAAGGAACCGACAATAGTCTGCAAGCATGCTGGATGAAGATCCTCCTTTTTATCGCCTTTCCATTTCAGATATTTCTTGATGAAATCTTTTCCCTTGCTCGTCGCTTACCGCTCCAAGGTTAGGAGGAAAGAAATCCAAATGAGAATGTAAAAAGTGTATTTTGAGAGACATATTCCATCCCATTTTTTCATATGCACTTGACATGGTTTCCACAACAATTTCTATGTAGTTGTCTGCCCTAGAATTTGCAAGGAAATTTGAGAAAACATCTTTGAAAGCTCTCCATGCCATTATTTCTGTAACGGAAAGTTTTTCCTCAAACAAAGTGTCAGCCGTAACTTTGTAAATTTGTGGACCGATGAAAATGCCGTCTTTTGATTTGTCTTCACTCAAAAGGTAAACTTTTCTTTTAAATACTGAAAACCACTCCCTTGTTTGTTCATTGCGTAGACCTCACTTTGAACTGTTATGAAATTTATAAGGGACTAATACCTGTTTATTTATTAGAAATACAAAAGAGCATGCCAACAACCATAAGAAACTGGAAATAAGTTATAAACTCATAAAATGCATTACCTTTTCCTTTGGTTTACATCCCTCAACCGGCGCCAGATGTTTCCTGGGAGAGCTCTTATCGAAAAGTGAAATCATAGTATATCTTAAAAACCTTACATGATACGACGAAGAGAGATGCATTTTCGGATTCAGAGCACATCAATTCATACGGGAAATATTGTTTTAAGTCGGAGAAAAATTCTTGTTGTTCAGTGTTTTATTAGTAAGTGTGTATTGGTATTTAAAAATATGAGGCAAAATGCGAATTTGTTTAAAATCACGTCTAACTATTAAGTACATGATTTCAACAAGTTACGGCATAAGGAAGGAGACTAAATCATATCTATTCAAAAGCAATTATTTCAGAGACATTAATTATTATTAACAGCTTCGTGACTTTAATCGGAAAGACTTCAAGAAAAAAAAATATTTTTTTTAGCATAATAAAATCTGCGTAGGTCACTTTATGAAGTAATATAATTTTAACTATAGGCGATTATATCGATGAAAGACTTTAGTTTTATGTAAAGATTAAATGTATCTACAGTAATCTCACTAGAGGTTTTGATTTATCTAGAGAAAATTAAATCTCGAGTGGGATTTAATTAACTATTACACGATTAGAAGAAAATATATAAAATCAGAGGTAATAAAATACTCTAATATAATAAAATATTAATTGACTTACTGAAATACTAAACTGTTGGAAATGTATTATTGTATCATCTCATCATTACAAATTTTCCGCTAGATGGCAGTAATATCTTATGGCGAACTTTTCCCTTGTTACCAGTTGTGCCAACCATACAGTCTTCATTGAACTCTATGGACGATTACTAGTTAAGAAGGCTTTGTTGATTGAGTTTCATTTTTATTAAACAGTTGCATTTCACTTCGCATAACAATATATATTAAAACAATCTCTGATACGTGACTATTCGTAATCTTATAAGGCAGAAGCTATAACATAACTTAAATAATATAAACAAAATAAATTATAGAAAAGTTTTTATTAAGGATGTTGAAATAAAGATGAATCATTTTAAAAGGTACAATTATTGAAAGCACAATGTTGCCAAACACAAGAACAAATGCTAGGGAGGTGATAAAAACAAATGCTAGGGAGATGATAAAAAACAAATAATAGGGAGGTGATAACTGTAGGATAAGCAGCCATGATTGGTTGAAACACGTCGTCCCGTACCGTTTTATTAGTCAAAAGTAGTATGACTTAGTAAAAGTGTAATAGTCTGTATTCATTCATTCATAGTGTTCCGCCCAAGGGCAGGTCTTTCACTGCGAACCAAGCATTCTCCAATCTTTCCTATTTTCTGCATTTCTCTTAATCTCCGCATATTATCCATATATCGTAAAGTCTTCTATCATCTGATATCTTCTATTGCCCCGAACTCATCTGCCGTTCACCATTCCTTCCAGTACATCTTTCAGAAGGCAATTTCTTCTCAACTAGTGACCCAACCAATTCCTTTTCCTCTTCCTGATCAGTTTCAACATCACTCTCTCTTCACCCACTCTTTTTTTTAGTTGGTTATTTAACGACGCTGTATCAAATACGAGGTTATTTAGCGTCGATGAGATTGGTGACAGTGAAATGCTATTTAGCGATTTGGCGAGATGAGGCCGAGGATTCGCCATAGATTACCTAGCATTCACCTTACGGCTGGGGAAAACCTCGGAAAAAACCCAACCAGGTAATCGGCCCAAGCGAGGATCGAACCCGCGCCCGAGCGCAACTTCAGACCGGTAGGCAAGCGCCTTAACAGACTGAGCTACGCCGGTGGCCTCCCATTCTTTCCAACACAGCTTTGTTTCTAATTCTGTTTGTCCATTTCACACACTCTATCCTTCTCCATATCCACATTTCAAATGCTCCTATTCGCTTCTCTTCATTTCGTCGTAATGTCCATTTTTCTGCACCAAACAGTGCTACACTCCACACAAAGCACTTTATTAGTGTCTTCCTTAGTTCTTTCTCCAGAAAACCCAGGAGATGTTATTTGTTCTATTAAAACCATCCTTTGCCATTGCTATCCTCCTTTTAACTTCTTGGCAGCAGCTCATGTCATTGCTTATAGTACACCCCAAGTATTTGAAACTGTCCATTTACTCTACTGTCTCATGTAGAATTCGCAAATTAACCTTCTTTAGTTATCTTTCTATGATCATAGTCTTCGTCTTGTTTGCATTTATTTTCATTCCATACTGCTCACAGCTGTTATTTAGCTCCAATAAGATATCCTTTAGTATCGTCTCCTCTTCTGTTAACAACGCTCTATCATCAGCAAATCTTATGAACTTTATTCTTCTTTTCTCGCAGAATACAATATAATGCCATCGATTCCATTGACGTTAAATATCTTAATACAGTAATTGGTACAGCGTCTTTAAATAATGGATTAGAAAAAGTTGTAACTCAAATTATCATCCTGTCGTTTCTGAATAATCATCGCAGTCTAAAAGAAAATATGGTAAGTGAATGAATACAACTACATTTATCAACTCGTTGACTCTGAGTAGTGTCTATAATCCGAAAGGAGCTTTAAAATACGATGCAAATTGCAATCTTGTCTTTATCCTTGCAAAACATATTTGTTTTACAGGGACACTAAATTAAGGACATCAATTTAATGACTGCCTAAGAAGAATCTCTTGAGATCAAAACAGTGTGTAAATAGACAATATCTAATATAATTTTAGTTTATTGTCTCCAAATGGTCTTTGTAGTAAGGAGCTTCAGAGACAGTTATTATATAATCGCCTTTATAGTTTAAAACGGACGCTAATTAGCCTATAGAATTTCAATAACAATTGTTATTTTACGGTCTCTAAACAGTCTTCGTTGCTTAAAATGGGCAATGATAAAAGAATAATAATTACAGTTATTACAGCTTTGATTCTCACTAGTCTTCGTGCTTCAAAATAATTGACGATCAAAAGATAAAATAAAATAGAATACCTGTGATGGTCTGATGTCCAAAAGACGGAAAATACAGTACTAGTTCCCTATTTGCCTTTTCGTTTTTACTCTATGTCGGTCTTTTCTTTTAATTTATTGAACTACTTTTTCGTGCAAAGAGCTTAATTGAAGAAGTCCACTAATAGAATGTCTAAATTTGTCATTCAAATATCACAACTTCTTTTTTCTACGCGCTTTAACCATATACCCTGAAAGTAGTGACTTTGCCTATATTGGCTGCAATAAATATATAAATTTAATATGTTAACTTTATATACACACATACATACACGTATACTGCTTTCGCTGTAAGAAAAATCCTAATGTAAACATAAGCACGTTGCTGTCATACCCTTTATTGACTCCCAGTCGAAACACTCACATGACGCAGGAAAATATAGTTCGTATTTGGAAACCACAATCTTGTATTATTTGCAAATAAAAAATTGAATTCTAGTTATTAAATATGATGAAACATTTAACTTCACTCATGTGTAAAACGCTATGTAAAAGAAAAGCTACTTTTATATTTTGTTATGTACTATGAACGCGGATGAATACCAACAGTAATACCGAGGTACTCTATTCTTGTAACAAGGTGGCGTCACTTGAGCTCATAGTTGTTGACGTAAGCAAGTGGTACTGAAGTATGGCTTCTGTATTCTCAACTGTCCATTGTGAAGACATAAGACTTAAAAATAATTTAATTGCAGTAATTATAAAGTAAATGTGTCCTAAGCAAACGAATGCATAGTAGTGAGGTTAGGCCTGCTTGACGAGTAACGGGAAATATTTAACATGAAACAGAATGTACAAGAGTAGGCGGGAACACGTACTGAGAATCTATGGCGCCAAACAGTGGCCAATGAAGCCTCACTTCAGTCACGTGCTATTGTTTACATTAGGATTTTTCTTACAGCGGAAAGGTTATAGGCTACAGCTGTTAATGTAATAGTTTTATGACGTATTTTTCCAGTAGCGGGTCAATATAATAATACTGTTTGAAACCAAACTTTTGGCAAAATGAGTGAGAATTTTAAGAGAAATTACTGAACATTAAGGAATTGGTAAACATACTTAATTAAGGTTAAAAAAAACTACAATTATTTATCTTGATGGAAATATTTTGATCGTATATTAATGAGACTGAATGTATTAATGAGACTCATTTATATTAATAGGCAAGAAATAAACGAGCTAAAGCTACATACTCTTTCACAGAAAGAGAGAAAAAATGTGAAAGAGATGATTGTATTGGTTGTGATAATAGTAATTTATAATATAAGACAGTAAAATTAGAATTTATACGCGAGTAGAAAGTTTAGCACCCGTGGTGAGGCCGAGGATGATCATTTCTACGAATGCATAAAATCTGTTCACTCCAGCGTTGCCAGATGATTCGAGACCAATGTCACCAACTATATACAAACAAGGAGCCAGAAAGTAGCCAATTATCTCTGACGTTGATAGTGAAAGGCGTAATAAACTTAAAAAAACTACAGTGTGATCACAATCTAATACATATCTAATGTATTATACTGTGGTGTAATCATGAATATAAACATTTATTTCATTTATAAATTTGTAGACCAACATAATTTGATTGTTATTATTAGTTTATACAAAGATACAGAACCAATAAATGACATTATTCAGCAATGATGATACTTGCATTTTACTGTTTCTTCAACCTGTATTTTGTTGTTTAGTAATATTGATCCTAATAACCAACATTAACATATTACATAAAAAAATCTGTCCTTAATTGGCATCATGAACATACTGTTGTGATAACCAATTGATATTAACATATAAGCTAAACATCAGTGTTGCATAAAGTAATTTAGCAAAGTTATTTAATGTGTACGTATTTACAGTATTTAGGATTATGAAGTGGCATTATTTCAAGCTAACTAAAACGTTTTGTGACAATATAAACTAATAACTATTCAAAATTCCACTTTTTCAAGTACAGTATTCAAACTAAGAAAGGGATTTTCAATTCAATTGAGACAGTCTACATTGCCACTTGATATAAAGACTGTGTTATTTAACATATTATTATTTTTTAAAGTGTAAACAAGTCTATGTTATAAAAAATAAAATTTTAACATATAAAATCTGTTTTAAATAAAGTAATTTGATAAAATTATTGGACCTATACAATTATATGTTTATAGTACTTAGTACTATGTAGTGGCATTATTATTATTTCATACTACCCAAGTGGAAAATCTTTGACATTGTTGCACCACCAATCACAATAAATTAGGGAGGGAGAGAACATCATTGTAATTCACAAATCATACACATTGTAGATCCCTGTCATGGATGAATATATAATAGGATGCAAAACTTACTGAGTTTCCCGTAACACATAATAGAGGCGCTGTTGTAGAAATTGATCTTGCTGCCACCTGTTGGGCGGAGGGGAGTTATTGCATCTAGCAGCGCACCAAGTAGCGAAAAGAGTAACTAATTACTACATGCATTTAGCAGCGCACCTGGTGACGAAAATGTTAAACTGTGCAGAAAATATTCTCCCCCACCTTCAGCGATATTCAAAACTAACCCAATTTAAAATAAAACATTATTTACATTTTTATTCCTCACAGCACCTTCTACTGAAAATTCTTACCGGAGCCAACAGGAAGATAAAAGATACGATCTATTTTACACTACCCAATTAAAATATAACCAGACAGAGACAAAAAACTAAAGCAAAAGGTTAGATAATAGGGATTGTATTCTTTGGGTATTTATTGTACAGCGCAATGTAAAAGTCTGCAAGAACTGCTTAGATAGTTCAATTTATTATATTACTATTACTTTACAATACATTCAACACCACTATTTTTACAACGTCCATACACATCACTGTTTAACATACACTGCTTATACACACACTTAGTATCACTTTATGTCCACTTATTAGCAAGTTTCTGCCTGCCATCTTGTCTCCTCGAGCAATATCTCGAACGGATAAATAGAGAACTCTGGGTAATGTATCCAACACGTAGTTCTTTTGTTCACCACCTACAACGTTGGGCGCTGATCGTCTTATTTGAGCCCCCTGCCGCCAGATGGTGCTAACCTCAGTTTCGCATCCTATTATATATTCATCCATGTCCCTGTGTCAGAGTCTGGGGAAGTTTTCTGAACAATCTTCCATCTATTGAAAATTAACGGGACTACAATAACTGGCGAATAATTAAGTTCTGAATAATATTGCGTATGCTGTGGATCACAGTCTTGTGATAAAAAGTATGCTTTAATTAGATTATTTTTATAATTTTAACATTAAAGCCACCAGAACTAGAGCCAGTGGAAATTTTCGACGCCATAAGGAACATAAAAGGCGCCAGAATGGAAAGCAGCAACATCTGGCAACTCTGGTTTACTCTCCTGTGCTCTACATATTTTATACATCACTGGTATCTAAATAAAATTTAAATTTGTACGCCTTTCCTTTGTAAAGTGTTGTTTGTGAAGAAGTTATAAATGAATGAATGCGTACATATTATTGTTGTTAATATGTTGGCTGTCATGGAATAGATAAATTAATGAATGCATGCAATTTGATTGCTAATATGTCCGTTATCATGGAGAGAGTGACTTGAAAAAATATTAACTCACTGCTGTAAATAAAGCCATTGTTTAGGTTGCTGAAGACAGTGGAATAAATACCAGTTTAGATCAGTGGCGTATACTGGTTTAAGGGTCTGGACTATCACTGACCCTATTATTACACAAAATATATTTTAAAATACTTATAATAAAATTCCTTACCTACTTATATGTGAATTCCAGACGTCTTGATTGGGACGAAAATACTTATATGTGAATTCCAGACGTCTTGATTGGGACGAAAATACTTTGATGACTTCGTCATTGAAATTACAGTTGTAGAAATGATTTTTCAATGGACATCAGTGCCAAGCCGGATAAACGTTCTTGTGTATGAGTTGATCTGCAGTAGGATTTTATTCTCTTCAACGCAGAAAATATTCTTTCTACCGATGCTGACATAGCTGGATTGTCACAATTAATGTTGCCAATTTAAGGACTTTAGGAATAACTTGGTTCAGCTAGTTTTCATATATGGCAGATAATATTTCATGGATAGGATTGTTCGAAAAATCAAAGACTTCTGCTGAATATATTACACTTAAATTCATTTTTCAAACGTACTTGATCAAAGTGATTGTTATAGGACTGAAATAATTTGTTTAGTGCCTCATTCGGGAAGTTTTCTGTATAAGCAGAAAATTTTTGAGAATCTAGAATATGTGTGAACTGAAGCTTTCCATAATCAGAAAATCTGTCAGTAATTTCCATGTGCATACGATCTAGTATGCTGTAGTACAGCTGCCTGTATTTCAATTCATCATCTCCTTTTCTTCGCTTTAATGGTGGTTCCATTGTATTGTCTGAAGAAGTCTGAAGAATTTTCATTTTCCATATTACTCCATATGGACGGAAACCGACTACGTCTGAACTCGGATATAGTATTTTTTAACTTTGATACCTCTTGCAAACAGTATGCTATGTCTAGACTTTTTGTCTGAAGAATATTGTAGAGCACATCTGTATGTGCGAACACTCTAGCATAGACTTCTAGAAGAAATATATTCTGAAACTGTGTGAGAAAATACAAATATCCTTGAGCCTGCACAATTACATCATCATCCCAGTTTTCTTCAGAGTTATTACAAATGATATTTTCAAAGAAAGCAGTCAGTATTCCTCTACTGTATTTACAAGCCGATATGTAAAATTCCATTCAGTAGGTGCTACTTTTGGGAGTTTCTTTTTCATAACTCCTTGAGTTTTTCTGATCTTTTAGGAGATGATGAGAAAAATGCAGCTAAACCCGACAGTGTTTTGAAAAAAATGCGGCATTCTGGAATGGATGAAGTAGTTTGTTGCAAAACTAAATTGAGAACATTGCTGTAACAATGGACAAATAGTGCTTGAGGATACTTTTCTTGAACTTTTGTTTTTAAGCCATTAATATTTCCCGCAATAACTGAAGCACCATCGTATGTCTGTGCAATTAACTTATTGCCGACATTGTATTCTGCTATAACACCTTCCACATGCTGAAACAAAGCAGCAGCAGTTTTGCCCGAACTGACATTTGTGAATCTTATAAACCGTTCTTGAACATTGGCAGTACTGTCGACGTATCTTAAAGCAATGGACAATTGACTCTGATTAGAGCAGTCACTTGTTTCATCAACAACAATGGCCGTAAAAGGTGCTTCTTCTATTTCAGATTTTATGTTCTTTATCATAATCCCACTTATAGCAAATATTAAATCATTCTGAATTGCGGGAGAAGTACCACGAAATACTGTTGAACTCTCAAGATGATTGGCCAGTAAATGGTCAAATTCACTTAAGGAACTTGAATATTCAATAATTTCCTCTATTGTCTGATTCCACACTCTCGTTATGACCCCGAAAAGCCAATTCTTGTTTTCCTAGAAAGCAGACTGCGTTAATAAGACGCAGTAAAATCTCCCAATATTTTTTTTTTTTCACAAGAGCATTGTGTTGGTTGATGTGTAGAGCTTTTCGCTTATCTAGCAGTAAATCAATTCTTGTCTTCCCAAAGTTTGCAAATTCATGCTACTACAAGTATGAGCTTTTGATTTGTCGTGTTTTAGGACTGCCGTTCGAAGGGAGTTCATATTAGAAAACCCCTCTTTTGACCACACATTAGTTTTGCGGCTAAATAACAAACATGGCCAGCAAAATAGTTTAGACAGTTTAGAACTACCACACAACCAATTCCACTTACCATATGATGTTGAAGTGAAATGGCGTGTGTACTCACGCTGTTTTTCTTTTACGTCCATGGACAAATTTAACTCAGGAGTTGGTCTTTCCAGTTTCACAATTTCAACTTTCTCGTTGTATGTACGACGGTTAAAAGTCACTTTTAATAAATCTACTATTACACAGTCATTTTTAACACAAACCTCTCCAGAAACTTGTTCTGCTATATTTTTCACAATATCGCTTAATTGGGAAATTAAAAACTTAATAACACTCGAACAAATCACAAATTCAAAATACTGCACTGCAAGAACACAATCACATTCACGAGCTAGCGTACTAAGCGTATTGTTGCTTCGCGTCTGCGAAGAAACCGATCACGAGAGCGGCAACTCACCCGGCCTACACTGCATGATGGAAACAGAAGGGAGCGGGGAACGGGAAGTTGTGCGACAGGACAGCGTTAGCGGAACGGTCACAGGCTACCCCTCGTAGCAGCGGTTTCTCCAGCGATGCCGCCTTGAAAACGTGTTTCTTTTCGAGAGCAGAGAGCGCATATAAATCTAACAATTACTTTAATTTTAATTACTGTGGTAAAACTAATAATACAAAATTATTATATTATGTTATATTATAAACTTTTTCTTTTGTAATTTCCTTGGGCTACCGCCGGTAGCCCCGGTAGTCCGCAATATACGCCTCTGGTTTAGATAGCAGCTGTGGATAACATCCAATTAGAAGCAACTGTATAATGAATATATTACTCAATTACGGTACCCATTCCTTAATTTTTAAGTTATTGGTTTTGGTTTATTGGTTATAATAATCATTTTATTTACGATTCAATAAATTTGAATATAGAAACTTTCTGAGACATTACTGTTTATATGTAGATATTATACAATGTCATCCATGATTTATGATAAGATCGAAATTAGCCATTAAACAATTGAGGAAGATTATCTATTTTTATTTCGTGTAACACTTAAAATAATATTGTATACTTTTTTGTCTCTAACAGTTGTGCTTCCTGATTCGTACATTTCCTTTACCAACTGCAAACCAAGTGATGTATAATATTTTTCTTTATTTGTTTTGTAAAAACTGTTTTCAGAAAAGGAGATACAGTAATAATTTCCAGTTCACTTTGTTAAAATTCCAAATAGAGGTGATGATGATAATAATAATAATAATAATATAATAATAATAATAATAATAATAATAATAATAATAATAATAATAAAGACGCTGATGATGTTAAGTATGATTAGCTTAATGTACCAATTGGTGGAACAATGTTATAAGTCAATTTCCTCACGTTTATTTTTTTTATTTCATTACGCAACGCAGAACTGCACGCACTTTATTTTTCACCTAACATAATTAGGAACATTAAATCCAGACGTTTGAGTTGGGTAGGGCAAGTAGCACGTATGAGTGAATCCAAAAATGTGTATAGAGCGTTAGTTGGGAGATCTGAGGGAAAAAAAGTCTTTGGGGAGACCGAGACGTAGGTGACAGGATAATATTAAAATAGATTTGGGAAAGTTTTGATATGATGGTATGAACTGGATTAATCTTGCTGAGGATAGGGACCGATGGCTGGCTAATGTGAGGACGGTAATGAACTTCCGGGTTCTCTAAAAGCCATTTGCAAGTAAGTATCTACACTGTTAATTACTATAGAACGGGTTGAGTAGGTGCAAAAAAGTGACATTTTATTCGTATTTTTTCTGATTCAAGTATTAGTCTATCACATTAAAACTTTAAAATTTGCGGTTAATATTTCAAGCAGAATTGAATAATACTGATTTTGTACACTTTCTTTAGTATGTAAATTAACCTTTAAATTCGTAGAGTATCCTATAGGATACAACAGATTAATAGGCTATATGCTGTAATTTTAAGAGAAAAATAGAAAAAAATTGGTAGGAAAATTAAAATTTCACAATACTATAATATTGTACAACATATAAAATATGGACAACATATAAAATATGGACATTACGATAGTTGTTTTCTATACAGTCCGACACGGTTTAATAAACTAGTATGAGGAATGAAGTTTTACCAATTTAAGGATTAGAATCTATATTCTAGTTTCACGTAACGATTTAACCTGTCTTTTGCAAAAATTGACTTTCCGACAAAATTAGATGTGCCAGAAATGCTGGATGCACTTGATGTACATCGCAAGTGGAGGTTAGTTTTAAAAGTAGGATTATGAAAAGGCGATCTTGAAAAGCATTTTATGCTTTGAAGCATTAGTTGCTTTTTTTTCCAGGCTTAACAGGACAGTAAACATCGTAAAGTTGAAAAGTTAGCATGCACTGTACTCCACAAAATCCGATTAGCTAAAGTAATTTCGAAATTTTCCACATCTGGCTTCCACTGGTCAGAAACTGAATTAGAAAACTGCGAAACAGTAACAGTCGCCATGTTTTGGACTTACCAACAGATTACATTACCTCCGTCTTCAATATTATTAGTTTATGATTACTGAATGTGGCTGTATTCTATTACTTCGGTGTTCAATTATAGTTATTGTATTACCTCCTGTTTAAGTTTGAAATCCTAGAGTTACTAGCAGGGAAGTGGCTTTTTCCTTCTTTATTTCGTAGAGGTTTCCGTTGTTACATAGGACCTAAGTGTAAAATGGCATGGACGACTGATTGAGCGAAGGGATGTAGGTTTCAATTAATGGAATGAAAGAATAAATATGAATGAATGAATGAATGAATGTGAGACTGCATTAGTGAACGAATAAAATTATGAATAGACGCGTCAATAAGAAAGTAAACAAGTTTGTAAACTTGAGAGAGAGTCCCAAAGTGCTGCATTGCAGTTAAATCGCTCTCTTGAACTCGGTCGAATGTCGCAGGCTCGAGTGAGATAAGATCGGTCGTGATATGCTCGTAATAAATAGAAGCACAGTACAAGGTCATCTCATCGACATGTCTTATCTTGTATGGAAGGCGACAGAGAAGATACACATTATGTTTTGCTCACACGGTAAAAATAAGGCTTTATTTTCTACGTTTATGACAAACGTCTAATGGAACGTACCAAAACAGGAACATGAAGTTATAAATAAAATAGTATGAAAAACTTCGATATACAGTTATTATTCCTAATTAATAATTATTTAATATTTGATTTACCACACATATAATATGATAGGGGAGTGAAACAAGGCGATCCCATTTCACCAAAATTATTCACCTATCTGTTAGAAGTACTATTTAGAGAAATGGACTGGGGCAAAAGAGATACGGGCTGAACATCAACGGTAGGAGACTATCAAATTTACGCTTTGCGGATGACATTGTACTTTTCGCCAAATCAAGACAGGAACTACAACAAATGCTGACTGAACTCTGCGAGAAAAGCTCAGAAGTTGGGCTCCAAATGAACCCGGAGAAAACTAAACTAATGACAAATGCAGACAACATCCCTATAACGATTAACAACATGACGCTGCAATACGTCGACGAGTATGTATACCTGGGACAAATTGTGTCAGTCTCCTGTAGGAGAGAGAAAGAGATACGAAGAAGAATATGTTTGGCTTGGAAAAAATTTTGGAGCTTGAAATTCATCCTGCAAAACCAAAACATCAGCACCAAACTTAAATTTGAAGTTCTGGAAACCTGCGTAATCCCAGTAATGTTGTACGAATGCCAAGTTTGGTCTCTGACAGAGCAACAGAAAAACCTATTTCGTGTGTGCCAGAGGAAAATGGAAAGAAAAGTCCTACAGCTGAGACTGCAAGACAGGATAAGGAATACCGACATTCGAATAAGAAGCGGTATGCAGGATGCAGTGAGTCTGGCGCTACGTCTCAAATGGAAATGGGGCGGACACGTGAGTAGGATGGACTGCAGCAGGTGGACGTACGCCTCGACCATGTGGGACCCACGCATTGGGAAAAGAAGCAGAAGACGTCCAAGGAGAAGGTGGTCGGACGTGTTCCGGAGAGAGACTGGAGCGCAGTGGATGAGAACGGCGAGGGACAGGCAGGCATGGTAAAGACTGGAAGAAATTACGAACACTATGTAAACTGTGTATAGTTATGTATTGTTTATATAGTTATTTTTGTGTGTGTCAGTTTGGTTAGTTTGATTCCGTGTATAGTTGGTATAGTTCATGTATTTAATTAGTATAATTTTTGTGTTCAGTTGTATGGTTTTGTGTGTTTTAGTTTGGATAGTCTGACTCCGAGTGTAGTTGGTATAGTTCCTGTATTTAGTTAGTATAATTTTTGTGTTCAGTTGTATGGTTTTGTGTGTTTTAGTCTGGATAGTTTGACTCCGTGTGTAGTTGGTATAGTTCATGTATTTAGTTAGTATAATTATTGTGTTCAATTATATGGTTTTGTGTGTTTTAGTTTGAATTGCTTTACTCTGTGTATAGTAGTATGGTTCATGTATTAGTTAGTATAATTTTTCTGTTCAATTGTATCGTTTTTGTGCGTTTAGTTTAGATAGTATGTGTGTTTAGGTTGTACAATTTATGTGTGCAATTGGTATAGGTTTTTGTGTATTTAGATTGTGTGTGAGGTAAGACTATGTATGTGTTCAGTTTGTGTAATTTTTTCTTTTTTTTTTTCTTATCGTGTGTTTAGTGTGGACAGTTGTGTTCAGATTATAATTTATGTGTTCAGTTTGCATATTTTTTTGTGGATGTTTAGTTTGCATAATTTATGTGTTTAGTCTATACTGTTTTTCATGTTTAGTTGGTATAATTTGTTTATGTGTTTAGTTTGTAAGTTATAGTGTAAGCTCTCTTGGACTGGCTCCCCAAGTGTAGTAGACCATTAGCTCACACTACACTCTCCTGTAGGAGGCCGTTGCCCTTATGGGATTTCAGGCTTTTCGTATTTCGTATTTCGTAGGTCCATACATAGTGTCCCGCCTATATACTGCGACAATGTAGAAACGTTTTACAATATATTATTACATAGCAGTAGATTAATAACAATATTAGTACAGAGATAACGTCACAGAAAATATAATAAAACGAATAATCATGCTGCACAACTGTTACAGACGCAAAGATTGATACACTAATTATTAAAGCTTATTATTATTATTATTATTATTATTATTATTATTATTATTATTATTATTATTATTATTATTATTACTAGCAAACTTGATACATTTCTTGCATTTTCGTGATTGTATCCTCCGTTTATAATAATTACATTTACATCCAATAATATCTATCAGATATGGCAAAAACAAAATCACTCCTGTGTGTGTGTGTGGGGGGGGGGGAACATTTACCTACAACATTTATATTACATTTTAAAGCAAATTTTGTAGCTCTACTATGGAGAGGTTAGTTAAACACTGCAAAGTTTTTAAATGATAAACATCTATGATGTTACTACACAGTTCATCACTGTAACAAGAACGAATGTCTAACGCTTGGCTTGTACCGTTGGAGGGTATATCACTCGCGACAATTTTACCCATCGTGCATGTGCGCTACCTATCGGATTGTGCTATGAACTACTTGGCGCTCGAGCGAAAACGTCCGATGCAGACCTCTAGAGGCCATAGGTAAGTTACGGATTTAATTCAAGAATGGACGTCACATTGAACACCTTCTACGAACAAGTGTTCAGATCTCAGAAAGTATGTGTTGTAGGACCCATGTTTATTCGACATTTTTTCTAGCATTTACTGGCATCTCCTAAAGTATTGGATACTTTTTTTTTAACACTCCGTATGAAGTAGTGAGAATGATATAGTCCTAAGCCACACAGACATAATTTTACAGGATAGCGTATTATAGGTTGACAGTCCAATGCTATTAGGTGTAGTGTCATAATTTCTTCGGCGTATACTTATGTAATTTGTTGAGTAATTTTTATAATATTTCACTAGTAGTTTTCCCATCCTACAGTATGAAAGAAATGAACCAGCACAAAAAAAGGATTTCTATTAAAAGTGTTCCTTTAGAATGTTTCATTCCCATCTCTTAATGTTTTTTTTACTATAATTGCATTATCTTACGATGTAACAAGTAGCCATACCATTAGGCCACGCATGTCAATTGATGCCCACAGGAGCAAGCGCGCGCTATAGAGCCCAGGAGAACCTGAGCGCTTTACAGCGGAAAGGAAAGAGACAGACGAAAGAGATAGTATATGCCGTTTGGTCGAGCTATATTCAGGGATGGCCAGCACTGATTCAATAGATAAAGGGAAGAGAATTTATTAAAACTGTATCCATGTTCATTTTTAGATTTGCCTGAGAAGTATAAGTGCATTATAAGAATGTAAGTTTTAATTTTAATGCTCATTTTTCACAAGTTTGATTTTTTTATTCAAAAGAAATATTTTCTAAACTTTTCGTATATAAAAGTGAAATTTTCAGGTATAGGTCTATTTATTTAGTAGCCTTACAGAATGTTTTTGTAAATCTAATATACCGTACATACGTATTACTGAAGATAGTGTATTGAAAATTTTGAAAATAATCGCATGGAAATTGTTTGTAAGGAAATGAATTAACAAAGCAACTACTGTTATATCATAAGCAAAAGATACGTGCCCATGTGTTGTAAAAATGTCATCTCTATAGCTTCATCACATTTCGAGAAAATAATTTAATATTCTGATGATAGGAAGTTGCTCACAAATATCACCTTAAAAGCATAATGCGATAAGAGTTTTGTTATGTAATATTAGTTACACTTAAAACAGATACAGTACCTAGGTAACTTTGCTTTGTACTGTAATATTGTTTTGATTAGTTTAGTGATTACTTTCGTAAGGCTAAAGATACCATCAATATAAATTCCAATTTATCATGTCGTGCTCAATCTCTTTCTTTGGAATATCACTTTCTTTATGAATGATGTGTTTCATCCACTTAATACAATATAATATTATACTACTATGGAATTTAAGTGAATATTCCTTCTTAACTCTCTATTATGTTATTAAGATTTAGAACACAAGTGCAATATTAAGAAATCAGTGTTAGTACTTTTGTTTTACAGACAATATAGATAATATTAAACACAAAGGAGCCATACAAAAATAACGACATAAAATTTCACGTTCCGTTTGAAGTTTGTGCACCACTGTTTTCTTAATCCAACAGGTTGCTTATTCATATACACAACTCTTCCTCTTTCCATACTTAGCGCTTGCTGCCCGCGTACGATGTCAAGTTCAGAAAAATGCGCTTGCATTGACATCACTGCATTAGACTAAGCAGTAGTTGTCTGGTTTTCCAAATCCGTGTTCAAGTTCCGGAGAGTAAATGTTGAATCTTTATTTGGAAGAAGACGTGTTAGCAGCATGTTTTTGTGGAGTAGTTCCACGTTTTCTACCTATATTTCATGGTTATATTTTCAGTCTATTAAAACAAAGGAAAACGTCCTTTCCATAGCGAATGCCTTACGATGAATTAATATCTATTTAATTTTAGCTAATTTTTCTTTCAAATAAGCGATTAAGTATGACAATATTTGAAAAGTAATATGTTACATCAAACAAGAATGAACATGTCAAATATTTAAACAAAACAGATATATAAATTAAAGAATTAATCCCCGTATGAGCAAATACTAGTGATCGGGACTTTATAACCGACGTGTAGATAAGGAAAAAGAAGAGGAAGGCAAAGTAAACAATTAATATCAGCAACCAAATAGCACAGATTACAAAAAAGAGCCTGTATGATAAAAATCAATCACAATTGAAAACGTTTATAGCCAGTATTCACATGTATATAAGACTAATATTAAGCAATGAATTATCTAGCCCCGTGTTAAGTTCCCTTAATAATATCTTTCTTTTTCAGTTTAAATTTAATCGTACTTATGTTAGCTAAAACGGGGAACTGAGAAATTAATTTGTTGTAGGCTATTGTTTTAAGCCATAGTTGAGGCCATGTTTCATACTAGCAGCAGTTGAACTTTTGAATTCTGTGAAATGAAATTAGAGGTTTCTTCAGTTATTATAATTATGACAATGTGTGTTGTAACTTATTGTTCTTATGAAAGAAATATATTATTATTATTATTATTATTATTATTATTATTATTATTACTATTACTTATAAATGGCTTTTAAGGAACCCGCAGGTACATTGCCGCCCTCACATAAGCCCGCTATCGATCTCTATCCTGTGCAAGATTAATCCAATCTCTATCATCATAACCCACCTCCTTCAAATCCATTTGAATATTATCCTCCCATCTATGTCTGGGTCTCTCCAAAGGTCTTTTTCCCTACGGTCTCCCAACTAACACTCTATATGCATTTCTGGATTCGCCCATACCTGCTACTTGTTCTGCCCATCTCAAACGTCCGGGTTTAATGTTTCTAACTATGTCAGGTGAAGAATGCAATGCGTGCAGTTCTGTGTTGTGTAACTTTCTCCATTATCCTGCAACTTCGTCCATCTTAGACCCAAATATTTTCCTTAGAACCTTATTCTCAAACACCCTTAATCTCTATTGTTCTCTCAAAATGAGAGTCCAAGTTTCACAATCATACAGAACAACCGGTAATATAAGCGTTTTATAAATTTTTCAGATCTTTTGACAGAGACTAGATGACAAAAGCTTCTCAACCGAATAATAAGAGGCATTTCCCAAATTTATTCTCCGTTTAATTTCCTCCCGAGTGTCATTTATATTTGAGGGGTTCACAACCAGAGTGAACCAAGTCCATCTGGAATAGTTGTGAGATATTGAGTCTTAAAGTTCCTGGCTCACGCTTAGCAACCTTCACCTTCCATAGGAAATGCTGCCCTCTGTGGAGTAACAAAGGAGTTATGGACTTTGTTATGGCAATGAATAAATCTAAGTTTACTTCGTCCGAGATTGTATTAATCCACAAACTGATCACTGGTGGACTTTGTCCACTCTGGTTGTGAGCCCCTCATTTGTTACTGTGGCTCCAAGATATTTGAATTGTTTAACCTCTTTGAAGGATAAAAGTCCAATTTTTATGTTTCCATTTCGTACAATATTCTGGTCACGAGACATAATCATATACTTTGTGTTTTCGGGATTTACTTCGAAACCTATCGCTTACTTGCTTCAAGTAAAATTTCCGTGTTTTCTCTAATCGTTTGTGGATTTTCTCCTAACATATTTACGTCATCCGCATAGACAAGAAGCTGATGTAACCCGTTCAATTCCAAACACTGTCTGTTATCTTGAAATTTCCTAATGGCTTATTCTAGAGGAAAGTTAAAAAGTAAAGATGATAGTGCATCTATTTGCTTTAGCTCGCAGTTAATTCGAAAAGCATCAGATAGAACTGGCCTGCTGTAAATTTCACAGCATACATTTTCATTAAAAGAACTAGTTTCTTGGGAACACCAAATTCAAGAAGACTATTACATGCAACTTCTCTCTTAACCAAATCATATGTTTTTTTGAAATCTATGACTAACTGGTGTACTGTGCCCTTATACTCCCATTTTTCTCCAATATCTCTCGAATAGAAAAAATCTGATCAATATTCGATCTATTACGTCTAAAACCGCACTGATGATCCCCAATAATTCCATCTACGTACGGAGTTAATCTCCTCAAAAGAATATTGGACAAAATTTTGTACGACGTCAACAAAAGTGATATACCTCGAAAGTTACCACAGTTTTGTATTATTATTATTATTATTATTATTATTATTATTATTATTATTATTATTATTATTATTATTATTATTATTATCTGGAACTCTATTACTAGTTCTGATTCTGCTAAACTGGAAAATATTCAAAGGAAATTTATTTCAAATGTTCGTACAGATTCCTGCCTAATAACTCCGAGTATAACTATGATAAAAAAATGCGAGCACTTTAAATGTCGAAGCCTGTATACCTCGATTATTTATTCTTATGTAAGGTCCTTAAAGGTGACATTAATTACCAATCTTTCTTAAACAGTGTCAGCCTTCGTATTCCTATGAAGGACATGAGACGTTACAAACTCTTCTATATTAAAAATTCTAAATCTTCCTCGCCGTTCTCCAGATGTATTAAACATGCTAACTTACATGTAGGCGATTTCGATCCATTCAATGTATAGAAGTATTAGAATATGGCAATGTCTTTGCTAATATTATTTGCATAACCCTATATTAATTGGTAGTAAGAATCTACTTCTTTCCCTAATAATTTATTGTTTTAAATCTTGTAAGTTAATTATTGTAGGCTATTTTCTTTATTTTGTTGTTATCTCAAGTATTTAATTTGTATCATAGTTGTTCATTTTAATGTATTAATTGTATCACTGTGCTGGACTTTTATTGGCCAATGGCTGTCGTCCAGCACATAAATATAAATAAATAAATAAATAAATAAATAAATAAATAAATAAATAAATAAATAAATAAATGTATATTTATTTGTTTGTTCGTGTTTATTTATTTGTTTGTTTATTTATTTATTTATTCAGGCATAGTTAAGGCCATAGGGCATTCTCTTGCTCTCTACCAGGTCACAAAGTAGGTTCACAAGCAAGCTATTGCTCTTACACGTCAAATAGCGTATCATCACTTGACAGACTCGTCCTGACCAATCAGTGTAGACGATCTAGAGCTTATAAGTGATTATTTATATTAAGTGCTAAGCCATATGAATACCCCTCATTTCTCGTGAAAAACAACAACTGAATAGACTACAGTGGACTATAGTGGACTTTATGTTGTCAGCAAACAGCTGGATACATTAAGAAGATTGATTGATTAAGCCATATGAATACCTATATTACATACTTGACTTGATTTGAAATGGTTAATATAATGACGTGCCATGACATTAGTTTTTTACATCCCTAAGCGGAAGAGAAGCCAAGTTCATGTAATGTAAACACGTCCGAAATGTTATGGAAGGGACGGACTGTATCACATTTACATCCCCTCCGTTATGCCCATGCCTGACCTAGGATGACCATAATTATTACGACTTTTCGTTCTCCTATTCTGTTAGTATTATGTGCTCTACGTATAATAAAGCATTTTGGCGGTGTCTGCATCTCCGCCTCTTGTTGGTAATCATGTAGAGTGTAGAAAGATGACAAATATTGTGTCGATATATAGAAAATAAGATCCCATCTCATTCTGCGTCCCATAACTTTTGCTCCAACACTTTTTGACTGACGCAATCGTTATACAAGGTGAAATAGTGAAAGGAAATTGCTTTATGAAGGGGACAGACAAGACTGATATACCGCAACGGAAGGAAAGGAGACAGACACGAACAGTTCTGAAGTGAGACCCGTGAAAAATGACTTCTTGGCTAAACTACATTAGTTAAAAAAGTAATATGAGTGAAAAAAGAGTTTGCGGCTGGGAACCAGACTTGCTGCACTGCAGTATTTTTATTTTCGGTTTAAAACGTTACTTTTTACCTTTTATTGCTCCGTCGGGCTGTGGGGGACAATTACTTGATTGTATTTAACTATTGTTCCGTGACACTTGAACTACGCTTGACGGCAGGTGTGTCGAGTTGTTATTGGAAAAACATAGAAGCGAGTGTTGGAATTTACGCCTTTCACACACCAAATTTTTATGTCACATATATGGCTTGTGGTTAGCTAAATTGATCTGTCTAATATATGAATGTAATGAGTAGGAATCCTGATATTAATCTTCCATAACTCGTCTCATAGTCCCTGTTGAATTATCATAGTCCTTTCCTAGTCTAATCAAGGATCGGAGTTTGATCCCCAGTAACTCTTGTGTAATTTATGATACGAATAGATAAAGGGGCCATGGATTATATCTTCTTCAATATTGGAAGCAGAAGTAAAAGTGAAGAAAGGGGAGAAAATGGAAGAGGAAAATAAACTTACTTACTTACTGGCTTTTAATGCACCCGGAGGTTCATTGCCGCCCTCACATAAGCCCGCCATTGGTCCCTATCCTGAGCAAGATTAATCCAGTCTCTACCATCATATCCCACCTCCCTCAAATCCATTTTAATATTATCTTCCCACCTACGTCTCGGCCTCCCCAAAGGTATTTTTCCCTCCGGCCTCCCACTTACTGTTAGGTTTCCTAACAAGCTGTTTTTTTACGGTGTTGGGTTGTTAGCCCTTCGCCCAACCCCCAAGCTGGAGGACCACGCCTTATCGGCTGTCCACGACTGCTTATTCAATATATTCGCAGCTGCCCTCCATATCTGGAGGCCGTCTCCTCCATCCGCAACCTGAGGACGCGCCAAGCCGTGGTGATAGGGACCCACAATTCATGGAGAGGAAAATAAAATGAAAGAAAAATAAGAACGAAAGAAAAAAAAGAAACAAAGAACAAGAGAAATAAAAGTCGAAATCAAGAAGTAGCTGAACCGTAATTAAAGGTAGGAATTTATATCACAACATGAAGATATTAGGTTAGTTGTGCTTAGACCGTCGTTACGACAAGAATGACATGAAGCCTAAGATATATGTATTTATTTACACTGCAAGTGGGTAAGCACCCGGTGGCAGTGGTACACACAATATAAACAATACACAATAAAATTACAATACACAATACAATTATACAATACACAATAATCATAATAATCATCATTCTTCACGAATTAGGCCTCTGTAGACCTGTTTCGGCCCCATCTAGTAGTCTTCTAATAGGTCTTCCTGGTCGACGATGTCCTCTAGGTTTATACTGCATCATAATTTTTGGGATTCTTGAATTTTCCATTCTTCTTACATGATCTAGCCAATTTAATTTGTATCTGTTGATTTTTTCTTCTACTGACTCTACTTCTAAGTGTTCTAAAATGTCTTCATTCCTTTTTCGGTCTAAAAGAGTAGGCCTATATCCTGCTGTCCTCTTGAAAAATTTCATTTTCGTTGCTTTGATTCTGTTCATGTCTTTTTTTCTTTAATGTCCAAATCTCGCTTCCGTATAAAAGGGAGGGTAATGCTAGTGTGTTATATATTTTTATTCTTGTAGATTTTTGTACTAATTTAGCTTTTAATGTATTGTTTATTATTCCTAGAATTTGTGTAAATTGGTAATTTTCTTGTTCAAATCTTTTTCATTTTGATAAGATATTTCACGACCCAGATAGTTGAAATTTTGTACTTGTTCGAGGCATTGGTTATTGTGTATTATCTTACTTCTGACTGGGTCTTTTCCTAAAAATACCATTACTTTTGATTTTCGTGCTGAAATTTCCATCCCAAAATCTTTTAATATTTTATTTAATGTATATAATCCTCTTTGTAAATTATTCTCTGAATTGGAAATTATGACTTGATCATCGGCATAGAGTAAGGTATTTAATGTTAGAGCACTGGTTATTTTGATTCCTGATGTGTAGATTTGGTTCCATTTTAAAATCATTTCATTTATATAATTACTACATAAAGTTGGTGATAGTGGACAACCTTGTCGAACTCCATTATTAACTAATTTTCTTTCGGATATATAGTTATTTATTTTGACACTTATTTTGCTGTCTGTGTAGATTTCTATTATATTTTGTAATAGCAAATTCGGAATATTTTTATCTTCTAATATGTCGAAACACAAAAGAAACTGAAAGGCACAACTGAAACAAAAAACTGTATAATCATATATAATTATACACAATAATTACAATTAATAATAGTAAATACATAAAATAACCTAATTACAAGTGACCCTAATTTTACATTACAGCCTACATATGTACGTATAGTCCCTCCATAAGTTTCACATTGGTACTGATAACCTTTCACTTTACTCTCATCTCGCTCACTGTAGTGGCACAGTCACACATTTCACTGACACTATATAACACATTTCATTGACACTATAGAACATTTCATTGACACTATAAATTTTGACTCATCGAAACTATTCACTGCACTGTAAGACCATAACTTCACTGACTCAATACGCTTCACTCATACAACAGTAAAATAAATACATCAGACCAGGCTACAATTGAAGTGTGTTGTGTACCGCAGCAATTGACTGGCGATACATTTCTCGTGCGTAGGGTTCAACGTTGTGCTCCGGCAATTGGTTTGTTTACATTGTACTGCTATTCGTTGATTGGTTAACCACATAAAGCTACAATCTCACCCTGCTTATACCACGGCAGAGTTCCCTAACATGTACCTGTATTGCTAGCTACGCGAGCCCCCAGTGTTGATTATACATTTCCCGATCGTTGGGGCCGTTACCTTTGGATACATATAGCCTAATTGTAATTGACTGATCGACACATTGGCTTGCAATAAATTCAGTATCCTAACAGTTACCTCCCTCTTTCATTTCTGCCTGTCTGATGGTGGAACTACAAGACGGATTGACATTATTGCCATCGACAGATCCAAGTCTTCAGCAGAGATCGTTGATCCGACTATTCGGTTTGAATTGAGCTGAGAACAACCTTAAATTTATGTCGAGAAGAACAAAATAGGATCCTATTTTTAAATATTCATTAGCTCAAAAATATTCCAGTGACAGTCCCCTTTCGGGTTCAAAATATACAATCCAAAAAATCTTTGTGAATTGTCGAAATAAATACAAAATTTCTAAAACTATGCACGACGAAAAAGTAAGTATTGACGGATTTATTTAAAATCACATCTTCAATATTAGGAGCAAAATTCTCCTTAAAGTGATCGCATTTCTACCGGAAAAAAAAAATGTTTGATATTACTAAAACAAGAACACTTTTAAAAAGTCGTTGTATTAAAATTACACCTACTCCGTTCTTTATATTCATTTAATAATATTAATGTTCTTAATATTTCAATGTACGTTAGCCTATTCTTCTTTGTTCTATTCTGTGTTATGCTATCTCGTATAAAGAGTCAGACTTAAATAAATAAAAAATGTTAAATAGAACATTAGGGTGATTCACGAGGATTTACCGTCCCTTACTGAGCTTATTTCCGAAGACATTCTGAGCAAAAAAGTCATATAAACAGACATACACTAATTTAAAATTGTTAGTAAAATATCTTTTCTCTTTAGTTTTAAGGGTAAAAAAATATTACAAATAGAGAATGAACTATTCAGAAGTGTAATTTTTTTTAATTGGCTAGAGTTCTGAAGCTAAAAATGTGTTGTTGATTGGTTTCTACAGATTTTGTTTTTCAATTTTTAACTAAAATTTACATCATTCTTACGCACTTATCACAAAAATTGTTACAGATCATACGACTTTAAGAACTTGATTCCTTACAATTTATTTCTGCATCCTGATTTAAGCATTTACAAGAGTGGCATGATTTGCAACAATCGTTGTGATAAATGCATGAAAATGTAATTTTGTAGTTAAAAATCGAAAAAAAAATTCTTTACGAAGCAACTATGGAATTCACAACACATTTCTAGCTTCAGAATATTAGCTAATTAAAGAAATGATACTCCAGAGTCGTTCATTCTTTATCTGAAATATTCTCTTACCCTTAAACTCAAGAATAATGGTATTTTACAAACAACTTCAAATTAATGTAATTCTGAAAATATTGAGATTGTCTTCGGAAATAAGCCCCGTAAGGGACGGTAAATCCTCGTGAATCACCCTGTATAACAAAAGAGCTAAACTACAAAGTCATAAACCTAATTAAAAATTAGAAACGTACATAATGTTATACCAGGCATAAGAAACACTACAACAAAGATCTACTAGAGTTTCTACCAATCGTTTGATACCCCTTCAAAATTGATCTTTCATGCCTGTCTTTATACTTAGGTGAATATCTTTGATATTTATACAGGGATCAAATGTCTGTGAAAAATGAAGTTCTTCACAGTAAAACTCAATCACTCTATCTTCCAAAATATGGATTATATAATAATTTTTCTGTTATAAAAACTTATTGAAAAATTACATTTTTAATTCAGTGAATTTTGGAATAGAGTTTTTCTTGTACAATTTTTACTTTTCGTTTAAAAAATTGGGACAATTTGTTCACGCATTGTAAGTCACATTTTCCTTCTTTTTTCTTTAGGAAATATTGTCGCTTTGTAAAATTCTCTTTTGTTAGAAATTCGTAAAAAATTGACCCAGGATCAATATTGCTACTTACAGTGTATCATAACATTGGGAGTTGATAACACTGGTCAATCAACTTTTTCCCTCCATTTTTAGTAATCAGCTGAGGAATTTGCTGTGAGTGTGGAAAGGTTAGATTTCTTCCTTGAAAACTGAAAATGGGTCGAAATTCAGTGAGTGTGGACGTGAAGTGACATATTATTGGAATGTGGAAGAATGACTGGAGATAAAATCTAACTTTATCCCAAAATTTATTAATCTATGTAAGTACATCCATTCTGTAGTAATTATTTTTTTACTCCACAAAATGCGATTTTTATTAAATTTTCATAACAGAAAAATTGTTATATAATCCAGAGTTTTAAAGATAGAGATATTGAGTTTGCAGTAAAATATAAAATCTTTTTTCACAGGAATTTGGTCTCTGTATAAACGTCAGAGGTTGTGACTTAAGTATAAAGACAAAAGTGAAACATCACTTTTGAAGGGTTGTGCTTAAACTTTTGTTAGCAGCTGTATAACCCGCAAGGAATAATGTAAGTAACTAGTTGAACCGTATAAAAATGGAGGGAAAGTCAAAAAGAACGTGCGATGGATTATGTTGGAGATGATGATGATGATGACGACGATGATGTATGTATGTATGTATGTATGTATGTATGTATGTATGTATGTATGTATGTATGTATGTATGTATGTATGTATGTATGTATGTATGTATGTACGTATGTATGTATGTAAGTATCTATGTATGTATTTATGTAATGTTATGTTTTATTTAACGACGCTCGCAACTGCAGAGGTTATATCAGCGTCGCCGGATGTGCCGGAATTTTGTCCCGCAGAAGTTCTTTTACATGCCAGTAAATCTACTGACTTGAGCCTGTCGCATTTAAGCACACTTGAATGCCATCGACCTGGCCCGGGATCAATTCGCAACCTTGGGCATAGAAGGCTAACGCTATATCAACTCGCCAACCAGGTCGAATGTATGTATGTATGTATGTATGTATGTATGTATGTATGTATGTATGTATGTATGTATTCACACTGCAAATGGGTATATACCCGGCGGCAGTGGTAACTAATTACAATCAATAATGACAATTAATAATAAACACAATTAACAATAAATTAATAATAATAATAATATAATAATAATAATAATAATAATAATAACAATAACACGGAGTATCCTAAATTAAATAAAACACGATCACTTAAAATAACATTTAAAGTAAATCTAATTTGTATCTTAACCCTAAGTTCGAACAAAAACCCATAAGTATGTTATGTTCATACTTGCACAAGTACCTTTCAGCACTACACTCATTTCGCTGACAACTCACTCACTGCTCTGGAACTACGGCACATTTCATTGATTCTATCCTGATTTCACTAACATTTCAAAAACATCTCACTGTTCAAATACTTTGCACTGCCGCTATAAACTATAAAGCTTCACTGACAGAAACACACTTCACTTACGCAACACACTTCATTGGCACAACACACTTCACTCTTCACTGATACAGCACACTTCTTCACTGATACAACACTTCAATAACAAAATATCAATTATATGATGATGATGATGATGATGATGATGTTGATAACGAAGTAGAGTTTGATCATTTTAATGCATGTATATTTACACGTATTGTAAATAGAATCAGGGCGCAATACAAAAGAATCGTGACTCTGGAAATGTCACGTAATTGCTACGTGAGATTGGCTATCGTAGTGTTATTTCACTTGGAAATGTCGAGAAGAGGAAAAAAAAGTCACTGTGCCGAAAAGCAGTATGTATAAAGTAATGCTTGGCATCCTTTGTGACATGATTCTCACTTGAAGTGTTTTTTATCTCATATCTAGCATGCATTTTTACTATCAAAGTTGGTAGAAAGTTAATTACCGCCTGGTTGATGAGTTTACTTGTTGTCAACTACCGCTCTGTGATGTAGTCCGGTCTTTCCTTTTGTCGGTGTAAATATAAGGTAATTAGCATTTTAAAATTAACGCCGGGCCTACGGGATTACGTGAGAATCATAAACAACAGTGATAAAAATTATGCATCGTCAGAATTTCAAGCTTACAACGCCGAGAGGAAGAAGGTTAAATATACTACAAGTCTAAAATATTGAGCCCTTTTTGGACATGAAAATGAAAGAAAGTTTATGGTTGAGTTTCACGTTATTTCCGTGTTCTGTTGAAATGAACAATTTATGTCTATGCACCTTTGTGGTCCGGAGTAATGTGGTACAACATCAATTACGCATGTTTTAACTCTTGTATGTGCCGTGCCCCAGTATTGCATTGTGTATAATGCAGACTCGAGAAGTTGTTTCGTGGTGTTCACTTTCAAGTGCCTATTACCCTAGTGTAGCGGAAAATTTAATGCCATGACGAAAAACCTGGAGTGAACACATACAAGCTTCAATCCTTTGTAAGAAAGCCTTTTACTACACAATACTGCCAGAGTATTTTTTTAGCTGCTTCCTCATCATATAAGATGAAGATGAATATAATGATTGGTGAAGATTAATATGATGACATGATTATGATAGATAGATAAACAGATACTTTTATTGTTTTAACATACATACATATGTATAGCAACGTCAAAAAACAGGATCATGCAAAAGTATTTGCCAAGTTAAGGGGTTAAGGACAGCTTACAGCAGTAAAAGTTTGGAAATATTCAACTTTTTTCCTCCATTACTGTATCTTGTACAGTAGTGGCAAAAAAAAAACCGGACCAACCCTTGTAGCTAATTTCAGAGCCTTGTTCACTCCAGAGCACGGTAGACTGGTAACTAAGACTTTCGTGGTTCGAATCCTGCCTGGGAAGGAAACTTTTTTTGTTCCTTATTCAAATTTATTCCCAATACTTTTAGCTTGCAGCGATATTTTACTACTTAATTAACTTATTATTCCCAGAACATGAATTTTACCAGCGATCGAAAAGTACTGGAAATAAATTTGAATAAGGATCAAAAAAAGTTTCCTTCCCAGGCAAGATTCGAACCACGAAAGTCTTAGTTACCAGTCTATCGTGCTATAAGTGAAGAAGGCTCTGAAATCAGCTACAAGGGTCAGTCCGGTTTTTTTTTTTTTTTGCCACTACTGTACAATAATGAAAATTAGTATGTATAAAAAACTGCCCTTCTGCTATAAGAAAAAAAAAATATATATATATATATTATTACGATTAAAAAAAATATCTATATATATATATATATATATATATATATATATATATATTTTTTTTTTTTCAAAAATTCAGTTCACTATGCTGTGAAGCTTTTCCCACACAACTCAAAAACTATCCATCATTATGTGATGAAATTTTTTTTGTGTATTTATGCTTGTCATATCTACAATATGATGCAAGATCACTTGTCTGCCTTTGATAGATTGTGTGATAAAAAATGAATTCATTTAAAAATGGTAAAATATCAGTAGTTTTCTTCTAATACAAAATAAAAAAAATATTATTTATTAAGAGCATGATATTGTAAACATGAGTTTCAGCAATAAAATAGAAGAGCGAGAACATAACAAAGTTAACAAGTCTATGAGTTATGAGGGAAACGCTTTATGACGGCACAGTGAACTGCCACCATTCTGAATTTTGAAAAAAAATTATATATATAAGGAGTTTTTTAAATCGTAAAAATATTTTTTTCATATCGCAGAAGGATAGTTTTTTTACACATACTAATTTTCATTATTGTACAAGATAAGTCATGGAGCAAAAAAAACGTTGAACATTCCCAAAACTTTTACTCCTGTAAGTTCTACCTAACCCCTTAAAATAATCTTTGATACACTACATACTACGTTCATACTATTTTCGTTTGATCAACGATTTGAATAAATCATAATTTAAATTCCTAGTTGACCTCGGTAACCTATTATACAACTTTAGAGACATATATTCAAAGTATTTTGTGTAGTTGTATACCTGCATACGTCAAGTCTGATATCATTAGGCCTATAGTTCCTCGTATGCTGTTCATGAACATTCAAGTTCATGATATTCAGTTAAATATACACCTTACACTGCAGTATGGTATATAGCGATGGAACAGTGAGAATATGACAAGTTTGAAATAAATGTTTCTGGTTGATGTCGTAGCAAAAGTAGAATTACTATGCTATATAAATGCCCAGTTGAGATTTGTATCATGTATTATAGCGTTCCAATCAGACATGAAAAAACAAACAAAATAATTGCGTGACAGCCTATGGAGGTTCGAAGCTTACAGCTCATGAATTTTGTCAAGACACTCGCGATGCGCAATAGGGGAACAACGTTTCTGTGGAGGGGGTAGGAGTAGAAGGGAAGGTCGGGCGTGTGTCCACCGAGTTCAAGGCAAAGGCTAACCCATTTCTCTATAATTCGTAAGTAGACTCGTGCGACCTCGTGCGCAGCTCTGTAGGAAGAGTGGGGGAGTGAATGGACATAATCCATGATTTGTACGTCACGCCCGCAAAGGCCAGCAAAGGGAAACGATCATCCCTTTGTAACACTCAGATGGGACAACTACATCATTATCATCTTCTGGGAAGTTTCGACGTTTAATAACTCTGATTGTGATGTTTGACTATTAAAATCTTAAATATAAGTAGGTCATATACTGCACATTCATGGTGATAAAAATAATAATATTAATAATAATGATCTATACATTTATATTTCCTCTTAGAGATACATCGGTGACATATACTGCTCATTTGTCTACAGTATGTTTACACTTGCATGTAACTCAGGCCGGATATTAAATATAATTCTTTGCTTCAACTGTAATGCAGACTCACAGACTTTCGCGGTATAGGGGAGGGAGGCAGGGTATTGTGCCTAAATCAATACTAAGAAGCTACACATTGTGAGCCTCCCTGGATATGCAAAAAATAGTTTTTTTCCTGCTTAACGGTGCTTCAGTGAAAGAAAAATGCAATAAAAAATTTGTTATATTTAAAATGTAGAATCATCTCTAAAATTTTGGTGTATCCGTTTCCTTCCACCATGTATATGGTAGATGAGGGTAATTATAAACTGGGGGTAATTGTAAACAAATGCTGTGAGAAATACAAACTGTCAATATAAACATTTTAATTCGGGGGAATATTTAAATTAACATGTTGGCTAACCTACAAAGCCGTTTGGGGCCAAATACGTGTAACTGCTTAGTTGTGAACGAATGTTTTGTAAAAGTCTACAAAAATGGTTGAGAATGAATTTTGCTTCACCTTCATTTTTGGCATTGTAAGTAAACGTACAGTGCTATTTTTTAAAGAATATATTGCTTTAATGAGTAATGTGTAGTAGTTAACATTTATTGAAATGGTTTTGAGATCTCCCATAACCACTGTTCATTAAATTATGGCGTGTTTACATTTGCCCCACAATTTTAATTGCATGGGGGTAATTGTAGACACGTTTTACTATGGTTACATTTCGTACTTTTCAGTAATCAAAGAGAGCCCCACCCAACTACACTGTAGAGCAGTGATGTCAAAGCAAGCGCATTTTTCTGACCTTGACGTTGTGCGCAGGCAGCAAGCGCTAAGTATGGAAAGAGGAAGGGTTGCGTATATGAATAAGCAACCTGTTGGATTAAGAAAACAGTGGTGCACAAACTTCAAACGGAACGTGAAATTTTATGTCGTTATTTTTATATGGCTTCTTTCTGTTTAATATTATCTATAGCCTATTGTCTGTAAAACAAAAGTACTAACTCTGATTTCTTAATATTGCACTTGTGTTTTAAATCTAAATAACATAATAGAAAGTTAAGAAAAAATATTCACTTAAATTCCATAGTAGTATAATTATACAGTACTAAGTGGATGAAACACATCATTCATAAAGAAAGTGATATTCCAAAGAAAGAGACTGAGTATGACATGATAAGTTGGAATTTATATTGATGGTATATTTAGCCTTACGAAAGTAATCACTAAACTAATCAAAACAATATTACAGTACAAAGCAAAGTTACCTAGGTACTGTATATATTTTAAGTGTAACTAATATTACATAACAAAAGTCTTACCGCATTATGCTTTTAAGGTGATATTTGTGAGCAACTATTACATTATTTCCTCGAAATCTGCTGAAAGTATAGAGCTGAAATTTTTACAACACATGAGCACGTACTGTATCTTGCTTGTGATGTAACAGTAGTTGCTTTGTTAATTCATTTCTTTACAAACAATTTCCATGCGAATATTTAAAAAATTTTCAATACACTATCTTCAATAATACGTATATACGGTATATTAGATTTACGAAAACATTCTGTAAGGCTACTAAATAAATAGGCCTATACCTGAAAATTTCACTTTTATATACGAAAAGTTTAGAAAATATTTCTTTTGAATAAAAAAATCAAACTTGTGAAAAATGAGCATTAAAATTAAAACTTACATTCTTATAATGCACTTATACTTCTCAGGCAAATATAAAAATTAACATAAGTAGATACAGTTTTAATAAGTTATCTTCCCTTTATCTATTGAATCAGTGCTGGCCAGCCCTGAATATAGCTCGACCAAGCGGCATATACCACCTCCTTCGTTGGTCTCTTTCCTTTCCGCTGTAAAGCGCTCAGGCTCTCCTGGACTCTAAAGCGCGCGCTTGCTCCTGTGGGCATCAATTGACATGCCTGCTGTAGAGGATTTAGAGAGGGTTGTCCCAGATGTGAAAAATAATAACTACAGTTATCGTGAAGCTCAGGAGAGGTACTGAGTTCCTATATCGCCATATATCATAGGTTAAAGGGACGAAATGTACCAGTGACCAAAATTGGAGTTGGAAGGAGTACAGGTCTTCTGAAACAGAACAAAAAATTATCCTCCTCTCAAATGGGTAAATGTAAACTAGGAATTAAAAGATGAAAAAAAGTCAATCTTATTATTTTAAACCTATTTTCAGGGAAAAGAAAGATCTAAAAATAACTCAATGCTTTTTGTCATGCTTACAGTTACTGAGGATTGTGTGATGTTGAAATATGTTTGAAATCAGTGAAAAGTGTTTACAATTACCCTGGTCTACCGTAGTATGATTGCGAGCATATTACTACTAATAAACATGATATGAATAAAAGTGTACGGGAAGCTATGGACCGATGATGAGTCGGTCTGCGCCGGCCATGCAAGTATATCTGATGCGCGTGTTCCGGGTCGAGAACAGAGCTGCAGTACCGATATCAGTTTGAGGATTAACTATGTGACTGCAGGCATTCGCCTCACAGTTGAAACAAATATCTCTAAAGACTCAACCAGTAGCCCCTAGGGCCCAGACAGAGACTGTGACTTATATTTTTTTTTGTTATATTTTGTGTATTAACGCTCCTGCAAAATTAGAAAATAGGCGTTCGTTTCGTCTGTGTTTAAGTCCCCTGCGCTGGCAGAGTGGTTACACCTTCAGCCTGCCACGCAGGCGGTCCGGGTTCGAGTCTCGGTAGGGCCAGGGATTTTTCATTGAAAAATCCATAGTGACACCTGTGGGGGACAAGATCGTAGTTTGGGTATTTATCGGGGTTCTCCGGTTTCAATATATGAGGGATCTACATCAGCATTTTGTCAGCATTCACCAAATGCCAACTGTGACGCTCGAAGAGGGCTGCCTAGGGACGAGTGGGGTTGCCTGCTCGAAACCCGCGTACATAACGAACCTTAGTGCAGTCAGCCGATGTGTGTTTGGGAATGCGCCTAGCTTGACAGCACAATAGATTGTAAAAGTTCGCAATGCTGGGTTATAGTGCCGCCTCCTGAAAATTCCATTTCATCATCGTTGTTATATATTTCAGGCAGAGAGTCACACAACAGCTGTGCCCAGGATCATAGTTACTTACTTACTTACTTACTTACTTGCTTGCTTTTAAGGAACCCGCAGGTTCATTGCCGCCCTCACATAAGCTCGCCATTGGTCCCTATCCTGAGCAAGATTAGTCCAGTCTCTATCATCATATCTCACCTCCCTCAAATCCATTTTAATATTATCTTCCCATCTACGTCTCGGCCTCCCGAAAGGTCTTTTTCCCTCCGGCCTCCCAACTAACACTCTATATGCATTTCTGGATTCGCCCATACGTGCTACATGCCCTGCCCATCTCAAACGTCTGGATTTAATGTTCCTAATTATGCAAGGTGAAGAATACAATGCGTGCAGTTCTGTGTTGTGTGAAATTTCTCCATTTCCCTGTAACTTTATCCCTCTTAGCTCCAAATATTTTCCTAAGCACCTTATTCTCAAACACCCTTAACCTATATTCTTCTCTCAAAGTGAGAGTCCAAGTTTCACAACCATAAAGAACAACCGGTAATATAACTGGTTTATAAATTCTAACTTTCAAATTTTTGACACCAGACTGGATGATAAAAGCTTCTCAACCGAATAATAACACGCATTTCCCTTATATTTTGTGTGTTTAATTTCCTCCCGAGTATCATTCATATTTGTTACTCTTGCTCCCAGGTATTTGAATTTTTCCACCTCTTCATAGGATAAATTTCCAATTTGTATATCTCCATTTCGTACAATATTCTCGTAACGAGACATAATCATATACTTTGTCTTTTCGGGATTTACTTCCAAACCTATCTCTTTACTTGTTTCAAGTAAAATTGTCGTATTTTCCCTAATCGTTTGTGGATTTTATCATAGAAACTAGCAATAAAATATAAATACTTTGGATTAACAAATATATCCTTAGAGGTTATGGTGGAAAACTTATTCTGAAACCTAGTAAATGCAGAGTAATTTTCATTTTAAAAAAACAGAGACGTACGGCTGTTTATGAGTAAGTAATTTCTCATATTTTCACGTTATACGTGTGATCAAGTCGCCAAGCCATGGAAGGCCGAAAGCTACATGCGTTATTATTTGTGATTTCACAGATGACTCTACTCAGGGCAATTTTAATTACTGTATATCACTCAGTCAGAAATTATTATCCGTTTTGTGCTGTTGGTTTCAATTTTAGCACAATTTTATATAATAAACTGACATATAAAAATGATTGTGTGATTTTTAGGAATCTGCTATTTTGTAACATGATATCAGAAAGTAAGAACCCTAAATTCCAGTCCATTTTCCTGATGTAGCAAATTCTTTCACATCCTAGTTGTTTTCGTCTGGTTAAGATTCAGTTGCGCTGTAATAAGTGCCTTGCATATACAGTCATAGTTTGATGTACCGGTACTGGTGCACATAATTATTCATTATAAATGACGGAATGCAATTTTATGTTGAAGCGTCTGTCATTAACCTTTTGCAGGTTCTTATCTAGTCGAAGTCTAGTGAAGTCTGCTACTATTCTGAAATAAACTTAAACACATTAAAAGGATGAACACAGCAGGATTTCTTTGACGGTTTAACCTTCAGAGCGATGTTTTGTCAGGTATTATTCCACTAATCTAATAGGAAAAGTGAGTCATCTTCAATATCAATAAGCAAACCTTGGGAAAGAAACTTGGCAAGATATGTTTTTTTTCCGTTTTACTACTTTTACTTGCATCAACGACTATGTTTTCGAGAGATTAGCACATGTAATCAATATCGTTCCAAACTTCTCTCCAGACTCTTGCAAACATATACGAGGACATCATTTTATTTTTACTTCAATTTTTATTGTACCTGAGTTTTTGAATGTACTTCACTCCTACCCCTTCTACTAATAAAGTTCAACCGTCCTCCACACAGATCCAAGGCCGCATATACAGTCATAGTAGCCTTAAGATCATAGTAAACAGTACGTTCCAAAAATATGTTCGCGTTTTCCAGTGACGAAAGAGCTTTCAGTATTGAATCATTTTCGCACAGGTACTGTCGTCCATTTGCCTATGTCGCATCTCGGTTTCCCCCACCAGCTTTTATTCGCCAGCTAGTGGCTGGGCTGTCTTAGCTCTTTTCTGAGAACATTAATTTCTGTTAGGAATTGGACGTTTGCGTTATATTATATAACTGTTTAAAATAGCTTAAATAAAAGGGCCTCGTTAAGTAATTAACTGCCACTTGATTTCCCCGCTTTCTACGACCCTGCGACATAACCACTTGGACGGACAGTAGATAGCATGTCTCAGTAATTTTAACTTTTCGGATCGGGCAGAAGTGAAGATTGAATTTACAGTACGTAAGGTACTCTTTTATAGAGCAGGTAGGCTTACAGATTTATTTCAACATGAGTTACTAGTACGAAGAACGAAACTGGTAATTGGAATTAGGTACAATAGTCTATATTGTAATAGAGCAACACTGTTAAAACTTTACAAAGCATTGGCGATCCCAACCTTGCTTAATGGGTGTGAAAGTTGGGTCTTGACTATCTCACAACAGAAGAAAATAGAGGCTGCTGAGATGAAATTTTTGAGACAGGTGGCAGGTTATAAACTCTTAGACAAAAAGAGGAATGAAGATATTAGAAAAGAATTGGAAATTCAGAGTCTAAATGAAACAATCATTGAATACAGACAAAGATGGCAAGATCATATACAAAGAATGGATGAAGATCGTATACCACAAATAATAAATAAGTATGAACCTGTAGGTAGAAGAAATGTTGGCAGGCCACGGATGAGATGGTCGGATCAGTTTTCTTGAAGACGGAACGAGCCACAAGGCTTATGCCGTGATAAGATGATGATGATGATGATGATGATGATGATGATGATGATGATGAGTCTATAGTGCGATAATATGCACTTTAGAACTGAAGCCTGTATCGAAATGAATAGCCATAATTTTAAAAAATGTGTTTAAATATCCATATTATGATTATTTTTAAATTTAACTTCATTCTCTATGGTGTACGCTAATGTGCTGTAGACAGTATAATATACACTACATAATGGATACGTCCGCATGGACAGCTTAGTTCGTGAGTAAAAACACTCATTGTTAATACTGTACTGTATTTTGATTTAACAAAAACCTAATGAAAATTACCAAACTCAAAAGCGTGATATTTCCTAGTTCACGTAAATGGATGAACTCCTATACCCAGTAGAGTGATTTGTTAGAGTTTTACGCCAGTATCATCGAACTACAGTTGTGGAAGGGGTAGCAAACTGTGTTTCCGATTTTCTAAAGGTGTAGCCAGGTTAATATTAAAAATGTTAGTAGAAATAAAATGTTGTCCCTGTATAACTGTGGGTCATCTTATTTAGTTATTTGACAGAAGATACAGTTGCCTTTCCTCTCTTGTAAGAAAGAGTACTCCAAGACGAGACTTTGTAATTAAAGGTATTTTGATCCCTAACCCTGATTCATTCCAAACAAACCAAAAGTGTCATTAAATTTATTAAATTTAGATGGCGTTGCAGGCTAAACGGTTGACGTGACATAGGAAAGACTCTCAGCGCCCATTGATTAGTAAGGTGAGCCAGGTTTTATCTGTGTTCAAGTGTTCAGACTAGAAGGCATCTCTTATCAGTTGGCAGAACGCTGGCTCGAGACAAGCGAGGTTCCGAGTTCAAATCTTGGCGGAGTTGTATTTCTGTTGTAAAAGCAAAAGTGTGAAGGTTTCTCTCGGGATTCTCTAGCTATTCCCTTGTCGTTCCACCAATTCTCTCATAATTCCCCTTTGATCAGCGTTTCTCAAACTGTGGTCCGCGGACCATCTGTGGTCCTCGAGATCTGCCCTTGTGGTCCTTCAAAAAGGTCAGAAGAAAAAAATAAAATTGAAACGAATTGCGTATCACACTATAGCTTGAATATCGCAGAGTTTGGAATGACACATGGCAATCGCCTTTCACTTTTTCTTCCAGTACTGACATTTTCTGAAATTTATTACTCTTTCTGACTACAGACTTCCCACTCTACTCTCAGCATCAAAAGAGGGATTTAAAGCACTATGAACGTGGTGTTTCTCGCCACCTTTTCCCTGCACATCAGCTGATGAGATGTGGCTAAGTATATTGGCATATCTTTCAGATGTGTTCTCAAAACTAAATAAGCTCAATCTCTCTCTACAACGTAATTCTTTGACTGTTCTCAATGCCCATGAGAAAATAAAGATGTTCGAGAGGAAACTTGGTTTGCGGGCCAGTTCCGTAAAACAGGGCATTTTTTCACTATTTCCAACCCTAGAGTCTTTTTTTTTTTTTTTTTTTTGGTTGAAAATGATTTCGTTATTGGAAAAGAATTGTGCAGTGACATACTATATGTTCGCATCTCGAAACTCTGAGGTCACAATTTGAAACTTATTTTCCAAGTAAATGTAACAAATTTTCATGGGTTCGTGATCCCTTTCATTGCGATATTGAAACTAACAAACTTTCATTGAGTGAAAGAGAACAGTTAATTGAACTCTCGAATGACACCGGACTTAAAATGAAATTCCAAGCAGAAGGTATGGTTAATTTCTGGACCTCATCACAAGTAAAAAGAGAACATAGTGAACTGTACAATGGTGCCTTACAGATTATAATTCAGTTTGCCTTTACGTATCTGTGTGAGAAAGGATTTTCATCACTAACTCTAATAAAAACAAAGTAGGCTACCGAAATCGACTCGATGCATGTGACGATCTCCGACATAAGCTTACCCAGCATACATCCAAATATGGAACAACTGTGCAAAAATAGGCAGGCTCATTCATCTCACTAATGTGAATACCAACATTTATTTATTTTGTTCAGGTAATAAGTTAAACATTATCCAAACTCTAATAGCCTTGATTTATTAAAAAACGAAAATGAATTTTTTCTGTTAACAGTAACTAAATTAGTTAATATTAATATAAAATTTAATGAATTAAATGAATTTTAATTAATTGTCTTAAAATATAAGCATATACTGGTATTAAAATATACTAAAAAATGACAAATTTGCTTTCGAAGAGAACAAGAGTAAGGTGGTCCGCGGAACTGTTCTGACTTAAAAAAGTGGTCCCCACTTCAAAATAGTTTGAGAAACGCTGCCTTAGATTATAACCTTCGTCTCGAAAAATAGAGTCCTATTTGTGTTTGCGTGACGTCGAATCGGTCGTCCGTCATAATGGCTATTCTTCGCGGTTTGTCTAAAAACTGTCAAATGGCAGTGATAGTGGATTTCAGAGGAAGTAAACCCTGAGTAAGAGGGACCTGCGCTGCCAGGTTTTGTCCTTTACTGACAGAGACATGACGACTCATGTAGATATCTGAATTACGGAAGATCACCATCAAAGTGTGATATATAGATTTTATGGAGGAGAAGATGATGTAGTGAGGCTAATGGTGGAGCCATCTTAACAGAGGAGCACAGTCGGCACGCAACTCATTCTATCACGGCTGCACACAAAGTCTGAGTGGGATGAAGTGCTTATAGATGCGCCAGATAAGCATTTGTATACTCTAGGACAGCCGTGGCGAAAATGCGATCGTGCGCCGAGCCACTTTGTAACCTGCAACGTGCATAGCACCTATGGAGGGAGGCGGACACCCGAAGGGGAAGTGAAGCAACTGTCTGACTTATTAACGGATTTTCATTTTCCTTCCGTCAAGCACTTAAATAAAATTTTATACAGTACAAGGCTACAAACTAATGTTTAGTACGTGTAACTAAGAAAGAAATGAACAAAAAAACATAGGACACATTATCACAACCTAAAATTAATTGTCTTCAGAATGTCTCTGCGACTGTTTCAAAATCAGGAATTAAGTCACTTACTGCCAGTCGTAGTTGATCACGAAGGTATTTGTCTGTCAGTCGTGATCTAAATTTGGTTTTTACTAGTTTGATTGTTGAAAATAATTTTTCACAAACGTAAGTTGTAGCGAACGTGGCTTCAACAGAGCAAGCGAAAGAACGAAGCTTCGGATATTTATTTTTTGGCAAAGGTTTGAAAGGTTCAACATTTGTCAAGTCCTTACATCTAGCTTTCATTTAACATCACATTGTAAATCTGTGAGTTTAAATTGAAGATCTAACCGCATTATTCGTACATCTGCTGAAAAAGGATCGACATACAGAGATGATGATGATGATGATGATAATAATAATAATAATAATAATAATAATAATAATAACAACAACAACAACAACACTTAACCGTTTAATGTTTCATCAGTAACATGTAGTAACTTATAATGCCGTTTTATGCTATACAACCGTTTTCCTCGTAATACTTGTGAACAAATCATACATTTGATATTCTCATCATATTGGCAGCAAAAAATGCGTCCCCCATCCTACTTGAAACTTTCGTTTTTGTAGAGGTACATGGTTTTGAGAGAGACATTGCGACGATACGCCACTCGCAGGTCAGATACAAATGCAAATGGAACGGCGTTTGACCCCAGTGAGTAAGAGGGTGAGGGTTGTGGTAGGTAGGAAGCAAGGAAAATGCATAGCTATCATTGCGAGCCACAATGCGCTCGTGAGTCACATTTTCGCCACGGCTGCTCTAGGAGAATTAACGAATTCCGCTTTCAGGTGATTGCAACTCAGAAATGAAATTATTCGCTTCTGCAGAGTAGTGGCAAAATCTAAACAATCTTAAAAGCATGCGTTCAGAAATAAACCGTTACTATTGCTGGCGACAGTGGTTTGGCGTGTGTCCTTGTGTACAATACTCAACCAGTGATCATCTGTTGCCAACACCTAGTGGAAAAAAGTGGCCACAACTGATCCCGAAAATGGCCAAAAGTGGCTAAAGTTTAAGTCGCTAAAAATGATAAGGCTAAGTATGTCAGGCACAAACACATTAAAAAAGTGTACTATTATATCGTAATAATAAGCTGAGAGAGAAGAAATTGGAGAAATAGGCAACTGTTAATTATAACTCACATAATAGAAATACACATCATCATCATCATCATCATCATCATCATCATCATCATCATCATCATCATCATCATCAACGCTGCCATCTTCCTCAACCCTTGTTTCCAACACCCTTTCAGAAGTACTAGGATCATTCTCTGACGACCTATAGGTTGCGGTTGTTCCCACAAGGCGAAGAACTTCAGAAAGAACTTCATATGAATAACAACACTACGGTGCGGCGTAATCCAAACTTGCCGTACAAAATAGCCGACAATATTTTTATTTTAATCCTGTTCCTCACTTTGTTTTTAACGATACTGACCTAACTGAAAATTCTCTACTTCAGCATTCAAATGGGGAAAATCTAACGCAGAAGTATGATTTAAAACTTTACAAAAAAACGTTTGAATTGACTGTAGGAACAGGTTGTATCCAGTCTTTTAATTCCCCACAATTCTCCCATACTTTTCGATACTTTTGAGTATATTTAGGTTTCGGCATGATTAATAATATATTTTATTAATCTCGTGAAATTTACTTAAAACACAATCACTAATTTCAAACACATCACAGCACGATACCTGAACTAAACTACCACGTAACAACTATTATTTTAAGGTTGAATGCAATGCAGTCTACATACACACATCACAACATAAATTCAGCCTTTAATGGTGTGAAATACATCATCACGTGCTCAGTGGAAAGAGAGAGGAGAAAATTCATCATTTAACCGAGGGAAGTACCGAATACCGATGAGGCAATGCGTACCCTAGTAGTATGCTGTTGTGCAATTTTGTGTAACGGTAGTGACCAATGAAAAATTCGAAGTCGAGAAATTAGATCCACGTATGCACGTAGGCTATAAGTAACAAAAATTAGATGTATCTAAAAAAAATTGAAATGGCCAGAAACAGCTAAATGAAGCACGGAAAGTAGCTAAAATGCCACAGGTGGCATTTTCAAAAAATTTGTTGCTAGATCAGTATTCGAAATGGCTAGATTTAGCCACAAAGTGGTTAAATTGGCAACACTGCCAGTGAATCTATGAATGGTATCACGTCCTAAATACACGTCACGTCAACAATCTTCCAATCACAATTGTCAGCTTTATCTGCCAAAGACTGGAGCAAAAGTAAGATATTCCACTTCAGTTTCTCATTACTTATTTCATGTCTCAGACAAAACATCTACCGAGGTCATAAGGATGTCTTTCTTACAGAAAAAAATTGAAGAAAAACTGGTGTATGTGTACCTACTACGTACCACTAGAACTTTCACTACCCGGGCTTCACACGTGCAGACTACAAAGTGCAATAAAGTAGAATCGTAGACTGACGTGTCGGAAATGGTACGCGCTTCACTGGGGTCTGGTTGTACTGTAGATGACTGCAAGACCAACGGCCATAGAGAGGGAGAGAGAGAGGCGGGGGAGATGAATGGAGAAAGAGTCACTCCATATAAAAATACGCGTATTCCGGGTTTACCATGCACGGCACAATATCCAATGGCTGGACATTTGGGTCGGCCGACTGTAGGGTGCGGCGAAAAGGGAATATTGTATTCCCAAGGGTCGTAAATATTCCAGGATTGTGTGCACACATTGGACTACAGTGCGCCTGGCGAATCTTCCCCTTTCCCTACCAGCAGTGACTGTCTAGATATCACCTGCTCTCTTTGTTCTGCTCTAACCCAATTCTCTGGCCAGCTTCCAATGTAACAACATATATCCTCAACAAAGTCTTTTGATATTTTTTTCTCAACGACATACATCAACGGTGTTCCCACTTGTATAACAGTATTTCATACTTCAAAACGAATCAAATAATTTGAAAGCTTGTTTTGCACAGCGGTATAAGACTGCACTGAAAATATTTTCGAAATTAGACTGAGATGATGGGGAAAGCAGACAAGCATTACCAACGGAAGTGGCGAGTGGCTGTTGAGCAAGGGTTTTGCGCAAAAAAGAGAATATACAAAAAATTCATGTGTAAAAACGATCATGTAGGCTAAATTACGAACGTAATATTTGACATTTTTTAACTCTTCCAGTTTTGAAACTCTATTTTTTATGTAAAAAAATTATATATTGCAAGATAATACACTTGCGAAACAATATAATCAGGAGCACAGGAAATCAGGAGCAGGAAATCAGAAGCAGTCGGAGTCTAAAATCTTTTAAGTACACTCTACTTAGAAATGTTTTTAATGAACAGAACTAGACTCTTGCGGAAGTTTCTAAATAGTCTTAAATGAACAAGTTGTTTTGTTTTCTCTTCTCTCTTCTTCTCTTTTTCTTTTCTTTTTTTTATTATCTTGATATATTACTTAATCATTCGTATTTGTATGCCATTTAGTACGACTTTGCTAATCAACATTTTATGTCTTGTTACCCACATGTATTCTCCTATTAGTATATTAACTGTATAATATATCTGAAGTGAATTAATTATCGAATTTATCTCGAGCATTTTGGGTCTTATAAATTGTGTGTGTGTGTGTGTGTGTGTGTGAGTGTGAGTGTGTATATTCCCCTTATGTTATGTAACTGATTTTGATTATGTGTAATTTTCTACTTTATTTTATATATTATGTAACTGATCTTGACTATTGTAATTTTCTACTATATTTTGTGTAATTTCTAAGATATTTTCTTTTGTGCTGTTTTGTAATCTAATTTTGTACTTCATGTATATTATTGAAACCTGGTTGAGTGGAAGAGGAGGCCTCATGGCCTTAACTCTACTATACTACTGTAAGCATATTTATAAGAAAAATTACATTGAATTAAATGTATAATTAATTAAACCTACTACTACTACTGTAAGCATATTTATAAGAAAAAATATATTGAATGAAATGTATTAACTTGATATCACGGAGAAGGAAGAGATAGGAAGGAATAAGTGGAACCGAAAGAAGTGACAACTGTTTTGTTTTCTTTTGAAATGATCAAAATTTTGAAGTTCCTAGTCAACGCCAGATTATAATGTTGCAACCTTTCTAACAAAGACATGCACATCAATACCTAGGTATATATTTAAGTAACAAACTGGGTTGGGAGGAACAAGTCACTAATACCATAAGGAAAGCCTGGAAAGCACTGCATTTCTCTATGCCTATTCTGAAGAAATCTAACCGAAGGTCAAAAGAATTAGCGTACAAAACCCTTTTTCGCTCAATTATGAAATATGGAACAGTAGGTTGCAGTCCGTACAGACAAAACCAAATCGAGTCAATAGAAAAGGTCCAACGCAAGGCAGCAAAATATGTCAAAATGGGAAAGGGACATGGTGAAGAGATAGTAAAAGACTTAGGGTGGGAATCTCTCAAATCAAGGCGACGAAAAACCAGACTCACCGCATTGTTTAAGGCACAAATGGGACACAAAGCATGAGCCGACATCAATGCTAGATTAGCAAAACCATCATACTTAGGCAGGGCAGATCATATTAGGAAGTGTAAATGTAGAAAACAAAGAACGGACGTGGCAAAATTTTCCTTTGTTAACCGCACAATAGTAGACTGGAACAGCTTACCTGCGGCAATCTTTCAGGGTGGTCCTCTCAAAATCAATACATTTAGGGAAAGGTTGAGAAGATTAGACTGAAAATGTGATTGTAGGGCAGGGTAATTCTGTGGTGTTCGGGTAAAGGGGTATAAGTCATTTTTTTTTGTCCAGGTGAAATTTTGTTCCCCAGATGAACACACAAGTTAAATTATACAAGTGGGTGTGCAAAAATCAAAGAATACAAGCTGTTGATGTGTTTTATTTGTGTAGAAAATTATTTGTAATAAGGGTTCCAAGTTTTATTTTCATTTATCTCTGAACTCATTTTTATGACTTATCTCCCTTTACCCAAACACAACAGAATTATCTAAGTTGTGTCATGTAATTAATTAAATTGATATGTAATTAATTAAGATGATATGTAATTTAGTTGATATGTAATGAAGGCAATATGTAATTAATTAAGATGATATGTAATTTAGTTGATATGTAATGAAGGCAATATGTAATTAATTAAGATGATATTTAATTAAGTTAATTTGTAATTAATTAAAGTGATATGTAATTACTTAAATTGGTAATAGTTGGGTGAAGTAGAAGTACTTATAAGTTAGGTTTACTTTTGCTTATTGTAGGCGTTATTATAGAATAGTTTTTTATTTATAATCCTAGGTTTATTGCATATATTTATTAACAGTTAGAAATAAATTTAGGTTTATTTTTTTTCTTTTATTGCTGTAATTATTGTATATTCATAATGGTATTATTGTATATTATACAGGATGTTTAAAAAATACGGGGCATAAATTCAGGTATGTATTTCCCACATGTAGACAATCAAAATAGTTCATTACAACATGTTTCCGGAAATGCTTCATTTCCGAGTTATGGCCTTCACAACATTGAAATTCACCGGAAAGTTTTTCTTTTCGCAGGTCGTTGTCATTACAGAAGATATTCAAAATGTCCACCTCCTGCTTGAATACAGAACTCACATCGATGTCTCATTGACCTGCGAACCGATCCCAAACTCCAGGAGTATTGCGTATGTCCTCAGAACATGCCACAATTCAATTCCGAAGGGATTCCAAATCAGGCACCGGAGACGAATAAACCAATGATTTTAAATGGCCCCACAAGTAGAAATCGAGAGGGTTCAGATCAGGTGAGCGTGGAGGCCAAGTAATTGGGCCACCTCTACCTATCCATCTATCAGGAAACCTTCGATAGTAGTAAGGAAATGAAGCTGACGTCAAGGGTCGGAGGGTATGGAGGGCCGGAGGGGGCGTGGCCAAATGAGGGATAGGGGAAACGGGGCGTGACCAAATGAGGGATAGGGGAAACGGGGTGTGACCAAAAGAGGGATAGGGGAAAGGGGGCGTGGTCAAAGGAGGGATAAGGGGAGCTGTTTTGTGATTGGTGAATGGGTATTTGCAAGCGAGTGGTGTGGGAAAGCGATTGACGAATGAGCATGGAGAGAATGTTGAAATGGAGTGGAGCTGTGAGAAGGAGGAGTTTTGGTTCCATGTGAAAGTGAAAGGTGTGTTACATAAGATCCAAGGCAAACCTCTCGACATGTGTTGAGGTCCGTTGTTTGTAATTCACCTTGAACCGGAACTCAATTTTGATTGGTGCATGGGGGAGGGTCTCAAATGCGATTGGTTAATGGGGTTGGAAGGGGATTGTGATTAGCGAATGAGAATGGAGACCTCATGTATGTGAGTGGTCGTAAACGGTGGTTGGGTGGGGTGATCCGCGTGTGCAATTGGATAATGGGAGAGAGATAATTTGGGGGGAGGGGAATGGGAGTGTTAAATTGCGATTTATCATTGGTATTACAACATTTGATTGATAGTGAGGAGAGGGGAGGAGTTGTGGTTGCCCCTGCGTGATAGTAATTTACCTTGAAAGAACTAGGTCACACGTGTCAAAAGGAAGGCGATGTTTCGAATATGCATGTTCCTGTAGGTCTTATTTGACACTTGTATTATTTTTTTCGACCACTGCCTGTTCCCTGGCCAGTTGAAAATAATTTTCTGTTGTGAAATATCTATGAGTATGTATTACGCAGTCGGTTTAGCCATCTGTGTGAGAGGTGAATCCCGCACGTGGAAGTGAAAGTGAGTCCTCAACTGTATGACATTGACTGTACATGGCTGTCTGAAGCACGGAACCAGTACCTGAAAGAGAAAGTGCATCACCTTGGTGGAAGTAAAATAATGCATCAAATCGAATTCAAAAAGATGAAATAGCGGAATGGTGAGTAGAAATGAATAAAATTACTCAAATATGTGGAAAAAAACTCAATTCTCACTTCAAAAATGACCTATGATTATTAGAAGTGAATAAAATGTACAACATAATAACAATGGAGAAAACTCACTTTAACAGTCACCTGGTTACTGTATTTAAAGAGGCATAAATACATAAAGTTAGCATGATTTATATTCTATCTATGGCTGGAAGTAAAATCTTTTACCTGATTCCAGACATTCGCGGAGCAGACTGTAATTTCTCACAGCAGTTGTTAAAAGTACAAAGGGATACACATAAAAAGACTTGGACTTTTCAAGATAGATTGACGCATAACCATAGTCAGAGGAAAGGTTTCATTAAGGCAGTAAAATCTTTCACCTTACTCCTTCCGCAGAAAATTAATAATAATAATAATAATAATAATAATAATAATAATAATAATAATAATAATAATAATAATAATAATAACAATAATAATAATAATAATAATAATTTTCCAAAAATAAATGGTGTTTACATTTATAATTACACGTCGTAACGCATAAATCTAACGCATGATTCTTATCAAAGTGCAAAATGCTCCATGCACCATATTGTAAGAACCTTTTAATATTTCTTTTTATTTATATGTTCAGAGAAGGTATTGAAATAATTCTACTAATGATAAGTATTAGTTTATTATGGGAATTCAAATTTTGCTCAACAAATATGTTAAATTTTAAAGCAAAGTACTCGCTTAAATGTCTCTTTAAAATGTCTTGCATTTCATCAGTGATGCATTCTCAAATATCTTTTAATTCACTCTCATGATTTGTTAGATTTAGAGCACATTCGCGGAGTAGACTGGTAATTCTCACATCAGTTGTTAAAAGTACAAAGGGATATACAGAACATGTATAATTAACCATCCTCAGACCACAAATCGTATTTTTGACATTTTTGTTTGTTTGTTTGTATGTATGTCTGTCTGTCTGTCTGTCTATGTTACCTTTTCACACAATAATGGCCGAACCAATTCGCATCGAAACTAAAAACAAGTTTATGCACAAGCACTGTAAGTTTATTACGAGTAAATAAAAGTAGATAAAATATACTATTCTTATTATTTAAAGACGCTCATGCACACAACTTCTTTTACATGGAGGTTCATAAAATCTAAGTAAATGCTCACTTGAATAATTACCTATAATTACTAGTCAATCTCCAGAATTAATAATAATAATAATAATAATAATAATAATAATAATAATAATAATGATAATAATAAAGGTGTTTTTATAGGTGCATCTAACATTGAAACATACGATTAGTTTTGTGTATTTTAATGTCACAATAAATAATATTCCCTGTTTGTTGTGCAAGACCGCCTTAAATAAATGGAATCTTTTTCGTAATACGCTGGATGGGTACAAACAGACATACCCCATTTCTTTATTTTATTTCCGTATTCAGACTACGAAGAGTAATACAAACGTGTTTCTTATAAGTGAATATAACATTGAAACATACGATTAGCTGTGTGTCTTTTAATGTTGCTATACTCTATCAGTCATCTCACGTTACAATAAGCTCAGTGATAGTATGTGAAATCTACATTACAATAATTATCGTTATGTTTAATATGGTATTTTAGTTAAATATAAAAAGAAGTCGATCAAATTCTCCCTGTTGGCTTAAAATATAAGTATTTAAATGGAAATTATTGATTTATAAATAGAATATGATACACAACCGAGAGAGTCTGAGATTCGCTTCTGGGAGATCATGGGTTCAAAGTATCTGACTGAACTTTTTCATAGTTTCCTTAGATGCATATTACTATTGAGCTCACTGGCGCGGAGTTATTTTTACAAAGGAGCAATTATATCTATATGAGTCGGGTAGAAGTGAAGATTGAATTTACAGTACGTAAGGTACTCTTTTATAGAGTAGAATTATTTCAACCTCAGTTACTAGTACGAAGGACGAAACTGGTAATTAGAATTAGATGCAATAGTCTATAGTGCGATAATATGCACATGATTTATAAATAGATTATGATACACAACCGAGAGAGTTTGAGATTCGCTTCTGGGAGATCATGGGTTCAAAGTATCTGGCTGAACTTTTTCATGGTTTCCTTAGATGCATATTACTATTGAGCTCACTGGAGCGGAGTTATTTTTACAAAGGAGCAATTTTATCCATATGAGTCGGGTAGAAGTGAAGATTGAGTTTACAGTTCGTAAGGTACTCTTTTATAGAGTAGAATTATTTCAACCTGAGTTACTAGTACGAAGGACGAAACTGGTAATTGGAATTAGATGCAATAGTCTATAGTGCGATAATATGCACAAAAGAACTGAAGACTGTATCGAAATGAAAGGTCACAATTTTAAAAAATTTCTTTAAATACCGGTATACATATTATAATTATTTTTCAATTTAACTTCATGACTGTCTATCGGGATGTTTGTTACCTTTTCACGCAATAATGGCCGAACCGATTTCTATGAACATTAAGTACACATATAACAGATTAATGAATATGGGACTGCTAATTAGATGCAATGAACTTACATTAGCCTACTGTAGAATCGTGTTTAAGCTTACATTCCAACTACTCGACTGAGAAAGAGACATGTGTGAGAGTACCACATGCCCCATGACCTTCCTTTAGATGTCTAATATGACATTGAGAGCAAGGTTCATGTATCGATACAACATTCACCGCGCTAACCATGATTGAGAAAATGGGTAGAGAAAGTAAAATAACGAACTGTTGCATTAGAGACAATTTCGAAAGCTGTAGTTAAATATAAAAAAGAAGTGGATCCGATTCTCCCTGTTGGCTTAAAATATAATCTTTAAATGGAAATTATTGAATTATAAATACGCTGTGATACACAACCGAGAGAGTTTGAGATTCGCATCCGAGAGATCATGGGTTCAAAGTTTGTGACCAACCAACCTGACTGAACTTTTTCATGGTTTCCTTAGACGCTATTTTATTCACATAAACAATGATGCAGAACCGAGAGAGTTTGAGACTCGCATTCAGGAGGTCACGGGTTCAAATTCTGTGACCGATCAATCTGACTAGTCATAAAGACAACTGCCAGATTGTGAAATTAACATGTCATGAATCATCACCGCCTTAATTACCAATACGATAAACATTAATCTTCATAGGTGAATCTAACAATGAAACATACGATTAGCTATGTGTCTTTTAATTTCGCAATATTCTACCCATATTCGTTTTCCGTGTTTCTTAAAATGATATTTATATACCTAATTCATTTGAATTTATTTTATTCACATAAACAATGATGCAGAACCAAGAGAGTTTGAGACTCGCATTCAGGAGGTCACGGGTTCATATTAAAGTAAAATAATGAATATCACTACTATTGCATTAGCGACAATTTCGAATGGAAGAGTTAAATATAAAAAAGAAGTGGATCAAATTCTCCCTGCTGGTTTAAAATATAAGTCTTTAAATGGAAATTATTTAATTATAAATAGACTGTGATACACAACCGAAAGAGTTTGAGATTCGCATCCGGGAGATCATGGGTTCAAAGTTTGTAACCAACCAACCTGACTGAACTTTTTCATGGTTTCCTTAGACTCATATTACCATTGAACTCACTGGAGCGGAGTTATTTTACAAAGGAGCAATTGTATCTGTACGAGTTGGGTAGAATTGAATATTGAATTTACAGTATGTAAGGTACTCTTTTATAGAGCTGATCAAATTCTCCCTGATGGCTTACCGACCAATCTGACTAATCATAAAGGCAACTGCCAGATTGGAAATTAACATGTCATGATTCATCACCGCCTCAATTACCAACACGATAAACATTAATTAAATCTATAATTAGTTACTGCTGAGGATGAACATTAAGGTATGTGATTAAAAATTAATTATTTATTATTAAGAGTTAAGAATGTCAACGTACTCGTAGATGAAACAAATAATTGCGGACTAAAGCAAAGAGATGCCTTTACTTTTTAACTTTGCTTTAGAATTAGCCATTAGGAAAGTTAAGGATAACAGAGAGGGTTTGGAATTGAATGGGTTACATCAGCTGCTTGTCTATGCAGATGATGTGAATACGAGTATGTTAGGCGAAAGATCACAAACGATTAGGGAAAACACGGACATTTTACTTGAAGCATCCGAAGAAACTAGTTTGATTAATTAAAATGTGTCTCAGTGAAACGTAAGGAGGCAGAAGCTTTCCTCTTCCTAAAAGAGATCCTAAAACCAATGACGTCAACAATAAAGGAAATCATAAAATAGCGATTTCTTTTATTAAATCCGTTTCCTAAAAGTGATCCTAATACCAGTGACATCAGCAACATGAAATGGCGATTTCCCTCATTAAAACCGTTTCCTAAAGGAGATCCTAAGACCAGTGACGTCAACAATAAAGAAAATCATGAAATAGCCGAAACATGTCACTTTTCAGATTTACAGCAGTTGTTTAAATCTTTGAAAATTCCTTCTGTAAATTTTTTAGTGACATAAACCCTTTTTGCCACCGATCAGAGAAATAGATTTTGGAAGGATGTGGGTCGATGACCCTTTTCTGAAACTGGAAAATCATGAAATAGCCTACACATGTCACTTTTCGGATTTATAGCAATGTCAGTCAGAGTGACATAAGCCCTTTTCTCCCCCCCCCCACCAGAGAATTAGACCTTGAAGGATGTGGGTGGATGACTCTTTTCTGAAACTGATACTATCCAAGTATTTGTCTAGAGGGACTTGGGATTTTTCGGCAACTAAAACCGCTCCTCACACCTTCTGGAAAGTCAATTTTTAATAAGTCAGTAATGTATATTAAAAGTAAAATAGGGTCAATTGAATTTAGTATTCTGAAGAAACTAGTTCGATTAATTAACATGTGTCTCAGTGAAACGTACAGCAGGTTGAAGATTTCCTCTTCCTAAACGAAATCCTAAAACCAGTTATTTCAACAATAAAGAAAATAATTAAATGACGATTTCTTTCATTAAATCAGTTTCCTAAAACCAGTGATGCCAAAAACATGAAATAGCGATTTCCTTCATTAAATCCGTTTCCTAAAGAGCTTAATCATTTCTGGTAAACAGTCTGGAGCTGATGCACTATCTTCCAGACGAATGTATTCATTGTAATGCTTTGGGGAATAACACCATTTTACACAGGCTCATCAAATCCTTGTACAGCTGAGTAGGAAATTGCAAGAAGTGCTGATAAGTATGACTAGATTGTAGGTTGTGTCTAATGGACCTTTTCATATTCAACACTATGGAATCCTCACCTGCAAAAGTGAGATAGGTTGACTTTCATGACAACAGTTCGGGGTGTTTGTTACCTTTTCACGCTATAATGGCTGAACCGATTTCTATGAACATTGGAATATAAATTCGGTTAGTTTTAACTTACATTTTAGGCTATATGACATTCAAAATATTTTTGGGGGAGGGGGAATTATAAGGAGGTATCAAGTAAATAAATCGAAATATCTCGCTTTTTATTGATTTTCATGAAAAATGTTACACAACAAAAGTGTCTCTGACCGATAAGTCTTATTGCAAGCAAAATTGTGATAGGACTTATATTTAACAATACGTTTAACAAACACCATTTCAGACTAATAGGCTATAATGACTTGTCTATTTAAGGCGGTTTTGCACAACAAACGGAGAATATTATTCATTTAACACCACTGTTATATGGATACAAATTAAACTGAACCTAGTCATTGTAGATTGGGGATGGGGATGTACTTGGTAAAAGAAAATAGTAACAAAATAACATGCAGTGAGTATTCAAATACATTTTCAATTAATGAATTCCAATTGTGATGATGTTTTCACCAAAATTGAAGAACTTTTACATTTTGGAAGGTACATTCAACATTGTCTCTGCAGTGATAGAATCACATGTTTCTTTTTTTTTAATGCCTTTCTTTAACGTAAATAAATTAGGACAGTCCATTTATTCCTAATTATACACATAACTGGTGATAAATTGTTCCAATAATTATTTCCTTTCCACACCCTTTATATAAACACACTGAATCAGCATCACTGTAATTAACATAACCAATACGATTAATTTCATGGTGCCAAGTGACGGGGTGGTTTCAGCAGAAAACAGCATCCTTGTTGCAAATTCCCGTGGAGACAGTGAGTTCTTTTATCCAAGCTTCTTGGAAACCTTGTACATCACTTATCATAATGGACGTCCTGAAACAAAATACAAGCGGTGTAGAATGATACCCATTGTAAATTGTATAATGTCACAGAAAAAAAAGTAAACACATACATTTTTAAACATATGATGTGAGTAAAAGCACTTTATACATAATCCAATAAGACACTTTGAACATTGTGTTCGAACAATGCTTTTACACCCTTTTTGGGTACATTTGCGAAAATGGCATTCTTGTGACATATACGCAACAACTTGTCGAAGCTGTGATATATATGGAACAACTTGTCGAAAATTTGACATACATGCAACGACATGTTGAAAATGTGACATGTATGCAACGACATGTCGAAAATGTGACTTATATGCAACGACTTGTTGAAAATGTGACATGTATGCAACGACATGTCGAAAATGTGACTTATACGCAACGACATGTCGAAAATGTAACTTATATGCAACGACAAGTCGAAAGTGTGACTTATATGCAACCAGAATAACGAGAATACGATTTTCGACGAGAAATACGAGAATACGTTGCATATAAGTCACACTTTCGACTTGTCGTTGCATATAAGTTACATTTTCGACATGTCGTTGCGTATAAGTCACATTTTCGACATGTCGTTGCATACATGTCACATTTTCAACAATTCGTTGCATATAAGTCACATTTTCGACATGTCGTTGCATACATGTCACATTTTCAACATGTCGTTGCATGTATGTCAAATTTTCGACAAGTTGTTCCATATATATCACAGCTTCGACAAGTTGTTGCGTATATGTCACAAGAATGCCATTTTCGCAAATGTACCCAAAAAGGGTGTAAAAGCATTGTTCGAACACAATGTTCAAAGTGTCTTATTGGATTATGTATAAAGTGCTTTTACTCACATCATATGTTTAAAAATGTATGTGTTTACTTTTTTTTCTGTGACATTATACAATTTACAATGGGTATCATTCTACACCGCTTGTATTTTGTTTCAGGACGTCCATTATGATAAGTGATGTACAAGGTTTCCAAGAAGCTTGGATAAAAGAACTCACTGTCTCCACGGGAATTTGCAACAAGGATGCTGTTTTCTGCTGAAACCACCCCGTCACTTGGCACCATGAAATTAATCGTATTGGTTATGTTAATTACAGTGATGCTGATTCAGTGTGTTTATATAAAGGGTGTGGAAAGGAAATAATTATTGGAACAATTTATCACCAGTTATGTGTATAATTAGGAATAAATGGACTGTCCTAATTTATTTACGTTAAAGAAAGGCATTAAAAAAAAAGAAACATGTGATTCTATCACTGCAGAGACAATGTTGAATGTACCTTCCAAAATGTAAAAGTTCTTCAATTTTGGTGAAAACATCATCACAATTGGAATTCATTAATTGAAAATGTATTTGAATACTCACTGCATGTTATTTTGTTACTATTTTCTTTTACCAAGTACATCCCCATCCCCAATCTACAATGACTAGGTTCAGTTTAATTTGTATCCATATAACAGTGGTGTTAAATGAATAATATTCTCCGTTTGTTGTGCAAAACCGCCTTAAATAGACAAGTCATTATAGCCTATTAGTCTGAAATGGTGTTTGTTAAACGTATTGTTAAATATAAGTCCTATCACAATTTTGCTTGCAATAAGACTTATCGGTCAGAGACACTTTTGTTGTGTAACATTTTTCATGAAAATCAATAAAAAGCGAGATATTTCGATTTATTTACTTGATACCTCCTTATAATTCCCCCTCCCCCAAAAATATTTTGAATGTCATATAGCCTAAAATGTAAGTTAAAACTAACCGAATTTATATTCCAATGTTCATAGAAATCGGTTCAGCCATTATAGCGTGAAAAGGTAACAAACACCCCGAACTGTTGTCATGAAAGTCAACCTATCTCACTTTTGCAGGTGAGGATTCCATAGTGTTGAATATGAAAAGGTCCATTAGACACAACCTGCAATCTAGTCATACTTATCAGCACTTCTTGCAATTTCCTACTCAGCTGTACAAGGATTTGATGAGCCTGTGTAAAATGGTGTTATTCCCCAAAGCATTACAATGAATACATTCGTCTGGAAGATAGTGCATCAGCTCCAGACTGTTTACCAGAAATGATTAAGCTCTTTAGGAAACGGATTTAATGAAGGAAATCGCTATTTCATGTTTTTGGCATCACTGGTTTTAGGAAACTGATTTAATGAAAGAAATCGTCATTTAATTATTTTCTTTATTGTTGAAATAACTGGTTTTAGGATTTCGTTTAGGAAGAGGAAATCTTCAACCTGCTGTACGTTTCACTGAGACACATGTTAATTAATCGAACTAGTTTCTTCAGAATACTAAATTCAATTGACCCTATTTTACTTTTAATATACATTACTGACTTATTAAAAATTGACTTTCCAGAAGGTGTGAGGAGCGGTTTTAGTTGCCGAAAAATCCCAAGTCCCTCTAGACAAATACTTGGATAGTATCAGTTTCAGAAAAGAGTCATCCACCCACATCCTTCAAGGTCTAATTCTCTGGTGGGGGGGGGAGAAAAGGGCTTATGTCACTCTGACTGACATTGCTATAAATCCGAAAAGTGACATGTGTAGGCTATTTCATGATTTTCCAGTTTCAGAAAAGGGTCATCGACCCACATCCTTCCAAAATCTATTTCTCTGATCGGTGGCAAAAAGGGTTTATGTCACTAAAAAATTTACAGAAGGAATTTTCAAAGATTTAAACAACTGCTGTAAATCTGAAAAGTGACATGTTTCGGCTATTTCATGATTTTCTTTATTGTTGACGTCACTGGTCTTAGGATCTCCTTTAGGAAACGGTTTTAATGAGGGAAATCGCCATTTCATGTTGCTGATGTCACTGGTATTAGGATCACTTTTAGGAAACGGATTTAATAAAAGAAATCGCTATTTTATGATTTCCTTTATTGTTGACGTCATTGGTTTTAGGATCTCTTTTAGGAAGAGGAAAGCTTCTGCCTCCTTACGTTTCACTGAGACACATTTTAATTAATCAAACTAGTTTCTTCGGATGCTTCAAGTAAAATGTCCGTGTTTTCCCTAATCGTTTGTGATCTTTCGCCTAACATACTCGTATTCACATCATCTGCATAAACAAGCAGCTGATGTAACCCATTCAATTCCAAACCCTCTCTGTTATCCTTAACTTTCCTAATGGCTAATTCTAAAGCAAAGTTAAAAAGTAAAGGCATCTCTTTGCTTTAGTCCGCAATTATTTGTTTCATCTACGAGTACGTTGACATTCTTAACTCTTAATAATAAATAATTAATTTTTAATCACATACCTTAATGTTCATCCTCAGCAGTAACTAATTATAGATTTAATTAATGTTTATCGTGTTGGTAATTGAGGCGGTGATGAATCATGACATGTTAATTTCCAATCTGGCAGTTGCCTTTATGATTAGTCAGATTGGTCGGTAAGCCATCAGGGAGAATTTGATCAGCTCTATAAAAGAGTACCTTACATACTGTAAATTCAATATTCAATTCTACCCAACTCGTACAGATACAATTGCTCCTTTGTAAAATAACTCCGCTCCAGTGAGTTCAATGGTAATATGAGTCTAAGGAAACCATGAAAAAGTTCAGTCAGGTTGGTTGGTTACAAACTTTGAACCCATGATCTCCCGGATGCGAATCTCAAACTCTTTCGGTTGTGTATCACAGTCTATTTATAATTAAATAATTTCCATTTAAAGACTTATATTTTAAACCAGCAGGGAGAATTTGATCCACTTCTTTTTTATATTTAACTCTTCCATTCGAAATTGTCGCTAATGCAATAGTAGTGATATTCATTATTTTACTTTAATATGAACCCGTGACCTCCTGAATGCGAGTCTCAAACTCTCTTGGTTCTGCATCATTGTTTATGTGAATAAAATAAATTCAAATGAATTAGGTATATAAATATCATTTTAAGAAACACGGAAAACGAATATGGGTAGAATATTGCGAAATTAAAAGACACATAGCTAATCGTATGTTTCATTGTTAGATTCACCTATGAAGATTAATGTTTATCGTATTGGTAATTAAGGCGGTGATGATTCATGACATGTTAATTTCACAATCTGGCAGTTGTCTTTATGACTAGTCAGATTGATCGGTCACAGAATTTGAACCCGTGACCTCCTGAATGCGAGTCTCAAACTCTCTCGGTTCTGCATCATTGTTTATGTGAATAAAATAGCGTCTAAGGAAACCATGAAAAAGTTCAGTCAGGTTGGTTGGTCACAAACTTTGAACCCATGATCTCTCGGATGCGAATCTCAAACTCTCTCGGTTGTGTATCACAGCGTATTTATAATTCAATAATTTCCATTTAAAGATTATATTTTAAGCCAACAGGGAGAATCGGATCCACTTCTTTTTTATATTTAACTACAGCTTTCGAAATTGTCTCTAATGCAACAGTTCGTTATTTTACTTTCTCTACCCATTTTCTCAATCATGGTTAGCGCGGTGAATGTTGTATCGATACATGAACCTTGCTCTCAATGTCATATTAGACATCTAAAGGAAGGTCATGGGGCATGTGGTACTCTCACACATGTCTCTTTCTCAGTCGAGTAGTTGGAATGTAAGCTTAAACACGATTCTACAGTAGGCTAATGTAAGTTCATTGCATCTAATTAGCAGTCCCATATTCATTAATCTGTTATATGTGTACTTAATGTTCATAGAAATCGGTTCGGCCATTATTGCGTGAAAAGGTAACAAACATCCCGATAGACAGTCATGAAGTTAAATTGAAAAATAATTATAATATGTATACCGGTATTTAAAGAAATTTTTTAAAATTGTGACCTTTCATTTCGATACAGTCTTCAGTTCTTTTGTGCATATTATCGCACTATAGACTATTGCATCTAATTCCAATTACCAGTTTCGTCCTTCGTACTAGTAACTCAGGTTGAAATAATTCTACTCTATAAAAGAGTACCTTACGAACTGTAAACTCAATCTTCACTTCTACCCGACTCATATGGATAAAATTGCTCCTTTGTAAAAATAACTCCGCTCCAGTGAGCTCAATAGTAATATGCATCTAAGGAAACCATGAAAAAGTTCAGCCAGATACTTTGAACCCATGATCTCCCAGAAGCGAATCTCAAACTCTCTCGGTTGTGTATCATAATCTATTTATAAATCATGTGCATATTATCGCACTATAGACTATTGCATCTAATTCTAATTACCAGTTTCGTCCTTCGTACTAGTAACTGAGGTTGAAATAATTCTACTCTATAAAAGAGTACCTTACGTACTGTAAATTCAATCTTCACTTCTACCCGACTCATATAGATATAATTGCTCCTTTGTAAAAATAACTCCGCGCCAGTGAGCTCAATAGTAATATGCATCTAAGGAAACTATGAAAAAGTTCAGTCAGATACTTTGAACCCATGATCTCCCAGAAGCGAATCTCAGACTCTCTCGGTTGTGTATCATATTCTATTTATAAATCAATAATTTCCATTTAAATACTTATATTTTAAGCCAACAGGGAGAATTTGATCGACTTCTTTTTATATTTAACTAAAATACCATATTAAACATAACGATAATTATTGTAATGTAGATTTCACATACTATCACTGAGCTTATTGTAACGTGAGATGACTGATAGAGTATAGCAACATTAAAAGACACACAGCTAATCGTATGTTTCAATGTTATATTCACTTATAAGAAACACGTTTGTATTACTCTTCGTAGTCTGAATACGGAAATAAAATAAAGAAATGGGGTATGTCTGTTTGTACCCATCCAGCGTATTACGAAAAAGATTCCATTTATTTAAGGCGGTCTTGCACAACAAACAGGGAATATTATTTATTGTGACATTAAAATACACAAAACTAATCGTATGTTTCAATGTTAGATGCACCTATAAAAACACCTTTATTATTATCATTATTATTATTATTATTATTATTATTATTATTATTATTATTATTATTAATTCTGGAGATTGACTAGTAATTATAGGTAATTATTCAAGTGAGCATTTACTTAGATTTTATGAACCTCCATGTAAAAGAAGTTGTGTGCATGAGCGTCTTTAAATAATAAGAATAGTATATTTTATCTACTTTTATTTACTCGTAATAAACTTACAGTGCTTGTGCATAAACTTGTTTTTAGTTTCGATGCGAATTGGTTCGGCCATTATTGTGTGAAAAGGTAACATAGACAGACAGACAGACAGACATACATACAAACAAACAAACAAAAATGTCAAAAATACGATTTGTGGTCTGAGGATGGTTAATTATACATGTTCTGTATATCCCTTTGTACTTTTAACAACTGATGTGAGAATTACCAGTCTACTCCGCGAATGTGCTCTAAATCTAACAAATCATGAGAGTGAATTAAAAGATATTTGAGAATGCATCACTGATGAAATGCAAGACATTTTAAAGAGACATTTAAGCGAGTACTTTGCTTTAAAATTTAACATATTTGTTGAGCAAAATTTGAATTCCCATAATAAACTAATACTTATCATTAGTAGAATTATTTCAATACCTTCTCTGAACATATAAATAAAAAGAAATATTAAAAGGTTCTTACAATATGGTGCATGGAGCATTTTGCACTTTGATAAGAATCATGCGTTAGATTTATGCGTTACGACGTGTAATTATAAATGTAAACACCATTTATTTTTGGAAAATTATTATTATTATTATTATTATTGTTATTATTATTATTATTATTATTATTATTATTATTATTATTATTATTATTATTAAATTTTCTGCGGAAGGAGTAAGGTGAAAGATTTTACTGCCTTAATGAAACCTTTCCTCTGACTATGGTTATGCGTCAATCTATCTTGAAAAGTCCAAGTCTTTTTATGTGTATCCCTTTGTACTTTTAACAACTGCTGTGAGAAATTACAGTCTGCTCCGCGAATGTCTGGAATCAGGTAAAAGATTTTACTTCCAGCCATAGATAGAATATAAATCATGCTAACTTTATGTATTTATGCCTCTTTAAATACAGTAACCAGGTGACTGTTAAAGTGAGTTTTCTCCATTGTTATTATGTTGTACATTTTATTCACTTCTAATAATCATAGGTCATTTTTGAAGTGAGAATTGAGTTTTTTTCCACATATTTGAGTAATTTTATTCATTTCTACTCACCATTCCGCTATTTCATCTTTTTGAATTCGATTTGATGCATTATTTTACTTCCACCAAGGTGATGCACTTTCTCTTTCAGGTACTGGTTCCGTGCTTCAGACAGCCATGTACAGTCAATGTCATACAGTTGAGGACTCACTTTCACTTCCACGTGCGGGATTCACCTCTCACACAGATGGCTAAACCGACTGCGTAATACATACTCATAGATATTTCACAACAGAAAATTATTTTCAACTGGCCAGGGAACAGGCAGTGGTCGAAAAAAATAATACAAGTGTCAAATAAGACCTACAGGAACATGCATATTCGAAACATCGCCTTCCTTTTGACACGTGTGACCTAGTTCTTTCAAGGTAAATTACTATCACGCAGGGGCAACCACAACTCCTCCCCTCTCCTCACTATCAATCAAATGTTGTAATACCAATGATAAATCGCAATTTAACACTCCCATTCCCCTCCCCCCAAATTATCTCTCTCCCATTATCCAATTGCACACGCGGATCACCCCACCCAACCACCGTTTACGACCACTCACATACATGAGGTCTCCATTCTCATTCGCTAATCACAATCCCCTTCCAACCCCATTAACCAATCGCATTTGAGACCCTCCCCCATGCACCAATCAAAATTGAGTTCCGGTTCAAGGTGAATTACAAACAACGGACCTCAACACATGTCGAGAGGTTTGCCTTGGATCTTATGTAACACACCTTTCACTTTCACATGGAACCAAAACTCCTCCTTCTCACAGCTCCACTCCATTTCAACATTCTCTCCATGCTCATTCGTCAATCGCTTTCCCACACCACTCGCTTGCAAATACCCATTCACCAATCACAAAACAGCTCCCCTTATCCCTCCTTTGACCACGCCCCCTTTCCCCTATCCCTCTTTTGGTCACACCCCGTTTCCCCTATCCCTCATTTGGTCACGCCCCGTTTCCCCTATCCCTCATTTGGCCACGCCCCCTCCGGCCCTCCATACCCTCCGACCCTTGACGTCAGCTTCATTTCCTTACTACTTTCGATCCAAGTACCGGCGAGCCGTACGACTGAAGTGTGCAGGAGAGCCATCATGCAAGAAGTGAATGTATTGACGATTGATCAGTGGAGTGTCTTCTAAAACATGAGGTAGCCTATGGTGTTTTCCAGGAAGTTTGTGTACGCCTGCCCCGTAAGTCTGTTTACAAGTACATGGGGTCCAACTAATCGATCACCAATGATACCGGCCCACATGTTGAGGGAGAACCGCACCTGGTGATGAGATGGAACAGTTGCACGTCGGTTTTCATACGCCCATACATGCTGATTGTGGAAATTTGTTATGCCATCTCGTGTGAACTGTGCTTCATCTGTAAATAATATTAAGGCAGGAGATTTCGGATTTACACCACACTGCTGCAAGAACCACTGACAGAACCTAACTCGTGCAGGGTAATCTGCTGGTGACAGGGCCTGTAAACGTTGCAAATGATAAGGATACAATTGATACTCTTTCAACAGTCTCCAGACAGTCGTATGAGGAACATTGACTTGCAACGCTACCCTTCGTGTGCTGATAGAAGGAGTCATGTTCACAGCCTCCAGAATCTCCTCCTGTACTTCTGGAGTTGTAGATCTTGGTCGTCCCGTCCCCTTCCCAAACCAGGAGAGTTAAATTTTCCATACTCGCACAGACGGTAATGGAGACGTACAAATGTCTTCCGATTTGGACATTGTCGCTGTGGGTACTTCTCCTGGTACAAACGACGAGCCAGCGCAGCATTGCCGTCCGCCTTACCGTACATGAAGTGTATCTCTGCCAGCTCTTGATTTGAATACATGTCGCACAGTCTAACGCCTACACAACACTGAATGTAACCTTCGCCTCGGAATGAACTGTCAGAGTGCCCTCTTAATGTCTCCTTTGACGGCAACGACCTGCGGAAAGAAAAACGTTCCGGTGAATTTCAATGTTGTGAAGGCCATAACTCGGAAATAAAGCATTTCCGGACACATGTTGTAATGAACTATTTTGATTGTCTACATGTGGGAATTACATACCTGAAATTATGTCCCGTATTTTTTAAACACCCTGTATATCACTTCCACCGGGTGTATACCCAATTGTAGTGTTAATACATACATACATACATACATACATACATACATACATACATACATACATACATACATACATACATACATACATCTTAGTTTTCAAAATGATTAGCAATAGTATTGAATTTTTTAATTTGTAAATAGAAAAACGGAATAGGTAATAAAATAATGTTGTACAAAGTATTTTAAAGATTCAACAGTAGCATAGATGTTAACATGCTGTAAATAATAAATTTAGGGAAAGTAGAATAGGCTAGTAATAATGTTTTTGAAATTACATTTGAAATGATACATATGAATATATACCCGAAATGAGCATATATGCTCGAATGTGTATGCATTGTATTCGGAAGAGTTAGCAATATTGTAATGTGTAGTCTATTAGCATGTAGTATTGCATTTTTGTAATGGAACATGCTTGTAAAGAAGGGTAAAAAATACATACATACATACATACATACATACATACATACATACATACATACATACATACATACATACATAAGACTTGGTCATAGTAAGAATATAGTCGATATAAGGATTGGAAAGGAAGCGGGAGTAGGTCTACATATAGAAAAACTGTCTATCCCTACATCATCTTCTTTTCACCACAATTCATCTTTAACACTATGAAATTTGAATTCGATTATCCGAATTACAAAATGCAGTACGGTACACTCTTAAATTCTTTCTAAATGCTATTAGCTTTAGTTTCCCGGAGAGGAAAACAGACAACCAGAACCGACAGAAGTGATAAGTGGCTGTTGGACACGGGTTGTGTACAAGAAAGAGAAGAAACATGGCATAAAACACGTGTGTACACAGCGACACAGATAACTGCGTGTTACAAAACACAAAGTAAATTACCGATACACAATGTCACATAACTTAACAGGGATAAATGCAAAACGCATTATCAGGGGCCAGTGAATGCACATTATAAAGAACACGGAAACAGCGGGAGATCGGAGGGGAGGACACAGGAACGTTATGAAAGAGAAGTGCGTACTATGTATGCAGTGCACACAAAATATTAATAGGAGAATGGTGTTTATATATAACGCAAAAAACACGAGTCTGCAGAGAATGCAATTCGAGTATGTCCTCATAAAGTATTCCTTGATGTGGCAAAGTGTTAGAAACTGGACATTCAAATATTGAAAATTTGTTTCAGAAGAGGAAGTAATGATGTTACATTATTATTTCAATTGGAACATATTTTTATTTGAAAAGCGGTGCACTATAAGACTTACAAACTACATTCATAAACTCAAAGGCCTGCTCTCGTTTCGGGATTTTCTGCTGACATTGATGAAATTGTAATAGATTACGACTATGTTGCATTCTGACTACGTAATATTGCCAGATTTAATTCTGAATATGTTCCGTGATTTAATTTAAGATTTCTCATTGTGTGACGTGAAAAATATTTATAAAATATTATGTCGAGACGTTCTTTTTATTGCCTTGTAATGCTGTTGATGTCCGATATTCACCACCGCATACGAATGCTTTTTTGTATTAGATATCTCAAAATTTGATTCCTATTTTTTTATTTCTTTAATTGCTTCTTCCATAATCTTGTACAAGAATATTTGATTTCCTTTGTTTTCTGACTTGTCAAAATAGTTAGGCTTAATTCTTCCTTTATATAACTTAACTACTTAATTCATTCCTATCTTGACCCTCGCAGGTAACATATTATTTATCAGACATTAAAATTGTCAGTTTAATGATTTTTCATATCCCGAAGAAAAACTACAACTAAACTGTAATCTTCTGAGTCAAAGAATAACTTCCAATACAGAGTACGGAATTTAGAAAATTTAATACATTGGGTGACATAGAGATAAAAAGTAGAATAACATCGGCTTAGAAGGCGTTCTGGAATTTAAAATTCATATTGCTGGACAAAGCAATCAGCCGCAAACTAAGGTTTGAGACTCTAGAGACCTGCATCCTACCAGTAATCCTATACGGGTGTCAGACATGGGCTCTGTTTACGAAGCAATATGCAGCGATCCGAACTTTCCAGAGAAAGATGCAGAGGAAAATATTAGGAGTCACGCTAAAAGACAAGCTCCCTAACGACAGTCTACAAAAACTGGCCAACACATCCGATGCAACAGAACGTGCCATGATGACGAAGTGGAAGTGGGGGGGGGGGCACGTGACAAGAATGGAGCACTCAAGATGGACGCACGCGACCACCATGTGGGACCCATGCATCGGAAGAAGGAACCAGGGAAGACCACGACTCAGACGGGCGGATACGATTGTGAAGACGACAGGCAAACAGTGGTCAAGAAAAGCAAGGGACAGAGCTCAGTGGAAAGAACTAGGACTAATACGAACTAGAAATAGTTAGGAATGTTGCAGTGTATAGTGTTAATAGTTACAATGACGACTAGTGCTAGGTAGTATACATTAGTTTTAAAGGTATACAGACCGACAAAGTGAAATCTCGCCTGGAATGGCTCACCAGGCGAGTAATAACGAGCCACCCATTTTATAGGAGGCTATTGCCCTTCACGGGACATAATGGCTAAAATCCATTTATTCATTCATGCATTCATTCATCCATCCATTCATTCATTCATTCATTCATTCATTCATTCATTCATTCATTCATTCATTCAATACATTGGGTATATAGGCTTCTTCTTAGTGAACATCCCCCTCTTCGTAATAAGTTATAAATTAACGAAAATGCCTTTGTACTTTCCAACATATATAAAGTAAACTATTCCACTCATTCGGTTACTATAAATATAAATAAACTAATGAACAAGTATATTTAAGTCATCTAGAATCAAACTGCACTTTCTCTAAATTATGATATATGGGATTAAGGTATGTTTCAGTGCAGAGTTTTGTAGGTAATGTGATAAACTGCTCGTTTGAAGTTAAACTGGAGTTTATTTACCTTTACTTTAGTATAAAATCACTATGTGGTATCTAACTGCTCTAGTTTTACGTATTTTCTGGCAAATCAGATTTTTTGATAAAGTGCAGTTTGATTTTAGGAATCTCATTTTTAAGCAATATAATAAATTTATATTTGAAGCAGTACTTAGTTACAGTATTTAGATATACTTCGGTACATTAGAAAATATGTAAATAACTTGCTTTAGTTTTAGTATTACAAAGAGGGGGATGTCCGCTAAGATGATGCCTATAACCCAATGGTACTTTATAAATTCCGGACGCTCTAAATGCAGTGATGCAGTGTAAGGAACGGAAACATTTGTTCTCAGCAGTGCTGCGAGACAAGCTTATTTTTTAAATTACAAGTGTAATACCTGTAGGTAGCTAGGTCTCGGCTAGGCTTGGTTTTACTTCACTTTACTTTACTCTTCAAAATTATATAAAGTTCCTTCAATGAAAAACTGATTAGGACGAGTAACCAACAGGCTTGGAGATCACATAGATTCTTCCTCACAGCTCAAAATTATATTCTATCGACGCGCAATCACGTAAAATTTTTTAATCTTTCACCATTGGGTATATTGGGTATATCTATTCTGCTTTATATAATGGAATTCATGAATATCACATAAAATACAGTACAATATTAAAGAAATATATGCAGAAATAAATGATACAAAGGCTTATATTGTGGTTTCGTAAGAGGAATACACGGGGATTTTACTGGAAGCAAGTAAAGAGATAGGTTTGGAAGTATATCCTGAAAAGACAAAGTATATGATTATGTCTCGTGACGAGAATATTGTACGAAATGGAAATATAAAAATGGAGATTTATCTTTTGAAGATTTGGAGAAGTTCAAATATCTTGGAGCAACAGTAAGAAATATAAATGATACTCGGGAGGAAATTAAACACTGAATAAATATGGGAAATGCCTGTTATTATTCGGTTGAGAAGCTCTTATCATCCAGTCTGCTGTCAAAAAATCTGAAACTTAGAATTTATAAAACAGTTATATTACCGGCTGTTCTTTATGGTTGTTAAACTTGGACTCTCACTTTGAGAGAGGAACATAAGTTAAGGGTTTTTGAGAATTAGGTTCTCAGGAATATATTTGGGGCTACGAGGGATGAAGTTACAGGAGAATGGAGGAAGTTACAGAACACAGAACTGCACGCATTGTATTCTTCACCTGACATAATTAAGAACATTAAATCCAGACGTTTGAGATGGGCAGGGCATGTAGCACGTATGGCCGAATCCAGAAATGCATATAGACTGTTAATTGGGAGGCCGGAGGGAAAAAGACCTTTAGGGAGGCCTAGACGTAGATGGGAAGATAATATTAAAATGGATTTAAGGAAGGTGGGATATGATGATAGAGAATGGATTAAACTTGCTCAGGATAGGGACCGATGGCGGGCTTATGTGAGGGCGGCAATGAACTTCCGGGTTCCTTAAAAGCCAGTAAGTAAGTATGCTATCGTATTTATTACTATAACAATGCAATCATTCAGGTTTCTTTGAATTCCATATTACTTTTCTTTGTCTTAATCGTTCATTGGGTAATTCTTTTTTAAATAATACCGCATGTTTATCCCTTTATTCCCTGAAATTTTGAAACATGTTTTAATAGGCTTTTCTTCCTTCATTTTAAAAATGTTTTGTTTAAATCGTGACTTTTAGTTATGTCATAATGTGTGTGTTGATATGAGATTTTTCAGTCTAAGTAATTAAAACTGTCATCCCCCTAACAACTATGACAAAATATAGTAAATGTACACATATGAAACACTTCCTGTTATTAGTACTGCGAACATAAAGAAAGCCTATCTATATGAAAGAAAAATAAGGTAATACTGTCGTCAGCAACAAAAACTCTTTGGGATATTTCAGCTCCATTTCGTATGCCTCAGTTTCACATGTTTCTACGACTGACGTTGAATGAAATGCTTTCAGAATGTCAGTCTTGTCGAATAAAGGAATGACTATTGGGTTGAAGGAGGTATTGAAAAACAAATCACGTAGGCCTACGATATATTGGCACAAACATAGGCCTACTCCTCCCTACTCTCGACTGTAGTTTACTTTTAAGTGTAAATATCATTTACTGATGTTTTTAAAAACTTATTTTTATATATGTAAATCCGTGGTAATTATATAACGAACGGACAAATATATGTTTTCGCATTATTTGTTAAGCATCATCAACAACACCAGCCACCTCGTAGCTCAGTCGGCTAAGACCATTGCCTGCCGATCCGAAGTTGCGCTCGGGCGCGGATTCGATTCCCGCATTGGCTGATTATCTGGGTGGGTTTTTCCGAGGTTTACCCCAACTGTAAGGCAAATATCGGGTAAGTCTATGGCAAATCCTCGGTCTCGTTCCACCAAATATAATCTCGCTATCACCAATTCATCGACGCTAAATAATCTAGTAGTTGATGCAGGGTCGTTAAATAACCAAGTAAAAGAATGAAATCAACAACACCACCCGCATGATAAGAATAATCATCATCACCATCACTATTATCATCACCATCACCGTCATCATCATTATCATAATCACCATCATCATCAAGGTTTTGTGGTGTAGAGAAAACTGTATGAACATCAGCTCAGACTTTTCTTACATCGTTCCACGTAATGAAAGAATCAAGTAATACATCAGCGGTAGCAATTGTAGTACATTTAGAACTTGTAAAACGCGACATGTCAAACCTCAGCTTAGATTATTCAAACTGATGAAAAGGAGAAAAAGGATTTGTTTGGGTCACTGGCTGAGAAGAAACTACCTACTGAAGGATGCACTGGAAGAAATGGTGAAATGGAGAAAAGTTCAGAAGGAGATATCAGATGATAGACGATATTATGATATTTGGATCATATGCGGATACTAAGAGGAAGGCAGAAAATAGGAAAGATTAGAGAAAGCTGGGTTTGCAGTGAAATATCTGCCCATGGGCAGAAGACTTACGTATGTAAGGAATGTAATGTGTGTATGCGTGTGTGTACGCGTGAGTACGTGGGTGTGTGTGTAATAACATACAATGTACTCGTATACAATTATAATTGTGGCATCATTATAACAAATAACAATGAACATTTTTATTTCATCAAAAGAAATACTTTTTTATGTTCAGAAGAAAAAAACAATTTATTTTGTGCTCTGAAAATATTCATTCTACGTGGCAAGACGTTACTGCAACATATCTGAATAATGATAGAATATTTCTTACTTTCATCAAGTGAACAACAACTTTGTGAATCTAATAGTTTATTTCGTATGTGGCACATAATAAACTCTTTATTGTTTTCAAGATCATTTTTCATTTCTATTGTAATGACAGCTAGGAAGTTCGTATCGTAATTGCAATGTTGACTATATCGCAATCGAATGCATAGCAACACGAGACGTCAACATTTAACGAAGAATAATCCGGGAAAATATAAACGTACTACACACTCCTCCTTGTATAATTATTTAATAAGAGGTAGGATTAATAAAATAATAATAATAATAATAATAATAATAATAATAATAATAATGATAGTAATACTTTATTTCCAGAACAAAGATACATATTACTTTCCTATATAAAAACACTCTAGTACCCCCAGAATGAGTAAATTTCGTACTCGTGCCCAGAAGGCATTCCACATAATGTTAAGACATTTTATTAAATAACAGAGTAAAAAAAAAAAATGAGAAAGTAAAGAAAAAACACAGATATCACAATAATTTAAACTTAAATTTTCTCTCTAAACAGCAATTTTTAGTTGATTTTTTAAAATAAGAAGCATTAGCAAATATTATGTTAGGGAATTTAGCTATTATCATGTTGTATGCTATTGTTTGAGTTTACTTTTTTGGAATTCTGTATAATATTAACATTACGTAAATAATAACAATAATAATAATAATAATAATAATAATAATAATAATAATAATAATAATAATAATAATATAATAGCTCACTTTATTCAAAACCCAAACTGTTAATAAGCCTATCTACTATCTACTTAAGCCTATCTACTTTATTTATTAATTTATTTTTATTTTTTTTTTATTTTTTTTGCTTTGCTTTCTTATTTAATATTAACTTACTAGCTGTTAGTTTATATTGACAGGAAAAGTGTTGTGAAAGTAGTGATAGTCTTGATTGAAACTTTTAACAAAAAGGTAGAAGTAGTGTAGTTTAGACTAGTAGTGTAATATTCTTAGAGTTGGTAGAAGTGGACCCTAGTCAAACGGAAATTCTGACAGTCTCTGACAATGACACTGACCTTCATAATTCCCCTCCCCTTACCAGTAACAACCTGCCCCAGCAGACGGCAGATATCTTACAGACCGCTTTCTCTTTCCACCCCAATGCCCTTCGAGTCGCACACATAAACGCTCAAAGTATTTTAGCACACATTGACGACTTTTACGCTATATTTTCCCCACTAAACTTGCACGCCATCTTAATTTCTGAGACCTGGCTTCAACCATCTTTATCCTCTTCCCTAATTCACCTCGACGGATACAATCTACTTCGCAACGATCGCTTAAATAAGCGGGGAGGTGGTGTTGCAGCCTTCATTAGATCGGATCTCGAGCCCAAAGTTATTCACCAATCCCCCGGCGAATATTCCTCTCGCCCTGAATTTCTCTTCGTAGAAATACGAGTTAGTTTTCAGAAATGTTTGCTGTGTATTGTTTATAAGCCTCCGAAGGTTAATTTTTTAGCTGACCTGGAGACATCCCTACAGAACCTATTGCCATATTATGAACACGTAATCGTTATGGGTGATTTTAATACAAATCTACTTGCCGCTGACTCAATACAGACGACACAACTAAAGACAATGTTCCATGCTTGTGATATGACTATCCTTCCACTTGAACCCACTCATCATACCACCTACTCAGAAACGCTCCTTGACTTAATCATCACCAATAATCCTGCCAAAGTTCTCTCACATGGACAGCTACCTGCGTCTGGAATATCTTCCCACGATATAATATATGTAATATACGCATTGCAGTGTCCCAAATTGACAACCAAAATAGCTACTTATAGAGACCTAAAACGTATTGACAATTCTGCTTTAATAGAAGACGCATTACGTATACCCTGGGACGCAATATGGAAGTTGCGAACTGTGGACGAGAAGATAGAACAGCTAAATAACTTTATTATAGACTTGTATGACCGACATGCTCCTCTAAAAACTAGACGTGTGAGAAGACTGCCTGCGCCGTGGATGACTGCTGACATACGCAACATGATGGCTGAACGAGATTCGGCATATCGAAAATATAGACGAGACAAAAACGAAACTAATTTTAACAGGTACAAGCAACTGAGAAACAGAACCAGCCAGACTGTTAGGAATGCTAAAATCCGACATGCATACAGCCTTATTGAACCAGGAACTAGCCCCTCCACGCTTTGGAAACATGTGCAGACAATGGGATTAAGACAGACAAAGATCCAGGTAGACGGCAACTCAATCTCACTGGAACGGCTCAATGACCACTTTACGAAAACTCACACTACAACCCTTAGCCCCATTGACAAACAACAGACAATCGATGAACTCTTAAACCTACGGACCAACCCCTCAAGGGAAAAATTTCACTTTTGGTATATTACGCAATCTGACGTAAAGAAAGCCCTGAAACGAATCACAACTAAAGCAGAAGGACCAGACCACGTCAATATTTCGTTATTAAACAAAATCATAGACGTAATACTACCGACTGTGACCCACATTTTCAATGCCTCAATTATGACTTCGACTTACCCACAGCAATGGAAACTCGCTTTTGTCCACCCAATTCCCAAGACCAAAACACCGACATCTTATAACGACTACAGACCTATCAGCATCCTACCTGCCCTATCTAAAGCATTGGAGCGCATTGTACACAAGCAACTGACAGAATACTTAAACAAATACAAACTTCTCGACTCTTATCAATCAGGTTTCAGAGCCGGACATAACACAAGTACAGCATTACTTAAAATCACGGAAGACCTACGCGAGGCCCGGGACGAACGTAAATTGACAATAATGAATTTACTTGACTTCAGCAAAGCCTTCGATTCTGTAGACATTGACTTATTAATATGTAAACTCAGAAGACTACACCTAGAAGAGCACGTTGTCCTGTGGTTTGACTCTTACCTTAATGGCCGCCAACAAAGTGTGATAGCTGGAAATCGTTCTTCCCCTTGGCAGGCCGTAAGGTCAGGGATCCCACAGGGATCAGTTCTTGGCCCTTTACTATTTACAATTTATATCAACGACATATCAGAATCTCTAAAGTACTGCCGACACCATCTCTATGCAGACGACCTTCAAATATACATAAAATTCCACACTGACGAAATAAACGATGCAATAACTAAAATTAATGACGACCTGAACTCAATCTGCACATGGATACGGAAATTCCGACTTAAACTAAATCCAGAAAAATCACAGTCAATCATTGTGGGCCATTCACGTTTGTTAAGCACTATTACCATACCAAATTTGTCCCCGATTAAAATACACGGCACCGAAATTCCGTTCAGTGAATCAGTAAAGAATCTAGGTATTTATATGGATAAAAGTTTAAATTGGAACATTCAAGTTGCAGAAACCTGCAAAAAGGTATTTTCATTAATCCACTCGTTTAGACGATTGAAGAATTTTCTACCCCTTTCCATGAAAAAAATGTTAGTGCAAACACTCGTGATGCCCCACTTCGATTACTGTGATATTCTGCTTACTGACCTAAGCGTTACTTCGGCGCAGAGACTACAACGTGTTCATAATATGTGCGTCCGTTTCGTCTGCAATATTCGCCGGGCTGATCACGTAACACCATCCCTCGAAATGTTGTCCTGGCTCCGTCTAGAAGATCGTAGGAAAATCCACTGTCTTTCCCTTCTCTTTCACATATTACATTTCTCCACTCCTGTCTATCTTGCGTCTCGTTTTCAAAATTTATCCACCCATCATAACCTAGACACACGATCACAACACTCCTCAATATTATCCATTCCCTCCCACCGAACATCCTCATATTCATCTTCTTTCACTGTGGCTGTTCCTCGACTTTGGAATTCCCTACCGAGTAATGTCAGGGACTGTCAGACATCAAATCAATTTAAGAATAGGTTAACGAGATATTTTTCTAACAATTATTGTCAACAATACTAGCTGTTTCAGGTTTCTCAGTGTTTAATGGTTATATATATCACAGATAAATATATAAATTATCTCATTATTATTATTATTATTATTATTATTATTATTATTATTACTATTATAATTACCATTATTGTTATTATTATTATTGTTATTATTATTATCATTATTATTATAACTATTTCTTACCAGTGTTTATTATTGTCACACTAACATTAGTTATCCAATTTTCATCATTTACTTTCATGTTGTTTTATGATCTAGATATTAATGTAATAACTATGTAAGCAAATGTATTTAATTAGAATTAGAGTCTGGCTGGGCGGAAGAGAAGGCCTACTGGCCTTAGCTCTGCCAGATTAAATAAATAAATTATTATTAATTATTATTAATAATATATAAATTAACAATAATCGTCATACTATTCACGCGAAAATAGGTGACCCGGGTTCGATTCGCGGTTGGGGCAGATTACCTGGTTGAGATTTTTTTCCGGGGTTTTCCTTCAACCCAATATGAGCAAATGCTGGGTAACTATCGGTACTGGACTCCGGACTCACTTCACAGGGATTATCACCTTCATCTCATTCAGACGCTAAATAACCTAAGATGTTGATAAAGCGTCGTAAAATAATTCACTAAAATAAAATAAAACCGATAAAACGTAACTTATCTCAGATCATTTCCACTCAAACTGCAATGAACAAGTTTCACAAGCAGCGGGCTGTGTATAACACGACCCAGCATTTTACCGCTGGAGATGATGCTTCGGCTGTTATACTGTAATGGTATCTACATTGCTAAGCGCCTTTGGCGACTGAATCATGATACATGTATAAGATAAATGAAACCAGTACTAACACTTTCGAAGTAATTTAATATCTTGAAGAGGAAGATCTTTAATCTAAAGATTAATGTCTGGATCTTCGTGAGCTGTAGGTTTATATGTTCCGCTATCATTTCATCCTCCATGTCACTGTTCATATCATTATCTTAGTATAACTTTCATGTATTTTCCCTTCGTTTTCACTGCTGTCAAACCCGACGTTAATTATTATACAGGGATATCATTTTATTTTTACTTGAATTTTCATTGTATCTGAGTTTTTTAATGTACTTCACTCCCACCCCTTCTATTAATAAAGTTTAACTGCCCTGCACACAGAACCAAGGCCGCATATGCAGTCAAAGTTGCCTTACGGCAGGGATTAGACGATATTAGCTCCCAATCATGGTAGAAGAGCTCGACCTTGATCACGAGCGCATAGCGCATCCGCTACATAGCGTCGTAACGTAGATGTCAGGGATGTACATGCACATGCAGCGAATAAAGGCAGCAATTATTATAATAACTTGCGTTACTAAATTTCTGGCTATGTAATAGAGCTAATTATTCAGTTATTTAATATACATGTACATATATAAACAAATCGCAAAGGGAAGGGTTTTTAGGAACAAAAAGAGATATAGGAAAAGTTAATTGTATGTGAACCATTTTCTTGTTAACAGCAATTATTTATTATGTAAATACTTCACTTCATTGGTTAGGAGAAACTAATGGGGTCTACCTGCTCCACGTGTGTGATCTGTAAGTACTTTTGAGTATTTGTTGAAAAAATAATAATGGCAGTATTGATTGAAATAGAGTATAATGTGTGATTGTAAAATGTAGTCCTTACTCTCCAGTCGCGATTATGTAATGAGTTTTCTTAGAGCGATTTGTGAGATGCACGTAACGCGAAAAAAACAAATTGATTAAATTAAGATATTGAGAGCCATCGTAATTTTTGGGGTCAATCATTTAAAGGGATATGTATGACTTTTAAAACTTCCACAATTTTCGGCCAAAATTTGTGAAATTTAAACTATATAAACAGATCTATAATAATGTCATGTGTACAAAATTTGGTGCAATTAGGTCTAATAGTTTTGAAATTATATTTTTAAGTATATTTTATATTGACGTTACTAAAAAAGCTCCTTGCCTCAAAGTTTTCAAAATGTTTAGTTCATATTTGCTCAAAATCCTGAAAATAGTTATTGGAATAAAAGTGAATTAGCATTTTGAGCTTAGTAATAGTATAAGTTAAAGTGCAATTAAAGATAAAATATTATTTCTAAATTAAAGAAACACATAGTCTAATGAAAGTAAATATCCAGAAACAAGCAACAAATAAAACATCAACAATACATTTAAAATAAAGAAATAAAAGGAATCTAGATACAGTCTACTGACCCAAATGTAAATTAATTTACCTTCGATGTCAATTCCGAAAGCAATTTATTTCTCTCTTCTCCTGAATAATGCCTATATATTTTTTTTTTCATGTTGCGTCTCATAATGCCATTTTATGTTGCTTTCTTGCAAATGATATATTTTTTACACAACAAACACTGGACATCATCACCATGTTCGAAGCATAAATATTGTATCTTCCACTCTTCCTTGAAAGCTTTAAGCGCTTCAGTTCCGTCATGATGCGCTGTGTTCTAAGATCTGTACATCCTTTAGCAATTTTTACAGGTAAAAGAGCTCCTCGCGCGCGCAGCGGGCAGAAAAGAGCTCTCGCTCTAAAGTACTAGCCGCCATCACAAGACTCCCTTACGGTCATAGTAAACAGTATTGAGTTACGATCTTACTAATTAAAACTCTATATACAGACGTTTAACTGTCTTATACTTATACAATGAGTACTTCGTTTATAAGTCGTGTGTTAATTCCTTACTATTAATCACTACATACGTCGTGTATAACAGTATAACTGTTACACAGCAACGTCATAGTTTCGTCATTACTTCATTACGAAAAGTAATAGAATATCTCAGATTCTCTATTGCATCCGGTAGAGTGCTCTAGTGTGCCGTGTTAAGAATCGATAGTACAACTGGCTCTGATAGATTACCACACTATATTTTGGTCAAAGAGTACAAACTACAGCAATAATATTCTACTTATTCTGTGCTCTTTGGTGTGTTCTTCTGTGGTTACAAGGCATCCATCATCATAAAATGGCAGTCGATACGAACAGCTGTTAGAGGGGCGGCCATTTTTTCTCTATATACAAAGCTTAAACAAGGGGTTTCGTATATATAACTACTGCAAAGCAATTACCATTGTATAGTTATAGATTGTTTGTACATCCATCGCGTATGCATGGTTTATTAGTAACGTTTTCTGTCTCAACGCTGCATAAGTCCGGTATAAAAACTATACACGGTTTATTAGTAAGACCGTTAGTGAGTATAGTACGTTCCAGAAATATGGTCGCGTTTTCAAGTAAAGGAAAAGCTTTCAATATTGAAACATATTTTTGCACAGGTACTATGCCCCTCTCTAAAGGCTAGTGATGGACTGTCTTAGCTCTTTTCTTAAAACATTTTCTGTTAGGAATTGGACGTCTACGTAATATTATACAACTTTTTAAACTAACTTAAATAAAAAGGTCTCGTTAAGTAATTAACTGTCACCTGATTTCCCCCCTTTCTACGATCCTGCGACATAACCATATGGATGGACAGTAGATAGCAATCTGAGTAATTTTATCTTTTCGGATCGGCCAGAAGTGAAGATTGAATTTACAGTACGTAAGGTATTCTTTTATATAATATGTACAGAATTATTTCAACATGAGTTACTGGTACGAAAGACGAAATTGGTCATAGGAATTAGGTACAATAGTCTATAGTACGATAATATGCACAAAAGAACTGAATCCTGTATCGAAATGAACTGCCACCATTTTAAAAAATGTGTTAAATATCCATATTATGATTATTTTTAAATTTAAATTCACTTTCTATTTTACGCTAATGTGCTGTAAACGGTATAATATACACTGCATAACGAAAACGTCCGAATAGATAGTTCAGTTCGTGAGTAAAAACACTTATTATTAATATTGTTCTGTGTTTTAATTAAAGAGACACCCAATGAAAATTATCAAACTCAAAATCGCGATATTTCCTAGTTTACGTAAATGGATGAACTACTTTTCTTCCTTCCTATACGTATTAAAGTGATGTTTTTTTTTTTATTTTACGCCAGTATCATCGAACTTCGGTCGTCGTGGAAGGGGGTAACAAACAGTGTTTCCGGTTTTCAACCATTAATCCAAAGGTATAGCCAAGTTAATATTAAAAATGTTAGTAAAAATAAAATGATGCCCCTGTACTTTCAAAGGTGTCCTCTAATAATACATATCGATACCAATATTGTTCTTCAATTCTTTTAACATGTTAACCTTCCTGAGTGATTCTGGATAAAGAAGTTTTTGTTCATTGTTGAGTCCTTGAAATTAATGGAAGACACACTTATGTCGGATATTTTTTGCTTAATTAAGTTCCAAATTAGATCCATCGGGTTTAGGCCATAGTAGTTTGACGAAAGTCGTAATAAGGTAAATCCGTTGTCATTTCAAATATTGACAATGTTATCAACTTTAATAACGGGTTTGTGTTTATTACGTTTTACGATTCCCAAGATTAAATTGATTGTTACTCATGGGTCAAATGTTATTTTCTACCGGATTAACGACTCTCATTGTATTGTCAGGCGAGTTGCAATAGGAAGGATTTTTAATTCAAGGAATGTGGTAAGGCACGTTATCAATTACGACAAAGCTATCGGGGAGATTGTTTCGAATGAGTTTCTCTTCTATCCATTTCCGATATTTTCAAATATTCATTTCAGCATCGTAGTCTTGCGATTTGCATCATTTTGAATTATAAATTAACCCTGTCCTCTCAATGAATCCCAGCATTTTTCATTTCACAGTAACTTCTTCATGTTAGCAACATTTATTTGATATGTAATGTGTTTGCATCCATGTTTCATCGGTATATATTGCTGGCTTTTCGATCTTTTTTCGTTATTTCTGATTATAGTCAAATATTCAGTATTTACTCCGAACAATAGTACACAGACTAGTCAACATACCAATGAACCAACAGGATTACAACGAAGAGCTAAACACAATCAAATACATAGCACAAGAAAACGGATACAACCCCAACATAATAGACAACATAATACGTAAGACAAAACATAATCACAAAAAACATAAGAATACAACACAAACACAAGAACACAAAACATATATCACACTAACATACGAAAACAAAAACACACACAAGATTGCAACCTCATTCAAGAAATTAAATTACAACATCGCATACAGAACAAATAACACTCTACAAGAACATCTCAACACACAAACAAACAAATACAACCACACAGGCGTATACAGTACAAACTCAAATGTAACACCTGGAACAACTTCTACATAGGACAGACAGGCAGATCGTTTTCAAACACGTTACAAAGAACACATCACAGCCATAACAAAATTACAAAACATCTCCACATATGCAGAACACATCACAAATGCTAACCACACCCACAGAGACATCAACACAGATATGGAAATACTACACATCCAACCAAAAAGCCAGAAACTAAACACACTAGAACAATACGAAATGTACAGACACACGAAAACACACCCCAACGAAATTCTCAACACACAACTCAACTTCAAAACACACACTCTGTGACTCTACACTATACCACACCAAGACCAAGACCAACAACGACCAGTTCTGAAGATGACTCATAAAGAGATCGAAACATGCTTACGAGGTACGTTGAAATTTAACAAGGAAGTCTTATCATACATATTCCGAAGTGATACAGTGTTAAAAGTTGTGTAATCAAGATGTATAAAAAAAGTCGGATATTTCCCTTACAATGGTTCTTTTGTTCTTACATTTCTTGAAACTAAAGCCCTTTTCTTTCACAGACTTTCGAAATGTATCCCTTCCACCCTCAAAGTTTATTTCATTTTTTGAAGATATGAACTGATTTATTTCCATTCAAATTTGGAACTTGTTTCTTTTGTGCACAATATTCTATATTTTTTCTGAATAATACATTGTCAAATTCATCTAAAAAAGGGGTTGTTTTCTTTGTTGTTTTTTTTTTTTCGGATTTACGACTATGTTTTGCGCCCGTAAATTGCATTCTGAATAGGTGTAATGAGGTTTTCTTCTTTTCTTTCTAATTTGGAAATTCATCGACATTACACTATTATTCTTTTCCCCTCCGAATATAACTAGTTTGCAAAGTTTTTCTATTCTTACGAGTATTCATTATTATGGACTCATATCAAAAAAACACTTATGTAACGCGTATACAACTGAACCACTCACTATGGAATACAAAATAGATCTAAATACATTTGCTTAATAATGCGAGTTAGGGACTAGACTACGATTATAGTAACGACAAAGAACCGATTACTTAAAAAAATAATTAGAGTGAAGTTTGAATGTGAATTGTGAAATAATCCCTGAAATAACATAGCTTCAATTGCATTGCTTTTATATATTACATTTTTATGAATTTGGGACATATAAATTTACATCGTTTATTTTAATTTTCAGTCATTCTCCGTCAAAATAAGGAAATGTACACTTTTTGTCGAATTTTTTTCATTTTTTCGCTTATATTTTAGTTTAATTGCTCTTCACTCAACTTCAATCAAAATTATGTTCATGCCCACAACTTACGTAAGTCCACACTAACATTAACAAAAACCAACACTCAGTATCTGCCGTATCTTCTTCTGGTCCTAATTACAACTGACATTTTCTCTCGGGCATGGTTTAGATCAGGGGTCGTCAGCACAGAGCACGCTGGGGCTAGCCTCTCTTTCCCGCGGAAAACGATGTGCACTATAATGCTCTCGTAGCTGCTAGCGGGTATGCTCTCTATCTCTCCCTGTTGCACGACAGTGCACACGGGACGGCACCGCGTACCCATTGCACATATCAGCGAGTCCTGGTTTAGATTATGGTTAAGATGCATCTCTGGCAGATATTTATTCTATTCCTTTTTGGTCTCTGGAAGAGGATTACATCCACACCTGTGGAGTTATGGTTAGCGCGTCTGGCCGAGGAACCAGGTGGCCCGGGTTCCATTCCGGGTCGGGTCAAGTTACCTGGTTAAGGATTTTTCCAGGTTTTTCTCTCAACCGAATATGAGCAAATGCTGGGTAACTTTCGGTGCTGGACCCCCGGACTCATTTCACCGACATTATCACCATCTCATTCAGACGCTAAATAACCTTAGATGTTGATACAGCGTTGTAAAATAACCTACTAAAAAAAAAGGATTACGACCTCTGATGCGTCTACCCAACCTATCCCAGGAATATTGTATAGGATTTAGGTTTGGCTACGAGCTCCCCAATCTCAAAGACATCAAGATACTGTCATACGCAACGCCCTGCATGTAGACGAGCATTGTCGTACATGAACATGAATTCACCTTCTATAAGTGGAGCAAAGGGCACGACGTGATAACAGAGAATCACGTTCATGTAGCCGTGAGCATTTAGGCTACCATTCTCGACGGATACCAATTCCTTTCAGGTCTCCATAGAGATGCCACGCCAACACGTAGCCTCCGCCGAATGGCGTCCTTAGGGACATAATGCACTCTGCATACAGCTCTCTAGATCGTTTCCTCACTTTTTCCATACCATCTGGAGATTTCAGGGAGAAGCTGGACTCGTTGACGGTTGGCTAGGTGCTGTCTGGTCGGATGTGACTCTGTAGCAGGTCATCGTGATGGGAAACATTTTTCTACAAGGCAATGTCGAACAACCCTCTCGGTCACATGAACATCCCTCACATGCTGTAGTCTATATCAGTGATGTCAAAGCAAGCGCATTTTTCTGGCCTTGCCGTCGTCCGCGGGCAGCAAGCGCTAAGTATGGAAAGAGGAAGGGTTGTGTATATGAATAAGCAACCTGTTGGATTAAGAAAACAGTGGTGCACAAACTTCAAACGGAACGTGAAATTTTATGTCGTTATTTTTATATGGCTTCATTCTGTTTAATATTACTGTATCTATATTGTCTGTAAAACAAAAGTACTAACACTGATTTCTTAATATTGCACTTGTGTTTTAAATCTTAATAACATAATAGAGAGTTAAGACGGAATATTCACTTAAATTTCATAGTAGTATAATATTATACTGTATTAAGTGGATGAAACACATCATTCATAAAGAAAGTGATATTCAAAAGAAAGAGATTGAGTATGACATGATAAGTTGGAATTTATATTGATGGTATCTTTAGCCTTACAAAAGTAATCAATAAACTAATCAAACAATATTACAATACAAAGCAAAGTTACCTAGGTACTGTATCTGTTTTAAGTCTAACTAATATTACATATCAAAACTCTTATCGCATTATGCTTTTAAGGTGACATTGGTGAGCAACTTCCTATCATCAGAATATTAAATTATTTTCTCGAAATCTGCTGAAGCTATAGAGTTGACATTTTTACAACACATGCTTATGATGTAACAGTAGTTGCTTTGTTAATTCATTTCCTTACAAACAATTTCCATGCGAATATTTTCAAAATTTTCAATACACTATCTTCAATAATACGTATATACGGTATATTAGATTTACGAAAACATTCTTTAAGGCTACCAAATAAATAGGCCTATAACTGAAAATTTCACTTTTCTGTACGAAAAGTTGAGAAAATATTTCTTTTGAATAAAAAAGTAAAAAAAAAAAAATCTGAAAAATGAGCATTAAAATTAAAACTCGCATTCTTATAACGCACTTATACTTCTCAGGCAAATCTGAAAATTAACATGGATACAGTTTTAATAAGTTCTCTTCCCTTTATCTATTGAATCAGTGCTGGCCATCCCTGAATATAGCTCGACCAAGCGGCATATACCACCTCTTTCGTCTGTCTCTTTCCTTTCCGCTGTAAAGCGCTCAGGCTCTCCTGGGCTCTAAAGCGCGCGCTTGCTCCTGTGGGCATCAATTGACATGCCTGGTGTCTACGGTACCAAGCTCTAACCGCTGTGGTAAGGCGATTTCTTTGAACCTGACTGACGAGAAATCGGTAATACCTAGTTTAAGTCTCCCTTTTTCTGTCAGATCGAGATTGTGTGGAGTAACTGTGCGTTTCTCGGAACCATTTCACAGCCTCTTGCACCATTGTGTATGGTGTGCCTATGGTAGCAGTGGCATAACGGAGGCTTTGTTCGTGATCAATCAAACCGACGGGTCTGGCGATGTCTTTTGATGTTAAAGATATTACGAGTATTTCAATTAATCTTAATGTCGAAATGAGAAACTAAACCTTTTTGGACAATTACTATTCATCTTCAAGAAGATGGAAGGCAATAAAGCAATAAAACTTCTTGAAACAAAAGTGGTAACATACGGCACGTTTTCGGCACAAAAATACAATCGTTCGTTGCTAGACGTTAAAATGAAGAAACTATGTATGTAAGAAAGGATCATGCATCCAGCGTATAGGTAATTATACTGTACGGACCAGAGGTCTGCATCGGACATTTTCGCTCGAGCGCCAAGTACATGGCATAATCCGATAGGTAGCGCACATGCATGATGGGTAAAATTGTCACGAGCGCTAAATCCTCGAACGGTATAAGCCGAGCGTTAGACATTCGTTCTTGTTACAATGATGAACTGTGTAGTAACATAATAGATGTTTATCATTTGAAAACTTTGCAGTGTTTAACTAAGCTCTCCATAGTACAACTAAAAAACTTGCTTTAGAATGTAATATAAATGTTGCAGGTAAATGTTTCCCCCCCCCCTTCCACACATGAGTGATTTTGTTTTTGCCACATCTGATAGATGTTATTGGATGTAAATGTAATTATTATAAACGGAGAACACAATCACGATAATGCAAGAACTGTATCAAGTTTTCTAGTAATAATAATAATAATAATAATAATAATAATAATAATAATAATAATAATAATCTCTAATAATATTAGTGTATCAATCATTGCGTCTGTAACAGTTGTGTAGCATGATTATTCGTTTTATTATATTTTCTGTGACGTTATCTCTGTACTAATATTGTTATTAATATACTGCTATATCAATAATATTTTGTGCGAGATCATGCGTATTTGCTTGGTTTCCACACAAAACCAATCCGCGGAAAGTCTAAAATTCCAAATTCAGTAATCCCAACCTAACACACATAACAATTTCCCTCTTCTTACCGCTTAAGTGAAATATTGATTTTACTGCTTTAGACTTTTAACATATTATTTTTAGAGACGTTCAATATAGTAATAATTATAAATTGGAAACTTACCACTGCAATTTCACCTAAATTGCACTGTTAATTAATGTTTTTAAATATTTGCAAAAATTAAGTAAACTCTACAACTCCACTAAAGTTACTGCATTCGTGATGCAAGTAACGTTAAGGAAGCCGCAAAAAAATCAACAAGATTCCATAGACTGGGGGAAAAAAAGACAGACGTATATCACGGCCTGCTGGAGTATAGTAAACACAGAAATCATTTTAAAGCAACAATGTTGAAGATAGATATTTTTGTTTTGCAAATTTTCCGTCATTGAACAGAAACCGAGATGGAGATTTCATTGCAACTAATTAGAAATTCTTCTTTCAGGTATGTAATAAACGATCTTCGAACAAAATAATGTACGATACACGAGGGGTATGTTTTCTTTCAATTCTCGGAAATTAAAAAAGCTCACCTACGTTTCGCTCGTTCAAACTTTTCCTCGAACATGAAAACTAAAACATACCGCTCTTGTAACGCATATTACTATTGTAAAACGTGTCTACATTGTCGCAGTATATAGGCGGAACACTATGTATGGACCTATCATATTATATATGCGGTAAACCAAATAATGAATAATTATTAATTAGCAATAATAACTGTATATAAAAGTTTTTCATACTATTTAATTTATAACTACATGTTTCTGTTTTGGTACGTTCCATTGACTGTTCCATTAAACGTTTGTCATAAACGCAGAAAATAAAACCTTATTTTTACCGTGTGAGCAAAACATATATCTTATCTGTCGCCTTCCATACAAGACAAGACATGTCGGTGAGATGACCTTGTACTGTGCTTCTATTAAGAGCGTATCACGACCGATCGTATCTCACTCGAGGGTGCGACACTCGACCGAGTTCAAGCGAGGGATTTAATTCCAATGCAGCACTCTGGATGGACACTTCGCGTCGGTACCTTTAATGTAGCAGGACTGATTTCAATGAGCTTCAAACCAGTTTGAGCGTGAGATTCTGCTTTCTCCCAGGAGTTGGCACTGACATCACACCAGCTACCAGTGGACACAAGGGAAATATAACACATACAGTAATACAATTAGGGACATTAAATACCCAAATAAAATAAATGGGACTGATGAAATAATAAATCCGTCATTAACTGTAATGTGTAGACTCTATAGTTCCTTTATAATGAGAGTTGAGACGTTGACCACAATAATAATTAAAATATGTAATGATTTGATAGCTCTGAAAATGGAAAAAAAGAACTCCTATGAGAAGTAAAACCATGCACTTATATTATATTGTATACAAATATTAAACGTATTTGATATATAATTCTTTTAATGTATCATATTATTTTATAATATAATTTATTATATGTAAAATATAAAACAATAAATTATTACAACTAGTTTGTCACTGAGAAATAAGGAAAAGCTGTTAATTTGAATTTATTTGAAGCAAAGCGTTACTGGATTATGCAATAAGGTAGGCGATGTTTTATGTTTGGATCCTGTGTCTCAACTCTATACTCAATTATTATCTTGGCGTGTACTCGATTACACTAAACTCTAGCTCTTGAAAGTGGAACTAAACTCCGGCGCACAGAGAAACAAAACACAGGAAAATTCGCTCAGTGTCCATTCTTGCTGATGCATCCCTGCAGCAATAAGAACAAAATATCACACTTATCAATGACAAAACATGCACTACTCCATTCAAAACTAGACTCTATATAAATTCTAAATTATAGACATCAGCTCAAAGAATTTGAGTGACCACAAGGGTCCTGAATACAACAAACATGTACAATATAATGTGATGTGATACATTAGAGAAAAAAGAAAGTTAATTGTTTAAGGCAAATATACGATCTAATATAAGTTAACCCTGAAATTGGCAAATCTTCATTTTTCAGACTAGTTTATTAAACCGTGTCGGACTGTAAAGAAAACAGCTATCGCAATGTCCATATTTTATATGTTGTAGAATATTATAGTATTGTGTAATTTTGGTTATTTAATTTTCTTACCAATCTTTTCTATTGTTCTATTAAAATTATAGCATATATTAACCTGTTGTATCCTGTAGAATATTTTGTGAATTTAAGGGTTAAAATGATCGGCTTTTTTTTCTGTCAGTGTGTTTACGATACTAACGTATTTCTGAATGTATGTTGCAAAACACTGACAAGAAAAATGCATGAGTATTGCTTCTTTGATGCCGTGAAATATTCTGTTCATGCCTGAAACTATGCTCCTCGCATATTATGTTACGACACAGAATGGGTCTCATTTCTACTACTGGGAATGAAATACTGGTCGGGTTATAACAGGACATGAGGGACAACTGATATGTAAATTTTCGAGTTGTGTGGATGATATGTTAAGAAATACTTATGCCTCAGAGACGTGAATTGATAAATAAAATAGAATTAACAGTTCCTTCAGTCATACACATAATACACTATCTACCAAAAAGTAATTGGGCCACTGTTTTTTGCCCCTTTAGAACCTCGTAGTACCACCTCTTGTTGCTATAACAGTAGCCACCCTGGCAGGCATGCTCTCCACTAGTTTGTGTAGGATATCCACTGAAATGCTTCGCCATTCCTCTTGCAACATGGCACTCAGTTGGACAATGGAAGTTGGCCGCATCTCCCGAGACCTCAATTGTCGGTCCAATTCTCCCCAAAGGTCTCAAGTCTCAATGGGATTGAGGTCCGGACTCTGTGCAGGCCAATACAACCGGTGATCAATATTGTTTGCATGCCACTGCATAGTAGCCGCCGAAACAGGTGCCAACTTCCATTGTCCAACTGAGTGCCATGTTGCAAGTGGAATGGCGACGCATTCCAGTGGATATCCTACACAAACTAGTGGAGAGCATGCTTGACAGGGTGGCTGCTGTTATAGCAACAAGAGGTGGTACCACGAGGTTCTAAAGGGGCAAAAACAGTGCCCAAGTACTTTTTGGTAGATGGTGTATATTCTAAGAAACATAAGTGTTAGTTAATACAGAAAATCTCTGTACACTCAATTGAAATGAAATATTAGGTAATTAAGAGTCCAACATTATTTATTTGTACATCCGTTGTAGTTACTATGGAAATTTCCAATTTTGTTTACATTGTTCCAACACAATTTAGCGTTACACTGCGCTTTAAGAGAGGAATTTTCTGAGTTTTAATAGTGTGAGATGAAAACTACATTAGAAATGCAATAAAAAGGCCTATATAAAGTATAAATTTAAATCGTAATGACATGTTTATTGATCTTGGAATAATTGGGAATGGTGTAACACATGCTAATGACAGTAGCAATCTGAACACCAGAGAAGGCATCATATCACGACTGTGGAATTGCTATCTGAAATTTGGGAGTCCACAAGGAAAGTATCTCCTGCACAAGATAGATATCTGTATCTGATGCTACTGAAAGCAAGTATTTGGTCGGGCAATGTTAAGAAATGTTTTCCAAAATTTCCACAACCTAACCATTTCAGCTCAAACTGTGAGTAACTGGTGACACGAAAGGAACTTGATGTCTGTCGTAAATTAGGTAATCCAGCTGTTCGGAAATGGAATCAAAGATTATGTGTTTGTACTACTAGCGACAGGAAAATTGGGTTGATGTAGGGTGCTATATTTTCCTTTCGGAAGAAACTCACTTCAGTGTGTATCCACATTCTGAAAAGAAAAAAAAACGCAATTGGAGATAATAAAGTGATGCAGAAAGTTTTAAGTAACAGAGTCTACAAAAGGTTCATATTTCCAGGGAGCTTACATCATGGCGTACCGTACAGTGTTTTTTTTTAATTTGGTTATTTAACGACGCTGTATCAACTACGGGGCCGTACAGTGTTGTAATAATTGACAGAAAATCATATCTCGGTTTGATTTCAGAATCATTCTGAGAAAAACTCTTTATTAATTACAAATTACAACAAGTTGTACTTTTCATTGCTGAAGAATTTGACTCTGAACTTATCATTGTGCATGATAATACTAGATCACATGTTGGTTGAACAGTCTCTGAGTGGTTAGAAACTCTTATTTTTCAAGTGTTGTCATGGCTTGCCCTGTGTCCAGAAGTAAATCCCATTGAAAACTTGTGGGGTTCAGTATAGAATGGAGTTTTAGAGGAAATTGAGAACATTGGGACATTCAACACAACTGGTAAAGTTTCGACCAATATGAGATCTCATATCTCATTTCTTCAATGCGAAGAATGTGCAAAGCATTCCTGAATGTCATTAATGGCATATTATTGGCATTATACTCTATAATAAAATACAATACGTACGATATCATATGTCTTGAAGAGTGTAACAAGTTACCACTTAAGAATACACAATCATTAAGTATTCTTATTCAGGGTATTTCCTAGGTGATGTTACAAACTTTCAGGGATGATGGCGAAGGGCTCATGTATCAATTTGAGATAAGGAACCCTGGTCCGGAAATGACCGAGTCGAAAGTTACAAGCAAAAACAGTTGTGTGGAAATGAATAAAATGTATTCCTTTGTACACCATATTTATGTGTATTTATCTGTACATCTTACACGTACTGTATCCATCTGACGTTGTTTACGTTGTCTACTTACAGTATTCCATCAATGCGCTGTCTGAGGGATGGGGACAGGAAACTACATTAAAGCAATGCAGATAGCGTAATGTGTAAGGGACATGGTCGGTCCTGATATGCACGTCTGTAGACAGCAGTGTATGTGTACAAGTTGCAGTGTCCAGTCGATCAGTCCTAGTGAAGTGGAGGAGTACACGAGAGCGGAATAAGCAGACCTGATTTTCGAATACGGATGAGCCAATGGGAACAGTAGGCAAGCTCACAGATTGTATCGGGGCAAGTACCCACGTAGGAGACAAGCGGCCCATACCATCTTTCCACGACTGTTCCAAAAGTAAGGGAAGGAGAGCACGTGATGCGAAATTATAATTCCATTTCCACACAACTCTTTTCGACTCAGTCATTTCGAACCATGGTTCCTTATCTGAAATTAATACATGTGCCCTTCGCCATCATCCCTGAAAGTTTGTAACACCACCTCGGAAACACCCTGTATAACTTACTGACTTAATTTTTAGTGTTAAATTATCTAAAATTTATAGTTATAAATAGCCTAAATGTAATATATTAATCATATATTGTATGCATCATGTTGATTAATTGAAAATTATAAGAAAATCAACGTATTGCTCAAATAACTTTGGCTTGTGTACATTCATCAATCTTTGCATGATAATGACACCGTTTATAAATTGGAATAGGAGAAATACTTTGTTTTGATCTCGTGATTTCATTACACACGAATCGCTTCTCTAAGGCAGGCCTGCTCTCTTGGAGAAAAGTATAACATTCTGATAATTGCTTGTTATTCTTAACGTCACTACGTCTGTTGCAAACTAAATGTATTTTGGAGAACAGGAGGCAAGAAACAGAAGTCTTGTAGGAGACCACTATGAAGAAATAACGAGTCTTTTGTTCGAGGAAAGAAGTCTGACAAGCATCTATTTTTAAGTGAAACGAAAACTGAATTCTAGAGGAAAAACACTTTATGGGAATAAAATCTGTTCTTCATCTCTCACAGTCAGAGTAACAAGGAATTCAATGAAGTTACTAAAGTAGGAAGTGTTTCTTGCTGTCTGTATTTTATGATACTAACAATGGCAATAATATGTCATTAATAATTAGTATTACTACCTGAGCAATGCTTAGCACCTTCTTCGCATTGAGGATATGAGATGTGAGATCTGATCCTGATCGAAATTTTGCCAGTTGTTTGAATGTTCTCAGTTTCCTCTAAAATTCTATTCTACTATTTAGTGCAGCCCATACGTTTTCAATGGGATTTAGATCTGAACACAGTGAACTTCCTTTTGAACGCCACTTAGTCTCCCGATTAAGATGATAAGAATACGGAAAGGTAATATTTGAATTCATTCCCAATAGAATTCTACCTATGTGAACTTCCATATTTTCTCAAGATCATTTCAGAAACTACAGTGTGACAGGAGGAAAAATAACTAAAGAAAAACTATTGAAGTGCTCTGTGTGGAGTGTGGCACTGTATGGAACAGAAAATGGACATTACGACGAAGTGAAGAGAAGCGATTAGGAGGATTTGAATTGTGGATATGGAAAAGGATGGAACGTGTGCAGGAGACAGACAGAATGAGAAATTAACGGGAGAGGAAGGTATTATTTGGTGAAAAATGAGTAAATTAAAAAAAAAAATTCTTTTGAATACACTCTGATATGTGTGGAATGCATTGCATAACATTTTGTGGGTATTTGTGCCCTTATCGAATGCTGAGACGTCATTCTTAAACTTCCTGCGATATGGATTTTTAAATCACACGCCCCTTTTATCGTTGTTTCCGGTAAGTTCATTATTTTGCTGCATTGCCAGACAAAAATGGATATAATTTCTGAACTATTAAAGATACATGCATGAAATTTAGAACACACATTTTTTAGACTATTAGGAAACTTTCCTAATTGTTAATTGATATCATTTTAAAAATATGTCCATTTGTTTGCAAAAAAGGAAATCAAAAAAGGTTTATTAAATTTTAATTGTTTATTTTACAAACGTTGGGGTTAATATTAAAATTCTGTTACAGGCAGTTTGAAGAGCATGCTTTTGCAAGTACATTGCAAAAAACAGTTTGAATCTGTCTTTAAAATGGTTCAGATATATCGGTTTTAGTAAAATCCTGCATTGAGCATATTTTTTTTCAAATCAGGGCCCCAAATTTATTTCAAAATAATTATATTAGGTTGAGTTGCTACAGCTATGAACTATATACATATCAAAAATTAATATTTTACATCAAATAGGAAAAAAAGTTAAAAAAATACCATCCTTCCCACTTTAGCTTAGTTGGAAACAGTATGTGAAGAAAGATTGATGTTGAAACCGATCAACAAGAGGAAAAGAAATTGGTTGCATCAGAGCTGAGAAGAAATTGTCTAATGAAGGATGTACTGGAAGGAAAGGTGAATGGGGATAAAAGTTCGGGGCAGAAGAAGATATCAGGTGATAGACGATATTAAGATATATGGATCATATGAGGAAACAAAGACGAAGGCAAAAAATAGGAAGGATTGGAGAAATCTGGGTTTACAGTGAAAGCTCTACCCTTGGGAAGAACATTATGAAGAAATGAATTACCATAAGAAAAATTTGAATTTAATCCAATTTCTTCCACCCTATTTTAAATAATACATTTTATAATCCATGTTAAATCTTTCGTACGTTACTTTTAACACTTGAATAAACATAATTGATTAAATTCCGATCTTACTCGTGTTAATTATGTAAGCATGTGTGACTTACAGCTGTTTCGGTGATATTTGACACTATCCTCAGAGCTTACTAGATCTCGGCGCTATCTCAACTTCCCTGCCTGTTGTGTGGGTGCGTTCGTGTGATGAAGAGTTGTGTGAAATAGTGTGTGTATTCTGAAATTGATCTGTGTGTTGAGAATTTGTTAAGGGTGTGTTTTAGTGTGACTGTATATTTCCTATTGTTCTAGTGTGTTGAGTTTTTGGTTTTTGGGTTGTATGTGTAGGATATCCATGTCTGTATTTATGTTATCGTATTGTATCTTCATCACACGAACGCACCCATACAACAGACAGCGAAGTTGAGATAGCGCCGAGATCTACAGGAACATCATTTTATTTTTACTTCAATTTTTATTATACCTGAGTTTTTAAATGTACTTCACTCCCACCCCCTCTACTAGTGAATTTCCAACTGTTCTCCTCACAGAACCAAGCGTATATAGTCAAAGTCGCCTTGAGGTCGTAGTAAACACAAACGGTATAGAGTTAGTATAGTACGTTCCAGAATTATGTTCGCGTTTTCCAGTGACGAAAGAGCTTTCAATATTGAATCATATTTTCGCACAAGTACTGTCGTCCGTTTGCCTACGTCGCATCCCGATTTCCCTCACCCGCAACTGTTTAAAATAACTTTAATAAAAGTAATTAACTGTCACGTGATTTCCCCCCCCCTATCTACGACCCTGCGATAAAACCAATTGCACGGACAGTAGATAGCATTTCTGAGTAATTTTATCTTATCGGATCGGGCAGAAGTGAAGATTAAATTTACAGTACGTAAGGTACTCTTTTATAGAGTAGGTACAGAATTATTTCAACATGAGTTACTAGTACGAGTGACGAAACTGGTAACTGGAATTACGTACAATAGTCTATAGTGCGATAATATGCACAAAAGAACTGAATCCTGTATCTAAATGAATGGCCACCATTTTCAAAAATGTGTTTAAATATCCATATTATGATTATTTTTCAATTTAACTTCATTCTCTATATTGTACGCTAATGTGCTGTAGGCAGTATAATATACACTGCATAATGAATACATTCACATGGATAACTCAGTTCGTGAATAAAAACACTTATTGTTAATACTGTACTGTATTTTGATTAAACAAAAACCTAATGAAAATTATCAAATTCAAAATTACTATATCTCCTAGTTTACGTAAATGGATGAACTACTTTTCTTCCCTCCTATACTTAGTAAAGTGATTTGTTTGTATTTTACGCCAGCCAGAATCATCGAACTTCAATCGTGGAAGGGAGTAGCAAACGGTGTTTCCGGTTCTTAATCGTTGATCCGAAGGTATAGCCAGGTTAATATTCAAAATGTTAGTAAAAATAAAATGATGTCCCTGTAGTAGGCTCTGAGGATGGTGTCAAGTAGCACCGAAACAGCTGTGAGCCACACATGCTTACATAATTAACACGAGTAAGATCGTAATTTAATCAATTATTAAAGTTTGGCACTTTCTTTTAAAATCCATAGATTTACTGTTCATAAAGATACAGCAAAATAATATTATTTACATGAATACACTAGTTGAGTACTAAGTCTCGGCTTTTGTAGTCATGAAATGTAGGCATACTATACTTAGCGGTGACACTTTATTGTCTAACAGTTTCTAAGATGAGAGTTTTGAGGAAATTAAACGTAACGTAGTTCACCACACCCTTGACTTGTGTGAGTCGGAAACCAGATACCTCGGCAACAAGGGACACCACGTTTCATCCAAACACACACAGATATCGGCTGCTAGGTTTCATTTACAAAGCCGCAATGTAAGTCGTACAGTTTTATCAAACGCATCTCATTGTTATATTCTGATTCAAGCAGGAATCGTTATGAATTAACGCACCACTTCTGACTATTGCAAGTACGGTACATAGATTTTAATCTGCTAGCACTCAACATAGATAAAACAACTGTCATTCTCTTTGCTTTAAACCCTACAGTGTAAAAGAACTAGGCTATAATTAAAAAATTCATAGCAATAATTGTACAAATGTCTACGTATAATAATTTCAATTGTCCTAAACTACGCACATCAACTCATGTGAAATATTTAGGTATCTTCATCGATCAAAACTTAAAATGAAATTTTCATATTAACTACTTATGTCTTAAATTACGTAAAGCTCTGTACAAATTTGTTCAACTGCGTCGTTTTATGCCAGTAAAACCGAGAATAATATTTTTAGCCATGGTTCAGTCTATAATGCAGGATGGAAATATGGGATGGGGTGGATTATCACAGAGTACCATTCGTCCATTAATACTACTAGACAATATAATTATTGAAATATATTTAAGAAGAAAACTTGATAATTCTCATATCTTATATCTTATAAAAGAATTTAATGTTTTAAATATCAAGTATATCTATATGTATACTATCCTGAATTACTGCCATAAATATCAAACTCAATTTGTATCATCCGATCGTGGACACGATACAAGAAGATGCAATATTTCGCTCCCCTTCATTGAACCGAGCTCACACCTGTGGAGTAACGGTCAGCGCGTCTGGTCGCGAAACCAGGTGGCCCGGGTTCGATTCCCGGTCGGGGCAAGTTACCTGGTTGAGATTTTTTCTGGAGTTTTCCCTCAACCCAATATGAGCAAATGCTGGGTAACTTTCGGTGTTGGACCCCGGACTCATTTCACCGGCATTATCACCTTCATCTCATTCAGACGCTAAATAACCTAAGATGTTGATAAAGCGTCGTAAAATAACCTACTAAAAAAATTCATTTAACCGAAATGTAAGACTGAAGCAGGTCTAAGGCACAGTTCTAATTACGGCCCAAGATTGTATAATGACTTTATAAAGCGTAATCCTAAACAAAAATTATTAAACAATACATTACTCAAAAAGCAAGTGCTTGAACTGTTTTTAAAAATATTACATCATATAATTCTTATTATTTGTTTTTTGTGACATTAACAGTATCGTATTCTTAACTTATGTGTATGTATGTGTAATGTTTGTTTGCTTTTATTTTATGTGTAATTCTTGCTTTTTCGGGTGTGACCCAGTTGTAATTTTATTTATACAACAATTTGTAATATGTATTTGAATGTGTGGTTAGTAAGCATTTTTGAAGTTTGAAGAATATTTATACTGTATACGAGTATTAAAATAATATTTTTATTTATTTGTTAAACTAGCTAGCTAACTAGTGAGTACAAATTCAAATTATAAAACAAAAATGTTTCTAGCCACTACCGTAAGAGCCAGGCTCGTGTACGGTGTGGTCTTAGCTAATAATATAACACAATTTACAAGGACAGTTTACTAAATACAGTGACTTAATTCGAGTCAATAAATAACACAAAAAAAAGAAAGAGAAGAAGAGAGAAAAAACACATTTAATATAAATTTCCAATTATACAGAAACCTATGATTTTAAAATCCTTGTTAATGAATGTAATTTTTACAAGCAATAATAAACTTAACTATTTTCTATACATATTTTCTTGTATTATCCTAGAGTATAATACAGAGATTCTTTTGAGAAACGTCTAGAGAATTATCTTAACTTTTATGTTCTTAGGATGAAAAAAATACAACTATCATTTTATATTTTTAATTTATGAATAGTTGGTACTGAAACTACTCGTGAAAAAACAATATATCATATATCGTATGCTTACTGGATAAAGTTGTTAACTACAAAGCAAAGCAATGAGACTTATACTCCTGAGTCCTGAGAGTATAGTATACTATACTATACATAATACATGATTAGGATATAAAATTTATGTGCAGAGACTCGAAGTATAGTATAATATACATGCATTTGTGTCCTAACTCTAACCTGCAGATTTTTTTCGCCAATTTTCCTCAGGCAAGTGATATTTTTTGTAGAATTGTAATGAACTTTAACAATGAAAAAACAAATATCTTACGACCCAGGAGGATATCAGCTTCTTCCATTAAGCTCACGATATACAATTCGATAAAACAAAACATAATAAAAAATTAATAATGATAAAATAATGACGAGCATTTGACAAAACAATTTTCGGAATAGTGGATTACATTTTTGTATTTTGCATTGTTTCCTGGACCAGGTATCAAACTTGCATACCTGTCCTGTAGTGTGAGAAGAAAATAAAAAGGAAATCTTGAACAATGCGAAAGCCTTCATTTATGCAAATATGTCTCTCACCATCACAAAATTTATAACAATTTTAGACTACAAATGTTCGTCCAGCAAGAAAGAGTTAATCGTTAAAAAGTTTAATTCAGTTGAAAGTGGCTTTGCTGTCCATTGCAGTGTAGTATCGGTGAACATGTCTGAGAAATTGCCCGGTTGAAGTTTTTCCCAGGTTTGTCTTCAACCAATACGATGCAAGTTGTGGGGCAATTTTGACGTTGAACCCTCGGACTCATTTCTCCGTAACTAATTTCAGCGTAATCTACCATAATTCAATAACTTGGACTATTATAGATATATTAGCGGTATTTTTCTTGAAAGTATTAATTTTAATTAAATTTCTCACTTCCTAATGTGAAGATATATACAGTAATTATTGGCTAACAGACTAGCATGAGAGACTTGCTTTCGCTTTTTATGTTTAATTTCATTTAATGTGATCTTAATTGAATGGAGCAATGTGTTGATTTGCCTGCCGCGATTGACTTTCATGTAGGATACAGTTTCGTAAACTCCAACTCCATTAATTTCAAAGTAACGAAACATCTCTATGCAATAAGCTCATGTGAACACGTGTTTAATATAAACTTGTCTTAGATTCCTCGTCCTCCTCCTCCTCTTCTACCACACAAGTTTCATTGCCGTCTGAAGAGTTAGGTACGAATGCATTTCAAAACACATTAATGAATCCAAAACCCAGATCCAAAGAAAACATCCTCATTTATTCTTTAATTTTTTTATTTTTACTTCGGAATATGTATTATATGTCTTTCTCGTGTTAAATTCTATCGTTCCTGGTTAACATGTTTCGGCCTGTTATGGACCTTCTTCAGAAATGGTTGTTGCTGGTCTTGGCGCCTTTTGTTTTGTTACCTGTGGGGGTGTGTTTGTGTGTTTGTGTAGTGTAATGTGGAGTCAAAGAGTGTGCGTGTTCTGAAATTGAGTTGTGTGTTGAGAATTTTATTTGGATGTGTTTTTGTGTGTCTGTATATTTCATATTGTTCTAGTGTGTTTAGTTTCTCGCTTTTTGTATGGATGTGTAGAATTTCCATGTCTGTGTTGATGTCTCTGTAGGTGTGGTTAGCATTTGTGACGTGTTCCGCATATGTGGATGTGTTTTGTAATTTTGTTATGGCTGTGATGTGTTCTTTGTAACGTGTTTGAAATGATCTGCCTGTCTGTCCTATGTAGAAGTTGTTCCAGGTGTTACATTTGAGTTTGCATACGCCTGTATGGTTGTATTTGTTTGTTTTCTGTTTTATTTGTGTTGAGATGCTTTTGTAGAGTATTATTTGTTCTCTATGCGATGTTGTAATTTAATTTCTTGAATGAGGTTGCAATCTTGTGTGTGTTTTTGTTTTCGTTTGTTAGTGTGATGTATTTTTTGTGTTCTTGTGTTTGTGTTGTAGTCTTATGTTTTTTGTGATTATGTTTTGTCTTTCTTATTATGTTGTATATTATGTTGGGGTTGTATCCGTTTTCTTGTGCTATGTATTTGATTACTCTCAGGCCTAAAGGTCCTTCTTGATTGTCTGTTCTTCCACAATATGGTAAAAATTATGCAGGTAACAATTCGAACTACATAACCACCACATCTTGTATTCAAATTTTGATTGTCTTGCCCCTCACGAACATTTTTGACGGGTGTCTACCATAGTAGCGAACTATCATTTCATCTAATGAAAGTTTGCCATGAAAAATTTCAAATTTTAAAAATTCTTCTCGAACAGTATCAAAAAATAGCCTCAATTTATACATTTTATCAGATTTATCAATTTTTAAATTATTATTCAGATGGAGGAACTTCTTGAATTCTCCGAAACGATTTTTGGCATCGATTTATAAACTAATGCAATTTCTACATCTGGAGCTTGTTCCCAGTACATGTCTGCTTGAGGTAGTTTATGGTAGCCGGAAAGCAACAAAATACCTATAAATGCCTTTAGTTGCTCTTTATAATAATAATAATAATAATAATAATAATAATAATAATAATAATAATCCATGACGCTACAACCCATAAAGGACCAAGACCTACCAGCCGGCTGCTGGCATCATGGCCACATGCCAAAGCAGAGGTGGAAGATCATCCAACTAGAATGGAGGTATCATGTGGTTAGCACAATGAGTCACCCAGCCGTTATAGCTGGTTTTCGTAACAGAATTTGGCTATCTATCGTAGCTCCCCAAGTGCATCACGATGCTGAGTGGGCATCGGTCCCATACACTGGCCGAAATTTCATGAGAAAATTTCTTCCCCCATGCGGACTCGAACCAGCGCGCATCCCGTAACGCGAGTCTTAGGCAGGATGCCTTAGACCACGACGCCACGGCGCGGGACTTAGTTCCTCTTTACTTATAGAGATACCAGAGTGATTCTTCTGATTAGCATAAATTTCACTCTGATTTATAACCATCCCCAACACTTCGTCAGAAAAAAATTCCTCATAAATATCTATTACGCTTTTCCCATATAGATAATCTAAACTGTCATCAATTTCACAGTACAGTAAGTACTATCTGCACTGTATGTTGCTTCACATTTCATCCATTTGGGCCCCGCTGTCACTTGTAGCTCAATTTGTTTTTTTATGATGTTGGTTTTTCAGTTATTGTGCGAAATGGCAATATAAAAATTGGAAATTTATCTTTGGAAGAGGTGGAGAAATTCAAATATCTTGGGGCAACAGTAACAAACATAAATGATACTCGGGAGGAAATTAAACGCAGAATAAATATGGGAAATGCCTGTTATTATTCGGTTGAGAAGCTTTTATCATCCAGTCAGCTGTCAAAAAATCTGAAAGTTAGAATTTATAAAACAGTTATATTACCGGTTGTTGTTTATGGTTGTGAAACTTGGACTCTCACTTTGAGAGAGGAACATAGGTTAAGGGCGTTTGAGAATAAGGTTCTCAGGAAAATATTTGGGGCTAAGAGGGATGAAGTTACAGGAGAATGGAGAAAGTTACACAACACAGAACTGCACGCATTATATTCTTCACCTGACATAATTAGGAAAATTAAATCCAGACGTTTGAGATGGGCAGGGCATGTAGCACGTATGGGGGAATCCAGAAATGCATATAGAGTGTTAGTTGGGAGGCCGGAGGGAAAAAGACCTCTAGGGAGGCCGAGACGTGGATGGGAAAATAATATTAAAATGGATTTGAGGGAGGTGGGATATGATGATAGAGAATGGATTAATCTTGCTCAGGATAGGGACCGATGGCGGGCTTATGTGAGGGCGGCAATGAACCTTCGGGTTCCTTAAAAGCCAGTAAGAAAGTAACTAAGTTGGTTTTTCAGTACCAGCACGTTTTTTCTCTTTTTATTATGAGGAATTTCTGAAGCCAATGGAAGAGTTTCATCTGTTCCACCATGTACTGATACTTCTTCAGTTCTTACAAATACTTCTATTATTCCAGCTACATCTTGCACTTCACTTTCAGTGAGGTCATTCTCACGCACATCTTCCTCGTCCGCTACTTCATCTGGATCTGGGGGTACAATTACAACCTCAATATCATCCATAGCCTATTCCTCTCGTTCCAGGTCTTCCATAACACTCTGTATCTGTTTGACTGTTAGACCCTTAGTATAATAACGTGACATAATGTATTTTACTTATCTGAAATAAGAAATATAATAATGTTGTTTACTTATCTGAAATAAGAAATATAATGTCCGTTAGGGTATATAATGTAGGCCTACCATACAAGTACACAAGTCTATAGTAAATTTGATGCCTTTATGTCTCGTTAACGGGTCTCAGAAAATTAAAATAATGATAAAATATCGCTAAATCATTCGTGCAATACAATAAATAATGAAACCTGAAACTGCAAGTGTATTATGCCAATGTCCCAAAAATGGGATGTTCTAGAAAAACATGTATAATAATTACCTATGAATTAAAATGAGCGAAGTGTTGTATTGTAGTACTTCGTAGAATTATAACTAATGATTCAGACACAGTTGGAATTACTATAACGCATTTACAAATGCCAATTTCTCACTCCAAATAAATGCAACAAAAATTAAGAGAAATATCCGAAAATCAATTATTCCAACACTACGTAAGGGCAATCAACAATGCAAAAACTGTTTCCCTCTCTTTAACAATATCCAGTACTACCAATATAAACACAAAAAGTATGAACATTGTTGTTCATCTTGTGTAGAAAAAATAAAATATAAATGTCCCAAAAAAGGGACAATGGCAGGAAATGGATTAATTTCCAGAAATTTGTTGCAAACAAATGCAACATTTCGTTCTAAAAAGTAATTTTTCAGTGCTACATTTGTGCGCATCAAATTTCTACGCATAAATTATTTCAGTCATTTATTATTGTAATATACTTACTTACTTACTGGCTTTTAAGGAACCCGGGGGTTCATTGCCGCCCTCACATAAACCCGCCATTGCTCCCTACCCTGAGCAAGATTAATCGAATCTCTACCATCATATCCCACCTCCCTCAAATCCATTTTAATATTATCCTCCCATCTACGTCTCGGCCTCCCCAAAGGTCTTTTTCCCTCCGGCCTCTCAATTAACACTCTATATGCATTTCTGGATTCGCCCATACGTGTTACATACTCTGCCCATCTAAAACGTCTGGATTTAATGTTCCAAATTGTGTCAGGTGAAGAATGCAATGCGTGCAGTTCTGTGTTGTGTATCTTTCTCACTCTCCTGTATCTTCATCCCTCTTAGCCCCAATATTTTCCTGAGAACCTTATTCTCAAACACAGTTAATCTCTGTTCCTCTCTCAAAGCGAGAGTTCAAGTTTCACAACCATACAGAACAATCGGTAATATAACTATTTTATAAATTATAACTTTCAGATTTTTTGACAGAAGACTAGATGACAAAAGCTTCTCAACCGAATAATAACAGGCATTTCCCATATTTATTCTGCGTTTAATTTCCTCCAGAGTGTCATTTATATTTGTTACTGTTGCTCCAAGATATTTGAATTTTCCCACCTCCTCGAAGGATAAATCTTCAGTTTTTATAGTTCCATTTCGTACAATAATCTGGTCACGAGATATAATCATATACTTAGTCTTTTCGGGATTTACTTCCAACCCTATCGTTTTACTTGCTTCAACTAGAATTTCCGCTTTTTCCCTAATCGTTTGTGGATTTTCTCCTAACATATTCACGTCATCCGCATATACAAGAAGCTGATGTAACCCGTTCAATTCCAAACCCTCTCTGTTATCCTGAACTTTCCTAATGGCATATTCTAGGGCGAAGTTAAAAACTAAAGGTGGTAGTGCATCTCCCTGCTTTAGCCCGCAGTGAATTGGAAAAGCATCAGATAGAAACTGGCCTATACGGTCTCTGCTGTAAGTTTCACTAAGACACATTTTAATTAATCGAACTAGTTTCTTGGGAATACCAAATTGAATAAGAATATTATATAAAACTTCCCTCTTAACCGAGTGATACGCCTTTTTGAAGTCTATGAATAACTGATGTACTGTACCCTTATACTCCCATTTTTTTTCTCCAATATCTGTCCAATACAAAAAATCTGATCAAAAGTCGATCTATTACGCCTAAAACCACACTGATGACCCCCAACGATTTCATCTACATATGGAGTTAATCTTCTCAAAAGGATATTCGACAAAATTTATCGTAATAAAAATTGACTGAACATTTTGTAAAGTCAATCACGCTATGAAAACTTTTATGTAAAACAAGTTTTGTCTTGAAAAGGAAGCAAAAACGAGCTAAATTGTATTAAACTTGTTTTGTTTTAAATAGACTATCTCAAAAAATTACTCCCTGAAATTAATGTCATTACTTACGGTTCACCCTGTATGTTCTATGCTTAAGGGTTTTTATGAGCGACAAATAGCGCCCTACGTGTAGCGAACATTTAGAACAGATTCATCATGTTTAGGCGGCGCATAAAGGATCCCATCCATGCAACGTGTAAATACGATTATAATAGAATGAATGGAGCATACAGCTTCTGCTCTGTAGAAAAGAACAAAGAGACATATCTCAGTCTTTTAATATCCTACGGCATAGTTGAATTCAAAGCGGTAGTTACGACTCTACGTGGTTGTTGCACGCACTTCTTCACTTTCCATATTAATCAAGATAAAATGTTTCGGACTCTACAATGTGTGCCTTGAATACGTTGTAACCTTTACCGTGTCAAAAAGAAATGAGTATTTTTTGGAATATGCACTCTTGGTTTGCTACTATTTGAAGTTGATTGCGAAATCAATTATTTCTATTCCCGCCAGAGAAGTTGATAATTATACACCTCCCACTGCATCTGATTTCACGTTTCTTGTCTAAGATTTCTTCTGTCGTTCATACATGCGTACATGACCAAAAAATCTAACTTTATCTGAATAGTGTTGCTATGTAATTCTTACAAGAGATTTAACGAAACGAGCAGAAATGCCCTATTCTAAAAGGTAGACATTGATTATTATGGTGATTGTGATTGTTACTCGTATAGTGCTGTACAGTTTTATTAAGGACTAGCCGTAACCGTGCCCTCCGCTGCACCCGTTAGAAATAAATTGAGAAATAATATGTTTTTTGTTTCAGAATTTAAAATGAATAAGTACTGACAAAACGAAGAAATAAATTTCCCCTTGTACACAGTAAAATCATTAATGTGTATATAGACAATTTCTCCGATAGTCCAGTTATCTCAAACTTACCCAATTTTATTCCTGAAATCTTATTTTTTCTTAAACGTATATTGTCAGAAGTATTTATACTTTACTTCCGATATTATACACTGTGTCCACACTAAAAATATACAGAAAAAATAGCTTGTATTGTAACTTGGACAAAGTTTATTAAATACATTTCTTCTGCATTTATAGAGTAACTGAAAAAGTTTTTATATCCACTAGTTCACTTTAACATGAGCACCATTTATAGCTCGACAGGTACCAAAACGATACTCAACCTCTCGCCAGGTGTTCACCAACATATCAGGTGTTATAAGCCCAACTGCTTGAATGATACGCTGTATCAAATCAATTAAATTACGAACTTTTTTGCTGTACACAAAATTTTTAATAAATCCCCACGTAAAAAATCCAAAGCACCTAAATCCGGGGATCTAGGCGGCCAGGAAGTTGGCTCACCCGTACCAATCCAATTTCTTGGGAAGGTTAAATCCAGAAACGTTTTAACATTTCGATGGAAATGTGGTGAAGCACCATTCTGCTGAAATGTTGTACCTGGCGGAAATTGCGGAATAGCAAAGTTCTCTAGAATATCAAGGTACGTGACTCCCGACACTGTACGCTCCGTAAAAAATAATGGGCCAATTACTCCATTTTTGTGCATTCCCAACCACACATTGACTCTTGGCGAGTTCCTTTCATGTTCAATCACTATGTAGGGATTCTGAGAACTCCATATATGCGGCTATTATGACGATTAAACTTCCCGCAAACGTGAAAGGTTGCTTCATCACTGAATAGCAACAAATGAACATACTTGGGGTTTTCATCGATACGCCGAATCATCTCATCACAGAAATTAGCTCTCTTGCAACAATCATCTGCTTTGAGTTGCTGTACCGTCCACATCTCTATTGACAAGGAACTAGATCGATAAATGCCAATGTTCATTCATGCAACAATAAGCTTGAAACAAAACATTTCACACAACAATAGCCAGGCAACAATAAGCTTGAAACAAAACATTGCACACAACAATGACCATGGAATAGGTACGAAACGAAATTTTGGAGAGTTTTTCTACTGATTGAGCTTTATCTAAGGGAATTATAATATACGGTTGTAAAATTATAAGTTATTATTTCTGTATACTCTTAATGTGGACACTGTGTATATCTAAATTGTTACTAATTTTATTTTGTTAATATTCAGAATACAATAGAAAATATTTCAGTATTAAGTGTAACTACTTTTATAAATAAAAATCCTATATTTGACAAGATTACCTAAATATTTAACTCAGATACAGTTTTTAAAACTTTTAATAATCAACAAAAAAAAAAAGTTTCAATCTTGCGCTCGGCCGTTCGGCTATCCAATCAATTACATAATAATAATAATAATAATAATAATAATAATAATAATAATAATAATAATAATAATAATAATAATAGATTTATTTTATAGATAGCCTATATTAATTTGTCCTACAGAATTTATCTGTAATATTGACACTTAATATTTCCCTAAAATATTAAATTTATTTATTCTGGTGATGTTAAAGCCATCATGCATTCTCTTCCACTCAACCAGAATTATGTATACATACAGCGACAGAAACAAATTAATACGTTCGTTTAAATAAAATAAGAACGTTTAAAATGACAGTAACAGAAAACAACAAAAAGATAATCCAAAACAAAACGGAGAAAAATTATCTCCGTTTCACTCATCCTTCATCATATGATGACGCAGAATATCTACACGGAAATATCATATACTTCGGTACATCGTAATAATATATGATATGCGAAAAATAGTCACTTTGTGATTTAAGACGGCGCTTATTCCGTCGGATCCCGACCACTTAGTCACTCATAACGAGTGCACCTCTGCACATGTGTGGACATTGTACCACTGTCATACATCTATGACGACGCAGTGCATGGAGGTAGGCCACTAGAGGGAACCCAAGAGTGGAACTTAAAACTGAGAGGATTCGATCCGACATCGGGATGGGAATCCGGTGTGGCTTAGTGGATAGAGCGTCCGCACGTAGAGCTGAAAACCAGTTTCAAATCCCAGTGCCAGAGAGAATTTTTCTCCGTTCCACTCATCTTTCATCTTTATATTAATATTGTTACTCTAAGCAACTAAACGAGAAAGGGCACTTAATAACATAAACAACAAATAGATTAATAAATTATTATACAAAGTCTTGTGACGGTATTTCTATGAGTGGTTCGTCTTTGTAATCTCGCAGCATGTGCGTTTAGAAATTTAATATCCGATGTGGCAAATTTTGATGTGTGTTCTCGACTCTCCGCGCATGCGACGGTTATTCCTTAGGGTGCCAGCTTGTTGGAGCTGACGGTACGGGTACTTGACTGGAGCTCGAGGTACCAGCTGGCAGCTGAAAAACTATCCTTGCTCGGGAACGTAATAACTTAATCAGCTATGTACTGTACTTTAATTTTTCCTCGGGAGTGGTTGAATTTTAACCGCGGGAGCTTATGGTTAAAGGTTTCAAATATCAGATTAAAGGTTTCAAATATCAGGTTTTGGGAGATCTGCCGCGGTGATTAAATTTTGGGTTTTAAATAATTCCACTTCGGAAAAGCCGTACGCTGCAATAGTTACTATTGGAATATTGTATCTTGATATTTGTGATTAATAAGATTAAGAATTAATTGTACCATGTATATAAAATTCTGGGGACTCAAATTCCTGCTCTTGGACAAAAATATTAATATGCAATTAAGACTGGAAGCCCTACGGACCTGTATCATACCGACCCTAACATATGGCAGCCAAACCTGGTCGTTGACTAAAAAACTAAAAAACAAGCCCAGAAGATACACGTATGCCAACGCAAAATGGAGAGAAAGATATTACAGATTAAGCTACAGGACAAAGTAAGAAATGAAGAACTGAGATTAAAAAGCGGTATCGAAATGGCCTGCAAGACAGCGAGAAGACTAAAATGGAAATGGGGAGGACATGTAGCCAGACTACCCGCCGACAGATAGGCATACGCCACTACAGTCTGGGACCCAAGGAAGGGAAGACCAAGAAGGAGATGGGCACAGGACTTCGTTGACGTGATAGGACCGCAGTGGACGCGTATTGCGAGAGACAGAGTAAAGTGGAAAGACATAATTTTAGATTCAAAATAAGTAACAGCAGAACACAAAACAGTGAAGTGAAGTGAGGAGAAGTGAAGTGACTCAACTTTGAGTAAGGCCCACAGGGACTAGCTCACCCCGTGAGCAAAAGTAGAGCTGCCCTACCGATGGTAGGAGGCCCTTGTCTGCTAAGGATGTAATGGGCTTTTCTAATTCTAATTCTAATGTACATGAAATGTTACTAATGTTTATAGATTGATTTGGATCTCGAGGTTGTTGTTAAAATTGCGAGCGTGAGTTGCATATTGTTTTTAAAATCATGGTGGATATCTTACTTGGTTTACCTTGAATATTATGTGACTGGTTTCATAAAGATGGTTTCTGAAGTCTAAAGAGGGTTGCATTGCGAAGTGCGAGTCCAGATTTCTAAATAACTGTTGTTAATTTTATGTCGAGTTACTGAGCTGAAAATAGAATTAAGATAAACTGCATATCGGCGTTGTTCCTGCAATAACTCCTATGTGACATATTCATCGATTTTGAGATTTTTACTCTGTTAAATAACTTAGTGATACAGCAAATAATAAACTCTCCTATATGTAATTATATTTATTTGTTTCGAAAATGTAAGAATTCACAGTCTCCTATGTACGGCTGCCATAGAATGAATAAATGTGTTTTTCTTCCTACTGAAAGATTTTATATTTTGCACATAGGAGTTATTGTAGGAACAACGACGATATGTTGAAGTTAAGGTTTTTTTTTTTTTTTTAGATCTCTAGTTTCCTAGGCAACCTTAATATACTAATAACACATAGTAACGGCCGCTTCACGTTGCAATCGACACATCTAGTAAATAAATTTCGTTAGACAAAAAGTGCGCTTCGAACTTGATTTTGAATTTTGATTGCGTCCGGCAATCCCTGTTGTCACTGGGAAGAAAATTCCAAAGACGAAGTATTGATACTGTATAGGAGGATGAATATAATGACGTTTTGTGATGAAGGATAGAAAGAAATGCCTGATTCTCTTTGCGTACTGTTGTAAGAAACTGAAAACTTGCTAGTAGGTAAGTAGGAGTAGAGGTATGCAAGAGTTTAAATAGCAGTGTCAGTGAATGCATGATTCTTCGTTCCTTCAGGCGAATCAATGGTAGAAGCTCGAGGGATGATGTCACATGATCAAATTTACGCGTATTGCAGGTGAAGCTTGTACACATATTATGAACACTGCAATCTGTGAGCTAAGTTACGGGTTACTTTTGTCAGCAAGGAATCGCAAAATGGGCAACGCAAGCGTCTGAATAAGAATCGTTTTTAGGGTAACGGAACAGGAGTGGTAAGCCTCAGGCTACAGTATCCTTATTTGTAATTTAAAAATAAGTAATTTTTGGTAATTGGTTCTGCCATATTGAATAATTGTATGATATTTTATACTTATTTTGTCATAACTAGGCCTAGGATTTTGATGAAATTGCATCTTTTTTTCTAGTAAGTCAGAAATATAGCTGCTTTAGTATTTATATGTTATGTCATAAACTGACTGTTTTAAGACATATTTGTTAGGGCCTTGTTTTTTTTTGCATTTTTTGCCTGTTTCAACTCATAAGAGCATCTTTTGTTTTCTTCGGTCAATTTTAGGAATTTTCATTTAATTGTGGCCATCCCACTGTTATTTTTTTATTATTAATCTATTTTTGTGTACATTTTATTCAATTGTATGTTTCTTGTTTAATTATGTGAATCCTACTTAATTGTAATCTAATACTAATATGTATACTAATGCAATTGTATGTTTCTTGTTTAATTATGTGAATCCTACTTAATTGTAATCTAATACTAATATGTATACTAATGTGTTTATTTTCATTTTTACTGTATACATTTTTTACTGAATTATCGGCTTCTGTTTTTATGTGATTCGTATTTGATTCTAATAACAATAATATGTATTCCACTATGTTTATTTTCATTTTATGAGGTAAATTTTTATGTAACTACCTCTTTTGATCTCATTATGTACCTAAATTGTATCAGGATGTAATTAGTTAATTCCGATCCAGTTGTATGTTCAACTATGTAAGCAAGTTTTAATCCTGGTTGAGTGTAAGAGAAGGCCTTACGGCCTTAACTCTGCCAGGTTAAATAAAGCCATTATTATTATTATTATTATTATTATTATTAATATTATTACTATTAATATTATTGTTATTATCATTATTATTATTATTATTATTATTATTATTATTATTATAAATCCCCATTATTAATGTAAAATAATGTTTATTTCCTTTGATATTTTGTTTGCATATTTTGTCCATTAATACCCATTATTTTGTTTGATATTTTAATCGTTTTTCTAACACAAATATTGCCATTTTAACGTAGTACACCCCATGTAATGGATAAATCCAACCACCCCTCCAATCTAGACACCTCTATACTTGCTAATTCCGGATAAGAGTGGCCTTGTGGTAGACTACTTGGAAACTAAAATTAATGTAAATCCATGGCGCTACAGCCCATGAAGGGCCAATACAGACCAGCTGACTGCTGACCTCACGTCCACATGCCGACGCAGAGGTGAACTATCATACATGAAAACCACATCAGGTAAAATGATTAATTAAATTGTACTACTTAGAAAAAATTATGTAAAATTTAATTTAAATACTAATCTAAATATTTAGTACAAAACCTCTTTTGCTACTAAGCCAATTATGTAAGATCAATTTTTAGGGCATTTTTAATGGCATTTTTTTTTTAAGATTTTTAGGTCATAAACGCATTGTTTTTAGGACTTTTTCCATGATTCATAGGTCATCAAAATCCTAGCCCTAGTCATAACTGATTATTCTCGTTTGATTATAAGAATATTTCAATATTTCAAACTTAGATTATTAACATAGATCTAGAATTTCTTGTCATGACCCTTAGGAATTTGACGTGAGATGATGGTATTTTATAGTTTGTACTGCACTGTTGAGAAGAGTAACTGTAAATTATGGATAAAGTAGAAGAATGACAGGAATGTACTGAAAAACAGTTTCAAAGTCTTATTGGAGCACAGTTTACACATGAAATTCGCCGCGTTTTGAAGTCGAGTCTCTGGCGTTGAAAACCAAGTCTATAGATCCTAGTATAATTGTGTTACACTTTCCTTTGCATGGAACTGTAAATTAAAAGTAAGACCAATATTTCATTGCGGACAAAAAGCTTATATACAGTATTAAAGAAAAATAGGCAGGAATCTCATTGGAAAGAAGGCAAAAATTCAACGGAAATGGTTTGAAACTTGCGGGTGGGCTACGGAGAATGGGACAGCCATTAATCTTTTTTTTTTTTTTTTTTTTTTTTTTTAGTGAAGCCGATTTTCTCTCTTTACTTTATTTTCTTCCTCATTTCATCTAAAGTAAAATATGTGTCTCCCAACCTGTTACTACGGCCAGCGATCTACAGAGCATCGGGGTGCTTCAGTGTACCATCCGACCGCACCTTGGACAATACACTAGGCACATATAAATGATGTTTTCATCCCTTGTGACCCCCATCCAGGCGCTATATCATGGCCGTTAATGAATCAGAAGTAACAGCTTATTGTAACACACGGAGAAAAACCCACGGAAGGCGGTTGAACAACGTTAGGGGCTTGGGCTGGATTCCTGCTCCTGGAATTCTGTCACACAAATAATCATCCTCTCTAGGACTCATCATGGTATATGGGATGAGGCACGGTACAAACACAGTTATGAAAACGTAGCATTTAGGGACAGTAATGTCGGTTTTCCTTCCGAACTTTTCTCTTTTTCATTGATTATTTGTTGATTTATTATTATTATTATTATTATTATTATTATTATTATTATTATTACTACTATAAAGCCTTATAAACTATAAAAGCTCTTGGCTGCTGAATTACTATATCAGCAGTAATCTCACTAGAGGTTTTGATTTATCCTTGAGAAAATCAAATCTCGAGTGGTATTTAACTGACTATTACGCGGTTAGAAGGAAGGATATAAAGATTAGAAGAAATAAAGTACTCTAATACAATAAAATATTAATTGACTTATTAAAATTATATTTCACTAATGTTAGCTTCACCGAAACGTTTGAATGGAGCGGCCATTTTCAGTTGACTGTCTATGCGATAAACAAATGACGATCGCAAAACATGTTTTATAGAACCGTAAAGAATTTGCAGTTTGAAATGTTGGCAAACAAAGAAACAAATAGTAGAGATGTGATTAAAACAGAATAAAGTATGAAGAGATTAAAAGAAATAAAGTACTCTAATACAGTAAAATAGATATTAAATGACTTGCTAAAATTATATTTCACAAATGTTATCTTCACCAAAGCGTTTGAACGGAACCGCCATTTTCAGTCGACTATCTATGCGGGAAACAAATGACGATTGCAAAGTATGTTTTATAGTACCGTAAAGAATTTACATTTTGGAATGGTGGCAAACAAAAAAAACAAATGCTAGAGGAGTGATAAAACCAAACAAATGCTAAGCAAATTCACCAAAACGTTTGAACGGAGCTTCCATTTTCAGTCGACTACATATGCGGAAAACAAATGACGATCGCAAAGCATGTTTTATAGTACCGTTAAGAATTTGGAGTTTGAAATGTTGGCAAACAAAGAAACAAATGGTAGGGAGGAGATAAAAACAGAAGAAAGCATATAAAGATTAAAAGAAATAAAGTACTCTAATGCAATAAAATAGATATTAATTGGCTTACTAAAATTCTATTTCACTAATGTTATCTTCACCAAAACGTTTGAACGGAGCCGCCATTTTCAGTCGACTATCTATGCGGGAAAGAAATGACGATCGCAAAGCATGTTTTATAGTACCGTAAAGAATTTGCAGTTTGAAATGTTGGCAAACAAAGAAAAAAATAGTAGGGAGGTGATAAAAAAGAATAAAGTATATAAAGATTAAAAGAAATAAAGTATTCTAATTCAGTAAAATAGATATTAATTGACTTACTAAAATTCTATTTCACTAAAAACGTTTGAACGGAGCCGCCATTTTCAGTCGACTATCTATGCGGGAAAGAAATGACGATCGCAAAGCATGTTTTATAGTACCGTAAAGAATTTGCAGTTTGAAATTTTGACAAACAAAGAAACAAATGCTAGTGATAAAACCAAACAAATGCTAAGAAAGTGATAAAATTAAACAAATGCTAAGGAAGTGATAAAATTGTGCGATAAGCAGCTATGATTGATTGAAAGGCGTCCTTTTATACCGTGTTATTGGTCAAAAGTAGTATGACGTAGTAAAAGTGTAATAGTCAATATAATTCCATTGCACCCTGTCCTGACAAACAGTTTTCCAGTTGTCATGAATTTCTAAAATTTTTAGGTCCTCCCTCAAACTGTCCAAATATCTAAGCCTACGTTTTCCCAGTCGTCTTTTTTGTAAAAGAGTTTTTGTGAACACCTTTTTTAATCTTCTTTCTTGTAGAGCTCTTGGCACCTGTCCATACCATAGCAGTTTTCTTGCTTTAATTCTGGCTACAATATCTGATTCATTGCAAAACCATACATTTCTTTATTGAATAGTTTCCTCCATTCCGAAGTATCTGCATCTGGAACTACTCTCAATTATTTCAAAAAAATTTCACTACAAAAATTTCAATTTATTCTCATCTGATTTTTGTAAGTGTCCATGTCTCACAAGCATAGACTAGAACAGACATAAATAAAATCTTGTATATATGTAATATTGCTTTTTTGTTGTTAATTTACTCTGCAATATACTATCAGATAAAGCATAATAATATTTATTACCTCTCTATTTACAGAAATTAATTTCTTGTTTTACATTATTGTCATAAGTAATTAATTTTCCTAAAGAGTTAAACTAGTTTGCGTTCTCATATTTGTCTGTATTAATGTTGATGCTGTTATGTACATTTAAATTGAGTAAGCATATTATATTTTGTTTTGTCAACATGGAGTCAGCATTTTTATAACATATTCGTTTTCAACGAATAAAACTAAATCATCTACATTTGCAAATAAATTAATTTTTCTCTCCAGCTTTTTAACAAATTGGGCAGACTTTATTCCTGTAATACTGTAATAATTTTTTTCAATAACTTAATTAATCAAAACAGGAGACACAGCATCTTCCTGTTTAATTTCAGTATTAACATTTTAAAACTGTTGGGCATACAAGTCTGTATTTTAAAATACAATTTAACGAATCAAAATAACGGAACAAAAGGGAAGTGAAATTTCAAAATACATCAATGTACCGAGAAATCTGAATGCTTTGTTTGCAATTGATTAATTAAAAATAAATAAATGTCATAGAATCTTCCAAGATTTTAAATTATATCATAAGGAAAAAATTTAAACCTTCAATTGATAACATTGTTTTTGTTTTGGAAAACGTATTGCTTTTCTTTGACTGTTGAACTAACCTTGAAAGAATATCCGTCCGTCACGTAGAGCCGTTTTACACATCTCTGAAAAGATGAAAAATCTACTTTCTTTCGTCTTGCAGAAGTTGACGGTTTGTTTGAAACAGTCGAGAGTATATAGAGTTGGTGTCCCGAAAGATATTGTTACAATGATCTATTTGGACAACGTATTGCCCTTTTTATTTCTCTACTATATTTCAATTTTGGAACCGGGAGCGCAGAGTAGCTAAACTGTCCACGAGTTGAGCAAACTGGGACGTGACCACAGTGACAAACCGATACGTGACCAGAACGCTGCCGTATCCCCTTTTCTTTTGGGCTGCAGACGAACTGGTCGTTGTTGCTACTATGTGTTGCCGCAAAGAACAGCATTCCAAGAACCAATGCTTGCTCATAAAATTTTAGTACAAGTAGATATTGTTACACCTTTCTATGTCTGATGATCGCTATATTTCAAACTAACTTGTTAGGGATATTTTCAGAATAGAATGCTATCAGTACAAGGTTTAGCGCGAGTAACTCTAATGGTCAGTTTCTCCAAGAAATGTTTAATTTGGCTTAACTAGTGTTAAATTAACAGCCCGTTTATTTTTAACTTTTTGTTAATGTATTTTCAATTTCTTTAACATCATTTTGTTTAAAATAACCAACACGTAACTATAACAGTCGTTAACACTATTTTAACTACTCAGTACCAGTTGGTAATGATTTTGCACATGGAAGGCAATTTTTTATTGGCTGATATTATTGTTTAAATTCTGTAATGTAGAGTAAGTCATGAAACATGTATAAATCATAACCTGGTACAGTAGGCCATGATCGATAAAGCAGAAGACAAATGAAAGTTGTAAGTTACTACTTACTTACTTACTGACTTTCAAGGAACCCGCAGGTTCATTGCCGCCCTCACATAAGCCCGCCATTGGTCCCTATTCTGAGTAAGATTAATCCAGTCTCAATCATCATATCCTACCTCCCTCAAATCCATTTTAATATTATCTTCCCATCTACGGCCTTCCTAAAGGTCTTTTTCCTAAAGGCCTTTTTCCCTCCGGCCTCCCAACTAACGCTCTATATTCATTTCTGGATTCGCCCATACGTGCTACATGCCCTGCCCATCTCAAACGTCTGGATTTAATGTTCCTAATTATGTCAGGTGAAGAATACAATGCGTTCAGTTCTGCGTTGTGTAACTTTCTCCATTCTCCTGTAACTTCATCCCTCTTAGCCCCAAATATTTTCCTAAGCACCTTATTCTCAAACACCCTTAATCTCTGTTCCTCTCTCAAAGTGAGAGTCCAAGTTTCACAACCACACAGAACAAACGGTAATATAACTGTTTTATAAATTCTAGCTTTCAGATTTTTCGATAGCAGACTGGATGAATAATACTACTAGCCTGGTTAACATTAGTAATAATATCCACGACTACACAGGCTGGCTGTGAAAATGATTGCTATGTTTGGCTCACCATTTATATTTGTGAGCAACTGTTTTCTATAATCAACTTTAATAAAGGCAGACATCGAACATCTGTAACTGATGTTCCATTACGATCTGTAGTTCCTTTCAGCTGCCAACAGCATAAAACCTCGTTTTGAAGTACTGATAAATAAAAATATAATAAAATGATATTGTACATTTAAGTAGCTTTAGAATTTCTATTATTTCTACAAAATAAAAATTTCTTTATTAATTAATAATAGTTCAATATAGTTTTGCAAACACTGAACGGGAATTCATTTCATAAACACTCGTAATAGTACTTCCTTTTGTGCATATTTTGTACGAGACACCCTTCTTCCAATCCACCCTTATACAGAGCGGAGCTAATATCTGCATTCCGCTCATGAGCTGTGAGCCGGCTCGGAGAGCGCAAACCTTGTGCAGGCCTGGTTTAAAACGACCAACACTTAACTATAACAGTCGTTAACACTATTTTAACTACTCAGTAGCAGTTGGTAATGATTTTGCACATATAAGGCAATTTTTTATTGGCTGGTATTATTCTTTAAATTCTGTAATGTAGAGTAAGTCATGAAACATGTTGAAATCATAACCTGGTACAATACGCCATGATCGATAAGGTAGAAGACAAATGAAAGTTGTTAATTACTACTATTGAACAGTAATATTATTACAAAGTAAGGTTATAGTAATAATGCTAACATATAACTTCTCAAAAAAGCAATTTTTGCTGAAACCTTTTTAATATAATACTCACTTTGTATTTTCAAACACTATTAACATTGGCTATAGCTAGTTGAAAAGAGCCAGTATCATAGAATCAATAGTAAATAGTAGATGTTGATTTGAAGTAAGTGGTCTACTTCTGTTCGTAGGATACTCAAGACTGGTTTTAATTTCTTGTGAAATTTAAGGCCTACTTGTTTTAAAAATCTAGGATTGTCTCCAATTGACTATCATGCATAGTATGAATGAATGAATGAATGAATGAATGAATGAATGAATGTTAGCCATGATGTCCCATGTTAGGGACAGGCCTCCTGTGATGGGGTTAGAACCCCCTCGACAGGGATGGATAAAGTGTACTCGCTTGGTCAGCCAATCCAGGCGAGATTGTCGTGTATACTACTTTTGTGACATGTTTAATAACCCTGTTCAACTTTAACTAGTCTCAGCACTCTGTTCTTTGTTCATTTTTTTTCTTGGACTACACACATTATACTGACACTGGCACTGTAACAAGCACTGTTTGCTATTTACACTATTGTAAACCACTTCTTGTACAACTAGGAATTCTTACGTTGCCGTCAATGTTTATTCTGGATTGCCTTCTGTATGTTAAGCTTAATGTGCATAATCTTCCTACTTGTTCAACCATTCATAATTAATTTACCCGTTCCAGACTTGACATATATTTCATAAGTACAAATATAGTACTACAAGCAATAGTTTTCTTTCCATATCTTATAAACTTTATAATTCTTTACCATTGCATATAAGAAACACGTCATATTTTACTTTCAGAAGGATGGTGAGAAGGACTTTGATGGCAAATCCAATCTACAGTGTCAATGATTTTAGCAATATTAAATTTTAGATACTATTTGTTTTAACATCATGAAATTAACAAATCTGTACAAATCTGCACATTGTAACCTGATTTTATACCATTTCTTTTAAAACTTTTAACCTGTTTTTGTGATTGTCTGGTGATTGTATATTTATTTTTTTATTCTTACATTTATTCACATTGTAGTAGCCATGTATTATATGTGCCTACTCTGACGTTGTCTATGGCTGTAAATCGCTGGATGACATTAAATGCATCTATCTATCTATCTATCTATCTATCTATCTATCTATCTATCTATCTATCTATCTATCTATCTATCTATCTATCTATCTATCTATCTATCTATCTATCTATCTATCTATCTATCTATCTATCTATCTGTCTGTCTGTCTGTCTGTCTGTCTGTCTGTCTGTCTGTCTGTCTGTCTGTCTGTCTGTCTGTCTGTCTGCCTGCCTGCCTGCCTGCCTGCCTGCCTGCCTGCCTGCCTGCCCGCCCGCCTATCTGTCTGTCTGTCTGTCTGTCTGCCTGCCTGCCTGCCTATCTATCTATCTATCTATCTATCTATCTATCTATCTATCTATCTATCTATCTATCTATCTATCTATCTATCTATCTATCTATCTATCTATCTATCTATCTATCTATCTATCTATCTATCTATCTATCTATCTATCTATCTATCTATCTATCTATCTATCTATCTATCTATCTATCTATCTATCTATCTATCTATCTATCTATCTATCTATCTATCTATCTATCTATCTATCTATCTATCTATCTATCTATCTATCTATCTATCTATCTATCTATCTATCTATCTATCTATCTATCTATCTATCTATCTATCTATCTATCTATCTATCTATCTATCTATCTATCTATCTATCTATCTATCTATCTATCTATCTATCTATCTATCTATCTATCTATCTATCTATCTATCTATCTATCTATCTATCTATCTATCTATCTATCTATCTATCTATCTATCTATCTATCTATCTATCTATCTATCTATCTATCTATCTATCTATCTATCTATCTATCTATCTATCTATCTATCTATCTATCTATCTATCTATCTATCTATCTATCTATCTATCTATCTATCTATCTATCTATCTATCTATCTATCTATCTATCTATCTATCTATCTATCTATCTATCTATCTATCTATCTATCTATCTATCTATCTATCTATCTATCTATCTATCTATCTATCTATCTATCTATCTATCTATCTATCTATCTATCTATCTATCTATCTATCTATCTATCTATCTATCTATCTATCTATCTATCTATCTATCTATCTATCTATCTATCTATCTATCTATCTATCTATCTATCTATCTATCTATCTATCTATCTATCTATCTATCTATCTATCTATCTATCTATCTATCTATCTATCTATCTATCTATCTATCTATCTATCTATCTATCTATCTATCTATCTATCTATCTATCTATCTATCTATCTATCTATCTATCTATCTATCTATCTATCTATCTATCTATCTGTCTATCTATCTAAATCTAATCTAATTTAAACTAATCTAATCAAATCTAATCTAACCTAATATATCTAATCTATCTATTCTATTCTATTCTATCTGTCTGTCTGTCTGTCTGTCTGTCTGCCTGCCTGCCTGCCTGTATGTCTGTCTGTCTGTCTATCTACCTACCTGACATTTTCTCAACACTGACTTTATTATTTACAAAACTTATCTCACATTTTCACTAATACTGACTTTACTATTTACAATATCTTAACACTGATTACGTTATCTAAATACAATGATCTTCCCTAGTTCTTTCCACAAAACTCTGTTCTTTGCTGTCCTCGACCATTTTTCCCCCTCTTTGGTAAACATGTCAGACCATCTGAGCCGTGGTCTTCCCTGTCCTCTCTTTCCGACGTAGGAGTCCCACATCGTGACTGCATGGGTCCTTCTTGCCTGGTGTAGTCTCGCCACATGTCCCCCCCAGGTCCACTTCGTTGCCGTGGTTCGTTCTGCTGCGTCAGTAGTGTTCGTCAGTCTTTGTAGTGTTTCGTTTGTCATTCTGTCTCGTAGCGTGATGCCCAGTATTTTTCTTTGTATCTTCCTCTGGCATGTTTGTATACTTGAGCGTTGTCTCTCGGACAACGTCCAAGTTTGACAGTCGTATAGCAAAACTGGGATTATGCCGATAAAATTCATGCATGGTATAGAAATCATCATTCCTAGTTATCTTGCCACATTGAGATCCCATATTTTCTAAATATTCAATATATAATAGCTCAGGATCAAAATAGCAGCCGATATGATAATCAGTTCACATTTGAAAATTATCTTCCCCATGTTAGCTTTCCACAGTGTCTTTTAAATATTATATTATGTCATTCACGAACCATTCCTGAAAGAGATTACTAAAATATTATTTTTACAACTTCTGTTTGAACAGCTGTGGTGTCATCTGCCATATTTAACTATCTGTCAAATGAGTTAATTGCCTAAAATCCTACATTTTAAGTTAACAAACACTTAACAATCTGTTAAGCGAAACTAGTGTTGAAGAGATGAAAAACTATATTTAACAAACTGTTTGAAGATTAACATTCGTTAAATGTTCTAACAATACTTGGAGAAACCGGCCATAAGTGTCCTAAGAAAATTAGAAAATACGTAAATAATTAAGAAAGAAAAAGTGAAAGAAATGAAGGAAAAGAAATAAAATGGGAAAGAAATAAGAAACCAAATGTAAAAGAAAGGCAAATAATAAATAAATAAATGAAAAAAAAAGGAAACAGGAGTAGCCTAAAGGAAATACTTAAAAAATATGAAAAAGAGACGGAGTACGAATTAAGAATTGAAAGACTTGTATAAAACAAAACGGAAAAGAAGAAAGAGAAGTAACAATTATTAAATGAATATACATATAAGAAAGAAAGAGAATGGAATAAAGGGAGGAAATTTAGGCATGCGGATATATGTTAGATAGATAGATAGAGAAAATTAAATAAAAATAAGAAGAAAAAACAAGAGCAAAAACAAAGTAATAAATTAATGCATGAACGAATAAGTAAATGAATTGAATAGAACAAAGAGGCATAGAAAAGAAAAGAAGATTAAGTAATGAAGAATAAGTAATAATGCAGCATAGAATTCCTCCTGACGTGACCAGATTAGAATAGTCCCATGTAGCTCATGCATGTCATAGAAGGCGATTAAAATGGCTACCCATTGCCTGGGGTAGAGCTAAGCCACCCTGTCTCTTGGGGTTATAAAGAGGGAGACCTGGTCCTCCAGGCTGGGGGTTGGGCGTTAGGCCGGCGACTGAACCCCGGAAAAAAAAATTTTGCTCGTAATTCTCAACAAGAAATAGCCGAAGAGATATCTGGAAATAGATCAAGGCGAGTTAAACAGTACATGAATAAAATGAATTTTGGGGACAAACAAAAGACTGAATGATTTGAGGAAGCTAAGAATTACGGATTGGATAATGGTCTTACAGAATAGAAGTTCCTGGAAAGAAATTGTTGAAAAGCCCAAGACATTCAATTTTGAAGTTGCACTGCCTTAAGAAGAAGATATATAGGTAGGTAGGTAGGTAGGTATGTAAGGTAGGTAAGGTAGGTAGGTAGGTATGTGAGGTAGGTAGGTAGGTAAGTAGGTAAATAGATAGGTAGATAGATAGATGGATGGATAGACGGATGGACGGACAGACGGACAGACAGACAGACAGTATGTGACGAAAAATGAAGTAAAAGTAAAAATTAATGAACAAAAAGTAGTACGAACAGAAAAACTAGAGAAAGATGTAACAGACGGAAAAAGGAAAGAAAAAAGGAAGAAAATGAGAAAGGAAGAGACGAAGATAAAAGAGAGAACTAAATGTGTAAATGAAATTTGAGATGGAAGAAGAAAGGGAAACTGAAGAAAAGAAAGGCTGAAGAAACGAAGTAAGGAAGATAATATCAATGTGAAAGGGAGAAAGAGAGTAACTTACAGTAATTAGAATAACAAGAAGAAGAAGACGATAGAAGGAAGAAAATATAAGAAAATTCAAAATAAATGTGTGAAGAGATCAAAGATGAATTTATTTTTTGCAGGAATGAGGTAAGAAAATATGGATGAAAATTCCAGGAGACGAGAAAATGTGAAAGTAGTACTTTGCGAGAAGTAGATAGAAGTGCTTTAGAAAACAGAGCGAGGAGAAAAACATTTAGCTTTGTATGTCAGTTGTCACTCTGATATGAATCTACTTTGTCAGTTATATAGCTGAAAATCAGGGATTTGCATACTTAGTTATGCTGACTCTGATGGTATAATACAATATTCCATTAAAGTAATTAATTCTAGCTACCTGGTTTCATTGCTTCTAGGTTTATACGACAGTTGGAATATCAGACGCCATACATAGTCATAACAACATCCTACATACGTGACTCCTATGCCATTAGCTAGATGTAACCTCATGATTCGCTGAGACAGTCCTAAGGCGTAGGATTAGTTAATGGCACGGATATATCCATTAAAGCAGACGTCACTATATTGGAGCAAGACTCAAGTCGTATCATATTGCATGACAGTAACTACCTCCAACTGAACAGCTGGAGTGTCTGTTCAAAATTGACATTCAAGTCCACGTATAATTTGCGGTGAATAATGATAGTTTTTTTTTTTAACAAAGCCTCTTTCGTCGTTTTTGTCCATATTTCATTTTTCTCTTCTACGAGGCGATCTTTAAAATACAGTATATGCCTGGAGTCTATTAGTATACCACCTTCAAATGAAACAGTAGTCCATAGAAATACGGTACTGCACTATATCAGAATCACTTGTAGAATCGATTGGTAACTAGCAAGCCGTCTACCTATCTAAATGTCGATATGACGGAGTGATATAATTTATTAATGGTTTCCTAACTATTTGAGTCATTAACTGAGATAGGTAACTATCTAATTGAATTGATTAAAATGTTTGAAATCCTGCCTGCCCGAATTATTGATTGAGTAGTTGACTGTATTCAGAAGCAGAATTTGGGTGTTACATCTTATGTTGGAAATTAACTTTTCTCCAACGTTTCGAATGTCTGCAGGTAAAGCATTCCAATCCCAGATAGTAGGCCTACGATTGAGAAAAGAAAACTTTCCAGTGTCCGTCCTCTGTCTTCTTTCCCTCAATTTATATGAATGGTCGTTCCTTGAAGAGTAATTTTGGGGCTGCAATCTCTTTTTTATTTCTTTCCAGACAGGCTCACCTCTGTATGTTTTGAACATTGTACATAATCAAATTCGCGTTCTCCGGTCCGTGAGTGTGTCCTATTTTAATGGTGGATTATTACGACAACACTTGAGAGCCCGTTTTTGAATCTTTTCCAGTGTCGTAATGTGTTCTATTCTGTAAGGATCCCAACATGCAGCACCATATTCCATTACTGGACGTACTAGTGATTTATATGCTATGTCTTTGGATTTATCAGAGCCTTTTCTTAGTACCCTCATCACATAATTAAAACGTAATCGTCCTGCCTCAACGTAATGCACCTCGGAGTACTGTTGTTGAAATTTTGCACAAATGGTTGCAGTTCTACGCGTGCAAATTGCAAATGATGAAAGCTTTTTGCCAAATAACCGTCTGGGACATGCTTTATTTCCTGTAGACATTCTGGAACGAATTGAAAGACACAATGATTACCTGTCTTCTTTTTCTGATGAGCCAATCTTCCACATCTCTGGAAGATAAAATCGACACAATGTTCGGATTTGGTGGTAAGAAAAGCCACGCGAGATGTTAGGGCATGAGAAGGACAGCCCAAAAGTCAATGTTTGGTGTGGCTTAGTTTACAAGGTTCTTGAACCGTTTACTCACTTCACCATTATAGCACGAATTAACAAGGATGTGTGGAAGCTTTGTGTTGCACCAAAGTTAGACTAGAGAAATTTCAGTCATGAATAGGGTTTCAACGAGCTGGTGCACTATCGCACTGGAACATACATGTTCGTCAGTTCTGGGATGAAAACTTTCCAAACAGATGGAACGGAAGGGACAGTCCAACATCACGGCCAGCACGTTCACCATACATAACCCTCTCTACTTTTTTTATGGGGTACGCAAAGTCTAAAGTGTGCAGTTCTCCATTTCTATTTTGAAAATCTGAAGGCCTGAATAAGGGATACTATGGCGACTGTGAGTGAAGAGATGTTGGTGTAAACATGGCATGAAATCAAGTATCGATTAAACGTTCTTCAGGCAATAACCAGAACACATGTTGAAGTGTACATATGAAAATTTTACTAGATGAGGTATTATTTGCTGAAAACCGCATCCCTGTATCTAGCGTAGTTCTTCAGCTATGAATGTTTATAATCAGGGAAATACTTTGTGTTCACCCTGTACATCGGTCTCAACAGCGTATGTTTACTTTATATCATGTACGGCAGTCATGTCAATTGATGCCCATAGACGCAAGCGCTCGCTTTAAAGGTCAGGAGAGCCTGAGCGCTTTACAGAGGAAATGAAAGAGACAGACGAAAGAGGTAGTATATGCCGCTTGATCGAGCTATATACAGGGATGGCCAGCACTGATTCAGTAGATAAAGGGAAGAAAACATATTAAACTGTATCCATGTTAATTTTTAGATTTGTCTGAGAAGTATAAGTGCATTATAAGAATGTAAGTTTTTCCTAATGCTCATTTTTCACAAGTTTGTTTTTTATTCAAAAGGTATATTTTTTCAACATCTTTTTATAGAAAACTAAAATTTTCAGTTATAGGCCTATTTAATTAGTAGCCTTACAGGTACTGAAACAATATACCGTAAATACATATTACTGAAGATAGTGTATTACAAATTTTGAAAATATTCGCATGGAAAATGTTTGTAAGGAAATGAATTAGCAAAGCAACCATTGATACATCATAAGCAAAAGATATGTGTCCATGTGTTGTAAAAATGTCAGCTCTATAGCTTCAGCAGGTTCCGAGCAAATAATTTAATATTCTGATGATAGGAAGTTGCTCACCAATATCACCTTAAAAAACATAACGCGATAAGAGTTTTGTTATGGAATATTAGTTACACTTAAAACATACACGGCACCTAGGTAACTTTGCTTTGTACTGTAATATTGTTTTTATTAGTTCATTGATTACTTTCATAAGGCTAAACATACCATGAATATCAATTCCAACTTATCATGTCATACTCAATCCCTTTTTTTGGGATATCATTTTCTTTATGAATGATGTGTTTCATCCACTTAGTACAGTATAGTTGTACTACTATGGAATTTCTTTGAATATTCCTTCTTAATTCTTTATTATGGTATTAACGTTTAAAACACAACTGCAATATTAAGAAATTGGTGTTAGTACTTTTGTTTTACAGACAATATAGATAATATCAAACGGAAAGAAGCCATATAAAAATAATGGCATAAAATTTCACATTCCGTTTGAAGTTAGTGCACCACTGTTTTGTTAATCCATCAGGCTGCTCATTTCCCCTTCCATACCTAGCGCTTGATGCCCGCGCACGACGTCAAGGTCAGAAAAATGCTCTTGTTTTGACATCACTGATTGTACGGTTTCTTATCATAAACTAGTGGGCATATTTTTATATCAATATCAGTAGGCTTATCGGAGAAAAATACGAGTGCAGTATCAAAATATTTAATTAATTGTTAATAGCAGTTTATATTATAAACGTTTCCACAAAAATTTGATGTATATTTTATGTTCCGTATATACCTAATTTTAAAAGTTTTTACGATTAAAATGAAGTTTTAGGAAATATGTTTTTATGTCTTTTTTTTTTACAAATATTTAAATCTTTTAAAAATACTGTACTTCCAAGAAGAATTAAACTTCCTGCATGTATTTCAAATAAAAGCTGCAGCACGATAAGACGTTAAACAATTTAACTTATATTGTCAGAACACTCGTAATTATAAATTCTTGAAAGTTGTAAAATCGAGTTTTCCTTCACTACTAGTTTTTGTCACTCATTCAAAGCGTACATAGTCCTTTCTTTAAGAAGTAACGAAGTCTCATTTTTTGTTTGTGCTAATTAATCACTGGAAATTAAGTTAGTTTCTATTTCAAATGTTAACTTTGATAAATTTGTCGTGAATTTGGTTCACCAAAGATGCTACTTGTGTTCATGGTGTCATCAGAAGTTTTAATGGAAGATTGCACTAAAACTTCTCTGTATATATATTGAATCTCTTCAATGTAGAAATCCAAGAATTTGCGACGAGTTCTCAATTCCACTTTGTCACAACTTTCTGTACAAGTTTGTAGCAAACTCCTATACTAACTTCATATGCAGGAATAGATCTTATAAACTCAATTAAACCCACTTTGATGTATAGTAACATACATACTCAGAGCTTAATTCCATTCCTTGTTATCCAATTTATGTATGAAACGTATGCTGAAGTATTATTGGGAATTTATTACTTAATGTTATTTAATTACATCATTCTCCTTAAATATGAGAAGATAAATATTTTTCAAGTACATAACCACATTATGATACAGTTTTAAACCAGAGAGACAATTAAATATTTAGTCTCTTTGTTATCATAAGTATCACAGGCAAAAGTTTAGATCTGGTGGTCATTTTCAGCTAGAAAATAAAACATTTCAGAGGTCTTTACAATCGAATTTTTACACTCGGTGAGTGCGCCAAAATTTGCGTAGGTAATTTGTACAAGACAAGACTACAGTAAGACTCCTTTCACACTAGCAGCTAAAAGCGGGGTATTGTAGCCTATGTCGCCTTTGATACTCAACGTCTGGCTCATCTGAGCACTACGTTATTACTAAACACTCTTATGTCAAACGACGCCGTATTGATAATAAACTTATTAACAATTCAGTCATTTTCAAGAATCACAGCGACTGACAGCTTTCCATGTAGACTGATGAAGGTACTACAGTTGTTTAGTCAGCCGCCTGAAGACAGGTTTGAACATGGATGGGCAACTCGTGCTCACAAAGTGCTAAAAAACCTTGAAAGAGAGAAAGACAGACGGAGCCAGCCGCAGCAGTTACAAGTTGTTTGTAGTTTCGCTGCAAAAGCCACGGTGCGCTCTGGCGGCTCATGCAGGTGGTCGTGATATCTACTCCATTATTTGAATTTCAGAATGACGCTGGTACAATAATTATAGTAATTTTAGACAGACTGAACCTAAACACACATAATAAGGTTATATTATTTCCTAGCTTTGTAAATTAGTTTTGTACTGGAAACACAATCTGGATATACCTTTTCAAGAGATAACATAGCTGCAACACTTATTTATTATTATTCTATTTGTTAATATTTATTATTATATGTCTTATTTGAAACATAGAACGCGAGAATTTACAAGTCTTTATGCATTAAAGAGTATTCCTCTGTCCTCAGAAATGTAATAGTCTATATTCGCAAACAAACACAAATTCAAGAAAGTATTTTTCACATATCACGGCAGATGAAATACACTTACTTCTAATCTCTTTCTGTACATTGAGAGCTTTTATACTTCTTTCTTGTATTAAACTCTGACTCAAGTACATACAGTATACAATGGAAGAAAAGACAAAGAGTATATTTGGAAATTCTGACTTAGGCAGCATTACGAACAGTCGATTCCTGATTTCGCTGGAATCTGAGTGGCGCGCTGTTCTGCAGATTTATCAATTCAAGCTATAAACTTTCAGGATCTTCTATCGGCTCTAAGGCAAAAGGATTTCAGAAAAATCTCGATTCCTTGTCAATTGTCACTGTTTCTCGAAACTTAGCAGTGAATTCTGCTGTAGGTCTTGAAGTAGGGCCTTATATTTGATAAGAGGATTTTCTTATCGCTCTTCAAGATAGTTTATAGTCAAAGAAAGTGAAGTTGTCTGTGTTCTACATGGTACTGCCACATTTCAAATATATCCATAAATTCTCTTAGCTAGTCTATCATATGTCGTGCAATTCTGTAAATCGCACCCACAACGTGCTAACGATATTTGATATCAGTCTCACCTTATTGATATCCCATTTTACCTTTAGCTATTCTAAAACAGATCTAGACAGTATTTCTTTAATAAAAACCTTCACTGGTTTATTTGTAACAAAATGTCATGCGTAAGAAAGTTAATAGAACATAATACAAGCTTCACCTCCTTTCTTAATAAAAAATCTCTCTCGACTCATCATTAAAGGGAAATGATCTGGGGATTATATTGTTTTCCACTTAAAACCAGCCGCCACTTACTGCAGACGCGAGCAAACTTGTATACTGACACTACAGTACAGAGTTCTTTCTACGTGCACTGAGATTGTGTTCACACTTCGAGAGCACGAGTTGCCCACCCACGGGTTTGAACCTCATAAGTGATACCAAGAATGGACCACTTATGAGGCTACAAGATCGGGAGATAAGGGGATAGGGTGGCCAGTTCCTTTCTCCATTGGAACTACAGTAAAACTGGCAAACCTCTCAAGCAACCATAAATATATTAAATTAGCAATGCTAGCAATCTGATAGTCTGTCTGGCAATTGATTAGTAATCTAGGGTTTTAAAATGTGTTGATTTTTCTAGTTCAAGCATGACTTTATAAAAAAGACACTTCAATTGTAACTGCTGTCATACCACCGGTCCAACTGTTTTCCAGTCCGCTTAGGTAGGCCTAACTGGAGCGGCTCAATGAGCAGGTGTTCAGGTCAAGCGGCTCGTGTGCGCCAGCTCTCGAGAGCTAGTGTGAAAGCAGTCTAAGTGGCATGGAATTACTGGAGGAAACACTATGAGAAAACCAACCTGAACCTCTCTTTGTTGATGTCAAATGACGCATGAGGTTACAAACATTGCACACCGTTTCCCTTAGCAGTAATGCCACCGACTTACTGACTGATGAACGGCTAGAGTTTATGTAATCGGATCGCATGTTCTGTGCAGTGACGTAGATGTTAGTTTCAATGGTATTCGTAACAAAATTAATTTGTATTGCAGATATCAACCGGAACTGGAATCATGTCGCACTTCGTCGACCTACACATTGTGGTTCCAGAGGCGTTCATCCTCGGCAGCGGAGAGCACCACGTGGATGTCGGCAGTGGTATCAGCCTCGTCTGCATCATCGAGAAGGTAAGCGAGAGCATAATATTGATTCATTTAGAGTTGTCAGCCCATTTTTCTTCCGATAACCATGATCGCCGTCTTGTTTGCATTATCTTTACTCCAGGGATTGCCAAGTGAGTCCAAGTAAGGAGTCAGTCTTTGTTTACGAGAGTACGGTTACGCCTCGCTGGAAGGGTGTACAGAGAAAACAAGTGAAGATAGTAGTGGCGCATTACTAAATATTTTTACTGTATGCATTAGAGATGGGTAAAAAAAGCTGGAAAAGTTTATTTGAAACTGAAGATTTGCCGAAGATTTTCTGCCCGTTGAAGGGTTGTCAACGCTATGGTTATTTTTTACTTAATAGTGATACTGCACGGCGAATAAGTTTATTACAGAGGTCAGTCTGCATATGAAATATATTTGTGGATAAATAATACTAGGGGCTTGTGCAGCAAATGCTGCTGCAAACTAAGTTCGTTAGACGTTCAAATAAAAATTTTTCAGATTTATTTTCAATGAAGAATACTTGTCTTTTTAATAGTTATTTGCTTCCATAATAATGAAACATACTCCCTCTGAATGGATTTTTTTACCCAAATACTTTTTCTTGAACCTATCCAACTTCAGTTTTTGAGTTTCAACGCGAAAACGCAAGTATCAATGTCAGGACGATAGCAGTAGCTATTTCAGGTCATTGTGGATTGTAGGCAAAAGTTAAAAAATGTCAGGTTTGCTAAGCTTTCGGACAATAACATTTTCGTATAGCTGCTGCATGTAGAACTTGAAATGTAGAGCGTAAAATCATTTTATCCTACTAAGAGATCTTGCTGAAATGATCTGGAGAATACAAAATTTTCTAGGCCTCTTATTTTATCAGTAAGTAATACCTTTTGATCTTTCCTTAGGAACTGTAATTTTTGCGCTCTCTCGAGCCAATACTGAAGACAATGACACATATCAATATCTACACTACACCGCCATTAAGTATATGAAAAAGACCCAACCCCACTGGGTTAATAAGTATAAAAATATTTGATTTTTAATAACAATATTATTATCTTACTTAAGTTTTGTAGTTATATATAGCAGCCACTCAGTAAATTATAAAATGAAGATCTAAATTAAGATATTCTCTACATTTACTTACATAACCACAAAACGTTTCACTTTCATATCATCAATATAGCATCAGTATTATGTACAATTAATGAAAAATAGACACATCATGATATTAACTACAATCATATTTAATTTCTAATGGTAATGATGTCATCAAACGACCTCAAGTTTCGTAGATTTGAATATCCAGCTGTACTCAGAAAATTATACACTGCAGAATCAGGCAGAATCAGTTTTTAATAACAAATTGAATTGAGCTCTAAATATGTCGGCAATCCTGCAGGTTATGGCCTTCGTGTAATAGCCTATTGTTTATTGTAGTGTGTGGTTTGTTCTGAAATTCAATCAAGTCGGCCGTGATTCAATAAATTTAGTTCTCAAAACTGACAAGAGATGGATTTTGGAAAATAGAAAAATTATGTAGGAAAATTGACATTTCACTGAAAACTACTACTTTTCCGAAAAACTTTGGATGCCAGGCATGAAAATGAGGGGCCGCTCATTAAAATCCGTTGAGCCGTTTTCCCGTAATTTCCATTACCAGTTCAAATTATATATATAGATTAACAACACTGTTGAAGGAAAAATGCAGAAGCAATAATATACAATGACAAACATTTTATATGGGAATAGGTTATTCTCAATAAAATAACAGAAATGGAATATACATCATATTATCACCTTCCTTGAATGCTAAGTGACGTAGGAAAAATATTAATATTAAATATTATTGAAAGTTAACAAAATAATACATTTGTATCAACAAAAGCCGCCCTAAATAAGGGTTCATAGATCGGCCTACTAATGCATTTACAATGAACAAGTCCACACCTGTGGAGTAACGGTCAGCGCGTCTGGCCGTGAAACCAGGTGGTCCGGGTTCGAATCCCGGTCGGAACAAGTTACCTGGTTGAGGTTTTTTCCGGGGTTTTCCCTCAACCAAATACGAGCAAATGCTGGGTGACTTTCGGTGCTGGACCCCGGACTCATTTCACCGGCATTATCACCTTCATTTTATTCAGACGCTAAATAACCTAGATGTTGATATAGCGTCGTAAAATAACCCAATAGTCCACACCTGTGGAGTAACGGTTAGCACGTCTAGCCGCGAAACCAGGTGGCCCGGGTTCGATTCCCGGTCGGGGCAAGTTATCTGGTTAGGTTTTTTCCGGGGTTTTCCCTCAACCCAATATGAGCAAATGCTGGGTAACTTTCGGTGTTGGACCCCGGACTCATTTCACCGGCATTATCACCTTCATCTCATTCAGACGCTAAATAACCTAAGATGTTGATAAAGCGTCGTAAAATAACCTAATAAAAAATAACCCAATAAAATAAAAAACAATAAACAATGGTTAAAAACAATTATGTAAGTACGATGAAAGAGTAATGGAACGGAGAAAAATTCTCTCCGGCGCCGGGATTTGAACCCGGGTTTTCAGCTCTACGTGCTGATGCTTTATCCACTAAGCCACACCGGATACAACCCCGTCGTCGGACAGAATTGACAGAGCTGAAACCCCGGGTTCAAATCCCGGCGCCGGAGAGAATTTTTCTCCGTTCCATTACTCTTTCATCGTATGATGACGCAGAATATCTGCATGGAAATATCATATGTACTTCGGTACATTGAAATAATATAATTATGTAAGTGACAATTTGAAAGAAAAGCAACTAATATAATGATGAGAAAACTTAGGAAATCATTTACAAAAAAGTTTATTGAGTTCAAATGACTACTAAATACAGCTAAGGATGATTTTAACACATGAGATCCTATGGCATCAATCGTTGCATGAGAAATTTTAAATTGTTGAAGTTGATTTAAATTTTCTCGTGGGATCGTGCCACGGGCCCAAACATGAGCCCAAAAACTGTCTAATGTGTGATGTGATATTGTGCTCCAAGATGCTCACAACAAGGCTCATATATGACTTGTTTTTCACGACACACCTCTTGTGGCCGTTGCTCGTGCATCTCGAAACGGATTGTGGGATCAAGAATGACACCCTTATCCTTCTGCCGATCAATTATGATGATATCAGCACGTCTAGTAGAGCCATCAGAAGAGACGCAACCAATCTCCTCATAAACCTCTGATTGATTGAAGATGCGATGACAGAACGAACATACAATTGGGCTACCGTCGCGAGGGGTGACTTTGTGCCATTCGCGAAAAACGTATGGAAGTATTCTTTAAGACCGTGAAAAGTTTTAAAGTCTACTTCCTTACATTTAGTAGTCTTTAAAACCTTGTGACGGTTTTAAAAACTAGTTCCTTAGGTTTTTTTATGAAATGCGCGAATGGCACAAAGTCACCCTCCTGGCACAAAGTCACCCCGCGAGACGGTATTCCATATGAAATCGATCAGTAAAAAACCTCGCATTTTTTTAATACTCTAATTTTTTCCCTATTTATACAAGGTGCTGAGGACAGTGCATTTTGAAAAATATACTATCGAAAATCAAACGGTTTTCGTACTATTGAGCGAAAAATTTAGCGTATTTTATAAAAACAAGCCTTTTTCAGCGATCAGAACTCTGGAACCATTTACTGCAGAACATTGAACTGGAGCTCATTTTGAAGCTGACATTTGGTAGGTTATGTTAAGAAGTAATCCTTATTTTTATTATATACAGAGAGACAGATAATCTGATTTTACTTACTTTTAGGCTTTTTGCCCATTTGTAAAAATTAAAAAAAATTGAGAAAAAGCCTTGCATTATTGAGAGGGACTTCGGCATTGTTTGCTTAGTGTCACGGCAATAAGTTTCGAGGGTATGAAATAATTATTTTCACACCCCTGGACTTGTACGGCGCAGTACCGCACACACTGACCGAGAGCTGAAGATAAGCGAGCTTTGGGCGTCATTTTACTCCTGTGTTTATGAAAACTTGTGTTAAAGCTAGCCCAGCTATGCGCTACTAGATGAAACATCACGTGTTTGTCTCCTGGCCTTGCTTCTCTCGGCTAGCTCCCGTCTCATAGTCAGCTGGTTACTTCACGCGCGTACTATTTATTTTCTTTATTTGATATTTTCAATACTTTCTTATCAACGGTGCACCAGTAAAAAATGTGTTTATTTGTACTTTCAATGCGGAATCTAACCATATATTTTAAAAACATTTTCTCATGGTCAAAGGCGTCTTAATGAAGAAAAATCTAAGTTTCTCCATTTGCATAAAAAGTAAGAAAATCTGTTTACATGTCAATATAAACGTTAATTTCTCAGCATCAAAAGAAACCATGATTTTGATCATTAGGTGAAAGGGTTTCGGAGCCACAACAGTTTAAATTTGCTAATTTTATGAAAATACGATAAATTAAAATATTTTTAATTTAAACACTATGAAGTTCTGATGCCTCATACGTTGCACAAATCATTGTATCACAGTTGTCAACGAACAGAAAAAGTTTCAAGGTCAATTTTCTCTATATTTCGGTCGATTTGAGATGAAATAGCCTAATTACAAGTCTTAATAGGAGTAAACATTGTTTTGTTATGTATTTTTAAGGAAATGAATTCTGAGTTCTGGTGAAACAATAATGAAAATTTTAAGGAACTTAAAACTTTATAGTTGTGCACTGTTACACTATATAACATATAATTTTAAAGTTACATCATAATTCACAAAATCATAGACAATAACCTATTATGTTAGTTTGTAGTTTATCACTCTGTGTCTATTCATGTGCATAGGAGTCTGATTTTGGAATAAAAACAGAGATTTATACAGGTTGCGGTGTTTTCTGTTGACAGTCTTAACGTCAAAAGAAAACAAAAAGGTTGAAAGTCTTCCTTTGTTCGTCCAATGTAATGTTTGCTTTTAAGAGTGTTCTAGATGATAGCTTACCCAGAATACCTGGATACCTGCGAAGAAGAAGTGTATAAGAAAAAATAGCTGCTACTGCATTGCACTCGTAATATCCCAACCTTAAAAGCACAAGTTTGTATGTTCCTTCACGATAAAATTGAATCATATATTCCATAAACGTGAAGTAGCCTAGGGTGAGAAGATTGAATGTTAAAGGGTAACTTCAGCGCGGAGATATATCACAACTAAAGAGAAACAAGTAGTGAACCTTAACAGAAATGCTTTTTCTTTCTTAATTACGAGCTTTGGCACAAATTTGACTTTTACAGAACGCATGAGTGAGTTTCTTACATTCATTAGTCATTTCTATTATTTTTTTTTCAATAGGCCTACTTTAAAAGTTTAAATTCCGGTGATAGTAATAATAATAATAATAATAATAATAATAATAATAGTAATAATAATATAGTAATAATAATAATAATAATAATAATAATAATGATAATAATAATAATAATAATAATAATCTATACTAATAATAAATCTGTAACCGAAATTTTTCTGGTAATTTTCGCTTTTCCAAAAGTAATTGGTCTTAACATGTATAATTAACCATCCTGAAACCGAAAATAGCTTTTTTGAAATTTTTGTTTGTATGTCTGTCTGTCTAGATGTTTGTTACCTTTTCACGCAATAATGGCTGAACCGATTTATATGAAAATTGGAATATAAATATATTAAGTTCGTTGTAACTTAGATTTTAGGCTATATGGCATTCAAAATACTTCATTTAAAAGGGAGGTTATAAGGGAGCTTGAATTAAATAAATCGAAGTATCTTCCTTATTATTGATTTTCGTGAAAAATGTTGCATAACAAAAGTTTCTTTGAAAATGATTTCCGAAAAGTTTTATTCTATTAAAAATGTTGATAGGACTGATATTTAATGAGATAAATGAGTTTTAAAATTAAAATAACGATGCCACCTATTGGCCTGTAATGAAATGAAACAAATGACTTCATCTATAAGGGGCTTTCGACAACAACAATTGAAAGCTTTTTAATCATAGCCTACAGAGAATGTTTCTATGTTTGTATGAAGCAATATCGAAAGCTAATTATATACAATACTTTTAAAATAACAATACAATACATTTTCATCGCCACCTCAAATTATAGCGTTGTTGTTCCTGCAATAACTCCTATGTGCAAAATATAAAATTTTTGAGTAGGAAGAAAAAACATATTTATTCATTCCATGGCAATGGTAGGCCCTACATAGGAGATCGTGAATTCTTACATTTTCGAAAGAAGGAAATATAATTATGTATCACTATAATATATGCTATATCACTATTTAAGTTATTTGAAGGGTTCGAAACCATAGTGGGCCAAGCGCCATTTACTTAAGACATAAAAAACAAGGGTTAAAATTAAGTTATTACCATAATTCAATGGAAACATATAGCAAGTAATATAAAGTACACACATTAAAACTAAATGATAATATGTCAATCTTCATTAAACTATGGTTGCATGTAATAACAATCAAAAAGCATGTTAAAGGAATTGTCATTGCACAAAATGAATGGTTTCTGGATCAAAATGATCGCATTTTAATTTTTTTAAATACCTACAATTTAAATTAAGTAACATACTAAAGGATTTATCATTCCATCAAACACCAATGTTCCCTGGATCAAACGTCCTATTTTAATTATGTAATTACTTTATATTTATTTCTAATGGGTGCAGCGGAGCGCACGGGTACGGCTGGTAATAATAATAATAATAATAATAATAATAATAATTTATTTATTTATTTATTTTCTTATATTTAATGTGCTGTACAATAGCCAGAGGCCAATTACATTTCAGTACAAACAATATAACAAAAACATTAGCAATAATTTACAATAAAAGTACAAAGAAATAATTAAATTAATGGCAATTAATTAAAATGATAATTACAAATGAAATAATGGAATCATTAATGAAGAATGGAAACATATAAAATAGTAATACAATAATAATAATAATAATAATAATAATAATAATAATAATGCAGTCGAAATTAAAAGAAGTATTACTTTCATTAACTAAGCCTTTTTAATAAAAATAAATATCCACATAATGAAAACATTTAAGAACAATTTTATCTGCAGGGCTTTATTATACGAAAGCGAAAGTCGGCAAAACTTAAAACAGGAGAAGAACAGTTTAGCAGTCGCCTAAATCATTTTATTATTTAACTCGAGAGATAATAATTTACAATTCATGTTGTTGAATAGCCAGCACCGGGATGCAGTTTATTCAATTAAACTGATCATATGTACAAAACAATAAATCCCTTCATTTCAACATTTCATAAAACCTGTGTACGGTGATGATTTAGAATTTTCGCATGATTTTATAGTTGAGCACAGAACACTTCACAAGAAATTTACTCGCTCCATCGAAATTGGACAGTTCATATTTGCTTTTACGACTCTACATTTAGTAATATCAGGTTTATATATGTCTAGTAATTTACTGATTTTACTATAATCAGCATATTGATTACTGCTCTCTGTATGCTTCTCTATTCACATTCAACAAGTTATTGGCAACAGTACAATATATTTAGATACCAATGTAGCATATTGAGACCTAACTTTGTGTGCCAATACTACGTATTCAGTATTACTATATAGCTATACAATCTTACGTTGTTTTAATTTTGTTTTTAATATTTGACATGATATTCTTTAATGTTGTTTTGGATGATTAGTATTGTTACTATGTTATATTTCACTCTATTTGTCATTTCCAAATGTAAGGTAAAGTTTTGTAATTGATTTTAGATGGATATCTGTTATATATCGTACCTGAAGATGCCCTATAAGGGTGAAAACGTTAGTATTAACACTAAATAAGATCTAAAACATGTGTTTTGTTTCATATACTATAACCAATGCTCGAGCCATAACACGGAATAATAATTAATTATTTTGATATATGTTATTCGAGAAATAATGTAAAATATGGAAGTTTTAAACAGAATGAATGAAAATGGAACAGTAATAAAGAAATTAGGTGAACGAATTCATTTGTCATAAAATCAGACGGAATACACATATGTGAAAACATGGTATTGGAAAATATTAGGCAAGAAAGAACTGGAAAATCGAGAAGAAAATAATGAAAAGATGCTTATTAGAACGTAGAATAACATTTATAAAGAATTTGAGAGAACAGAAGGGGAAAGAGAAACATAGACGACGTGACAAGGCTAAACCTTTAGGATTGACTGATTAATTATTAAGTAATTATTTAATTAATTTAGTTATTCCATTTGATTGATCGATTGTCTTCATTCATTCATCAATTGATTGATTGATTCATTCATTCATTCATTCATTCATTCATTCATTCCTATTATGTTTTACAAAGAACATTGCACTGTTTAAAATTCTGTCCCCCTCTCCTTTTTTAATATCTGAATTCTTATTTTCGCGTATTCTATATTACATTATTTGTACTACATTATACATCATTGTGAATAGTTTAGTCCAAAACTTGTGTCTTTATTTTCACATTACACTGACTATAAAGAGAAAGTATTCTGGTACTTTAGAAGTAAGTCTATAAAGAGATTGAAACAAACACATTTCATAGGTGACCTATCAAAAACTGGTTTAGAATTTTATCTCCTTGAGGTCAGCTATTTGATCATGAATACAGTAACTTCTTATTGGTAAATACTTGGCGAATCTCTTCAGAATTAATAAGAATTAGTTTTATTTAACATAAAGAAGTGATCGTGTTACAGTTTGTCAAACCTACTTCTTACTAGTACAGTATTGAAACTCCTATTACTACTGATCAAAACTAGTTTCTAATCATGAAGACGTGAAAACTAGCTCATATTTCTGTTGATCAAAAACTATTTCTAAGGAAAAGTAAAAGCAATATTACTGTTGCTATCTTAGTTGATGTCAGAATCGTGCAGGACTATTGGAAAAATTAACCTTTCCTATTACAAAATTGAAGCTCTTGGTAAAATCTTATTACTAAACGAAGTTTATACTACAATTGATGGATTTCGCTATTGGGACCACTATTAAAAACTGGAAATCCCGAAAAGACAATATACAGTATATGATTATGTCTCGTGACGAGAATATTGTACGAAATGGAAATATAACAATTAGAAATTTATCTTTTGAAGAGGTGGAGAAGTTCAAATTTCTTGGAGCAACAGTAACAAATATAAATTATATTCGGGAGGAAATTAAACACAGAATAAATATGGGAAATGCCTGTTATTATGCGGTTGAGAAGCTTTTATCATCCTTCTGCTGTCAAAAAATCTGAAAGTTAGAATTTATAAAACAGTTATATTACCGGTTGTTGTTTATGGTTGTGAAACTTGGACTCACACTTTGAGAGAGGAACATAGGTTAAGAGTGTTTGAGAATAAGGTTCTTAGGAAAATATTTGGGGCTAAGAGGGATGAAGTTACAGGAGAATGGAGAAAGTTACACAACACAGAACTGCACGCATTGTATTCTTCACCTGACATAATTAGGAACATTAAATCCAGACGTTTGAGATGGGCAGGGCATGTAGCACGTATGGGCGAATCCAGAAATGCATATAGAGCGTTAGTTGGGATGCCGAAGGGAACAAGACCTTTAGGAAGGCCGAGACGTAGATGGGAGGATAATATTAAAATGGATTTGAGGGAGGTGGGATATGATGATATATCTTGCTGAGGATAGGGACCAATGGCGGGCTTATATGAGGGCGGCAATGAAACTCCGGGTTCCTTAAAAGCCAGTAAGTAAGTAAATAAGTATTAAAAACTGGAAGCTTCTATTACTTAGAATTGAAAGCTCTTATTACTGTCACTCAAATGTGTTTCTTTAAAAATTCATCCTTCTATCATAAACAAGATATGGCAAGTGAGCTATCAGTTTCGTGGAAGGTAGTGAGTTGATTTACGAAAGGCCTTGAATAATTATAACAGGACACTACAATATTTACCAATGTGAAATAGAAACAATTGGCTGAGAGCCGTCTTAACAGCGTTTGTGCTTTGTTCTACTGGGAAGCAGATTTTGCAAAGAATATTATGAATATCTGGTTTGTTGCAATGGAATTAGTTTTGACCAAGAGTAGTAGGCCTATCAATTTCCGGTTTGTTCTAGTGCAGGGACGGGGAAAAGTACTTTAAATAACAAAATCGTTCTAATAACTCGTTTCTGAGCAATAAAGACTCTGCTAATATTTACTGCATTTCTCCTTAAAAGGTACCATGGTTAAAATGAGAATAATATATAGGTAAGAAAGAATGTACATTCAACGTAGACCTAAGCTGTAAAAATAGCAAAATTCACGGTATTTAGCTTTTTTTTTAAATAAAATCAATATAGGCCTACCATTGTAAAGTGTTGTCGACAAAAAATGCAAGAAACTAATATTTTCCACAGATGTAATATAACAATTATTAAAATTGATAGATGGATAGACGGACAGGTAGACAGACAGACATATTTATTCGTTCCACAATATCTTATAGTTGCTTTAGAGTATAGAATAAAGAACATGTCATATTCTTTAGTTTAAAATGTAAAAATGCAAATATGAAGTATATACAGAATTAATACAATAACATATTATACAATAGAATATATTTACCATTTCATAGTATTAAAATATTTACACTACCAATATGTGAAATGTCAAGAATTCATCTAGAGAATAGAAAGTATGAGATATTAAGTACGGTAATTTTTAGTTCTACTTCAAATAATGCAGGATTTTCATTATGACTCAATGTCTTGAAGACTACTGAATATTTTTATTGTCATGCAAGGTACTCCCTTTGATAGCATGATAAGTTTGATGATGGCGTTTGAAAATCATTCTTTCTGCAGGTATTTATACATGTATGGCTAAATTAGTTGGAAAATTTCTTTATTACATTAGAGGAAATTTATTGAAGAGTATAATGTACTGATTTGTTAAAGTCAGAATCTCTAATTAAAAAAAATGATCTACACGATTCTATAGCCTTTGCTGCAACTATTATTCTAATTTCTCTTTTTGTAATAATATATTTTTACTATCCCCAAAATATTATTTCGTAGAACATAATGAAATAAATATAGGCAAATATATTGTCTTTAAGATACTCCTATTTACGAATTGTTGTAACGACCTAATTGCGAAGCATGCTGAGCTACGTTTGGGGGTTATTTCATTGATATAATGGTTGCAGTTTAATGCAGACCTATTACTAATATGCAAACCAATAAATTTGGTTGTTGATGTTTCTAGTAGAGGTATATTATTGATAGTAGTGTCTCATGTTTCAGAGACTAAATTTGAAGAGGTTTTAAATTGAATTATGTTAGTTTTATTAATGTTTAAAGCTAGTTTATCGGTTGTAAACCAGTCATAAATTTTAAGGAAAAGTGTTTCTGTTTTATATTTGAATGTGGCAAAGTTGCTGTCTGTAATTATGATACTTGTGTTACCTGTAAATAGTATAGAATAATCTGTTCCTTTTATTAAGGGGCCAAGATCATTTATAAAAATTAGAAAAAGAAGAGGTCCTAATAGAGATCTTTGCGTGACCCCTTTATGAACATTTCCCCATGTTGAAGTAGGTTTAAAGGTGTCACTGAATGCGTTGATTTCAACTTTTGTTTTCTAAATTGGAGATATGATTCAAACCACTGTTATGCTATGCCTTTAATAACATAGTATTCTAATTTTTAAAGTAGAATTTTATGATTAATACGATCGAAAGCTTTGGAGAGATCACAAAATACCCCTCCTACTTGCAATTTCCTATTAATTGCTTCCAGAATTTTATCAGTTAAATTAAACGAAGCTTGCTCACTTGATGTATTCTTTCTGAATCCACATTATTGTTCTGAAATGAACATGTTGATATACTCTTTTATAAACAGAGTGAACAATAAGTATGGAATATTGCTAATAACTTCTTAAATTTTACAAAAAAAAGTTTTATACAAAAAGCTGTTGGAGATAAACCATACAATATGATACCAGTGTTCGAAAAAAGTTAGATATTCAGACATAAAGGATGTGACAGTAAAATTAATTTTTTTTAATGATACTCTATATTAAAATTTACATATTCCGATTCTCCATTAAATGTTATGTTTGAATGCATACAAATTTTACCCACCGAGTTAGTTCTGTGGTAGCAAGTTCTACATCCAGATTAGCCGGTCCGGGTTCGATTCCCGGCGGGGTCAGAAATTTTCATGTAAATAGTGATAGTGATTCGTCCGTCGGTTGGGGACGTTAAGCCTGGCGGCCCTCTTGGTGCTACTCGGCAGAGTACGCTACGTGCCGGCACCGGGTTTCCCATTCTTCCTTCCTCACCATCATCATCCTCACCCATTCCCTACACTACACTTACACATACACTCACCCTAGTAGCCTACACGACATAATTCTTCATAGATACACATCATGCATAACGTGGCCCGTCGAAGTGGTGTGCAATTTGAAAGTGGGCCACAGTCCTGCCATCTATGTGCAGTATGCGGAACCCGAATCACGCAAGTGTAGTGAGTAAGCATTAGATACACAGATAATATTAAAATGGATTTGAGGGAGGTGGGATATGATAGTAGAGACTGGATTAATCTTGCTCAGGATAGGGACCAATGGTGGGCTTATGTGAGAGCGGCAATGCACCTCCGGGTTCCTTAAAAGCCAGTAAGTAAGTAAATAATGTTCCTAGTTGTTTTGATTTTATTAGTCAAGTTTAGAATAAATTGTTAAAGTAAAGTTATTTGGCTTTTAAGATTACTTTGTGTTTCATTTAACTGATAAAATTCTGGAAGCAATTAATAAAAAATTACAAGTAGGAGGGGTATTCTGTGATCTCTCCAAAGCCTTCGTTTGTATTAATCATAAAATTGCACTACAGAAATTAGACCTATTAATTTGCGTCATTACTATTTCTACTTTAAATATATTGAGTTCTCTTTGTTTTGCATGAAATTCTTATGTCTTGTGTAATCCAATTATTTTTAGATGTTTGAGAATTTTTGTGCTTTACAAGAAAACTTAGTTCAAAGATATTTAAGAATGTATTATGAAACGCATTGAATTTAATATTCATATCTTCATTGATATATACTGATTTCCAGGTTTCATTTTTTAATTTAGCTTCAAAGTCCTTTAAAGATTCTTCATTTATGATTCTTAACCTAATTTTAGTCTTGTGTGTTGATTCAGCAATGTTATTGCATATTATTATACTGTTGCCAGAAATCGCATCGTCACTGCCACTCTTTCTTGAACTGAATGTGGTATCCTTCTTTGCAGCATTAGGCGCCAGCAAATATTTAAAGTCTGTAGGTGACATTCTGGTAAATTTTTTTATAACGTCCACCAACTGTTTTGAACTTCAAGTCAGCCAGAAAATTTGAATCACCACATTTATTTCTACTTGTATATGATATGTAACTATGTTTGCCACCATTGCCTCTGTTTCCGTTTCTTTTTGCACGCAAAATGCAAATAAATATAGACTGCTGCAACTACGTCCATGATTGAAAGTAGGAGTACCTGAACTGGCGGAGGCTGGTAGGTTAGGGCCCAGTTTTACCAAACTTCGTTACAATAACGCTAACAGCATGTTAACTAACGTGTTGTTAAAAATTAAACATCCTGTTAGTGTAATAGTGTTTCACCAACCATTTGAGGTAGTTTGGTTAGGTAACATGATGTTAAGAGTAATGTAACAGGAATCAAAGAAGCAGTGATTGTATGAAAGTTTACTGAATGTCCCTTTAGTTGGTGTAGTCATTTGTTTTAGCGGGGAATTGTATTTTTTACATTATGGAAGTATTGGAGACTAACATAATTACATCGGAAATCGAAAAAAAGAAAGTGTAAGGAGCAGTAATTTTACCTCATATGAGAAGTATAATTATTTTAGTATATCTAGCAATTATATGAATGTAATTGAACTCAAACGTAGTGATGGAACTTTCATTAGGAAAAAGGAACAAACATGGGTCTCTTTAACCCATTATTTTCAATCGCCATTTGGATGTGAAAACGCAAACTATGAAACAAATCAATGTTATGAAAATATTAAAAGAAATGCTAAGACGGGTCATGAACAAGATACAGTGGAACATTTGAAAACTGATGGTGGTACTTTCACTCTCAAAGATGATATTTTTACGAAGATTATTTCAATTATCCAGGATCAAATAGAACCAATAGAAAATGAAAAAAATGTGGAGCTGAATAAGCGTTAACATTATTTTCATACCTTATATATCTAACATATCTTCACACGTTATTAGTCATAATTACATGTGAACTCTTAAATCAGTGAAATAAAGAAATATCGTTTTGAAAATCTGCAATTATATCTGAGTATTAATACGAAATAATAATCACAGAAATGCTTACGTTAATAAACACATATCTTCTCTTTACTGTGGATGCAGTGCTAATATTAATATGAATAATTTTAGTATTTATGAACATATCTATTCTGAATAATTAAAAATGCTGAAGTAGTGATTGCAGCTAATTGTTTTCACTGCAAATATATTTCGATATAATAATGCGGCGTGTAACATATGTTCTCTGGCAGCCATGATTCACGCTGTAACAGGACGTTAAGGATTTAACTGAGGGAGTATGCTATGTTAATTTAACAGTGGGTTTAACATATTGATAGCAGTAACAACAGTTGATGAAACATCACTTCCGTTAAGTTTGCTGTTAAACTGCCTTAACGTAATGTTAAATATTTAACAAGGGTTGGTGCAACCGGGCCGTAGTGTTGCGGACTTCGGCGCGGGTTTAAAAAGTTCATCCCGCAACGTAATAGCACAGTCTACTATATACAGTCGCGAAGCTCAATATGTAGTAAAAATGCAAACATGGGTAGTTGCCCAGCACTAGGATCGCTACTATCGCCTCATCATCGCAGATCTCTCTCCTAGCAGACGACAAAATATGTTACACTTTCGTTGTCGTGTTCTTTTGGAAAAATTAACACCTTCCTTCCATTATTGGAATATTACATGCATAAAGTTAATTTATTATTTTAATGAAGTATATTAAATTCCACCATAAACTCGAAGATACCTGCAAGAAATAAGTTAATATAATTTTTATTTGTGCAAAACGAACTGAAATTTACTATAATAGCTTCATTCATTCAAGATTATAGCGATAATTAACTATGAAACCAATAAATATTAATTTGCATTTCCCTTTACAACAATAATAATGGAAATATGAATTAATGGAGTAACTTACGTGTACCGGTACTTGTAGTGTAGGCTTACGTAGTTAACAAAGTGGGATGAGGTTAAGCAATAATAATCACACTAGAATTGGAAATAAAACGTGATCAATAAATTTTATTGTAACACATTTTTTCTACGTCTCTAGTAAAGCAACAAATAAAAATAACAACAAAATTAACAGTTATAATTAAAAACATATATTTTGAAGAAAAAAGTAGGCCTAAGCAATAATACTCCCACCAGAATTGAAACTAAAACGTGATCAATAAATTTCATTAAAACACACTTAATTTTTCTACGTCTTTAGTAAAATAACACATAAAAATAATAACAAAATTAATAGCTACAATTAAAAATATATCCTCTGAAAAAAAAAGTAGACCTACCCTTTATTTCTCTGGAAATTTGGCAGCCTAAGTGACAAAGCTTTAACCGGTATCTAATGTCCTTTCGGTTAGACTGAAACATTTCATTGTGAAATTTAAGGATATAATGTATTGTAACAGTCACAAAGAACTTCAAAATTAAGAGTTTTGTTTCTGCACAGCATTCTTGTGGAAACCCAGGAACCTTTCTGAATCTTTCGGAAATCGGAAAAAGGATGACTCTGGCCTCTTTCTCTCACTGTTGCTACAATTTATAGCACTACAAACGTCTCCTCCCTGTCCCATATTATTATTACAATTATTATATTTTAGCCATTAACATTTTCATTACAACCAATAACGAACATTTCACAAGCATCAATGTGAAATACGTAACGAGCTAGCACTCGATAGAAATACGACACAGTCCAAAGTCGACCATGGACAGTCTATTGTTTCTAGTTGCTAACCGCTTGGAGCGCTTTATCACGAGATTTGCAAAAAAACACCTCAAGCTTCGCGACTGTATATAGTAGACTGTGGTAATAGCGCAACCACCGTGCGTAGCATTGCCCTGGCGCGGGTCGTGGTTGCGCTACGGGTTTCGGCGCGCATATCTGTACGAGGCTTTAGTTTTCACCAAGGGTAATATGAATTTTTTATTTGTTATACTGGGAACTGAATTTGATCGAGATTAGTATGGATTTTTGTTTATTCTAGAGGGAAATAGTTTTGACCAAGTGTAGTATAATTTTCTAGTTTCATTGTAATCGATAGGCCTACTAGTTTTGTAGAAAAATGTGTGAGTTTGAATTTTGTTTCAGTTGGAATAAGTTTCAGTAACATTTTTTATTTTTAAATTGTTGGTTGGAGTAAGAATTTGCTTTTACCAACAGTAATTGATTTTTTTAGGTTATTATACGACGCTTTATCAATATGTTATGTTATTTAGCGTCTGAATGAGATGAAAGTGATAATGCCGGTGAAATGAGTCCGGGGTCCAACACTGAAAGTTACCCAGCATTTGCTCATTTTTTTGTTCAGGGAAACCCCGGAATAAACTTCTGCCAGGTAACTTGCTCCGACCGGGAATTGAAACCGGACCAACTGGTTTCGCGGCCAGACGCGCTAACCGTTACTCCACAGGTGTGGACACAGTAATTGAAGCGTGTATATAATGAAAATAATGAATGATAACAGTGATGATGGTAATAGCAGAAAAATAATTCCTGTAGTCTTTTCTATGCGCGTATAACAGTCTTTATCTGTGGTACTGTAACTTTCATATTTACTAGCAACGAGTTTTGTTGCAATATTAAAGGAAATTGTAATTTTCATACGATTGTGTTTAAGAGATAGTGTTTTGATTTTTTACAGTTATTACAGATAAACTTCTGGTTTTTACTGTAAAATGAATATTCTTAAAATAAACTTATTTCACAACTGCGTTACAGTATATGAAATATATCAGTAAAAAACCTCGCTTTTTTATACTCTAATTTTTTCCCTACTTATACAAGGTGCTGAGGAGAGTGCATTTGCAAAAATATACTATTGAAAGTCAAACGGTTTTCGTATTGTTGAGCGACAAATTTAGCGTATTTTATAAAAACAAGCCTCTTTCAGCGATCAGAACTCTAGAACCATTTACTGCAGAACATTGAACGGGAGCTCATTTTGAAGCTGACATTTGGTAGGTTATGTTAAGAAGTAATCTTGATTTTTATTTTACACAGAGAGACAGATAATCTGATTTTACTTACTTTTAGGCTTTTTGCTTATTTGTAAAAATGTAAAAAAAATATTCGGAAAAAACCTTGCATTATTAAGAGGGATTCGGCATTGTTTGGTTAGTGGTACGATAATAAGTTTCGAGGGTATTAAATAAATTATTTTCACACGCCTAGACTTGAGCGGCGCAGTACCGCACACACTGGCCAAGAGCTGAAGATAAGCGAGCGTTGGGCGTCATTTTACTCCTGTGTTTATGAAAACTTGTGATAAAGCTAGCCCAGCTATGCGCTACTAGACGAAACATCACGTGTTTGTCTCCTGGCCTTGCTTATCTCGGCTAGTTCCTGTCTCACAGTCAGCTGGTTAGTTCAAACGCGTACTATTTATTTTCTTTATTTGATGTAAAAAGAATTGTTATGTTTTATTTAAGACGCTCGCAACTGCAGAGGTTATATCAGCATCGCCGGATGTGCCGGAATTTTGTCCCGCAATTTACATGCCAGTAAATATACTGACATGAGCCTATCGCATTTAAGCACACTTAAATGCCATCGACCTGGCCCGGGATCGAACCCGCAACCTTGGGCATAGAAGGCCAGCGCTATACCAACTCGCCAACCAGGTCGACTCTTTATTTGATATTTTCAATACTTTCTTATCAGCATACCATTGTCCACACCTGTGGAGTAACGGTTAGCGAGTCTGGCCGCGAAACCAGGTGGCCCGGGTTCGATTCCCGGTCGGGGCAAGTTACCTGGTTGAGGTTTTTTCCGGGGTTTTCCCTCAACCCAATACGAGCAAATGCTGGGTAACTTTCGGTGCTGGACCCCGGACTCAGTTCACCGGCATTATCACTTTCATCTCATTCAGACGCTAAATAACCTAAGCTGTTCATAAAGCGTCGTAAAATAACCTACTAAAATAAATAAAAAAAACCATCAGTAAAAATATGTGTTTATTTGCACTTTCAGTGCGGAATCTAACTATATATTTTTAAAATATTTTTTCCTAAGCAAAGGCGTCTTAATGAGGAGAAATCTAAATTTCTCCATTTCCATAAAAAATAAGAAAATCTGTTTATCTATACTAATAATAAATCTGCAGCCGAAATTTTTCTGGTAATTTTCGATTTTCCAAAAATAATTGGTCCTAACATATTTAATTAACCACTCTGAAACCGAAAATCGCTTTTTTGAAATTTTTGTTTGTATGTCTGTCTGTATGTCTGTATGTTTGTTACCTTTTCACGCGATAATGGATGAACGGATTTCGATGAAAATTGGAATATAAATTATGTTCGTTGTAACTTAGATTTTAGGCTATATGGCATTCAAAATTCATTATTTAAAAGGGGGGTTATAAGGGGGCCTGAATTAAATCGAAATATCCCGCTTATTATTGATTTTTGTGAAAAATGTTACATAACAAACATTTCTTTGAAAATAATTTGCGATAAGTTTTATTCCTTGACAAATTTTGATAGGACTGATATTTAATGAGATAAATGAGTTTTAAAATTAAAATAACTGCCATCTAAGGCCGTATAATGAAATAAAAAACAAATGACTTCGTCTATAAGGGGCCTTGGACAGAAACAATCGAAAGCTATGAAAGATAGCCTACAGAGAATGTTTCTGTGTTCGTATGAAGTAATATCGGAATCTAAATTAACCGATTTGTATAATTAATTATTATTTCACCATTGGAAAGTGTTGTTTCTCTAGATGGACATAATGCTATAATGTTATTACAGTAACTTCTGATATAATATAATGTAATGTAATATAATATAATATAATTTAATATAATATAATATAATATAATATAATATAATATAATATAATATAATATAATATAATATAATATAATATAATATAATTTAAGTTATTTGAAGGGTTCAGAACCATAGTGGGCCAAACGCCACTTACTGAATACGTAGAAAACAAGGGTTAAAATTAAGTTATTACCATAATTCAGTGGAAACATATAACAAGTAAAATAAAGTATACACATTAAATCTAAATGATGTCAATGTTCATTAAAATATGGTTGCATGTAATAAAAATTTGAAACATGTTAAAGGAATTGTCATTGAACCAATGAGTGTCTCTGGACCAAAATGATCGCTTTTTAATTATTTGGTTGCAATTTAAATTAAGTAACATATTAAACGGTGTGTGGATAAGCTTCAGGGCTTCTACCGCGTTGTCTTGGTGTTATTGGCTGACGTTTCGACCGCTGTGTTGTGGCCATCTTCAGAGCAGTTGTTGGATAAGGAAATAGTCTGCCAGCTCTTATATATATATATATATATATATATATATATATATATATATATATATATATATAGTAGTCTCGATGGCGGGAGTACTTGCTGTGATAGGTCGTGGGTTCTGCTTCTGGCAACGTAGGACCAATCAGATGCCAGAAGCAGAACCTACGACCTATCACAGCAAGTACTCCCCCCATCGAGACTACTATATGTATAAGAGCTGGCAGACTATTTCCTTATCCAACACTGCTCTGAAGATGGCCACAACACAGCGGTCGAAACGTCAGCCAATAACACCAAGACAACGCGGTAGAAGCCCTGAAGCTTATCCACACACCATGTTCATCAGCCTCGGAAGCCTACGCGAACACTTAACATATTAAACGATTTATCCTTCTATCAAACACGAATGTTCCCTGGATCAAATGCCCTATTTTAATTATGTAATTAATTTATATTTATTTCTAACGGGTGCAGCGGAGCGCACGGGTAAGTCTAGTATGTCAATATAAACATTAATTTCTCAGCATCGAAATAAACCATGATTTTGATCATTGGGAGAAAGGGTTTCGGAGCCACAACAGTTTAAAGTTGCTAATTTTATGAAAATACGATAAATTTAAATATTTTTAATTTAAACACTATGAAGTTCTGATGCCTCAAACTTTGCACAAAGCATTGTATCACAGTTCTCTACGTACAAAAAAGTTTAATTGTATTTAGAAATTGTAAGCTCAATTTTCTCTATATTTCGGTCGATTTGAGATGGAATAGCTCATGTAGTTCACAAGATAGGAAGAACATTGAATTGATTTAATTTCTCATAGTTTATAATTGCATTTCCCTGTCTTATTTAAAAAATTCAAAACCACACAAATCCTGAACTGCAATTAAAATCTTGAACTCGTACGTTACGGATGTGAAATGTGTCTAGAATTTTCCGTCGTGTATAGAGTAGGTCTTTTCTTCATATCCAACAGACGGGCCCCTCATTTGCACTTCTAACTCGCTTTTAGCGCGAGTTTCATCTCGTGCTTCCTTGTAAAGCGAAAGTACGTTACGAGCACTGTTCCCGCTTAGCATAATTCTACACGTCACAACGACCTGTATATTTCTTATAGTTATTTCACACGGGCTTTCAGAGGTAGATGTATAGAGAGGGAAAGCTACCGGTTGAAAAGCAGGCACGTGCGGCAAATTGAAGAGTAAAAAGAGAAAACGATTCAGTTCTCATTTTTCGCTGGAAACGACAAGGCCCTCTCTGAGTGCATTCAGTCGGTGGGAGTTTTCAAGCCGATACATATTTGTTTCAAATAAATATGTAATGTATGTATGTTACGTACGTATGTATGTATGTATGTATGTATGTATGTATGTATGTATGTATGTATGTATGTATGTATGTATATGTGCGTCCGTTTCGTCTGCAATATTCTCCGGGCTGATCACGTAACACCATCCCTCAAAATGTTGTCCTGCCTCCGTCTAGAAGATCGTAGAAAAATCCACTGTCTTTCCCTTCTCTTTCACATACTGCATTTCTCCACTCCTGCCTATCTTGCGTCTCGTTTTCAAAATTTATCCACCCATCGTAACATAGACACACGATCACAACAGTCCTCAATATTATCCATTCCCTCCCACCGAACATTCTCATATTCATCTTCTTTCACTGTGGCTGTTCCTCGACTTTGGAATTCCCTACCGAGTAATGTCAGGGACTGTCAGACATCAAACCAATTTAAGAAGAGACTAATGAAATATTTTTCTAACAATTCTTGTTAACAATAATAGCTCTTTCAGGTTTCTCAATGTTTAATGGTTTATATATCTCACAGAATAAATATTTAAATTATCTCATTATTATCATTATTATTATTATTATTATTATTATTATTATTATTATTATTATTATCGTCACTATTTCTTACCAATGTTTATTATTGTCACACTAACATTACTTATCCAACTTTCATTATTTACTTTCATGTTGTTTTATGGTCTAGATATTAATGTAATAACTGTGTAACCAATTGTATTCTATTAGAATTAGAGTCTGGCTCGGCGGAAGGGAAGGCCTACTGGCCTTAGCTCTGCCAGATTAAATAAATAAATAATAGTAATAATAATAATAATAATAATAATTATTATTATTATTATTATTATTAGTATTATTATTACTGTATGTATGTATGTATGTATTACCACAAGCTATTAGTCCCTGTATAAATAAAATTGCATTCGTGGAATCTTTTGTTCTGTATCTGATTGCTTACTCACAAATGGCTTTTAAAGAACCCGGAGGTTCATTGCCCCTCACATAAGCCCGCCATCGGTCCTATCCTGAGCAAGATTCATCCAGTCCCTACCATTATATCCCACATCCCTCAAATCCATTTAAAAATTATCCTCCCATCTAGACTCGGCCTCCCCAAAGGTTTTGTTTTCCCTCAGATCTTCCGACTAACTCCTTATATGCATATCTGATCTACCCATACGTGCTACATGCCCTGAGAATCCCAAAAGTCGGGATTTAATGTTCCTAATTACGTTAGATGAAGAATGCAATGTGTGCAGTTCTTCTTTCTGTAATTTTCTTCATTCTCCTATAACTTCATCCCTCTTAGCTCCAAATATTTTTCTAACAAACTTATTCTCGAACACCCTTAATCTGCGTTCCTCTCTCAAAGTGAGAGTGTAAGTTTCACAACTATAAAGAACGACGGTAATATAAATGTTTTATAAATTCTGAAGAACGAGTCAAAGTCAGTATAGGAGAAGAAATGTCAGAAGGAAGCGAAATAGAGGAGTACGTCAAGTATGTCCTTTATCACCTACCCTGTTCAATATCTACTTGGAGGATTTAGTGAAAAACTATTTTCAGAACATGGGAGGAGTGATAGTAGGAGGATGAGGAATGAAGTGCATAAGATTTACTCATGATATGGCGTTGTTAACAGAAGAGGAGATGATACTAAGGGATATGCTAGTGGAGCTAAATGACAGTTGTGAGGATTATGAATTGAAGAAAAATGTAAACATGGTGAAGACCATGGTCATGGAAAGAAAAGTAAAGAAGGCAAACTTGCGCATTTTAATAATTGAGGCAGTAGAGCAAGTGGACAGCTTCAAATACTTGGGGTGTACTATAAGCAGTAACATGAGCTGCTGCCAGGAAGTCTAAAGGAGCATAGCAATGGCCAAGGAAGCTTTTAATAGAAAAAGGAGCATCGTCTGCGGATCTCTCGAGAAAGAACTAAAGGAGACTAAATAAGTGCTTTGTGTGGAGTGTAGTATTGTATAGGGTAGAAACATGGACATTACGGCGAAGTGAACAGAAGCGACTGGAAGCATTTGAAATGTGGATTTGAATAATGATGGAGTGTGTGAAATGAACAGATAGAATTAGAAACGAAGCTGTGTTGGAAAGAGTGTGTGAAGAAAGAATGATGCTGAAACTGATCAGGAAGAGGAAAAGGAATTGGCTGGGTCACTGGTTGAGAAGAAATTGCCTACTGAAGGGTGCACTGAAAGGAATGGTGAACGGGAGAAGAGTTCGGGTTAGAAGAAGATATCAGATAATAGAAGACATTAAGATATATGGAGTCCACGCCTATGGAGTAACGGTCAGCGCGTCTAGACGGAAAACCAGGTGGCTCGGGTTCGAATCCCGGTCGGGGCAATTTACCTGGTTGAGGTTTTTCCGGGGTTTTCCCTTAACCCAATACGAACAAACGCTGGATAACTTTCGGTGCTGGACCCTAGACTCATTTCACCGGCATTATCACCTTTATTTCATTCAGACGCTAAATAGCCTCAGATGTTGATACGGAGTCATAAAATAAAATAAATAATATATATGGATCATATGCGGATACTAAGCGGAAGGCAGAAAAAGGAAAGTCTGGAGAATGCTGGGTTTGGAGTGAAAGACCTGCCCTTGGACGGAACACTATCAACGAATGAATGAATGAATTATAAATTATGAATTTTAGTTTTTTTGAAAGCAAACTGGATAACAAAAGCTTCTCAACTGAATAATAGCAGACATTTCTTATATTTATTCTGCGTTTAACTTCCTCTTCATTGTCATTTGTATTTGTTTCTGTTGCTCCAAGGTATTTGACTTTGTCTACCTTTTAAAAGGATAAATTTCCAATTTTTATATTTTCATTTCTTCCTCCTCCTCCTCCTCCTCCTCCTCCTCCTCCTCCTCCTCCTCATGTTTTAGGATAAATCCTGTATTTTCCAACTTTGCTGTCTTAATCCGATGTTGGTGTCCAACTTTCCTTCGACCGTTTAGGGGGTCGTTCCAAAGGTCTTGGGGTGTCCAACTTTCCTTTATTGCGATTTTCGGGAGTCGGTCTTCCGTCATCCTTAATACATGATCCCGCCATTCTTTTCTTCTAGTCTTGATCCATTTTGTCACGTCCTACACTCCACATTTTTCCCCAATCTCATCATTCGTCTGCCTGTCGTATAACGTAACGCCAGCAATACTTCGTAATGTCCTCATTTCTGTTGTTGTCATCATTTTTGCAGTTTTTTGTTTCTGCTCGAGTTTCAGTTGCATACGTTAATAATGGCCCTATACACGTTTTATATATTCTGATCTTGCTTTCTATGTTCATGTATTTATTTTTCCAAATTACATCTCTTAGATATCCTGATATTATGTTTGCTTTACTATTCTGTTCTCTTACTTCTTCCTCCAAATTTTTATTGCTTGTTATTTTTGTTCCTAAGTAACTGAAACTCATTACTTGTTCTATGGGTTTACATCTGAGCGGCTGCCTTGAGATATTTGTGATTTTGTTTTATTTTCTGATATCACCATGTTAAATATTTCTGCTGTTATTTGAAATTTATATAGCAATCTCTGTAGGTTATCTTCGTTATCTGCTAAAAGGATCACATCATCAGCATAACATATTATTTTAATGTCTTTATTCCCTAATCTGTAGCCCCTAGTTCCTGCTTTAGTTTCCTTTATTATTTCGTCCATGATCACATTGAACAGAATAGGGCTAAGGCTGTCACCCTGTCTTACTCCTGTTGCTATAGATACCTTATCAGTTAGGTGGTTATCTACCTTTATTCTTGTGTAGTTATTAACATTCAGATTTTTTAATGAGATTTATAATGTTATATTTGGTTCCTTTTTTCTTTAGTATTTTCCAAGTCATATTTTATTTTAATTCTATGAAAAGTCTTTATTTTCATTTCGTAAGGAATAAAGAAAGAAATGAAAGAAAGATACAAAGGTTCAAAGAAAGAAAGAAAGAAAGAAAGATACAAAGAAAGAAAGAAATATACAAAGATACAAAGAAAGAAAGAGAGAGAGAGAAAGAAAGAAAGAGAGAGAGAAAGAAAGAAAGTCAGAAAGAAAGAGAGAGAGAAAGAAATGAAAGAAAGATACAAAGAAAGAAAGAGAGAGAAATAAAGAAAGAAAGAAATGAAAGAAAGATACAAAGAAAGAAAGAAAGAGAGAGAGAGAAAGAAAGAAAGAGAGAAAGATACAAAGGTACAAAGAAAGAAAGAAAGAAAGAGAGAAAGAAAGAAATAAAGAAAGAAAGAAAGAAAGAAGGGAAGAAGATGTCTTTGTATCTTTCTTTCATATCTTTCTCTGTTCCTTACGAAATGAAATGGAGAGGAATTAGTGAATGGCACAATGAATGAATTAATGAATAAATAAATATATGACAGAATGAATGTAAGCACAAATTTATGAATGGATTACTTGAGAATGGTATTTGCAGTATAAATACAAGAATGAATGTATAGTAGAAAGAATTATTTCAGACTTAATGAATTGAAAAGTGAATTTGATGACGGAATGAATGCATAACAAATTGTATAAATATCAGTTTTGGAGAATGAAAGTAAATGGAAAGACGAAAAATAGGAGAAAATGAAGACGGTGAGATAAAAATTTATATACAAGAACGAATTGATAATGATATAAAACGTTGTTCATAGAAAGAGATTATGATCCTTAAACTTTAAATTACAGCCACATATGTTCCATACTTACAAACTTTTTATTTTACTATTTTACAGAGACTGATTAGATACAGTCTTATAACTTATAGGAAACTTCATAGTTGCCCAAATTCTTTACGAACCAGTGCTTTCATGAACGTCGGAGGCGTAGATTATATTGAGTAAACAGACGTCGATTCTCTCATGTTTATTCATAATTTGAATCAACTATGGAGTCGAAGTTGTGTGTTATGCAGCTCGTCTAAATTAAACTGCACAGATCTGTCCTAGTTCCTAATTCAATACGCGTAGAGAGCAAGAATAATTCACTTACCTCATTTGTGTTAATACTTACTTGTACCTTTAATTTCTGGAAATTTATATAATGGAAAGTAATTTTGTCTTCTGATGTTACTCCATTGATTGAGCTATAGCTCAACCTCTGTAATTTATGAAGCTAATTTTAATATCAAAATCATCTTAACGAAGTAATAATATAGGCTTTAACACAAGAAGTAGGTAGACGATTGTATTTTTGGATATAAGGAAGGCGTTTGATAACATAAACCATAGTTACATCACAGTCTACTATATACAGTCACGAAGCTTGAGTTTTGAGGGTGCTAGAAACAATAGACTGTGACGGTACTATTTTGCATTGCCTGTAATGAGGCGATATTAGCAATCCTAGTGGTGAGCAACTACCTAATGTTTGCATATTTACTACGTATTGAGCCTCGCGACTTTATATAGTAGACTGTGGTTACATACGAAAAGACCTCTCTGCTACTGCCGCTCCTATGAAACTACCTCATTTAATCGTAGCCAGGGTTGCCAGATAAAGAAATCGCAACCGTCGCACCAACTTATGAAAATTGTCTTACAGTACTTCAGCATAAAATTGTACATTTCTCAGCTTCCTAATATAGGTATATAATTATAGTCCATTGCTGTGTAGTAGTGGTTAGCATGTCTGACTGTGAAACGAGCGGCCCGGGATTCAAATCCCGGTTGAGACAAGTTACCGGTTGAGTTGTTTTCGCGGTTTTCCCTCAACCTATTAAGAGCAAAGCTGGGTAAGAGTTCGGCGCTGGAATCATTTCGCTGGCATCATCTTATATGTCTACCAATAAATTTTAGTTCTAATTAAGAAAACTACTAATTATTATTGTTCACATCCACAATAACATTTAGCTTTGGAACAAATCACCACCCATTTCTTCATTGCCGTAAAGCGTGCACGATGACGCTCAGTTAGAAACAACTTTGTTATATTTAAAGTCAGCAAAAATTTCATCTTGGCCAGAGAGGCGGCAGATATTTTAATATCAATCAATGTGGCGGCTGAAAATTATATCAAATTAATTCATCTACAGTTGATTCAAACCCGACACTTCTCTAATGTCGGCGCGTTTAGACTGCAGTACTATTTCATCGAATAAACAAGAAAGTTAATAAAATTAAATCTTTGTTACTTTGATTTCATCGCAGCCTATTCGTGAAACCTAGAGCTCAAGATGACAAACTGTGACTTGATGGCAAGCATAGATAGCAGATCGATTTTCAAAGGATTTTCCCCTTCCTTAAAAGCATGTTTCTTTCATATTAGTCCAGGATATATACTGAATGAAGAAAAGTTGTCTAAAAGGGACGAATTAACCATCAACTTTATTTTAATTATAAACCAATATATAAAATAAATTCCAAAATAATTATTTTTCCTTCAGTGAAATAATCGTACAAAATTACGTACGACATAGAGTGCGGTCGTACTCGTACAATTAGTCAAAATAGTCATATGTATACGACTATAGTCGTACGTATGGCAACCCTGATCGTAGCTCTCCATGATGACGACATCACACAGGTTCAAGTTAACATTGGGAAGACTGAACTCATTCCAATCTTCGAGAATAATGCAAGGATCTCGACTTTTACCAACGCTGTACAACATCTGCACAGATCATATCCTCCGTGAACTGAGTGAGACTGGAGTATCTACTGAGTATGGGTAGCATTTAGTCAACGATCTGCCTCCTGTCACAGTACTAGGGGTTGCTGACGACACAGGCGTAATCGGGAAAAATGGAAATTCTGCTATCACATTGACTCGAATGGCTCTTCAGATACTTCATGAAATTAGTTGGATGTCAATATACAAAAGTCCTCTGCTATTACTATGAACAAGGGTAAACTACCTGCTATACATAATTGATAGATATTTTCATTGGTCTTCATATATCAAATCCAGAAATGACCATGAATGCATTCAATATTTAGGCCTCAGTTTTTCTGATGTTCTTGTCTTCGATTTCCGAAGAATCCTACTTCAGTTAAAATATAAGTTGAATCTTTTCTCCTCCTTATCTTGGTTATGTCTCGATCAGAGATTTATCAGAACTTACCTACTCTAAACTTTCGATCGTCAGGAACCCTTGGATAAATGATTATTATAGGAGTAATGTAATGTAATGTATGTATGTATGTATGTATGTATGTATGTATGTATGTATGTATGTATGTATGTATGTATGTATGTATGTATGTATGCATGCATGTATGGATGTATCCAATGCCTACCCACTTTACTTTACGTGATTCGAGTTCCGCATACTGCTGGCAGATGGCAGAACTGTGACCTATTTTCTAGTTGTACAGTAAAAAAAAAAACCGGACCGACTCTTGTAGCAGACTTCAGAATCACAGATTCAAATTTTGCTAGTCAAAAAACACATCCATCATGTATAAGTAATTGTAACAATGAAATTTATTGCATTTGTTCGATTCTTACCGTCTTTTGTTTCCTTCAGTGCCTCAAACTTACAGACGAAAAAACTTTGAGAGTTTTATTTTCATCTGGCATCAATATTATATTTCTACCTCTATTCGGCAAAGATAACTGCGTATTTTTACATTAAATAGCAGTACATACCTCTGGATCCACTATCCATTTTGAAATTACCACAGTTTGACACAATACACACCACAGGATTCTTTTGTATTGTTTTTTTTTTGCCACTACTGTACACCACTTCGGCGGGCCACACCGTACATGATGTATATCTGTGGAGAGTTACGTCGGGTTGAGTGTATGTGTAAGTGTTTTGTCTGGAATGAGTGATGATGATGATGATGAAGAAGAGAAAGGGAGAAGGGGAAACCCGTGCCGGCACGTAGCCTACTCCTGTCGATTAGTACCAATAGGAGTAAGAAATGTATTCCTCAATTTTATTGAAAATTGTTGTTCGTCTTATGATATTGCACCTACTTTTGGCCGGGTGCACACAGAATCAGACACGGCGCGGCGCGACGCGACATTATGTCTCGTGGTACTTGTTTCCCATTGATTTCTTATGATGTGGTGCACACAGAATCAGACGCGATGCGACGGTCGCGAGCAGGCACAAGGAGACACGAAGAGACAATATCGAATGACTGCTAGAAGTTCTTCGCGAGGAGACTGTCTGATAGCTGCAGTGTACTGCGCATGCGTTAGTAGTGGCTATGATTGCACGCTTTCATTACTTACTTACTTACTGGCTTTTAAGGAACCCGGAGGTTCATTGCCGCCCTCACATAAGACCGCCATTGGTGCCTATCCTGAGCAAGATTAATCCAGTCTCTACCATCACATCCCACCTCCCTCAAATCCATTTTAATATTATCTTCCCACCTACGTCTCGGCCTCCCCAAAGGTCTTTTTCCCTTCGGCCTCCCAACTAACACTCTATATGCATTTCTGGATTCGCCCATACGTGCTACATGTCCTGCCCATCTCAAACGTCTGGATTTTATGTTCCTAATTATGTCAGGTGAAGTATACAATGCGTGCAGCTCTGCGTTGTGTAACTTTCTCCATTCTCCTGTAACTTCATCCCTCTTAGCCCCAAATATTATCCTAAGAACCTTATTCTCAAATACCCTTAACCTCTGTTCCTCTCTCAAAGTGAGAGTCCAAGTTTCACAACCATACAGAACAACCGGTAATATAACTGTTTTATAAATTCTAACTCTCAGATTTTTTGACAGAAGACTAGATGACAAAAGCTTCCCAACGGAATAATAACAGGCATTTCCCATATTTATTCTGCGTTTAATTTCCTCCCGAGTGTCATTTATGTTTGTTACTGTCACTCCAAGATATTTGAATTTCTCCACCTCTCGGAAGGATAAATATCCAATTTTTATAGTTCCATTTCGTACTATATTCTGGTCGCGAGATATAATCATATACTTAGTCTTTTCGGGATTTACTTCCAACCCTATCGCTTTACTTGCTTCAACTAGAATTTCCGCGTTTTCCCTAATCGTTCGTCGATTTTCTCCTAACATATTCACGTCATCCGCATAGACAAGAAGCTGATGTAACCCGTTCAATTCCAAACCCTCTGCGTTATCCTGAACTTTTCTAATGGCATATTCTAGAGCGAAGTTAAAAAGTAAAGGTGATAGTGCATCTCCTTGCTTTAGCCCGCAGTGAATAGGAAAAGCATCAGATAGAAACTGGCCTATACGGACTCTGCTGTAAGTTTCACTAAGACACATTTTAATTAATCGAACTAGTTTCTTGGGAATACCAAATTCAATAAGAATATTATGTAAAACTTCTCTTTAACCGAGTCATACGCCTTTTTGAAATCTATGAAATCTATGAATAACTGATGTACCGTGGCTATGATTGCACGCTTTCATTATCTACAAAAAATACTATTGTTGTGTAGTGCACATTATTCATAATGGAGTTCGATGCGGATAAATTAATTGATTTAGTACAGGAAAGATACATTCTGTACAATCTTTGAAACAATATCACGACAATAATGTGGTTTCTGAAAATATGTGAAAAATTGCAAATGAGATGAAAGCACCAGGTTAATAATAATTTATAATAATAACACTGCGTAACAAATGTTAACATTTTTTTTTTTTTGCGCTAGGCATGTGATATGTGTTTTCTATATAATTTGAGCCTCCTGAATACGAATATGACAATAAAAACAGTTGTTGGTTACTGTTTTTGAGAAATTTTGGAATTTATATCTATTCAAAATATTGTTTTGTATAATGACAATAAGGCTAAATATTCACTGTTCAGAAGATTACAGCTTTCTTTTTCTGCATTTTCTTTTACACTGGGCATCAGGTACATCACGAGCTGAAGTCCAACAATAGTCTGCTAGCATATTGGTACTCCATTGTCCTTGGTATCTCTTTTCCATAGTTGAAATTTCTTGATGGAAGCGCTCATCACTGAAATCGCACAATTCTCGGGAAAAAAAGTCAAGATGTGAGTGAAGGAAGTGAATTTTCAGGGGAATTTTACAACCCCAAGTTTAATACGCCAACAGTAAATGTTTCACTAGTTCTTCATAGTTCTCACTTCTACAGTTATCCAGAAAATTAATTCAACCTCCTTGAATGCAATCCAGACGGCTGTCTCTTTTCCTTCCAGCAAAGGTTCGAAGTGATTGTCCTTCATTATTTCTCTAATTTGTGGTCCATTGAGAACTCCCTCTTTTATTTTTGAATCACTAATAGCAGGAAATGTTAAGGAATGCGCGCTTGTCCGAGTCCTCATGGGGGTAGAAATTTTCTCATGAAATTTCGGCCAGTGTGTGGGACCGGTCCCACCTAGCATCGTGATGCACTTGGTGAGCTACGATAAGTAGCGAAAGCCGGTTGCAAAAGCAAGATATAACGACTGGGGGGATCATCGTGCTAGCCACACGATACCTCCATTCTAGTTGGATGATCGTCCACCTCTGTTTTGGCATGTGGACGTGAGGCCAGCAGCCGGCTGGTCCGTCTGGCCTCTTCACGGGGTGTAGCGCCACGGATTATTAATAGCAGGAAATTTTTCCTTGATATTTTTAAATGCTTCAGTTTTGTAATTTATCCCTTAACAAAATTCTTCATTAACCCTAACTTATTGTGTAAAAGGGGTAAAATTACTTCGCTTTGAGGTGCAAGGGGTTGATGTATAATATTTTTCTTCCTTGGCTCTAGTGATTGTCGTTTTATTTTATAATGCTTATCTCGAGCGCGAGTCCATACCTGTGGAGTAACGATCAGCGCGTCTGGCCGCGAAACCAGGTGGCCCGGGTTCGAATTCCGATCGGGGCAAGTTACCTGGTTGAGGTTTTTTCCGGGGTTTTCCCTCAACCCAATACGAGCAAATGCTGGGTAACTTTCGGTGCTGGACCCCGGACTCATTTCACCGGCATTATCACCTTCATTTCATTCAGACGCTAAATAACCTAGATGTTAAAAAAGCATCGTAAAATAACCCAATAAAATAAAATAAATATAAAATATCTCAAGCACGACTGACCAATTCGTACAGAAAGCAGCAAAATTTTGTGTAACCTAATTGCATTCCAAAAAGCAATGCTACAACCTTCAAATCCGCACATATAAACCATTCGTAGGCCTGCTTTGAATATTATCATTAAAGCACACTTTAAAGAAATACACGTCTTACACAGAATACTAACACCACAGAAATATCCTGGTAAACTGAAGCGTTTTCATACGGCGAACCTGTTTCTTCACCTCCAAATGGAACCGAAAAGGGCAATAAAACAATTTCCGCTTCTAGAAGTGGTTTTGACATGGTGATATATTGCAAAATATAAACTACAGTAATGTAATTAATGCTCACCGTGAAAGAAATGCACATCTCAAGTAAAATCAGGTAAACTCGAGTGAATTTATACCGAGAACCTGTTTCACTCCCTCGAAATAGATTCGTAGAAGGGCAATAAAATAATTTCCCTTTCTACAAGTGCTTCTAACATGGTGCCCTACTTATACTAATATTGTTTTCACATAATGGGTCTTCACATTTGTAAAACAAAATAGTTACATACGAAATACGGTGATTTTTTAAATAAAATGCATAGAAAATTAATTATATTGTGCATCTCGAAAACCCGAAGTGATGGAACATTTTGCTTGTTATTTTTTAATTCAGGAGGTCGAAATTAGTAAGAATTTGTTAATTTTATGTCTGGCGCAAAATGCCTGTTGACCAGTGTAATTTGTAGTACCGGTAACCCTAATTTTCTGCTCTATACTATCACTCATTATTAATTTAATATATTATTTTTCTTTATTGTGAGTCGTGAAGTAGTCATAACCATAAAAAATGACGTTTTTGCAGTACATTTTAATTTTAAGACTCTTTCAATCGTATAGATTTTTAAGAGCTTGCGTCCTTAGGAAATAGTACGCAAATACAATAGAATTTTTCATATAGACAGTCCTCTATTATTGACGCCATTTTCTAGCCTAGGCCAGTTTTCCAATCCCACAGCCAGCAAATCAGTTGTCGCGAGCGGACAGTTTTAAGCTGTCGTGAGGCGTTGTAAAGCAAACCGTAGCGTCGCGTCTGATTCTGTGTGCACCCGCCTTATAATTCTCTAACGTGATTTTTAAAACAATGTACCTTCTCTCTATTCCTTTGCACAGAACATCCTTCTACTCATCATCTTTTAGCATATCCATTCCACGCCTCTGGAACTCTCTCTCTGACCATGTCATAGACTGTCAAAATTCAAATTTAAATTAAAAAACACATTCAAGTTCCATGGAATTGCTTTTTGAACATCTGTCAGGTTGCGCAACTTCGGCTTAACCCATGACATATAGTAAATATTGTAACTATGCTGTTGTAAAATTGACAATTAATATGTAATGTATTTATTATTATTATTATTATTATTATTATTATTATTACTATTATTATTATTATTATTACTATTATTATTATTATTACTATTATTATTATTATTATTATTATTATTATTATTATTATTATTATTATGATCAGTTATCACTATAATCATTGCTATCTCTGTTTTTCTTTCTTTTTTCCGTGTATTAGCTCGATGAGAGCTCTATAGTGTTATTTTGACCCTGTTGACCCTCTATAGAGCTTTAATTTAATTTGTATTATTTTCACCAGCGTCTGTATTTCTTTTTTTGTATTTATATGTGCTATCTGGTAGGATGGAAGAGAAGGCCTTATGGCCTTAATGCTGTCAGATTAAATAAATAAATAAATAATTAAATAAATAAGTGCATTATTATTAATACACTCGATCACTCTTTTATGTTTTCATAGTTGTAATAGAGGTAATAATTATTGTGTAATATGCATAATGCAATATTAATATGTAATTTTCTTAACATTGTTTATTACGTGAAATTGTACAGCTCAAGTAGATGCTGGAACAAGATTGCTTTAGGCCGGAGAGGGATTAAGAGAAGTGTTAAGTTTTATCATGTAATACACGAAGTAGTACATGAAATAATCTTCAGTGTAAGCCTTTTCAGAATATTAGCGTCTTGATGAGATGCTGTACACATTACCACAGCTACGCAAGAGTACATGACTGCGGTGTAAGGAGTTGTGGTGAAATCTCGTTGACGTTCCCATTCTCATTTCAACACAGACCACATCCTAGGCACAATGAGCAGTTGTCACAGAACAGAACACCTCGCATCGCGTCACGGCATATTAGAAGCAGCCTCCGGATAATCCGATTGCCTCTATTCCTGACAGCGTAATATCTGCACGCAGCCTATTTCGACAATTACGTCATTCTACTGTGACTTCAAACTACGTTATACATGTCTAGTATGCATCATCATCGTCATTTTCACTATCGTCATTATCTTCATCATCATAATTTCCATCGCTATCTTCAGGATACTCGTCTTTCTTATCAGCAACATCCTTATCGTCATAATTTTTACGATATATATTAACGACGTGACAAAACCATACAGCACTGCAGATACCACTTATTTGCTGACGATTTACCGATCTATACACACTTTCGTCCTGATGAACTAACTGATGCAGTGACCAAATTAACGGAAGACCTAAACTCTATCTATCTGTGGACACAAAAGTTTGGACTGAGGTTAAACTCAGGAAAATCGCAGGCAATTGTAATTGGACATCAGCGCTTACTCAGTACAATTGACGACAAAACCATACCAAGAATGTCAATAAATGGGTCGTTTATTAAGTAAGCGACACTGTAAAAAATCTTGGATTATTAATGGACAGAGATCTAAACTGGAATAGTCAATTAACTCACATCTGTAAGAAAGTATTTTCATTGCGCCACTCTCTAAATCACTTGCGAAATTGTCTGCTTCTTTCCATAAAAAGAAACATTATTCAATCGCTAATGATGCCCCATTTTGATTACTGCGATTCTTTCTTGACAAATATAACTGTCAATTTAATTGAAAGACTACAACGTGTTCATAATGTGTGTGTCCGCTTCATCTGCAATACTCGTAAATTTGACCATATAACGCCATCTTTTGAAGTTCTTTCATGGTTCCGCCTAAAGGAACGTAGAATAGCACATTCTTTATCTGTTCTGTTTATAATATTATTCACTTCTACTCCAAAATATCTGAGAACTCGCTTTGAATATCTTACAATGTTACGGAATCAACATCAGGCCTTATTATCCATTCCTCGTCACCGTAAATTACCTCTTTCTATTCATCCTCTTTCACAGTGTCAGTTTGTCGCCTATGGAACTCCTTACCTCGTCATGTCAGGGATTGCCGAACGGTTAATCAATTTAAATTAAGAATTAAGAATTACATACTTTTTCATGAAATTGATTTGTGAGTGTTAGCCGATTTTTAGAAGTTATTCTGTGCATATAAATTGTCATTTAGGCCTATCATAAAGTAGAATTAGGATATGAATTGTAAATAACTTAATTATGCATCATGTTTAGTTAATATTTCATTATAGCCCATGTAAGCTTGTTAATGTGCATGAAAATGATTTTTATATTTAAGTATGACTTTACTATTTTTGTCATTGTTTCATTATGTATTTCACTTCTGGTAGTGTGGAAGAGAAGGCCTCATGGCCTTAACTCTACCAGAATAAATAAATAAATGAGTGAGTGAGTGAGTGAGTGAGTGAGTAAGTAAATAAATTCTTCGAAATAATCATCTTAAACAGAGTTATAATTATTAATTTTGCTTCCATTTTAATAATCTTCAATGTTACTCTATAGACCGAAATCTATTAAAATTAGAGGGAAATTATACTAAATCTTTCGAGTTTATATTTACGAATAGGAGAATATTTCCAAACGACCTTACAACATCGATAAAATCCAGTATATTCTATTACACACAGCAACATCCATAAATCCAGTATGTTCTAATATAGCCTACGAAAAGTTGAATACTCACAAAACAATTAGTTCAAAAAAGCTACGATTTCACGCAACATCATAATCCCTAACCACTGCTTATGACATTATCGAAGTCCTTCAGTGTTAATATACACATGAAAACTTAATTCTCAGTTTGTTATCGTCGCTAATACGTACCTACTGATTTATGAATTAAGATACTGAATTTTTATTATATTTTTTAAAATGTATATCACGAAGTTTGTGCTTTTTCGCTTACTCGTCTACCGGCTTCGCAAAAATTATATCCTGCTGCGAATGATTTTATTAATTATTATTTGATCTCTTAAACTATTGCACAGAAGACATAGGCTAAATAAAATCACTTAATACATACAAGCATGAAAGCGATGAACTTCGGTTTTCTGGTTTACATAAAAATGACTAATTTATATATTTACTTTTAAGTAGGCTGTGTTATTTAGTCAAATGTCTGAAGACAGGTTTGAATGTGTTAAATGTTATGTTTTATTTAACGACGCTCGCAACTGCAGTGGTTATATCAGCGTCGCCGGATGTGCCGGAATTTTGTTCCGCAGGAGTTCTTTTACATGCCAGTAAATCTACTGACATGAGCCTGTCACATTTAAGCACACTTAAATGCCATCGACCTGGCCCGGGATCGAACCCGCATCCTTGAGCATAGAAGGCCAGCGCTATACCAACTTGCCAACCAGGTCGACGACAGGTTTGAACCTCATAAGTAATACCAATAAGACATCACTCATGAGGCAACTAACCCAGTAAACAGAACATCACAATAATCAAATAACGGTATTATATGAATCTGGATAAGGTTTTTTTTTTTTTTTTTTTTTTTTTTCAGAAAAAAGGGAAGGACATATTTTATGTGGGTTAGAACACTTCTTTTGTAATATTTGTAATCTGATTGTTTCAACTTATGTTTTCGTTAGAATAGACACTATTGATCAGATTTTTTTTGTATTCGCCAGATAATGGAGAAAAATGGGAGTATAAGGGTACTGTGCATCAGTTATTCATAGATTTCAAAAACGCATATGACTCGGTTAAGAGAGAAGTTTTATATGATATTCTTATTGAATTTGGTGTTCCCAAGCAACTAGTTCAATTAATTAAAATGTGTCTCAGTGAAACGTACAGCAGAGTCCGTATAGGTCAGTTTCTGTCTGATGCGTTTCCAATTCACTGTGGGCTAAAGCAGGGAGATGCACTATCACCTTTACTTTTTTAATTTGCTCTAGAGTATGCTATTACGAAAGTCCAGGATAACAGAGAGGGTTTGGAATTGAACGGGTTACATCAGCTGCTTGTCTATGCGGATGACGTGAATATTTGAGGAGAAAGTCCACAAACGATTAGGGAAAACACGGAATTTTACTTGGAGCAAGTAAAGAGATAGGTTTGGAAGTAAATCCCGAAAAGACGAAGTATATGATTATGTCTCGTGACGAGAATATTGTACGAAATGGAAATATAAAAATTGGAAATTTATCCTTGAAGAGGTGGAAAAATTAAAATACCTGGGAGAAACAGTAACAAATATAAATGATACTCGGGAGGAAATTAAACACAGAATAAATATGGGAAATGCCTGTTATTATTCGGTTGAGAAGCTTTTATCATCCAGTCTGCTGTCAAAATTTCTGAATGTTAGAATTTATAAAACAGTTATATTACCGGTTGTTCTGTATGGTTGTGAAACTTGGACTCTCACTTTGAGAGAGGAACAGAGTTTAAGGGTGTTTGAGAATAAGGTGCTTAGGAAAATATTTGGGGCTAAGAGGGATGAAGTTACAGGAGAATGAAGAAAGTTACACAACACAGAACTGCACGCATTGTATTCTTCACCTGACATAATTAGGAACATTAAATCCAGACGTTTGAGATGGGCAGGGCATGTGGCACGTATGAGCTAATCCAGAAGTGCATATAGAGTGTTAGTTGGGAGGCCGGAGGGAAAAAGACCTTTGAGAGGCCGAGACGTAGATGGGAGGATATTAAAATGGATTTGAGGGAGGTGAGATATGATGATAGAGACTGGATAGAACTTTCTCAGGATGGGGACCAATGGCGGGCTTATGTGAGGGCGGCAGTGAACCTCCGGGTTCCTTAAAAGCCAGTAAGTAAGTAAGTAAGACACCTAAAATTTTAAAGTATAGCTATAAGGTATAGAAATATTGTTGATAACTAATGGTGCATGTCGTACTTCGAAAGAGGATAAGTATCCTGTGCTCAAGAATAATAACCTGGGATTTCTCTGGGTTTGTAGATTATATCTTTTATCTAATCGCATAAGAAGTCACAAGTCACAGACTCGCAGACATTCAAGTGGGGGGGGGGGTCGTAAAGACATGCTGCATTATCAGAACGCTCTCTGTTTTAGGATATTGCACGACACACCAATTGTAGTCCCGTCGCTCTTATTTCCGGCAGCGAATCACATTGCAGGTCTGCTACATTTAAACGTGTGCGTCTTGTGATTCGCTGATGATGACGTTATGCACTTCCTAAGGCTCGATAAATACTTAATATAATCGCCCGCCATTTTGGCTCTTTCGTTGGCGTTCGCAGAGAGCACACGAGGATGTTATTTGCCGCTCAATTATTTGATCAATTACAGTGCGTTTGATTTATTATCATAGGAGCTACGACATGATAATGTTTACCGGTGTGACAGATTCTTCGTCTGGTAGCTCAGCAACGAAATAACAAAAATGGCGAACGATACTACCTACCTAGATTTTATACAACCTTCACTTCCTAAGACGTAAGCAAAGAGGAAGGGTCACACCGGGAATAAACAAGGCTTCTGTACACTCAATAGTTTATCTCATTTTTCATTAGCCAATCAAATGGCTAATTGGCTGATGACGCGCGAAGAGTCCATGCTCATTGGTCTTCTTTTTTCAAATTGATAGCGACATTAGCGTACATTATAAACATGACCGCCTCAAATAAAAACATTGCAATGGGTATAAATCAATTGTGTACGTATCATGGCATAATATAAATACGTTGAAAGTATTTATACCGTTATATAAAAACTGTACTTACACTTGTCACTGCATTATTTTTCTGTATTTCTTAACAAATCGTCTGCTCTCAGTGTCTGCCGTCCGTTTTCGTCTGCTAGTTTCCTAGTCTTGTGTTAATAAAAATTCTAACATTGAATGTTTTTTAATATCCCATTGTAAAGTTTGGATAAAGGAGCATGTATCGGTACTGAAATGTCAGCCACACGTTCATTTACAATAAACTCAACAATGAATTGACACTGGAGGCTTTTATGATTAGCCCACTGAATATGCCATAAGGACAAAATGTCATAAATCGTTAGTATAAAATCAATATAATGAGAATTATAGTGAAAAAACATTACTGGTATCAGTCGCTAATCCTCCACCCCTTTGGTATGCGACTGTTAGTTTAAGTAGCATGATTATTTTGTTATTTGTAAGTAATGTACGACTCAGCAAATATTACAAAAGGAAGAAAATAATTTGAAGGTTAACATAGATGAACCTAATCTAATTATTATGCAAAGCTGGTATTCATGTAGGCTACTTATATAGGCCTACGTGATTTATTTAAACTTGCCCGTAGGCTTTAATATTCTCGGTCGTTTCGGCTTTATTTTCATTAATGCTGTTCTAAAATCAGGAACAAAATCGTCATCTCTAAAAGTATCAGATCATACTCTACTTGTATGAGGATTGAATTTATCCTGTCTTTTGCACGCAATTACCCATTTTTTTTTATAATTTCTAAATCTTTAGGAATGGTAAAGAAAGACAACTCTTTATTTTTATCGTTAGAATTGTTGCATACCGCAACAGCACAACTTTGACCTGGCATAATGCATTCAAAACAATATAAACAAGAAAAAATACGAGATACTGCTTTGAAGCATTTGAGCTTTGGCGCGCTGCTTTCTTGTCACGTCAAAATCGCTCTCCTTTCCCCGTCGATCTCTCGCCAACAAGCTTGATAATAATGCAACTTATGAGAATTTTAGAAACCTTGGGGAATAACAGCGTCGCGACTATAGTTTCTGTTCGCTTCTGCCAGCAATTAGACATAACGCAAAATTCAAAACAGTAATTCGTTGAGTCCATTGTTGTTGATAGAGCAGTCCGCCGACCTACTTGTACTTCCCGCATTTTGCTGTCCAATGTACGTAGCTTCTTAAAAATTATTGTTTAATTTTGCGTATTACTCTCTTAAATATAGCAACAGTATCATTAAAGATCTCAATCTCAACTTCAGTTCTTACCTTATTATATCTTTAATGCCCAGCTCTCAGACGTACGGTACGATTATTTTAAGTAGCCATCACTTAAGAAAATATTGTTACTTTTGTATTTTCTGAACTCGTCTCTCTCCTTCATTCCATTCAGATCAATTTGTTATTATTTCATATTCCATCATTAGCATGGAGCAGTTAATGTCATACAATAGAATGATAGAAAAATAAAAGTTAGTGGAAGGTTATCTTATTCATAATAATAATCATCATTTTGCATGTGATTATGGTTAAGACGATGAATGCGATATTTCTTGGTAACTTCATAATATCCATTCTGTCGTTAATTTAGATGTTACTTACTTTTTCCGAATGTTCAATGTCTATCAAATGCTCCCCTTCACCATCTTTCTGACCGGTTTCTCGAAGATATGGATAAGTTAATTAAAAGTTCGGTGAAGGAAATTTTGTTTGCCAGGAGACACGCCCGAACGCGATGTTGTACACAGAACGTAGGTCTCAACCTTTTCAAAGCTCAATGGGAAGCATATTTACAGCATCTCAATATTTGCAACACATTACTGAGAACCTCGAATCCTCTTGTCCTTTCTGCAAGGAACATCGCAGCAAAAAAGAAAGTCTGTTCAAGGAAGTTAAAAATTCCACCTGAAGATCTGGATATAAGTAACATCAATGTCCATAAACTACGACAAAATCTTAGGAAACAAGAGTACGATAAATGGTGTGCGCTTCCACATAAAGGAAAAGGTGTTATTTTATTTCAAGAATATACTCCCGGAAATAAATGGATTTTTTCTAAGGACGGTCTGTCTTCCTCTGAATGGCGGGACGCAATTAAGATGAATGCTAACGTAGCACCAGTGAGAAGTTTTCATGGGAGATCCTTGGACGGTTTCCGTTGCAGATACTACAACGAGATTGAAACCTTAGCACACGTCCTAGGATCCTGTCAGCATGGAGAACTCCTAAGAAATTCACGCCATCATAATATCCGAAAACTAAAAGCACAGGCCCCTAGAAAAAGATCCTTCGAGGTCCGTGAAGAGGTGCACTGCGTTGCGTCTGAAGGCGGCGGAATTAGAAGAGCGGACATCGTGCCTCTAGACAAGACTAATACTAAAGGTTTTATACTGGACCCAACTGTTAGATTTGAGATGAGTTAGACCCAACCATCTAGGTCAACAAAGAGAAACAACAAATTTATGAGCCTACTATTCCGTATTTTCGAGAAAAATATCAGATTTAAGGCACCTGGGAAGTACATGGTTTAATGATCGGAGCGAGGGGCACCATCCCACGATCAACAGTAAACACTATCAAAACATTTGGAATCCATGACATCATTCCAAAAATAATTACTTCTAGCATTAAAGGGTCCGTGGCGATTCTGAAAAATCATTTATACAGAATATCATAATCCCCCCCCCTTTCTATCCGTTAGTGTGTGATTGTTACAATATATGTACAAATTTATTATTTCTTAAATTTAAGCCCTAAGTTCACATTTAAATTTGACTCATCTATTCACTGTAACCGTTATTATTCTTATACATGTATTATTCTGTGTTTTTGGCAACCCAGGATGCCTGGGCAGACTATTTCTTGGAAATAAATGATATATCTGTTCATTTCCCCACACCTTCAGATTAATCTGCTAAAAAGATAAGACAAAATACAAATGATTTCTGTATAAGTTTATTGTTTTTGCTCATAAAGGGAAGAAGTGTCAAAACAGAATAACATGTTTTAGAATCGGGTACCGTTTAGAGTTACCCTTGTGCGAGATATCTAAATAGGTGCGATAGAATTACAGTTCATGAACACGAGTGTTTTACTGGAACGTTCACCAAGTGCAATTAAATTACTGCTGTATCTTAATTAAGACTGAAGTGTTTTCTGTGCTCTACTTTGTGTAATTAGATCACAGTCCAATCAGTTTAAATCACCATCAGTGGAGGGAACACTTGAGGAAAGGGAGGTCAAGCGAAACGACTCCTATCTACGTCTCCTGTTTTAGCAGCAACTGGACTCTTCCTTGTTACGTAATATTTTCTTGTAAAGTATGGGAAAAATGTTTCTTTTCAGCTTGTTTTCCAAGAAGTAGATAGGCCTTATTAATAGGCCTATCGTGTATTTGTGTATTGTTTTCCCCTAAAATAATGAATTCTAGGTGCGTAGAGAGATTTAGATGGAATTTGCTATGCAGATACTACTACTGAGCGATTATTGAGCGTTATATGGCCTTCGGTCCTTTATGTTTCGTCCACCGACACATTTGTCCATTTCATGATCCGTACATTAAGTTTTGTCACAGACCATTTAATCCATTTTCATGCTTATCCATTATGTTTTCGTCCACTGACTATTTCATCCTCTATAGAAAAAAAATATAGATGACATGAAACATATTTCATTTGATAACGTATGTATGTATGTATGTATGTATGTATGTATGTATGTATGTATGTATGTATGTATGTATGTATGTATGTATGTATGTACTAGCAGATGGTTCTACGGTCGACCTGGTATCCTACGTTGGCATCGCTTAAGCATTGCGCTGCACATCTTTCTGTATGTGACCTGCGGCATATACTGTATGCGAAGTGACAGTATCTTGGTAGGTTGGTCTGTTGGTGTGTGTTTAGTTAGAAAAAGTGTAAAGAATGAGTGACCGTAGAATTAAATTAAGTGGTGCGCAATGCAAATAAACAAAGAAGAAACAATGAAACAGAAAAATTCCAGAACTATAATTTTTTAAGAAATCGTATTCGAAACGTACGGCCAAATAACCTCGTACGTCTATATGACTTAAGTGATAATATTGTTTATTCAAATCATACAGATATAGTAGACGGCACAGACAACAATTCTTCGCCAGTACATGATCTAGTGACATTTCATTTCCCTGGATAAGTAATACAATGTAGTACACTCATTCATTTATTCATTCATAGTGTTCTGCCCAAGACCAGGTCTTTCACTGCAAATCCAGCATTCTCAAGTCTTTCCTATTTACTACCTTCCTCTTTCTGTCTTAATGTGACCCATATATCTTAATGTAGTCTATCATCTGATAACTTCTTCTGCCACGAACTCTTCTCCTGTTCACCATTCCTTCCAGTGTATCCTTCAGAAGGCAGTTTCTTCTCAACGACTGACCCAGCCAATTCCTTTTCCTCTATCTGATCATTTTCAGTATCATTCTTTCTTCACCCACTCTTTCCAATACAGCTTCGTTTCTTATTCTGTCTATCCATTTCACACGCTCCATCCTTCTCTATATCCATATTTCAAATGCTTCTATTCGTTTCTCTTCACTTCGTCGTAATGTCCATGTTTCTGTATTACAATGCTACACTCCACACAAAGTACTTCACTAGTCTCTTCCTTACTTTTTTCCCCAGAGGTCCGCAGAAGATGCTTCTTTTTCTATTAAAAGCTTCCTTTGCCATTGCTAAATCTCCTTTTGACTTCCTGGCAGCAGCTCATGTTTGTACTTATAGTAGACTGGAAGTATTTGAAGCTGTCTACTTGCTCTACTACCTCATTTTGAATTCGCACGTTTACGTTCTTTACTTTTCTTCCTATGACCATGGTCTTTGTCTTGTTGGCAGTTATCGTCATTCCATACTGCTCACAGCTGTCAATTAGCTTCAGTAGCTTATCCCTTAGTATCATCTACTTTTCTGTTAACAACGCCATATCATCAGCAAATCTTATACAATTTGTTCTTCCTCCTACTGTCACTCCTCCCATATTCTGAAAACGGTTCTTCACCAAATCCTCCAAGTAGATGTTGATCGGGGTAGGTGATAAACAAGGTACGCTAAATTAATTTGTCTAAAATATTTATTAACTGTTATTTTAAAAACCTAAAGTAAAGAGTTTTACAAACCTTTTGAAGTTACCCTGTATGACTAAATGTTTCATCAATTTTTCAACAACAGAACTCCTCTGTTTTAAACTGAGTACACATGATTTACGACTGCTTGAATTTTTTAAGTAATTTATAACCCTGTTGAATAATTGCAATGAAAGTAGTCGATTAAAGAACGGAGCTGCAAAACGTAAACTGCCCCTGGTGTCAAAATGTTTAAATACGACCCTGAACAAAGAAGACCAGGGACACCTCTCGAACGAATAGTATAATTAAGGATAGAAACATTTCCACAAAGGCTTAATTCGTGATGATTGATCAACAATGGTAATGATTATTATTATATTCTATGTACGTGGGGACATTTCTCTAAATTTACTACACATGGATTAGAACTGAGGTACATCTCAAAACTTTCCTTTATGTATCTTAATATTAAAAGCAGAGGACAGAAAAATTATGAACACCTAGTCTACATTATACATGGTCATTCACGAGGATTTATCGTCACTTACGGAGCTTATTTACGAAGACATTCTGAGCAAATAGCCTGATGTCATATAAACATTTGTCCTAATCTCAATATTTTCAAAGTTACACTATTTTTAAATATCATTTCTTCAATTGGCTAGTGTTATGAAGCTAAAAATGTGTTGTCAGTTGCTTTGTACAGATTTTTTTTTTTCAATTTTTAATTAAAAATGACATCATTCTTACGCACTTATCACAAAAATTGTTGCAAATTATACAACTTTAGGAACTTGATTCTTTACAGTTTAATTATGCATCCTAATGTACATTCTTGAAGAATTTACAAGAGTGGCGTGATTTGTAACAGTTGTTGTGATAACTGCGTTAGAAAATGTAATTTTGTAGTTAAAAACCGAAAAAAAAAAAAATTCCGTACGAAGCAACTATGGAATTCACAACACATTTCTCTCTTCAGAATACTATCTAATTAAAGAAATGATACACCTGAATAGTTCATTTTTTATCTGTAATATTTTTTTATCCTTAAAACTCAAGGATAATGGTATTTTACAAACAAATTCAAATTAGTGTAACTCTGAAAATATTGAGATTAGGACAAATGTTTATATGACATTTTTTGCTCAGAATGTCTTCGGAAATAAGCTCCGTAAGGGACGGTAAATCTTCGTGAATCACCTTGTATATAAAGTAACGAAAACATTTTGGAACGTTAATTTATTTGATCCACTATGAAATTCAGTGTACGTGGACAATTGTCATTTAATTATTTAATGTCAAAATCAAAGCCTACATACAGTTCAGCTCCACAAACAGACACTCCACAAATAGACGTTCACTCTCGTATAGTTCACGATACAAGGTAAGTCAACGCATCCTGTCCCGTGCTGCACAGGGCTAACCAGTTGAACCAGTGCAGTAGTGTGCAGATACTCGTACACGTTGGCAGCAAGGCAGGGAACAAAAAATGTGTACTTATGTTGAAGCAGAAGTTACAAATTTTGGAACGGTTTAAAAAATGTGAATGAATCAGAGCCATCCCTCAAGAATTTGACATTTCGATGAGAACAGTGCATGGGATAAAACAAAATTATTCACCTAAATACGAGGCATTCTGTAGTAATTACAGGAAGCTTTGTTATTATCAGTTAATTGTCGGATGAAAACACAGCTTATTTTGTGTAATTTCCTAAATTTAGTCAATAAAGTGATTTATGTTCTCTCTTGAAGGGTATACACCATTTTAAAATAATTTAATACACAAACACAACTATCACATGAAATGCTCAATAAGTTTTTGTAGCTTTATTCTCTTCAGCTTTAACCAACAATAATAATAATAATCCAGGTTGCCAGGCGACGATATAAAAGATGCGAAAACAAATGAATGAGGAGTATGAACAATTGAATGCTCTTTCGTATTTAAGTATAAAAATATAGGGGTGCCATTTAAAATTTCAGAGTGAGGGTGGCTGGGGTGGGAGGTGAAATCTAAAATGCAATTAAGCCTGGTTTAAGACTACCCCTTCAATATCTAAATTGAATTCAATTTAAATAACTAGTTACTAGTTACTTAGAGTGGGATGTTTTGAAATGAAAGCCCTGTACGTAGATACATTTAGAGAGTTTTTCCTCCAGAAGTTTGTTTTATGTTTCAAATGTATCACGTGTATTATACTTAATCACGAAGTTGTTTTGTTATATATTTTGCATATACTACAATATATTATTTAAAAGTATGTACAGTTACCCTTAAAAAGAATGAGACGATTCTTGGTCGTCGGAAGTTAAAAGTTCTACAGCGCGGTTCACTCGATATCGACGTAACGATACATACCATGACAAATAGTACAAGAATTGTTACAAGGACCACAACAAGGACAAGGACCAGGATAAGGATCACGAAGAAGACTGCCATTTAAGGCCAGGATTTCACAACATAGCTCGAGTCACAAAATATCATTGCTTCACTGTACCGAATGGCAAATGCCTGCTAAGGGATCTACATTCTGGACTGCTGCTGTCACTATCTTGTCTCGGTAGCTCATATACGAGTAGTAGCGTATTGGTTCCACTATATAACCGAAACGTCTCGTGTTCGAATCCGGGTAAAACTTTTTTTTATTGAGGTGTAATTAATTTGTTCAGAGTTCCTCGACTGACTAATTTGTCGAAAAATATGGAATAATTTATGCCCATTTTCTGGGTTTTACAAGTGGGCTGAACCTCGTCAAAAAAAATAAATCTTACTTGGAAGTTAAAAGTATTCTTCCTCAAACAAAAATCATAAGAAACAAAAAGAGACCTGTTAACTTAAAATCTTGTCCACATGCCATCAGCTTCTATTACAGCTCTAAGTCGATCCGGCATGAATGTCACGAGATTGTGGAATAAGTTCTGATCCCCGGCGAGATCTTCCCAGGTGTCAACAACTTCATCCCACAATTCGTCTCGATTTCGAGGGCGTCGGTGGGCATAGGTGGCTATTCTTCTCTTTTTCAATTCCGCCCATAAATTTTCGATGACATTCAAATCAGGTGACTTCGGAGGCCAATTAATGATTTCGATCTCGGGTCTCCTTTGAAACCATCTTTGAATGCTTCCAGCATAGTGCACGGGATGGTTATCCTGCTGGAACAGCAATGTTCCTTCGGGAAAACGTTCTCGGGCGGAGGGAAGGAATATATTTTCCACAATGTGCTCGTAAGTTTCCGCATTAAACCGGCCATCGATGCGTTCTATAACGCCAGGTCCATCGTAAGACATCCACCCCCAACACAATATGCTAAAGCGCCCCGATCTTTCACGTCGGTGCACATAGCGCTGGTCGTGTCGGAGACCATCCTCACGATAGACACGGACAGGACCTTCGTAATCACTCGAGATGGTTGTTTCGTCGGAGAAAATTAAATTTCTCCAATCGAAATCCACTCGATTGGTAGCGAAGGTAAGACGGTCGACAGCTTGTGCTTCCCCCAATATTTCCATTTGCGCAGCCCTCCGGCTCCTAATACCGCGGTTCCTCAACCTGCTGATCACAGTCTGTGAAGAGCCGGGAAAGTTAGATGCTGCTCTTATTTCGTTAGCAGTCAGAAAGGGGTCCTGTCGAACTGTCTCGAATAAGAGAGCATTCTCTTCCAATGAAGAAATCCGCGGACGCCCAGGAATAGGACGATTTTCGACCTCCCCTAAATTTTGGTAACGATGAATCCACCTCGCGGCTATACTTCCTGGAACACCGACCAAACGGCCAGCAGATCTAGCCCCATATCCAGCCTCAACTCGCTGTCTCATGTCACGTCGGTTCGCCATTACGATGAGAAATGAGGGATAACGATAATGCTTTAGTGTAGATAATGACTATTTAATGTGATATAGAATTATTGAAATAAGAGGCATCTTGCATAGTAAGAGTTAATAAATCAACCCTAAATTAAATATCTAACAGGATATAACAGGAAGTCCAATTGTTGCGAAACTAATCAAATTAAATCTAAGCTGAAGTAGCACAACCATTGATAAATGTTTTGTACAGAGAATTAGACTGGATTCCTCTTCGACAGAACCTATAATCAATGGCTTGTCTGAACATGATAAACAAATCCTAAGTGTTTCCAATGTCGCTGAACAATTTCAAAATATTAATTTAAAAACTAAGAAAGGATCGTAAATGTTGTATCTAGTGATTATTTACATTTATGTCTACAAAATGAATCTTGGAAAAACATATATGATACTGGTACTACTGATATTAAGAGTAAATGTATTGAATTTTTCACTTAATTTCATAATCACTTCAGTGGATGTTCTCCACTCAATGTTGTGAAAAAATTCAAAAGTAAAAACATGTAGATAACGCAGGGACTTCAAAATCTCATGTATTAAAAAGAAGTATCTATATGTAATGAGTTGCAATGTAATGATCCTCATGTTCTTAAATACTGCAGGAAGTACAGTGTAATTTATCAAAAATTATGAAAGAGGGAAATAGAATATATTTTAATAGAAAAGTACAAAATTCAGATAATGCAATTAAACCTATTCGGAATATTATTAAATTTAAACTTGTAGATATCCTAAGAAAGAAAATGTTTTTTCATTAAAACCAATGATTATAAAGTAGAGGATCCCAAATCTATTGCAAATTCTTTAACGTATTATAGTGTATAGTACAGAAATATTATTGACAACTTAAACATTTAAGATTTTGCAAAAGATACTGCAATTGGTTACTTAACAGATACATTTAACAAGTAGTATTAATATATGTAATTAGTCAATAACTGCAACAGTGCTTTTTCATTCAATCATAACATGAATAAAATTGAATGCACATTAAATGAAACTATTACAAACATGTAGATGAAATAGTTAAAATTAACTGAAGGTGTGAGAATGAAATAATCCAAAGCCATACTTTTAACAAAAATTGTTTTGTGCGAGTGCATTTCTTACACATATGAGAAAGCTATTAATAAAATATTGTAATAATTACTCAACAAATGACATAGCCTAAGGACTCTAAACCTTTGTAAAAGTTTGTCTATTATTATACATATTTTTTAAAATTTCATTTTAATTGTTAGTTTTTAATATATAGGGTAAACTAGGGTCTGTTGGACAGTAGGGCATGTTGGACAATCTGTACTTTAACGTGTTACCTCGCCACTTGTGGGCATCACATTCTGCTAGAAGTCAATGACGGAATCCAATCTAATTCTGTGTACAAAACATTTATCAATGGCTGTGCTACTTCAGCTTAGATTTAATTTGATTAGTTTCGCAACAATTGGACTTCCTGTGGCTGTGATGCCCACAAGTGGCGAGGTAACACGTTAAAGTACAGAGTGTCCAACATGCCCGACTGTCCAACAGACCCTAGTTTACCCTCTGCATTTACATTGTATATGTGTGTGTATAAATGCATTCATTAGATTAACGTTTATAATATTATAACTTGTAATTTTGTATTGTTTTCAATCATTAACACTTAATCTGAGGACTTTGTAAAACTCTATTTCAACGTTACTTAGCTATTTCAACGTTATTTAGACAAAAAAATCGTTGTGTAGACTAAGAATCGAACTCGCACTCTTCTACGCAACACGCAGAAGTCTTACCGTCTGAGCTATTGAAACGACATGAAAGCTTTCCTTTCTGTGCGGAATGTCGATCTAGTCATGAAGGTCCATTGTCGATTTAACTACACGATTTATGTATATATTTATCTTTTATTTACGTAATATTATCATATTTTTTGCAGTTTTTGAAGTGAATTTCGGAACGATGCTAGTAACAAAGCAAATAGCCTGAATTTAAGTAACTCAATATTCGTTATCTTGTGTATCAGTGCTCTGGTCTCTGATCATGCGCAGTGTCTTACATCTGAGACTTAGGAATATTCAATCGTCTCATCCTTTTTCAGGGAAACTGTACGTTAATTATTTATGTTTCTGTCCGCACGCCATAAAAAACATTTTACAGCCCTTATGTTTACCAATGTCCGCAGTACTCCGTAGAAAGACAGAGTTCGTACCTCGTCTCGCACACGGACCATTGGTGTGTCTATTTGTGGAGTTCCACTGTAATTTCTAAATAGCTAAAGAGGATATATAATCTAGGCCTAAATTATAATGGGAAAATTGTGAAACTTTGTTGTTGTTGTTTTTTTTTTTTCAATCAGGGAGTAGAACTTCTTATTAGTGTCAGTGTATTAAGTGATACTCCTCTAGTTTACAGATTTTCATTCACCTTATTAAGTGCCTCAAGAAAATTTTCTAAGTAACATCACAAGAAATTGCTTCTTTTAAAACAGCGATGTCAAGGTCAAGAGCACGTAAGACTGTTCTGCGTGCGATCAAGTGCTCACTGGTTGCACGGCGACAGCAGCAGTGAATAAAAAGGGGTGAGCAAAGTAAACTCTATTGCCCTATCACTGCAAGATGAATTAAACTGTTTCTATTATTTAATAGATAATGTGTTACATTCATACAAGACAACAAGATATCAGAACATGTTTTGTAGACTGCACCTGTCTAATAAATGCAATGAATTATAAAATAGTAGGCTACAATAAATAATAAACGTAGCTTCTCCTTAACTTAATACTTATATAGTTTCAGATAATAGCTAGAATATAATTAATTTTTATACAATTATGTAATAATCCAACTAGTTTAAAAACACTGTTTTCCTGTTTTAAACTTACCAATACAAAAGTGAAATAAATTACAGGACATTGTGCATATGGAAAAATGAAATAATAGGCCTGCAACAAATAATAAACATAGTATATTTTCTTTATCTTAGCGGTTTTAGATAATGTGGCCTACCTAATTAATTGCTATGTAACTGTGACACAATTAATAATGTGCTTATTATATGAAGAGCACATTTGTAAAACAAATTTAAATTTCTGACTTCTCGTCTAATATAGAAATATTTTTTCTTGTTTTTGCCGACACCAAACTTCTTATGTCCGGCGAAATTATGTTTCCTGCAACTTGACGTATCATCTGATAATATTGATCTTAGTCTTGGTTTTGTGAAATTCATAAGTGCTCACAAAGTGCTTACTGCCAAATATATAAATAATTTCCGCCGCAAATATTCGTACCCTGGATATATTACCCGGCAAAGCGACTTCCAACTTGGCCCTGTTCACAGAACTTTTCCTGGTTTAACCAAAGGACATCACAACGGTAAGGAACATTGTCAAACTGAAAATCTATGGACAACGTATCTTGACAATTTTTTAGACAGAATTCGTAACGATTCTACGCTATTAGCATCATACTCTTTTTGTACTTTGTCCTGTAAACTTAAAATGCAATGTAGTGAGGAAGAATCTCTACAGTACATTAAGCATATATTTTTATTACTATTTAATGTCAATAAAACAACAAAATTTCAATACATCATTATGTACATCTATTAATAATTTCAGGCGTTTCACATTGTTTTTCTTTGTAACTAAATGCTTTCCATATATCAGACAAAGAACATTATCTCCTCTTTCATTCATAAGAAGTCAAGAGTTCCGTCAGCCTAAAACTTACTGAACGACTTCTTCCTCAATGTGTAATGTACAACCCTTGAGTTCATCAGTGACTTGTACAGGGACATCACTTTATTTTTACCAACATTTTTAACATTAACCTGACTACACTTGGAAAGACTGTTACCCCCCTTCCATTACAGGAGTTTGGAGTTGCTAGTGCAATATGTAAACAAATCATTTTACTAGCTACAGGAGGAGAAAAAGTAGTGTATCCATTTATGTTACAGGGAAATACAGTGTTATGATTTTCAGTTTGATAATTATTTTTACGGTATTTTATCAAAAAACAGTAGAATAGCAACAATTTTTTTTTCATAAACTCAACTCTTCAGGCGGTTATATTCATTATGTAATGTCTACTTTATTCAGCATATTACTAACCTAATTTATTCCTGAGAATTTTGTGAGCACTTACGTAAGAAACCCAAATTTCTACAGCTAACTTCTTGACTGACTTATTAGGACTTACCTGCATCCTTTCTCTAGTATCTTCTACAGCATTTTCTGTCACCTTTGTTGGCCATCTTACACTTTTCTTCCTTTCTGTGCACTCTGTTGCTCTAAATTGATCTACCAGATTAATTACATTTCTACAAAAATATTCCGTAATGGTATAATCAGGAAATTGTGAAAAAAACTGTTGTTCACATTCGTTTATAGCCTATTGTAATATTCCAGTTTTCATCATCGTCCTTCATTCTTACAAACAGTAAAACAAAACTCTTGTTTAAATAATGCTGTTAAGTACCGTACCATATTATAGGGTACCGTACTTTCGGTAACTCTAATCTTCACTTGTGCTCAGTCCACACAGATAAATTCAGTTATACTACACACTCTACCTGTGTGAAAATAAACTTCAATAATATAAGCTCTTTCTTCTATAGAAAACGCAACATATTTCTGAAACACACTGTACTCTGTACTGTTTACTTCACTGCTAGCAACAGCGGCCGTAAGTTTGTGTGACTGACGTTAGCAAGGACATTAGTGAAAGGGGTGGGAGTCAAGTACATTTAGAAACGCAGGTACAATAAAAATTGAAGTAAAAATAAAATGATGTCCCTGTACCTGCGTGCCCTACGTGCTCTGAACAGCGCATACTGGCGATGAGGCACGCTTGCGCTCTGATTGACATCACTGCTTTAAAATATGCCCGTTATTCTTAAAGCATTTTTAATGCCGAAAGTGTGATGCAATATAAATTTGAGTCTTGGACGTAGTTGATTATGTTCGCCAGAAACCGATTTGCGCCAGCTGGAGACGCTGAGTGGCTTGATTTATGTTGCAGAGCCCCACCCCGCCGCAATACGTGTTCTGGTACCACAACGACCGCATGATCAACTACGACACATCCCGGGGCGGCATCACGGTGGAGACGGAGCCGGGCCCCAAGACGCAGAGCCGCCTCACCATCCGCGACGCCCACGACACCGACTCGGGCAACTACACCTGTAGCGCCTCCAACACGGAGCCCGCATCCATCTACGTCTTCGTCTCCGAAGGTAGGCACCGACTCTGATTCACAGTCTCCACTTTTATCTCATGTTTTACTTTCAAAACTAAACCGTCAACATCACCATAAATACCAATATTAGAATCTGAAAACCAAGCCGCCTTTGCAGCTCAGTTGGTAGAGCGCTCGCTTAAAGTGGGCCCATGCCGAGCTAAGGGGAGAGGACTCCAGTATATAATTTTATTGTTTCCTAATTAATGCACTTTTTCGTTTTGTGTATGAGTACAATGAAACCTCTCCTTACGGACACCCCCAAGATACGGACACTCCTCATATTCGGACAGATTTTTATGTCCCAACTGAAACAATGTAGAAATAATAATAAATTTAACTCTCGTTTACGGACACTCTCAGAACTCCTAATTAATGCACTTTTTCGTTTTATGAATGAGTACAGTGAAACCTCTCCTTACGGACACTCCCAAGATATGGACACTCCTCATATACGGACAGATTTTTATGTCCCAACTGAAATAATAATAAATTTAACTCTCGTTTACGGACACTCTCAGAACTTCTAATTAATGCACTTTTTCGTTTTATGTATGATTACAGTGAAACCTCTCCTTACGGACACTCCCAAGATACGGGCACTCCTCATATACGGACAGATTTTTATGTCCCAACTGAAATAATGTAGAAAAAATAATAAATTTAACTCTCGTTTACGGACACTCTCAGAACTCCTAATTAATGCACTTTTTCGTTTTATGTATGAGTACAGTGAAACCTCTCCTTACGGACACCCCCAAGATACGGACACTCCTCATATACGGAGAGATTTGTATGTCCTAACTGAAATAATGTAGAAATAATAATAAATTTAACTCTCGTTTACGGACACTCTCAGACACGGACACGGACAGCTGTTTCACAATCCTAAAGCTTGCTTTACCTCCTGACTGCGGACAGAACTTTTATTTCAAGACCTGATGTGTTACAATAATGGAAAATTTAGTTTTAAGAACTCTACAGAAATTTCTTAACATGAAAGAAAACAATAAGGGTCTTGTAGGCTACCACTAGCCCAGCCGGCTAACTTTTGTTAGCTGGAAGCGGGTGGATAAACAAAGTCATAAAATTTAACCTGTCTGATGGGTCCGAGATTTTTGCGATCGTGAAATTCTATTCGACACATGATAGGGTTAGTAGGATTATTCTCTCCACTTCAATCAGTTGTTCTGTTTAGAGAGACATGGCACCTGAACGTAAAGGTTAAGTTGAGAACGGTTTACAGTACCTACTGCATAACTGTAGCCCTAGAATAAAACTGCATGGGACAGTACTGTATTTTCCTTTTTCGGTCTTATCTACTGTAGTTAAATGTTGCAAAGAATTTACTTTAGTATAGCCTACTGTATTTAGAATTAAACTACAGAAATACATTTCATTTAAAGCGTAAATTTACTGTTAGATTGGGGAGCCTCCCTAGCAATAAAGGACACCTCCCAGATGCGGACAGATTGTTACGTCCCTTCGATGTCCGTAAATGAGAGGTTTCACTGTAAATAGCATTGCTCGAATAAATTAAATTGTAAATTAATTTTAAAACATTGTGGACAAAATTTAAGAAAAAGTACCAGAATAGAACAATTCACTAAAATGGATATATATTAATTATTTAAGATATTTTTAAAAATAAATTCAAAATATCTTTGACATCTAACTCCTAAAAGCACTTTCTTTGAAATGTCTAACATTAATTTAATATTGCCTTTGAAAATTCCTAGACAAACGGCTACATTTTTAAGAATGATTATTAGATGCACTTTTGTAGAAATATTAAGGATATTTTACAAATGCCACAGGTAACAGTTTCATAATGAATATTATGGATTTATTAATTTGTCCAACAGAATAATATCCATAATGTTGACAATTAATATTTGAGGAGAAAAATTCGGCGTAGCTCAGTGGTCATAGCGCTTGGTACGTAGAACCAAGGACCCGGGTTCGATCCCCGTCGCCGGAGCGAATTTTTCTCCTCAAATATTAATTGTCAACATTACAGAGATTATTCTGTAGGAAAAATTAATAAATCCATAATATTCTCATAGCTAGCAGTGCATCATAACTGCGGAATCCCGGCCAAATAAGTCACTCAACTGAGTGCGTTCCTAGTATAATGGCAGTTGATAATAGACTTTTACGTCAACATATATGCCTAACCTGGAGTCAGGCCAAAAAGGAAAACACTGAAGGAGGAAGATTCGATCGGGTGCTGTGGATTGAATTCGACGTAGCTCAGTGGTCAGAGCGCTTGGTACGTAGAACCAAGGACCCGGGTTTCATCCCCGGCGCCGGAGCGAATTTTTCTCCTCAAATATTAATTTTCATAATGGCTTAAAATGTATATTCCAAATATCATGAATGTAGCATTAATAGTTCCGAAGATATATAAACTTTTTGTAGGCCTATAACAGTAAACTAAAAAATTAAAGTTACGGAAACTTGCAGTAAATGTATAGTGTCTTCTAAACTCGTGTTCACCAGAACTTCAAAAATGGTCTTACAGCCGCTAACAAGGCCATAACAGTGCATTAAATTATATGTAATACATTTTTCACATAGCAAAGATTATTTTAAAGCAAAAAAAATTTTTTTTTCCTTTCTCCACCATATTTAAGAATGTTTTATCCCTTGAAAACATTGTGCACTGGAGCTTTAAAACTTGCGCCACAGCAACTGACGAGGACATAAGTACCCAATACATTTTATGTAATAGTATATTTCTCACACACCAAAATTTATTTTGAAGTAACCATACATTTCTTTTCTACGATAGTGCATAAAGTGAGTCTTTAAAACACTAGTGCGTAAAAAAGTAGCTAAGTAATCACTTTACGCACTGCTAAATAAAATTCAATATTTAGTACACAACTTCATTCAATAAGAAATTAATCCATTATCTTTTTTCATGACGTAAACATTACAAGTAACTCTAATAAGTAAGAAATTTAATATTCATATTTGGATTTTATTTATTATTCTGAAGTTACATTTGTAATACCTATTGAATCAAGATATAGGCCAAGCATTAAATTTTTCCTAACCGCTTTGTTGATTTATATGCCGGTTTAAACGGTCATAAAATAGTGATCATGAATAAATTAGGCTGTAATTTCATGGATACTTATTTCTTACTGGTTCTGAGTTTAGAAGGCAGTGAAATCGTGATCTTATAACGTCACCAACTTTAAATATTTATTAATATAAATCTGTGCTGTCGTACAAAAAAGCATTGCGTATTACACATTCGTAAAGTTAACTTTTTTGCCCTCGTTTTTTGTGCAAAAAAGAGAACCTTGAGGAACTTGTATTATAAATAACTATTTTAATTCACTAGTTTTCCACCATATTGAAACAGTCCTCTCCCCTTAAAATCCCAGCAAAGGCTCAGTTATATTTGTGGTGAACAAAGCAAGCTTACAACGGAATTTTCGAATTTCTCCGGTTTTTCTTCTTCATTCCACTAACACACTATATAATAATTTATTCCCCATTCATTATTATATTGGTTTCGAAAAGAGATCACTAGTTGTGTTTGTGCGTGGCCGAATGAGCAATCAACAATCCGCAATGGAGGCACATGTTTTATCGAAATATTAGTAGATGGTAGCGATTTTGGACTTTAGACGACTAATAGATCTTTACAGAGAATCCCATCTCTGACGGGAACATGACTAGTCTGGTGAATCTGTTAGGTACGCCACATTACCGTCAAAGAAATGGTATTTGGACTTATTGGTTGGATTGGAATGTTTGGTGTGACGTAACTCATTCCAAAACGGGTACACAAGAAGTCTACTTGGGCTTATTTGCATAGGAATTCTCCTTGTCCTGCAAGATGGTGTTTCGGCAACGTCACTACGGATATTACCATCAGAACTACCGCATTTACTTTCGACGTTGCCATCACAACTAGTAACACTACCGTCGTTACTAACACCCTAGATCATTTATGTAACAGATATGTCGGGGTTATAGGCTTTGAAGTTAACAACTTTTGTCAGGTTTACTACGCTGCCATCTAGTTATTATATAAGGAGTCACGTCATAATAGTCATTTGAATTGCATTAGCGACTGTGCTGCCATCTCGTGTTCGTTTACGGTGGACGGGTGGCGATCCTGGCTGTTGTTCTCTTCAAAGTGCTGCCGATTTTAACGTAGCGAGGAGTTATCTGTTACATATATGATCTAGGCTAACACAATCAGTATCACCACTATTTTTCCATCTCCAATATCTGAACGTGCATATTTAAAGAGAAGAATGTCACAAACACATACACCGTCAATTTCACCTACAGACACATCCTCCAATACAAACACATTCTGGAATTTGTCCCTTAGTAATTGTGCTTCTGAAACTGGTAGCGAGTCTAGTTTAATTTCCTGGTAGCGAGTCTAGTTTAATTTCCACCTGTTTCAGACAACAGGTTTTTTGATGTTTCGAGTTTTTTTATGCTGTCACACAAAAAACTTAAATTTCCTAATAGGAAAGCCAAATCGCTTTTTAAATAACCATCTTTCAGTATAGCTTGAAGAATATCGATTGACGAAGACCAATAACAGGGAATCGCAACAAGATGTATTGCCTTACATGACATAAGCGACAGGCGAGAGATTTGTTTAATTTAAATAATGTTCATACCCGAGCTCTTATCTGTTGTGTTTCACAAACAAAACGTGGAATGAAATCATCTTCAGCAACAATAAACATTCCTAATTATGTGTTGCAAGGTCTCTCCTCCTTGTCCTTGTTAATTTATTGTCTAATAATAACACTGATATGCTGCCTAGGAGTTCTCAGAACTTGAGGCGATACTATTACGAAAATGGATCACGGATTCACCGCACAGCGCTTAGAAACACGAAGCAACCAAGAATTCTTAAAAAAAGATAACGCACTTCTGAGTGATGTAATTGATTTAGTTTTAAAATATTTAAAAGTTCTTGTAAAAAAATTGTTTAAGTAAAAAAACTCCAAGACAGTATGACAGATTTCTTGAAAATATGTATTTACATAATTTTTGTGGAAATATGTTTTTATGTGAAATAAAATTCTAGTTTTAAACTTGAAACTTCATGTTCGGAATTTTTAAGTTTGTTAATAGTGTTTTATCACACGCAAAAAGAATATTTAATTACATAGGAATCCGCTCCTTACTCATAGTGTCATGTAATTATTTTTATTTCCATTTAAATCACAACACAAGATTAAGCATCTTTTGAAACTGTGCTGTTCGTATTAGACACTTTTATATCATACCCAGTCATTGCTGAAAAAAACAAGAATATTATAATTTTAAATAAGAAAACTTATTTATTAAAATAACATTGTTTTGGACTTGAGGAGCGTAATGAAATGTTCATGTTTATGTAAAATGTAGAACATTACTTTTTTATTATGTTTCTGTGTCTTGGCGAACGGATTAGCCTATTTTCCAAGTAAGCAGCCCTCACACCAAGGAAGGCGCTACATTCAAATATTACTAGCAGGAAAGCTTATTTTCCTTCTTCCTTAGCTACTAACAACAAATACATAATTTATGTACGAATTTGTCCCTCGTAATCCACGTTTCTAGGTCTGCTAATTGGTACTAGGTCTATAGATGGTAATACATAGATGAGAGATGAGTTAAATATGTATGAAGGTTAAGACTTCATAATTCACCACGGAAAACTCAAACAGAAATGTACGACGAGATGAATAAACATTAAGTTTCGGGATGGAGTCCAAAATTCTACCCGCTCAGTATAATTATATGGTCATTAATATAAATCAGTCAATGCAGAAAATTGTAACACCATGTCATAAGACGTGATTTTAACGATTTTAAAACTCTTTAATTCTTGAGTGAATGACTAATTGTAGGTTTTTCACTCTGGAAACCAAGGTTAATAGCTGTTGAGTTAGTTCAGAAACTGTGATGAATGAAGATTGGATGACAGAGGTCTCGCATAACCCAGGCTTCCCTACATTCACTTTACTATTTGTTCACAATTTATTATTATTATTATTATTATTATTATTATTATTATTATTATTATTATTATTTCATCCTCATAGTTGCAGAAGACAGTTGGGAACTAATCCATAGTAAAGAGCATTCACCAGGAAACAGGTTCAGTTCAGGTAAATGCCGTCGAACTTTTACTCTTTGTTATAGATAAGCTTAGTATTTCAGCTACGTCTAAGCTGGAATACAGTTGCCTACTCTCGTGCTATACCTGACGTCACAGCCCAGGGATACGTCCCGTCTGATACAATATAGAACCGCATTTTACTCACGCTCACTCTAGTTTGTGTTGAAGCCGGAACACGATCATAATGAGTGCTTTAAACAAATGAAGTGTAAAAGTCGTATTATTTACTTAACGTAACATTTTGTATTTGTGGCGAGGTAAAATGCCGAAGACAAAAAGTTCGAAGTATGAAAGGCTGGAGGACTTAAATCAGGTGTTCGGAGCCAATTTCTGTGTGAATTTGGACAACATTACATGTAAGTTGTGTAAGGTAGATATAAAAGGTATAAGAAAACAGTGCATTGAAAGACACTGCAATACAAAAGGCAAAGAAATATGCTTGAACGTAACTCAAAACAAGCAGTACCATCAAACTCTGAGAGAGAGTACGATAAGAAATCCATGCTTTGCAGGGATCTATGTGCCATGATGTTCAATGCCAATTTATCTCTTAATAATTGAACAATAAACACTTTAGAGAATTTCTAGAAAAGTACACGAAGGAACATATTCAAAGTGAACCCCAACTCCGTCAGCACTTTGTACCCATACTTTATGAAGAAAAAATGTTTGTCACGCAGGTAGGCCCTCGCCAACTTCGGCTGTTGCGTCATTAGATTATAAAGTCAGTAGTTGCTCTACTTATATTTCAGGTTGGATGTACTCTACGAACATGCAGTAAGAACATGTTTGTCTCTTTCTCTGCTGCATTACCTGGGTTCCACCTACTATATAGACTATTTACCCGCAACTTCAGTCTTTTGGTAGCAGGAATACTAAGCTTAGATATAGATCAAAAGTGACTGCCGAGGAAATGGTGCGTACATTTCCCCTGGATCGAGCTTGGGAAGATTTTGTGTTGCGTAGTATGGACAAATAATACAGGCTGAAGGGACCTCAAGATTATAGCATTAGTAGGCCTATACAAATGACTTTCATTCAGTGTATTTCAGTTTAGGTCGTAGCAATGCAGCACAAATTAGAACGGCAAATCTTCATTCATAACACGTAGGCCTATATTGCTAAGAAATCATACAAAAATGTTGTGCAGTATTTCCAGATGTCGGCGGTTCCAGAATTTATTATAAACCAAGTAAAAAGATAGACATACTGTACCTGTAACATACAAGCGTAATTCCAGAAATAATGCACAAACTGACTTACTTGGCACACATTTTATTGTTCTAATCCATTTACGTCAACATCGTTAAAAATAGTCTCCTTGGAATGTTGTTACTGCTTTCCAACGTTGTGATAACCATTGGTTGCCGTTTAACTCTCTTTCGAAGAGTAGCTCTCGGATCTGTCGAGTCACATTTATACTTACTTACTTACTGGCTTTTAAGGAACCCGGAGGTTCATTGCCGCCCTCACATCAGACCGCCATTGGTCCATTTCTTGAGGAAGATTAATCCAGTCTCTACCATCATATCCTACCTCCCTCAAATCCATTTTAATATTATCTTCCCATCTACGTCTCGGACTCCCCAAAGGTCTTTTGCCCTCCGGCCTCCCAACTAACATTCTATATGCAATTCTGGATTCGCCCATACGTGCTACATGTCCTGCCCATCTCAAACGTCTGGATTTTATGGTCCTAATTTTGTCAGGTGAAGTATACAATACGTGCAGCTCTGTGTTGTGTAACTTTCTCCATTCTCCTGTAACTTCATCCCTCTTAGCCCCAAATATTTTTCTAAGAACCTTATTCTCAAACACCCTTAATCTCTATTCCTCTCTCAGAGTGAGAGTCCAAGTTTCACAACCATACAGAACAACCGGTAATATAACTGTTTTATAAATTCTAACTTTCAGATTTTTTGACAGAAGACTAGATGACAAAAGCTTCTCAACCGAATAATAACAGGCATTTCCAATAATTCCTCCCGAGTGTCATTTATGTTTGTTACTGTTGCTCCCAGGTATTTTAATTTTTTCACCTCTTCGAAGGATAAATCTCCAATTTTTATAGTTCCACTTCGTACTATATTCTGGTCACGAGACATAATCATATACTTTGTCTTTTCGGGATTTACTTCCAACCCAATCGCTTTACTTGCTTCAACTAGAATTTCCGCGTTTCCCCTAATCGTTTGTGGATTTTCTCCTAACATATTCACGTCATCCGCATAGACAAGAAGCTGATGTAACCCATTCAACTCCAAACCCTGTATATTATCCTGAACTTTCCTAATGGCATATTCTAGAGCGAAGTTAAAAAGTAAAGCTGATAGTGCATCTCCTTGCTTTAGCCCGCAGTGAATTGGAAAAGCATCAGATAGAAACTGGCCTATACGGACTCTGCTGTAAGTTTCGCTAAGACACATTTTAGTTAATCGAACTAGTTTCTTGGGAATACCAAATTCAATGAGAATATTATATAAAACTTCTCTCTTAACCGAGTCATACGCCTTTTTGAAATCTATGAATAACTGATGTACTGTACCCTTATACTCCCATTTTTTCTTCAATATCTGTCGAATACAAAAAATATGATGAATAGTCGATCTATTACGCCTAAAACCACACTGTTGATCCCCAATAATTTCATCCACATATGGAATTAATCTTCTCGAAAGGATATTCGACAAAATTCTGTACAACGTGAACAAAAGTGATGTTCCTCGAAAGTTACTACAGTTAGTCTTGTCCCCCTCCTTAAAAATAGGTACGATTATGGACTCCTTCCATTGTTCTGTTACAATTTCCTTTTCCCAAATTGCAAGTACAGGGACATCATTTTATTTTTACTAACATTTTTAATATTAACCTGGCTATACCTTTCTATTAACGATTGAAACAGGAAACACCGTTTGCTCCTCCTTCCACGACTGGAGTTCGATGATACTGGCATAAAATACAAATCACTTTACTAGGTATAGGAGGGAAGAAAAGTAGTACATCCATTTATGTAAACTAGGAAATATCGCAATTTTGAGTTTGATAATTTTCATTAGGTTTTTGTTTAATCAAAATACAGTAATGTATTAACACTTAATGTTTTTACTCACGAATTGAGCTATCCATTCGGACGTATTAATTATGCACTGTATATTGTACTGTTACAGCACATTAGCGTACAATATAGAGAATGAAGTTAAATTGAAAAATAATCATAATATGGATATTTAAACACATTTTTGAAAATGGTGACCGTTCATTTCGATACAGGCTTCAGTTCTTTTGTGCATATTATCACACTATAGACTATTGTACCTAATTCCAATTACCAGTTTCCTCCTTCGTTCTAGTAACTCATGTTGAAATAATTCAGTACCTACTCTATAAAAGAGTACCTTATGTACTGTAAATTCATTCTTCACTTCTGCCCGATCCGAATGATAAAATTACTCAGAAATGCTATCTACTGTCCGTTCAAGTGGTTTTGTCGCAGGGTCGTATAGGGGGGGGGGTCACGTGACAGTTAATTACTTAACGAGGCCCTTTTATTTAAGTTATTTTAAACAGTTGCATAATATTATATAGACGTCCAATTCCTAACAAAAATTTTTCAGAAAAGAGCTAAGACAGCCCAGCTACTAGACTTTACAGAGGGGCGAACACAAGCAGGTGGGGGAAACCGGGATACGACGTAGGCAAACGGACGACAGTACCTGTGCAAAAATGTCATTCAATATTGAAAGCTCTTTCGTCACTGGAAAACGCGAACATATTTCTGGGACATACTGTACTCGCTAACTCAGTACTGCTTATGCGCCCTCGGCTCTGTGTCGTGAACGGTTGGAAGTTTACTAGTAGAAGGGATGGGAGTGAAGTACATTCCAAAACTCAGGTACAATAAAAATTGAAGTAAAAATAAAATGATGTCCCTGTACAAGTTTATAAAGTTCTTTAGATAATGCCCTTCCACCCTCTTGTATTAATTCTGCTTGAATTTGATCAATACCTGGAGACTTGTACTTTTTCAGATTTTCTATCGCAATTTCGACTTCAGAAAGTGTGGGTTCCGGTATAAATGGCTCAGTAGTTTGCATTTGAATTTCGTCCCGATCATTTCTATTTGGCCTATAGTAGTTGCCCAAAATAGTTTTTCCATCTGTTCAGGATTGAATGAGAGTCTGCAAGCAAGTCACCATTCTCATCCTTGCTCACGTTTACCCTTGCCTGATATCCGTTTTTAAAATCCTTTATACCCTTATATAAATCTCGAATGTTTTTATTCTTACTATTAAGCTCTCATTAGACCTATCCCGGAAAATAAAATTCCTGAATCCCCAAACGACTACAGACCAATTAGCATCTTACCAGCTCTGTCAAAAGCACTGGAGCGCGTAGTACATAAGCAACTGACTGACTACCTCAATGAGCATTGCTTACTTGACGACTACCAATCTGGTTTCCGTGCAGGACATAATACTACTACTGCCCTTTTAAAAGTGATTGAAGACACTCGAGAAGCCAGCGACAGAGGAGAATTAACACTACTGACATTACTAGACTTCAGCAAAGCTTTCGACACAGTTGACACGGATCTCCTTTTATGCAAACTAAAAAACTACAATCTTTCTAATAGTGCCGTTGCTTGGTTCGATTCCTACCTTCGCGAACGCCAACAATGTGTATCAGCCGGTGGTCATTCTTCCAATTGGCATACCGTCAAGGCCGGAATCCCTCAGGGCTCGGTTCTTGGGCCATTACTTTTTACGCTTTATATAAACGACGTAACAAAGATCTTAAAATATTCAAAACACCACCTATACGCTGACGACTTACAACTTTACATTCATTCCCGAACTTGTACAATCAATGACTCTGTGACCAGAATTAATGAAGATCTAGCATCTGTAGCTCAATGGGCGCAAAAATTTGGACTCAGACTAAACCCAGACAAATCACAAGCTATAATAATGGGCCACCAACGAGCATTAAACAAAATAGATCTAGCTACTGTATCAAATACAAAAATAAATAATACTACAATTACATATAGTAAGACAGTAAAAAATTTAGGGGTATATTTAGATTCAAATTTAAATTTTCAAAGTCAAGTGACCTACATATGTAAGAAAACTTTTTCCATAATTCATTCCCTCAAACACTTAACCAATGTTTTACCTCTCAGCCTTAAAAAGAACCTGATCCAAACTTTAGTGATGCCCCACTTCGATTATTGCGATTCTTTATTCAAGAATCTAAATACTGATCTTGCCCATAGACTACAGCGTGTTCACAATATCTGCGTTCGTTTCGTTTGTAACATTAGAAAATTCGATCATGTAACACCGTCACTAGAATTGTTGTCTTGGAGTCCACTTAAAGAAAGAAGATTCTTCAACTCTCTCTTATTACTATTTAAAATCATCCACACCTCCACACCCTCTTACCTAGCATCTCGTTTTGTTTACCTTTCACTACCTCGAACCCGGAACATCTTCTCTCTATTCCTCTGCACAGAACATCCTTCTACTCATCATCTTTCAGCATATCTATTCCACGCCTCTGGAACTCTCTCCCTGACCATGTCAGAGACTGTCGGACAATATCAAAATTCAAATTTAAATTAAAAAATCACATTCTAGTTCGTGGAATTGTTTGTTGAACACATGTCAGGTTGCGCAACTTCACCTTAACCCATGACATATAGTAAATATTGTAACTATGCTGTTGTAAAATTGAAAATTAATATGTAATGTATTTATTATTATTATTGCTACTATTATTATTATTATTATTATTATTATTATTATTATTATTGTCAGTTATCAATATCATCATTGCTATCTCTGTTTTCTTTCTTTTCGTTGTATTAGCTCGATGAGAGCTCTATAATGTACTTTTGACTCTGTTGACCCTCTATAGGGCTTTAACTTAAGTTGTATCATTTTCATCAGTGTTTGTATTTCTTTTTTGTATTATATGTGCTATCTGGTAGGATGGAAGAGAAGGCCTTATGGCCTTAATCCTGTCAGATTAAATAAATTATTATTATTATTATTATTATTATTATTATTATTATTATTATTATTATTATTATTTGTTTCTATCTCATTCAGTTTTTCCTTCAAGTAATCTCTCTTTTTATTCCTAAGTGTACGACTTGCTTCCCGTCTTTCATTGAAATAATTATCTCTATTCTCCACGATTGGATCCTGTAAGAATTTCACATTTATACTGAACCATTTAATATTGTAATACGTTGAACCCTAATAACTATGGTAGATTCTGGCGAATTTTTAGGCTTAGTTTCTTACGCTGAAAGCTTTGAGTCGCTGAGGTGTTAAGAGAAACATGATCTGCTGCAATAATATCTGGATAATTAAACACCATAATGAACGTGTACTTGACGTTTAACAGTTTCCGATGACACTTTGAGGGAGGCGTTGAAGACTGGTGTTTCCATTCAGTTGATTGTGACTTAAATTTATGTTCAAAGCCACGAATACGAGTCTGAAAATGGTTTTCTTTTGTTGAAAACAAGATAGTAATAGACATGCAGTTTCATTTCTTCGTGATTCGAGTCCATTAGACAGCTAATGGAAACCAGCCGAACAGAAAACTCTGTTAAAATGAGATTTACCGTTGATTTGGACGTACCATATTCACGGGCTATCTTTGCGTAAGTCATCCGTCTGTCTTCTGTCAAAACATAGGCAACAATGACGTCTGCAGTGAACTCCATAGGCCTAGACGATTTCGGTCTTCCAGGACGCTGGTTATCTTCTGTAGCAATGCGATCTTCACGGATATGTCGAGACTGTGGAAAATATTGCTATGGACTACTGTACAGTCATCACTAAGCTGCGGATTTATGCCTATATGCCTATTTTAATCCTTAACCTGAGTGCGGAAGATTTTGAGTTACATATCCATTTTAATACATTGTGAGTATTATATGCGATTTCTATAGTGCCTATAATTGCCTATTTCAGTACTAAATGCCTATTCGCTTATAAATGCCTAAAAGTTGCCTAAATATCCGTATTATATAATATACTTGAATTTACTGACCATTCTATCAATATTTTTTGAATCTGTAATTTGTTTCTTTTTTATCTAGCTGAGGGAAGTGATATAGAATATCAATAATTCTGTGTGTTACGTTTTATTGCCACCAGAGCGCGGAGAATTGAATAATTTAAAATCAACCAATAAGAAAAAATGTATTTCGAAAGCCGCATGACTCATTGTGGTAGTTGTCTAGGGTAGTTGTTTTAAACTGTGTATCAGTTTTGTGAGTTTTTGAATTGAGTATGGAGTTGAGTTTTCTGCTGTAATACGTGAAAAGCCCCGGCGTGGCTTAGTTGGTTAAGGCGCTTGCCTACCGGTCTGAAGTTGCGCTCGGGCGCGGGTTCGATCCCCGCTTGGGATGATTACCTAGTTGGATTTTTTCCGATGTTTTCTCCAACCGTAAGGTGAATGCCAGGTAATCTACGGCAAATCCTTGGCCTCATCTCGTCAAATACCATCTCGCTATAACCAATCTCATCGGCGCGAAATAACCTAGTAGTTGATACAGCGCCGTTTAATAACCAACTAAAAAAATACGTGAAGTATACCGTGGAGATATGCCAAAGCAAAAGTCATCAGAAGCATTGTTTGGAAAGTACATTGACATTAATGCGTTCCCCCGGTTTGGTCCCCAGCTGAGATTGGATCCCTGAAGTATTGCACCATCACTTCGTGTGAAGTGGAAAGGAGTTTCTCCCACTTTAATAACATTCTTACAGACAATAGACATCAGTTCTCATTACAACATTTGGAGGAATATTTAATTATATTCACTGCCATAATGGTATTCCTATAGAAAGTAGTGTATAATGCTACGCTATGGTCGTGTTAGCCATTGAGAATTAGAAATTTGTTAGTGCCTTTTTAAATGCCTATTTTAGAATTTTGAATGCCTATTTTGCCTGCCTATTTCAACTGTTTTTAGTGCCTAAAAATCCGCAGCTTGATCATCACACACTTCTCAATGAAAGTCATAAATGTCTATTGGCGTACGTCCTCGTAGTTTTTATTTTAATGAAGGATCTTTGATCTAAGGCTTTGACGTCACCTGATTGATTTTTGTCGTTCATTTCAATCACTTATACACAAAAAAGCTTTTAAGCAATTTATTTGAAATTACACAGAGGCGTTTGGAATAACTCTCACTTTTAACACAATAAACAATAATCACATAACTCCACGGAGATTAGAGCGTATGCGTAGCGTGCCTTACTTGTGGGATCGCCCTTGTAATAATCTATTTAAGTCGCGAGATTTTATTTCCGAAACTTCAGGCGCTGAGACACTTCTAAGCGGTCTTTTACTTGCCGAAGTAATTTTTCGAACGGTACCATACTAACAATAAGTAGAACCTTTTTCCAAAAGAACTTCCATTGTCATCTAGACCAACAGCGAACATCCAAGGTAGTACTAAGAGTGAAAAACCTAAAGTTGGGAGCCTATACCTCAGTCTTTAAGAAGCAGTCGGAATTTGAGAAAATGTTTCGATTCGCTACCAATACTCATAATTTCAGGCTTTAATTTACAGTAATTTTCCTTGAATTTAATCTACTTATGCTATTTTGATCAGGCGAATTGCTGCACTCATTCACTCTTGGCATATTTTCAAAGGACTTTGCCATTTCATGTTGACAGTACTTCGCCAATTGCCTTCTTAGGACTTGCATATTGACTATTACACTTCCTAGGATAAGGTTACCAGACATCCCCGTTTCCAGGGGACAATACCCAAATTTTTATTTCTGTCTGGAAACAAAATTAGCCCCCGTAATGTTCATGGATTTAATATTTTTTTTTCCAGGTATTACCGCATTTTTATTGTTCATTATTAATATGGTTTAATGATCCTTGCATATTATTGTGACTAATACACTTTTACTACGTCATACTACTTTTGACCAATAAAACGGTACGAAAGAACGTGTTTCAACCAATTATGACTATTTATCGTTGCAATTTTATCACTTCCCTAGAATTTGTTTGTTTTTATCACTTCCCTAGTATTTGTTTGTTTTTATTACCTCCATACCATTTGTTTCTTTGTTTGCCAACATTTCAAATTGCAAATTCTTTACTGTACTATAAAACATGCTTTGCGATCTTCATTTGTTTCCCTCATAGGTAGCCAACTGAAAATGGCGGCACCGGTCAAACGTTTTGGTGAAACTAACGTTAGTGAAATGTAACTCCAGTAGAATCTTTTGTTGTTATTGGAGTTATTAAAAGAACTGAACTCCAGAAAAGAAGATACATTTATTCCACCATCAGTTAAGCAAATTTAGGGCATATTTAGAAGAAGTACTTGTTATTTAATAACATAACTCTGTGTCTTAGAAGAATTTCATTAAAATTCTGTTAAATATCACAGTACCTGTGTTATTCACAACATAAGATATCTACGTAATACACTTATATTATTGATATCTCCTCTAGAAAGAGAAACATTTTGTAGAGATATTTAATTACTTATCTTCAAATGTAGATGTACTTGACCTGGGTGAAGATAATTTATCTGATGATATTTCGTGATTGAAAGAATGTGCGACTTTAGACAAACTGAAGACTTGGAATGAACAAAATGCTACTTTTGTTTAGTGAAATGTTCAATATATTTTCTGAGAAATTGATTTCCTGTGCACAGCTCCAGAAGTTGGTAGTCTTTAGTTTGTCCTTTCTTTTTGCTTTAATCTTTTGGGAGAGGATGGAAGCGTATTATCTAAAGCAAGGAGATGCACTATCACCTTTACTTTTTAACTTCGCTCTAGAATATGCCATTAGAAAAGTTCAGGATAACACAGAGGGTTTGGAATTGAACGGGTTACATCAGCTTCTTGTCTATGCGGATGATGTGAATATGTTAGGAGAAAATCGACCAACGATTAGGGAAAACGCGGAAATTCTAGTTGAATCAAGTAAAGCGATAGGGTTGGAAATAAATCCCGAAAAGACTAAGTATATGATTATGTCTCGTGACCAGAATATTGTACGAAATGGAACTATAAAAACTGGAGATTTATCCTTCGAAGAGGAGGAAAAATTCATATAAATGACACTCGGAAGGAAATTAAACGCAGAATGAATATGGGAAATGCCTGTTATTATTCAATTGAGAAGCTTTTGTGATCTAGTCTGCTTTCAAAAAACCTGAAATATAGAATTTATAAAACAGTTGTATTACCGTTTTTTCTGTACGGTAGTGAAACTTGGACTCTTACTTTGAGGGAGGAACAGAGGTTAAGGGTATTTGAGAATAAGGTTTTTAGGAAAATATTTGGGTCTAAAAGAGATGAAGTTACAGGAGAATGGAGAAAGTTACATAATGCAGAACTGCACGCATTGTATTCTTCACCTGACATAATTAGGAACATTAAATCCAGACGTTTGAGATGGGCAGGGCATGTAGCACATATGGGCGAATCCAGAAATGAATATAAAGTGTTAGTTGAGAGGCCGGAGGGAAAAAGATCTTTGGGGAGGCCGAGACGATGGGAAGATAATATTAAAATGGATTTGAGGGAGGTGGGATATGATGATAGAGACTGGATTAATCTTGCACAGGATCACAGGATAGGGACCGATGGCGGGCTTATGTGAGGGCGATTGATAAATGAAAACTGTATACCTGGCAAGACTAGTGCATGGGCGAAAGTTACTTGCGTATGATCTTAAACAGTTTTCGTCATACGCTACCACTTAATGTAAAGCTGAGTCGTGTCGCCGCCCTCATGGATTCAAGACGCTTTTCCAACTTTTTGTAAGTATTGTTTTATAAGATTTAAATAATACTTAAACGCTTCTAAATACTCTTTCATTCTATCCTTACAATTTACAGGATTTTTCCTGTTTTCCATAATCGGATACACGACCGATCTGTCTGTAGCATCGTCAAATCTGTCTTGAAAACTGTACCTGCAATGACGGAAGAGTTTTGCCGTTCCCTTGGGTCACACATGCCTCTTTCAACATAGTGCTTCTACATACATTGTGGTGGCTTCTTGCTAAGTTCTATTCTCTGTTTTTAAGTTATATTATAGTTTTATCTTCTGTTTTTAACTTTATATACCAAGTGTTCACTTATTATAACATGTTCTATTCGACCTACACGACCTGAAGATGCCAATCAAAATTGGCGAAAACGTTTGTGTTTAAATCTATTTAAATGTTGTTATAACATGTTTTATTGTGTTTTTATGTTAAGCATTGACTGAATAGAACTCATTTATCAATTAACATTGAACTTAATGGAACCAATATGCTTTTAAAATTATGAGGGCGGCAATGAACCTGCGGGCTCCTTGAAAGCCATTTGTAAGTAAGTAAGTAAGTAAACTTAAGGGAGGGTCATGGCTTTGGTTGTCGCTGTCTGTTCATGTAGTACCGGTAGGCTATTCATTAATATAAATATTCTTTATTTACGGTTTTGTAAAATAATGTAGAAACAATTTTTATACAAATTTTTTTATAGAATGTGTATTATTTCAGAGTAATAAAATCTGTATATCGCCTTTCCTACCTTTCGTAAGGAAAGAAAAGGTATATTAAACACTTGAGGGTAGTTTAGAAGCACAAGATGTGACGGCTGCAGAAGCTGCATGTAAAATGCACTCTCACCCTCATTTCCCAGAGGCATAGGATAGGGAAGCCTTCCATTACGGACCAGACAGAGTCATCGCTCACGTGCTATAAAACATTTAAACACAGCCAAGTTCAGTACCACAGGATGCGAGGCGCAGAGCTCTGATATCATCTGATTTTAGCGTTCGCTGATACACTTATACGGGGCAACTGTACACTCATGCACGTTTATAATGCAATATTTCATTTGCTCTTTGTCCGTTGCTCCCTTTCCAAATCTGCTTTATGACCTATTTATCCCTGTTGGAAATTCTCGGAGTAGACAAGAGTAAAATAAAAATAGTCTTTGTTCATTCAGATTTGCCATGTTTCGCTCTCACAATATATTAATCCCATTGCTTCAAAAGAATCTCAATTGTTTAAAATGTGCATTAAATAAAGAACTGAAACTGAATGTAATATCTCATCATCGCTATCTCCTGTGGTTCCTAATAATGAAATATTACAATTGAGGGGCGTTTTCACAAAACTCGTTATCTACAAAATCTTCTTTTTTTCAAGACAACTCTTTTCTAAAATACACAACTGTAGATACCGAGTTTTGAAAAATCTCTTTTATTTCAAAATCAATTTACTGATATACTTACCAACTTTAGCTTAATTCTGATAGCACCATTCGATTCTCCTGACCCAAAAAACATAAGGATACGCTAAAACCTCAAAATCGAAAAAAAATGTAGATAACGAGTTTTGTGAAAACGCCCCTCAATTAGAACAAAATCCGTCACCTCAATGATTTTGAAGAATCCCAGTGGTTTCAAATGTGCGTCAGAAAAAACATTACAATTAAACCCGCAATCTCCATTTGAATTTCTCTAAATATCCTCTGTTCTTTGAATTGCACGCCAAATTAAATATTACAAGTAGCAGTCGACCTGGTTGGCAAGTTGGTATAGCGCTGGCCTTCTATGCCCAAGGTTGCGGGTTCGATCCCGGGCCAGGTCGATGGCATTTAAGTGTGCTTAAATGTGACAGGCTCATGTCAGTAGATTTACTGGCATGTAAAAGAACTCCTGCGGGACAAAATTCCGGCACATCCGGCGACGCTGATATAACCTCTGCAGTTGCGAGCGTCGTTAAATAAAACATAACATTTTTTTTTTACAAGTAGCATATAATAAAAGAACCATCTGAGTGGATGGGGCTTGCCTCATTTGTTTCAGGTGGGCATCAAATAAAACTTTACAAATAAAATCACAATCGTCATTGAAATAACCGTGAATAGCCTCAATAGTTCTATAAAAAACATGCAATTGAAATCAAGTCTTATTCTCAATAAAAGTAAACCGCTCATTGTTTCTGAATAGTCTGTTTCTTCTTTCTTTAATGTTTTTGGTTCAAACATTGTCCAATCCGTCTTGAAATTAATTTTTTTTCTTAATAGTTTTTCTTGTTTAATTGTTGTAACAAATAAGGATTTAAAATTAAATCTTACAATTTTATCGTCTCTGAATAGATTTTTTTCTTCATGGTGCATCCACTTTTAGTAAGGCTAGTTATTTCAAAATTCCTCTTTCTGCTCATGGTGCATCCACTTTTAGTAAGGCTAGTTATTTCAAAATTCCTCTTTCTGCTTATGGTGCATCCACTTTTAGTAAAGCTAGTTATTTCAAAATTCCTCTTTCTGCTCATGATGCATCCACTTTTAGTAAGGCTAGTTATTTCAAAATTCCTCTGTCTACTCTTTCACCACTGGCTACTTTTTAGACCACATTCCTGCACGACTCTTGTTACCATTGCATGCCACATTCTCTGACCTCTTATGTATTCCTTTGAAACTATTTTAACTAAATAATAATTTATTCCATCCAATTTGTGTTATTTATTGTTTGAAGTCTCTCTTACTTCTTCCGAGTCCATCTATCTCACCCTCATTCTATAGTGAAACCTATCAACCGAAGCACAGGTACCTCCTCCATATAATTCCAGAGTTACTCAAGAGAACACTGATTGAATCTTAGAAAGGAAATTTTATTCGGATATTCCGATGATAATGGAAACAGATGGAACGTCTCTAAGAAAGTTATATGTATTCCATTCAACTGAACTAGTTAAGCGAGTAATGTTACTAATTACAATTCTTGAAATTTTCCTTTAGTTTATTAAATTCGGCCCTAATAATATTTAAATCCATGTTTACTCTTACGTTTGTTATATATAAAGTGAGAGATAGTTTTGATTGTAATTATACTGTTAAATTTTCAACTCAAAACAGTTTCGAAACTCAGGTTCGAATCCTCAGAAGCATATTTTTATATACCCTGTTACAGACTTAAACTTCTGGCCTAACTGGAAATTTGTTAAGTATAATGGACTCTCCTAAGTTCGATAGAACAGAATTGAAAGTTCTGACCAATAAGGGTAGTGGATGTGGCAGGTGAAATGAATAAAAATTCTTATTGGTTATCTATCAACGAATACAGTACTCTACTTGCATTTCTGCCCGCCCTGAGACTTGTGTATGGGCTTCTAGTACCACAGTGGGTTTCGACAGTTCCGTCTCACAAACGGCACAATTCTCAAATAGAAAAAGAAGAGTTCATTAATTTAAAATCGGTGGTCCATATGGATGTCCTAATCAATAAAATATTCTGTTTTCCTTTAACAAAAGTATCACTACAAGACACAGGACCAATTTCCATTCAAATGGCAAACCCATTTCTTAATACCCGTATAGGGGTGTGTCTAATTTTCCTAGGTAAGCAGTCGAACTATAGGATGTAGAACTTGATTTCTGTCGAACTTAAGAGCTTCCACTGTAGCTTGAAAAGCGGTACAATAAATACCTATCTGTATACTGCAAATATCCATCTTCATAGATAGTCTATGTTCGCCTATGAGCTTAAGTGATCCCGTTAATTTTGCAAGGACCAAAAATATCTGTAAAATGTAAAGTGTTCAATCATAGCTCCAATAGGAATAAGTAGTAATTTAAAATGTAAATGTAATGCGGTGTTTTATATCCAGTGATAGAGAGAACGAGAGAACGAAAATGAGAAAATTGACATTGAGATTCGCATTCTTATCTGTTCGTAAAATATGTACAAAATTTAAAATAAACTTGGCTCATTAATTTGTCAAATTAGAGTTCTGACAGTTATCAAAGGCAATCTTTGACTGATATCACTATAACCCTTAAATTCGCAAAGTATCCTACAGGATACAACAGCTTAATAGGTTATACGCTATAATTTTAATGGGACAATAGAACAAAAATTGGTAGGAAAATTAAAATTTCATAATACTATAATACTAGTGGCTTGTCCAGCAAGTGCTGCAAACTGAGTTTGTTAGACGTTCAAATAAACATTTTTCAGATTTATTTTCAACTAGCCGTACCCGTGCGCTCCGCTGCACCTGTTAGAAATAAATATAAAGTAATTACATAATTAAAATAGGGCATTTGATCCAGGGAACATTCGTATTTGATAGAAGGATAAATCGTTTAATATGTTACTTAATTTAAATTGTATTTAAAATATTAAAATGCAATCATTTTGATCCAGAGACCACTCATTTGGTGCAATGACAATTCCTTTAACATGTTTCTTAATTGAATCGGTCATTGCAGAAAGGGGATAAGTCATAAAATCTTACTTTTGAGATAATCAATAAAAACTGTTTTCTTCTTCCAATACTGGAGTAATCATTATAAATATTTTTTCTTACTTTGTTTATGAATAGTGAAGTATAATACATCATGTTAGACATCTGACATCTCAAACACTTTTGTTTCAAGTTGTTTAATCGAACCATGACTTATCCCCTTTCTGCAAGGAATTGTTAAATATAAAAGAAAAAAATATATAATTTACAATTTTGGGCTAATGTAATATTTGAAAACAAACTAAAAGTTAATAATTACAATGATAACGATGTTTTTATGTGTAATTACTACATTACTGTCACCATTTACATAATTATTTTTGCATTTTAGTCATTATTCCTACTACAGAAATGTACCAATATGTGATTTTATATCACAGTTTTAAATCAAAACTCTACTTTAAACTCGTACTTAAAAACTGCATATAGGAGAGCACAATAAAAATACACTAAAGCACTACACAAAGTCATTTGTTTCAATTGTTATAGAGTGTATTGTTAGACGTTGGAAACCATGTCATTTGTAGATTTCTTGTCACAAGGTGGCCAGTTCAGGATCTCTTCGTAAAAGAAAGTGTGTTCCAATGGAATTTATTGCGTCACTTTCGATAAGTCTCCAAGTTTTTTCGTATTAATGGGAATTTTCCCATTGTATGCTTTTGTGTAGGCATTACTATGCGTCCAGAACCTGGTTTTTTCATACAGAATCTGTGTTTCCTCATTTCACTACCAATGAACAAACTGGCAGTCACACATCCTGGATCATCTATAGAGTAAACAAATTCACTGAATTGTGCTGAAGAAAACATATTCTTATCTTTCCCTTTCTTCCTCAATGTGTCTAATGAGCAGGTGGTTTTCTTGTAATACTCTGGCGACTAGTATTTAAAATTCAAAATATCATCAGTAGTAACTGATTCTACAGAAAATCTGTTTTTTGTGTTTGCCTGGTGGATCAAGGTATTGTATTGGTCTGGCACATATACCCTGTCTGTCTTTCTTAGTTTGCGCTTCACTACACCAAAGTTGCGGTCACAGGGAAGAAATGAATGTCCTCGTTGTGGAAAATAATCTCCCCATTTGGATCAGTGCAAGCAACAATCGAATTAAGGTATGATTTTTATTTTGCCCTCCACAGTTATAAGAGAAAAGATACAATTCCTGGACTGAAGAAGGGACATTATTTTCAATGTAGTTAAGAAGGAACACACTTCATTTGAAGATTTGTGGCCTATACCTTCATGATAGGAATAGAAGTGCGCCGTATGGTATTTGAAATTGTGAATGTTGAAAATTGATGACCCAAAGTTGCGGCTAAACAAACAATGAGTAGTTTCTTACCCACATTGTTCTCCTGTCTTACGGGCTACTACAGACTTCCCAATGGAATTGACGTTCCAATGCCTTCAGTTTATTTTTCTTATTTACATTTCTGCGGTAGTTAATTTCATTGCGTTTACGCTTACCACTAATAACACAGTTTTCTTCCCCTGGGTCACTTACTACTTCTACCTTATCTGTCATTTTCCTTATCAGCTGATGAGCGCGTAACTTATTAGATCCGCGGCACTCAGTTGCGTCACGTCGTCAGTCAGTGCAGAAAAAAAGGTTAGTCGCTGACTTGTCCCCTTTCTGCAATGACTGCGCTGCTTATGGTACTCTGCTTTGCGTTGAGAATGAGCAAATTTGTCCCATTTCTGTATGTAAATGTGTGTCTAGGCCTGGAGAAAGCAATGGCACTCTTAACTCATTTTCGCGTTTTTCATGACTTATCCCCTTTCTGCAATGACCGATTCAATTGTTATTACCAATTATTTTTGGAAAAGCGAAAATTAACAGAAAAATTTTGGCTACAGATTTATTATTATATTATATTATATTATATTATATTATATTATATTATATTATGTAAAAAGTGTGTTGATAACGGATGTATTCGAATTAGAAAGTTTTTAATTTGTTGTGGGAGCTCTTGAATCTCAGGAGGAACAACTTTTACAACAGCGCAACATAATCCGCTTGGCTCATTACCCACTTTTTTGCATTGCATTTATTGCATATATATTTTATGTATTTTAACACGATTCAATTGTGCATAGTTAAAATTTGAATTATAAAATAATGGATTGCTAAGCTAACGTACTATTACTGCATACTAAATCAAAACACTCTCGTTGTTCGTTAATTCTCTGAGATAAAAATGAATATGTTCATAAACATTATTTTAAGAAATACAAGAAATGAATATACAGAATAACCTATCAAGTTTTCTGTGCATAAGAAGCTATTTTAATCTTACCTGTCCTCAATTCACTCACAAGTTACTGTAATAACATTATAGCATTATGTCCATCCAGAGAAACTGCACTTTCCAATGATGAAATAATAATTAATTATACAAATCGGTTAATTTAGCTGCCGATATTACTTCATACAAACACAGAAACATTGTCTGTAGGCAATGTTTCATAGCTTTCGATTGTTGTGTCCAAGACCCCTTGTAGACGAAGTCATTTGTTTTTTATTTCAATACACCGCCTTAGATGGCAGTTATTTTAATTTTGAAACTCATTTATCTCATTAAATATCAATCCTGTCAAAATTTTTCAAAGAATAAAACTTATCAGAAATCATTTTTAAAGAAACGTGTGTTATGTAACATTTTTCACAAAAATCAATAATAAGCGAGATATTTCGATTTATTTAATTCAGGCCCCCTTATAACCCCCCTTTTAAACAACGTATTTTGAATGCCATATAGCCTAAAATCTAAGTTGCAACGAACTTAATTTATATTCCAAATTTTCATCGAAATCCGTTCAGCCATTATCGCGTGAAAAGGTAACTAACATCCAGATAGACAGACAGATAGACAGACAGACATACATACAAAAAAAATTTCAAAAAGGCGATTTTCGGTTTTAGGATGGTTAATTATACATGTTAACACCAATTATTTGTGGAAAATCGAAAATTACCAGAAAAATTTTGGCTACAGGTTTATTATTAGTGTAGATGAAGAATACACAGATATCTTGAAAGTTATTTGCTCCACAATAATGAAACATACTCCTTCTGAATGGGTTTTTTCATGCCTGATACTTTTTCTTGAACCTGTACATCTTCAGTTTTTGAGTTTGAACGCGAAAACGCAAGTAACAATGTCAGGACGATCAGTGGGTTTTTTATGTGGGAGTAAAGCAATAGCTATTTCAGGTCATTGTGGATTGTAGGTGAAAGTTAAACAACATGTCAGGTTTTTTATGCTTTCGAACAATAGACATAGCCACTCAGTAAATTATAGAAATGAAGATTTAATTTAAGATATTCTCTACATCTACTTATATACCCCAAAACGTTTCACTTTCATATCATCAATAGGCCTATAGTAATATGTATAATTAATGAAAAATTGTTACATCAAGGATTAACTATAATAATATTTCATTTCTAATGGTAATAATGTCATCAAATCAACACAAGTTTTATAGTTTTTAACATCCAATACACAACTGTACTCAGAAAATTACACACTACAGAATCAGACCTGTAAATAATTTTATTAACTCTTGAAGTTTTTAATAACGAATTAAATTTGAGCTCTAAATATGTCAGCAATCTTGCAGATCATGGCCTTCGTGTAATATTGTTTACTGTAGTGTGTGCTTTGTTTTATTCTGAAAAGTCTCATAACTGACGACAGGTGGATTTTGGAAAATAGGAAAATGATGTAGGAAAATTGACATTTCACTGAAAATTACTATTTTTCTGAAAAGCTTCGGGTTCCAAGCTTCAAAATGAAGGGTCATTTATTAAAATCCATTCAGCCGTTTTCCCGTAATTTCCATTACCAGTTCGAATTATATATATATATATATATATATATATATATATATAGATTGTACAACATATAAAATATGGACATGTTGTTGTTGTTATCTAATGCTGGGCTTTGGCAACGAAGCCATTAGCGTTCTTGCTCTCTAATATTTCTCTGTGGTGGATCCATCAGGTAGAACTTCACAGGTTATGAGATGATCTTCAGTCATTTCTTCTTCTTTGTTGCATAGAGGGCAATTTGGATTTGTGTAAATTCCTATTTTATTCAAGTGTTTGGCCAAATAATCGTGTTCTGTAAGCAGTCTGAATTTTGATACTGCAGATTTACGTGGGATTTCTGGAATAATTTCTGTTTTTTTTATTAAAATGCTCCATTTTTTATCTTTGGCTTTGGTACATAGTGCTTGGTTTTGCTTGTTGGAAATGAAACTGCTGACTTTCTTGCCAAAGAAGGATCCAATTTAATTCAGAATACAAATACAAGCCTACCTTTTACATCCATCAAAAGACTAATTAAAAATAAAATATGGACATTGCGATACGGTAGTTGTTTTCTTTACAGTCCGACACGGTTTAATAAACTAGTGTGAGAAATGAAGTTTTGCCAATTTAAGGGTTAAGAAAATTTCTAAATTCCTTATCTTGAAGAGAAATACCGCATACCCGTTTATCGCTGGGAATTAATTGGCTTGCTCTTTGGTGCAAGGGGCACTATCTCAAGATTTTGTATCAGTTTCTTTCATCGTTTCCATATCGATATTTTGGAACTTCAAGATATACCCATTAATGTTTTAAGACATTCCTTGTTAATTGTAAATAACCATCTGTACAGTTCTATATATGAAAAATAAATTATTCATGTCGAGGATAGCTGCCCCCAAAAAATAAAATAAAATAAAATAAAATAAAATAAAATAAAAATAAAATTAAAAATAGAATATTCTTGATCTACAATTAATTTAGGTGCTGTTACCGCTCGGTACCCCTTTTTCAAGGGCAGCTATCTTTTTGGATTCTTCTCTCTAACAATCACATTTATTCAATAATTACGTAAAAAATCTTTAATATTGATGTTGTAATATCACCTGTTAGAAGGAAGAATGCCCCAAAGCCAACTCCTGGATCTCCTCTAAAAAGTGTCTTTCGTCCTCGGAATACATCAATGCCATCAAGATGTCTTGCAACGTCACCGCAGTGAGATCTGTCCCTGGCAGAACCTTCAGTACCAGCGTATTCCGAATCTCACCGGTCCGGTGGCATCAATGACGTCACGTTGCAACGAAAATAAGGAACAAAACTGCTGGAAGAATCGATGCTGTCATGGCGACTGTGTAAGTGGTTATCTGTGCTACGCTAGCAAAATTTTGCGAAATTTCAGTACTGCCATCTCGTTCAAATAAAAGAGATCATAAACAACTTATTTCTTGAACCGGTAATAATAACTGGTCCGTTGACATGTTCGCTCATAAGCCATTAACATATTGTTTTCACGTTCTGCTCATTACAAACAATGCAGCAGAACTAAAGCAGAACACACCGCCATGACACATCAGTGCACGATGTCATTCGTCTGCTAATTCCCGCCATATACAAGAACCAATCAGATTCACTGATGGCGGCTGATGGAGCCTTCCACCACCTCTGCAAGTTGATGGCACCGGTGCGACACCGGTGGAGCATCAATGACGTCATCGGTGGAATTCGGAACACCGTGATGCCATCGGATTGCTCACCGGTGAGATTCGGAATACGCTCTATTACCCGTTGTCGCCATCCCGGCTGCAGCGAGACTGAAACACTTGGCCACGTACTGGGGTTCTGTAAGAAGGGAGAGCTACTGCGTAACAACAGACACCATCGTGCCCGTACAGCAATTGCCAACCTGCTAAGAAACAGAGGATGGGAAGTACATGAGGAGATTCATTGTGTGTCTGAAGAGGATTCTCATAGAAGGGTGGATATAATTTCCATCAATAGAAGAACCCAGAAAGCGATGGTTTTAGACACTACGATTTGCTTTGAACGAGACACGAATCAAGCACTGCAGATAAATAATGACAAGCGAGCTAAATGTGTACCTTGTCTTCCATACCTCAGTGAAAAATATGGCATTTCGCTTTACAACTGGAATGTTACAGACTTACTATTTGGAGCGAGGGGTTGTTTACCAAAATTTACATGTAATATTCTTAAATCCTTTAAAATTCCCTTTTATGAGGTTCAGAAGATTGTGATGGAAATTCTGAAGGCCTCTCTTCAAATTGTAGACTATCATCTATATGTTAACACGTAAATTTTTGTTTTAATGTACAAATCGAATCATTATTTTGCTCGTTTCATTTCCCTTTATCTTTTATGTTTGTTAATTCCGGATCCCAGTGGTCAACCTCACTTGAGGACGGATGATTTGAAATAAATCTTAGTAGTACAAGTTAATTGATTTTTTTTAATTTAAGTCATTATATTCCATAAAACGTCCCGTTGGGGCGCCGCGATGAAGTGTTTTAGAACCACCAGCTGAAGAGGTAATCGCGAACAAAGGCCTCACTTTTCACTGTTACTAAGTTAAAAATAGTCCATCAAAATTCATCCATTTTTAGTCATCGTAATTATATATAAAATGCTGTATAGTATGGAATGGGAGATAACTTTCCTTATATTTATTTAGAGAAATTTCCATTCTGAAGTGCTCCACTTATGTATCTGATTGCTACTTGATCCTGACCTATTCAATGTATAACATTTCTGTCATTGATAAGAGTCTTATCAATTATGGAACGAAGTCATCTGAAGCATTCTTCATTATTTACAATTCTTTCATTCACAATCAGATAATGTCCTTATTATAGGCACCGTGCAAGCTCCTCTGGTGGCGACTGTTGTTACTAACTGCGGGACAGCAGCGATAGAGTTGTGCTTGAAGCGTATGAATATACTTAACATCTCAGGTTAAATGATTAGAAATATGGATGATCCTAAAAAGCGGAAAGGTAATGCAAATTGCTGTGTTCTTGAGTGTAGTAATGCTTATAGGAACTCACCAACCGATATTGTTTTTATTCATTCCCAAAACAGAAAACTGAAGCACAACGATGCTAATTGTGAATCCAAGCAGTACGCAGACGAAAGTAAATAAGGCTACACTGCTTGTAATCATAGTATTATTATATACTAGGCCTGATATAAAAATAGAAGGTATATAATATTATGTTTAGAAATAACCATTAAGTTAACAACAGGAATTTATCATTTAAATTTAAAAAAATACATAATTACTGAGTTCTTTACATATATATTATGTATAATATTAGCAACAATAGTCTAAATAATAATATACTTATTTTTAAATGCATTCATATCGATATTTAATTCTTGATTTCAAGTGCTGATGGTTCACCTTGGAAACCAACACCCGCAGCAAGAATTTGCGGTATTCATTTTATTCGGAACGAGATCAGAACACCCCCAAAACTAGCATACCGTTCCTAGTATTTTTATAAAAGATTACAAGAAAAAGACCGCCTCATATCAACTAGCTCCGGAAAGGTACGAAAGAGACGCATAAAGAAGAAGAAAAGATTAAAATTTAAGTTTTATGGAAGGCGAATGCTCAACAAGTGTTATTTCGAAAAATGAAGTAGCCATACAGGCAGAAGTAAATGAAACCATTCTTAGTGATTTTGTTTTTTCTTTCACAATTGAATTGTGTGAATTGTCTACTCAAGTGTCTATTCCATTACATGCCGAACTGAAGTCACAGAAGAAATGTTATGACAAGCGTTCAGGAACAGATGATATGTTTAATGAAATCCAAGGTTTAGGAAATTATTCTACAATAAAATATGAGACAGAACTACCAGACTTAATGGGAGTGACATTTGTGGTTTGGAATATATTGTTAAAATTGCTGCCAATTGAAACACAATCATACCCGTAGACTCATAAGAAATATTTCCAATTCTATCATTTAACCCAAAAATAGGTACCATAGATAGTCTAAACGCCCCTAGATGTAGACCATACATATTATTTTTGCCATTTTTATTAGTGAATTTCACATCGAAAGCTTTCGAAAAATTCTGTCCAAGAATAAGATTAGTAAAGAAAATCGTCTACTCATATTTTCCAATTAAAATGAAAACTGGATTGACGTATTCTGCTAACATTATAATTATAATCTATTTCTACCGCCACTTTAATGTTGTTCACATCCACAATGGTTACTGTAATTTTGGGTTTTGACCTAGCAGAGAAAGTATTCAGGAAACAATGCCTGCAATATTGAAAAATATAGTGACAATTACTTGTTCAGAAGTGGAACAGCCACCCAGTATGGATCAGATGGTGGCCTTCATATCTAAACGCTACCGAGGAAGATCGAGTGACACAGTCATAAAAACTGATTGCGGATTATTGACTTTATTAGAAGGTGGTGATGAAGTCAGGTTTTCCTGGAATAATAACAAACCTCTCCGATAAAGGGATCATTGTTGTTACTCCACCGTATCTACACGATGGTAAATTAACAGCTGAAGAAGTCGAAACTACTTACAGCGTTGCCAGTGTTGGAATTCATGTTGAAAGGTGCATTCAGCGAATTAAAATATACAGTATAACATTCTACACAAACTATCAATTGAACTGCTTCCGCATGTTGATCTTGTTGTTTATTCAACTGTCCAAAGAGAAGTCTGAACCTCATAAGTGATACCAACAAGACACCACCTATGAGGCAACTAGGCAGAATATCACGGGGTAGAGTGGCCAGTTCTTTTTCCCTTCCATTGCATATATCGCCGACTAGCTACAAATTACACTAGTCAGACTTCATATGCATACAAACAATTGTTCTTCCTCTTACACATATCGTCAAGTGAGATGTACAGCCTGATAACAGATGTACATATCAGCCAGAACCTCAATCAGAGGTAGTATGTTGATGATATTGTTCATTATGTGTTGTGTTTTAGAGAATTTGCAGTCGCCCATTATTCAGGAAGTGTAATTAAGACTACTTTTATAATTAAATCATATTAAAATACGTAATTTATAGACATTATACACACAAATATTACACACGTCATGCCATCAAATATAAGTATATCAATGTTTTCGTAATATGACCGTTCGCCCTCATTCAATGGTCTGAAATCTGAATTAAATGCCAAACAACTTCACTGATATTTCAGGAACTTTGTAGTTACATTTTTACACTCCTCTAGCAGTACTGAACTTTCCAATGAGTCTATAAAATAATTAAAGATTGGAGATTGCTGGGTTTGCAGTGAAAGACCTGCCCTTGGGCAGAACACTATGAATCAATGAACCCATTCTTACTAATATTACAACTTTTTATCGGCAGAAAGCCGCATGTAATTTCTATATCACACTTGACTAGTGAATGACTGCGAGCCTGTAGTTAATTAGGAATTGAGACACTGCGCGGCGCCACCAGTACGATTTTGAGACCCATTCACGGTGTCTATAGGGTGTTTCGTTTTCTTTTTTTTTTATAATTGATGTTAAAACAAGTATTTACACAAATTTACATAAATTTTTTGATCAGACCAGAACTTCTTTATCCTTAATCCTGTCTATTTGACTGTTTGCATGTGCAAGTGAAAACATCAACTTCCCTCATATCTTCACTTCCTCACCTCACCAAGATTCAGTTCATAATTTTAATATGCTGCGAAGTTATATTTCATTTGAGTCAGGAGGAAAGGTGCATGGTTTAAGGGGTGATAATGTTTGTGATTCTGTTCTTGACGGTTTCGGAGAAAACTAATGTATACAACGAGGGACGAGGAAGTGTAGGTGGTAGTAAATTAAAACATTGTTACCTTATGTTCAGTTTAATTGTGTACTTTTCTTTACAGAACATGTTGAAAAAGTCCACCGTCAACTTCAATGCACTTTGTTGCTCTTAATAGACAGCTCTTGAGTTTCTGATCTGAGCTGATTCGGACATTTCTTCACTTGAGTAAAATACGAGCGAGAAGTTCCTCCCTTATTTCCACTTTATAACTTGTAGATTTCGCTCTTAAGCCAACCCCACACACAGTAATCCAATGGAGTAAGGTCGGGTGACCTCGATGGCCAAGAAATGACTCCACCACGATCTATCCAACGGCCAGTTTATGTTTCATTCATCCTACTACAACCTAATGTTGTTTTGATTTGCGTCCACATGTGAATGCTGATGAAGGAAATGAGACTGACGCCCGAGATTTTCAAACAGCTATATGCCAGATACTGTTAAAAACAGGGCATATGTTTATATAAACTTTTTTGAATCACCAATATTATCACCTCTCACATCATGTACATTTCCTCCTGACTCACCCATTATAGCTGATAACAGTCAATACTTGTCGGATATCTGTAACCACCACTCAGTTGTATGTTTTTTTTTTTTATCTTTATACATACTTCAGAAATTTGATATATATTGTATAGAGAGCTTCTAACAGTTATTCTGCCAAACTCTCCTTAGTAATCCAATACCCATTATATGATTTTATATACTTTATCATTTATTTAAGGATGTGTGTCAACGTAGTACTTGTGTAGCGTATATTTAATTGGAGACTGAGATAGTATCGATACTATGTGAACAGGTTGTTGAGAAACCGCAACGCGATAGCCTGGGTTGTCGGCCGAGTCGCTCGTAGAATTCGGTTACGCAAAAAGCGTATTGTCTATAATACAAATAGTTTATTACCAGAAGTTATTTTCATTTTATAAATATTGCAACTTTCCTAGAGGTCTTACCAGCGTCCTTGTAGTATCTCTTAGAAACAATCTCTTCAACACACAAATTTATATCTTGACGTACATGGTTATTTAAAAATATATTCGCCCAAATATTCATATATTGTTCAGCTAGCTCTTTCAACGTCTTTCCACATTCACACTCAATTTTAAACCGTTTAATTGCATTGTCAAAGATTTTAAAATAAATTTCGGGTACCTTGAATTTAAAAACACATTCTTAACTTGGTCTAACACGAGAACTTCAAAAGTTTTATATGCCTGAATTCCAAGCTCGATTGAGATATTTGAGGAAAACTTTAAACCACCTCGGTTTGAAAGATTCAAATATCTTATTTGAGGCATTAAAATTAGGACCTAGTTTAAAGTTACTTATTTATATAGTAATAAATAAAATGTTCAACTCTAAGGCCTAATGGCCTTATCTCTACCAGGTTAAATAAATAAATAAATAAATAAATAAATAAATAAATAAATAAATAAATAAATAAATAAATAAATAAATAAATAAATAACTTACTATCAGGTCGATTAACTCTTATTTCCCCTCATAATCTGGTCTTCGGGGAAGTGATTAATAACATAAATACAAATAAATAAAAACATTTCACATAAAACAATTTACTTCACATGCAATATTAAAGGTGTAACTTTTGATAATCCAACACAACACTACAGAGCTAAACAAATGTAGCCGCCATACACCGACCCTAAAGATCAGCTGTTTTCTCTCCCGTTTTTATACAATATGGCCTTCTATATCACGATGGCGGTGATTATGCGTACTTTTCTAATAACAAGGTTTGTTTCTCTTTGTCAAGTCTCTTTATATTATTTTGTCTAATAGTCTACTGAGCACATGAGATCACTCTTGCCATTATTTTTCCTCTTCTTTCCTTCTTATTTTTATGATAGTAATGTGTGATATGAAGAAACCTGACGGACTTTTTTTGTCTCCAGGATTTGATTCAATATCCTTCACGATATCATAACTCCCCTATCTAATTAGTTCTGGCCTTTGTGCCACTTGTGGCTTGTTAATTAGGTTAAATAATTACAGTTTTATTTATCAACTCGCCGTCTGTGAATAGGTAGTCTCTGTAGTTAAATAGGGTCTTTAAATAAAAATTACAATCACAATTCTAAAGTCTGTTGACGTTATGTGATTCCGAAATGGCTATAGCTTACACATCCTCGGATTATTTCATTTTTCTTGATATATTCAATGCATTTAACTTCGACCCAATGCGACCATAATGTCATATTGTATTTTGTGGATGGTGTATTTGTTTTAAAAGTAAAAAGATCATGGAAAAGCTGCAATTCATTATGTTTTTTAATCGGTTACTAGCGACAGTGATAGCGACATAGTATTTGGCGAGATGAGGCTAAAGATTCGCCATAGATTACCTGACATACGCCTTACAGTTCTAGAAAATCTCGGAAAAACCAACCAGGTAATCGACGCATGCGGGCTGTTTATGGACAAATTCGAAAAGTTCCATTAATTATACTTAGATGTTTAGCGACACTAATGATAATTGAGATAATGGTAATGTGATAATGATCTGAGCTAGGAAGTTGGTACCAAAATTGTTAAGTTGTGTGAGCTTGGACTATATCTCTACTGAATGAAAAGTCTAGTAGCGCAGCTCTTCATGTCAGTGAACAAGAATGACAAACATGTACAGCCGGGTGGTTACCAAACATGTGCTCCAATCGTCTATGGCCTTAGAACAAGAAAATAATAAAGGAATAATACAAAACACGGATTCTACAATTTATACTCTGTTATTTGCAGACGACCAGCTAGTTATAGCACAGGACTATGAGGACATAGAATATATGACCAGAAAACTTATAGAACAGCGGTGGCGAAAATGTAATCGTGCGCCGAGCCACTGTGTAACCTTCAACGTGCATAGCACCTATGGAGGGAGGCGGACACCCGAAGGGCAAGTGAAGCAACTGTCTGACTTATTAACGGATTTTCATTTTCCTTACGTCAAGCACTTAAATATAATTTTATACAGTGCAAGGCTACAAACTAATGTTTAGTACGTGTAACGAAGAAAGAAAGAACAATATCACAACCTAAAATTAACTGTCTTCAGAATGTCTCTGCGACAAAGTTTCAAACTCAGGAATTATTTCACTTACTGCCAGTCGTAGTTGATCACGAAAGTATTTGTCTGTCAGTCGTGATTTAAATTTGGTTTTTACTATTTTAATTGTTGAAAATAATTTTTCACAAACATAAGTTGTAAAGATCATGGCTTCAACAGAGCAAGCGAAAGAACGAAGCTTCGGATATTTATTTTTTGGCAAAGATTTGAAAGTTCAACAATTGTCAAGTCCTTACATCTAGCTTTCATTTGACATCACATAGTAAATTAGTGAGTTCAAATTGAAGAGCTAACCGCATTATTCGTACATCTGCTGAAAAAGGATCGACGTACAGAGATGATGATGATGATGATGATGATGATGATGATGATGATGATGATAACAATAACACTTAATCTTTTAATGTTTCTACAGTAACATGTAGTATAATGCCGTTTTATGTTATACAACCGTTTTCCTCGTAATACTTGTGAACAAATCATACATTTAATATTCTCATCATATTGACAGCAAAAAAATGCGTGCTCCCATCCTACTTGGAACTTTCGTACATTGTTTCGAGAGAGACATATGCCACTCGCAGGTCAGAGACAAATACAAATGGAACGGAGTTTGACTCCAGTGAGTGAGAGGGTGGGGGTTGGCGGAGGTTAGAAACACAGCTATCACTGCGAGCCACAACGGGTCGCGAGTCACGTTCTCGCCACGGCTGTTATAGAATACTATCATAAATGAGATTTAAAAATAAATTTAGAGAAAACACTATATATGTCCTGTGGGGAGGAAATGAAAGATTTGGTTTTGGAAGATAGATGGAATGGGATGTATCAAAGGATGTGTGAATATTTGCGGGTAAAAATTAACTGAACATACAGCCAGGAAAGTGACATAAAATATAGAATTCAGGAAGGTAAATCGGCAATAGCTATGTTAAAAGGGATTTGGTGGGATAAGACAATAAGAATTTAAACAAAACTCCAAATCTGTAAATCTATAATAAGGAGTACTATAACATATGGGGCGGTAACGTGGCATTTAAACACGAATCTGATATTGAAACTCGTCTCCACTGAAATGAATTATTTTAGATGTTCCACTAGACATTATAAATTGGAAAAAAAAATTCGAAACACAACTATTGGACAAGAAATGGGAGTTAATAGTACATTGTTAGATTTCGTTAGCTACAAGCAATTAGAATGGTATGGCCACGTACGCAGAATGCCAGAAACAAGATTGCCAAAACAGATTTTGGAATGGATTCCGCCAGGAAGAGGAGAAGACCAAGGAAAACCTGGATGGACGATATAAGAAGTGAAATGAAGGAGAGGGGCTTAGAAGAATGGGATTGGGAGGCAAGAGAAGAATGGAGGAAGAAGATAAGAATTTAAACACTTTGGATACAGGAATATGTAGTTTATATTGTAATCCTGTTAATGATATAACAAAAAACAATAATTTGTGAACCTCGTAAACCCCAATCTGAAATATTTACCCATCCATATAAAAATAACATACAAAGTATACAATTATGATTCTAGCATCATTATAAAGAATAAAAATTAACATTTTCATTTTGTTAAAAGGAATACTCCTTTTATGTTCAGAAAAAAATGAAAACAATATTTGTACTCTGAAAATATTAGTTCTACGTCACAAGACTTTACTAGAGTAAATGATACAGTATTTCTTACTATCATCTGATGTACAACCACTTTCTGAACCTAATAGTGTATTTCGTATGTTATAATTATTATAATATTAAACCCTTAATTGTTTTCAAGAAAATATTTCTTTTCTATTGTAATGACAGCTAGGAAGTTCGTATCTAATTCCTATGTTGAACTTGGACTGTGACGCAACCGAATGCATAGCACACACGGGACGTCAACATTTAAGGAAGACTAATCCGGGAAAAAATAAACGCGTTACACACTCCTCTTTGCATAATTATTTAATAATTCTTGCATAATATTATCATTACATAAATAAGACAATAATAACAGAATAGCTCACTTTATTCTAAACCTAAACTATTAATATAATATAACAACATTCTTCAAACTATTCACGACTCTACACAGCTCCATAGAATGATAATAGTCTTTCCGCGTGTAGCGTGCGGGAACAGGGCGAGGCGCAGGTGACATCTATACTCCTCGCTGTACTCAACTGAAATCTACTGTTTTCGTACGAACTTCCGATGATGATGATGATGATGATAATACTTACTTACTTACAAATGGCTTTTAAGGCACCCGAATGTTCATTGCCGGCCACACATAAGCCCGCCACCGGTCCCTATTCTGAGCAAGATTAATCCATTCTCTATCACCATATCCCACCTCCCTCAAATCCATTTTAATATTATCTTCCCATCTACGTCTCGGTCTCCCTAAAGGTATTTTTCCCTCCGGCCTCCCAACTAACACTCTACATGCATTTCTGGATTCGCCCATACGTGCTACATGCCCTGTCCATTTCAAATGTCTGGATTTAATGTTCCTAATTATGTCAGGTGAAGCACGTATGGGCGAATTCAGAAATGCATATATAGTGTCAGTTGGGAGGCCGGAGGGCAAAAGACCTTTGGGGAGGCCGAGACGTAGATGGGAAGATAATATTAAAATGGATTTGAGGGAGGTAGGATATGATGGTAGAGACTGGATTAATCTTGCTCAGGATAGGGACCAATGGCGGGCTTATGTGAGGGCGGCAATGAACCTCCGGGTTCCTTAAAAGCCAGTAAGTAAGTAAGTAAGTAAGTAAGTAAGTAATTAAGTAAGTAAGTAAGTAATTATGACAGGTGAAGAATACAATGTGTGCAGTTCTGTGTTATGTAACTTTCTCCAATCTCCTGTAACTTCATCCCTCTTAGCCCCAAATATGAAATTACAATTGCAGTTATCTTCTTTAGGTAGTCTTCTTGAATCAAGAAGGAATTGCAGGAACTATAATATATTCTTACACTTACAACATTACCTCATCTCCTTTCAGCACTATCTTGTATTAAATAAATAATTGCATTTATGGTCTCTGTGATTGAAAAACTTCACTAAATAAACAATAAGCGAAGTGCAGTCTACTTTTCTTATCGAAAACGTAGATTCAATTTCTTGGTGACCTAATTGAAAATGTTAGTACGTTAAATATTCCATCAGATTCGAACAGAGAGTTTTCATTTTCTCTTCCATAAATGTTCCATGTTTCCATCACCCATTATAATGACTCCATGAGGACGTTCCCAGCCTTTCATTCAGCACTAGGCTATAACTTTGTTCGTCTCATATTAGGGCTTTCATACACAACCCAAATTAAAAACAAATTAATAATGCTATATAAATTTAAATTACTATAAGAATTATTTTACAAACGATTTTGAGATAATTTTTATTCGTCTACTTTCATTCCTGCTTCATTTTGTATGTTACGTATCTACTGTACATTATTACCATAATGTTTCTAATCGGTGTCAAAGTCTTTGGAGGTAGTGTAAGTTAAAAGAGGAATTGCAGTTGTCAATGATTATGTTCTTTATGAAGTGATGTTGGTAAAATATTTGAAGATATACTCACACTGGTATACAAACAGTACATCAAGGAACTCGTAAAAAATCACAGGCTGCAATATATTCCCCATGACATGTTGTATACGTAAAGTGCAAGAGAGGTCAGTGAAATAGAAGCCCTGAGAACGCATTCTGGACATTTCTGAGCTCTTCGCAGTGGTGTGATATGTTCGTGTTGGTTGAGATGCCAAGGATTCCGATCTCACAGCTAGGACGCCCCAATTTTGATGCCTGGCTACTGGAATGCCTCTGTAACACGGACCAAAGCCTCCGATCTCATCAGACGTACAGATTTCTTGGTATAATACCTGGCAATGTCGGGCAATCTAGGATTTTGATGATAACTTGACATAAAGTAATCAAGTGTATTTAAACATACCAATTCGATAATGTCATTTTAAATACAAAGGAGATGCTGTCAATAATTGAATATATTTTGACATTCTTTTCTTTTTTATTAATTTAAAATGTGCAAATATTATTAAAGAACAAAACTTACAAATTATTGAAAGTTGTTTTAAAAATTGGGGGGTTTGGTTTGAATCCCCATCACAAAATTGTAGATACATCTCTCTCCCATAGCGAGTGCGTAGGCCTATTTCCTTTGTCTTGATTTTGTCTTTCGTTTTAGTAAGCTCTAGGTTAGCGCTATTGTAATCACATGAGCAGGGAGTTACTTTTATGTAATTGTACAAAGTCCTTTAAGAATCTGAAAAACCATGTACAGAAGGAAAATCACCTTAGATTAAAGATTGAAATAATAATAATAATAATAATAATAATAATAATAATAATAATAATAATAATACAGGTAATATTAAATAATCGGATTTATGAAGATTGGACTCATAATCTAGAACAGTGTCAGAGTTGTAAGCTCCGAAACCGGTTGTGGTGCTAGAGACGTCCACTCGGAGCGTGAACTTGCTTATGTCTGTGGAAGCACCGGAGCACGCAACGAGTTATAGTGGAGCGCTCCGCTCCGTTTAGGCTGTGTCTGACAACGCTGATCTGGAACTTCGTCGTTTAGATTATGAGATCTGGGATGGTATTCTAAGCGAGATGTTCTTGATCCCTCCACCAATATCTCGGTCTTTCCTGATCTCTGTGTCCTATTGGTCTATATGCGAAAGTTAATTTTGGATTTTTCTCTCCCTCCATTCTTTGTATATGTTTCTTCCACTGCTGTTGATAATGTTGAATTTCTGTGATTGTACAAGGAACATATAATTTTTCTCGCATATCTATATTTCTTTCGTTATACCCAATAGGGATCTTAAGCCGCATCTGAGCTACTTCAAGTTTCAGTGAATTTCGTTTGTTTAAAAACCAAATTTCGCTGCCATAACTGAGTGCTGCTTTTGACTTAATGTTATGTGACCTTAAATTTTGTAACCTCTGTTGTTTGTTTATCAAAATGTCTTCTAATGACTCCTTTTATTTGATTGTGTTTTTGTAATTTGTCTTCTAAATCAGTTTTGTGTTCTGCAGATCTCCTAGAAGAAGACTGAACATAAAAAAAGAATATGCCAATATTTCTTAAAATTAATGTTTAAAAAATAAAGTATATGTCCTTGGTTCAACCTAATAAGTAGGCTTCGAGACTTCGGACCCAATAGAGCAGTTCAGTGGGAAATCCGCATAACGGCGTACTGAGTATAGTGGTAAAGCGTACAGTGGGTGGGGGTACTGTAGAATGGATGCCAACAAAAACGCAAAGGAAAACGCTCTGGATTTGAAGGTTCTGAAGAATAATTTGTTTTTCATACAAACCCATTTTCAAACTGTCTGAAACTATTACACGGTTAGAAAAGTCAGAGCAAGAGGTGCCGGAAGCTCTCAAATTAGTTGGGGGAATGACACAGAGAATTAGACGTCAAGTACACCGGTTACTGAACGTGTAAAACAGAAGTGAAAATCAATTTTATGTAAAAATAACGGATAGGGAACATTGTGTAATATAAACAGCAAATTAGTGGACATAGTCACCAGAGAATAAAGGACTGTCTCTTTTTTTTTTAATTGGGTTATTTTACGACGCTGTATCAACATCTAAGGTTATTTAGCGTCTGAATGATATGAAGGTGATGATGGCGGTGAAATGAGTCCGGAGTCCAACACCAATAGTTACCTAGCATTTGCGCGTATTGGGTTGAGGGAAAACCCCGGAAAAAACCTCAACCAGATAACTTATCCCGACCGGGAATCGAACCCGGGCCACCTGGTTTCGCGGCCAGACGCGCTGACCGTTACTCCACAGGTGTGAACGACTGTCTCTTAGAGACAGCAATGATGTTAGGTTTTTTTTCTTCGTTTTGCTCCTATCATGTCATGCGACGTAGAGCGTAGCTATTCACAGTACAAACTGTTTGGCCGATAAGCGAAAAATATTTACGTTTGAGACACTGAAAATGTATCTTGTAGTACATTGCAATTCAGTACTGTAACTGCACTTCTTAAAGACGACCAATAGGATAAACGAAGAAATTAAAATTGCTACATGTTTGTTTCCATCATTAACACTGTGTATAATTAAACACAAATGCTTATAAAAGACAGGCGAATAAATGATTTTCACATTCTTTTGACATTGTCATTGTGTAATATATATTTACTTTCAGAATGTACATTATGTGTGTGTTTCCCCATACTACCGTACTCTATTCTAAATAGCAACATTGTTACCTCAACACATCTCTACCTTTCACTACCTGCAGCGAGTCAACAACCTAAAGTACATGCACAGTAAACTTATTGTAGCGGGTCCAAAGTCTCGAAGCCTGCTAATAAGAAAACAGGATAGGAAACATTGTAATTTTATTTAGAATTTCGCTTCTCCCATAGATGTGCAAAATGTATGATATTACATTAATAGTTGCACAAGAAGGCCCTGTTTTCTACGGGTTTTCTCCTTGACACTTTTCACCTTTTTGATGTCCAGTTTTGAAATGTGTAAATTTATAAACATGTTCTATTATTTTCCATATATTAAAATATTCACGCGTTTAATTCCTCTTCCTACACACATTGTCATTGCTTTTATTTTGAAATGGAAATTTTTATGTCATATACACGTGCTATTTTACACAATAATTGTCAATTACGAGTATTGATATGTTGCAGTCTGCAGCCCGTCTTCAGAATTACTTATTTACGATCAATTATTTATTTACTATACTACTAGTACTATACTTACTGGCTTTTAAGGAACCCGAAGGTTCATTGCCTCCCTCACATAAGCCTGCCATTGGTCCCTATCCTGAGCAAGATTAATCCAGTCTCTACCATCATATCCCACCTACCTCAAATCCATTTTAATATTATATTCCCATCTACGTCTCGGCCTCCCCAAAGGTCTTTTTCCCTCCGGCCTCCCAACTAACACTCTATAGGCATTTCTGGATTCGCTCATACGTGCTACATGCCCTGCCCATCTCAAACGTCTGGATTTAATGTTCCTAAATATGTGAGGTGAAGGATACAATGCGTGTAGCTCTGCGTTGTGTAACTTTCTCCATTATCTTGTAACTTCATCCCTCTTAGCCCCAAAATATTTTCCTAAGAACCTTATTCTCAAGCACCCTCAATCTCTGTTTCTCTCTCAAATTGAGAGTCCAAGTTTCACAGCCATACAGAACAACCGGTAATATAACCGTTTTATAAATTCTAACTTTCAGATTTTTTTGACAGCAGACTGGATGACAAAAGCTTCTGAACCGAATAATAACAGGCATGTCCCATATTTTTTCTGCGTTTAAGGGCATATGTACGTGAACGACCACAAATATTATCAGAAAATGCAGGCTCTAAATTTCTAAAATTTTATGAGGAAATGAACTCACAATTGAACAAAAATTACAAGGTGCCACAACAAGACTTATTAGAACTTAAATATCTGATAAAAGTATAAAAAAGATTACTAATAGGCCTAATATTTAAAAAAAAATCACCTTTTTTTATATTTAATTTTTCAAAATTTGAAAATTTTCACACATATTATTTCATAACTTCACAACCATTAGAGACAGAATTCTGAAATTTTGTGCACTGATTTAACATGCATTTATGCAGAAGGTAGACTACAATAATGCCCATTTCTTTGAATATAGAAGAATTAGGTCACAAAACATTATGTAAATTTTAATATATCTTATATAGAACAAATAAAGAATTAACTGTATTAAAATAACTAACTCTACATCTCTGAGAGTAGTCTACTTTTCAGAAATAAGTGTTTATTACATGCAGGAAAAATATTAAAGATGTCAGAGAGACCATAACAATAATATGGTTACCAAATGATGTAACTGCAGAATTTTTTTTAATACTCAGATAAAACTGGTTTGAAAAATATTATTAGTAAACTTTTTTATACTTTTTCAGATATTTATGTTCTAATAAGTCTTACTGTGGTATCTTATAAATTTTGTCCAATTGCGAGTTCATTTTCTTGAAAAAAGTTTAGAAATATAGAGCCTGCATTTTCTGATAGTATTTGTGGTCGTTCACGTACATATACCCTTAATTTCCTCCCGAGTGTCATTTATATTTGTTATCGTTGCTCCAAGATATTTGAATTTTTCCACCTTTTCGAAGGATAAATCTCCAATTTTTATAGTTCCATTTCCTACAATAATCTGATCACAAGACATAATCATATACTTAGTATTTTCGGGATTTTTCTTCCAACCCTATCGCTTTACTTGCTTCAAGTACTGTCAGTGACACAGTTCATCTACCCTGGAAGGAATGCTGGGTTGGGGTAGTAGTTTCGCACTAGTAGTGTTTGGAGTGGATGGAGGGAAAGTTAGAAATACAATGTAGCATGCATTATAAAAACATTGATTTACCAATTCCGCGCCACGTTACTATGGAGTACACTACACATGAAAGTTATATTGCTACGTCTTAACTTTCAATATATCTTTACACCAGCAATTCTATTAAGCAAACGTTCACCTTCGTCTTCCAAGTACAAATGAAGAGAGAAAAATGTTTTTTTTTTTTTTTTGGAGAAAATGGAAAGGGGATTAAGCAGAGGATATTCACACCAAAAGTACCGTTAGCCAGCCGCTTGCTCCAAAGTTAGCCTCACACCCCTCTAAACAACACCCCTATCTTCCCCAAGGTTCAGGGCAGATGAGCTGTGTCATCGACAGTAGAATTTCCGCGTTTTCCCTAATCGTATTATTTATTTCCTGCGTAGTTGTATATATGAGGTAGTACCGTTTACTGACAAATTTTTCATCACTTCCTTTTCTATTTATTTGTTCTTCAGTATGGTATATTTTCGCACATTTTAATCGATATAGCTTGCCAGAATATTTTCTCAAACACTCGTTGTCTGCAAGCATAAAAGTCTACCACCAGTAAAATCTGTCTGATATCATGCATTGCTCATTAAAACAATAGCATTATTAAAGATGCCTGCATAGCTGAAGAAGAGCCCGTTATGTCTGTTTTGTAGGAAGTAATGCATTTGGAATGGGATACTATATACTGCATTGTTAAATATACGGCACGAGGTTCCCAAAACAGTTTCTCCGGATAAGCTTTGGAGGTATTACGTTGGCTTATTCTATATGCTTCCGGCAACGCTTTAATATTTGTATACCAAACAAGGAAGAAGGATCATACTATGTAATCCTCAAGCGGAGCCCCTTCCTTGATAGTGGAAAAGGAAAGATCCTAGTAAACGGATTGGCAGCTTATATTTTACCAGCTCTCCGTTAATCAAGTGTTTATATACATATATAATTAGATAACTATCGTATTTCATGTTTCGAATAGTAAACACCCATCTCCGCTGGGCCCACGATCGATGTTCAGCGTAGAAGCTTTTGGTGCGGTGTTATCTCGAGGACTATATCTTCGGTATTCCAAGCTTGAGACCCATGTTCAAATTCCGGTCAGTTGAAGTGGAATTTGTAGTGTACAACGACGGTGATAGTCCTTCACTCAACAGTTTCAAGTGATAGCATACGTCGGTGCAAATTGGATGGGACTGAGTACGATTTTCGGTAGTGAAATGGATATATTTGTTTATATACGTATATGACTCTTCATGTCACTGATGTCAAAGCAAGCGCATTTTTCTGACCTTGACGTCGTGCGAGGGCATTAAGCGCTAGATATGCTAGGAGGAATAAGCAGCCTGTTGGATTAAGAAAACAGTGGTGCACAAACTTCAAACGGAACGTGAAATTTTATGTCGTTATTTTATATGGCTTCTTTCTGTTTGTTATTGGCTATATTGTCTGTAAAACAAACGTACTAACACTTATTTCTTAGCCTAATATTGCAGTTGAGCTTTAAACGTTAATAACATAATAAAGAGTAAAGAAGGTATGTTCACGCAAATCCCATAATAACTACAACTATACTGTACTAAGTGAATTAAACACATCATTCATAAAGAAAGTGTTATCCCAAAGAAAGACCCTGAATGGGACATGGTAAGTTGAAATTGGTATTGATGGTATCTTTACCCTTATAAAAGTAATCCAAACAATATTATACTACAAAGCAAAGTTGCCTAGGTATATGTTTTAACTGTAACTAATATTACGTAATAAAACTCCTATCGCATTATGCTTTTAGGTGATATTGGTGCGCAACTTCCTATCATCAGAATATTAAATTCTTTTCGCGAATTTTGCTGAAATTATAGAGCTGACATTTCACCAATACATGGGAACATATCTTTTGTTCATGATATAACAGTAGTTGCTTTTTAATTCATTTCCTTACAAACATTTTCCATGCGAATATTTTCAAACATTTTAATACACTATCTTTAGCAATACGTATTTATGATATATTAGATTTACGAAAACATTGTTTTAGTACCTGTAAGGCTACTAAACAAACATATCTGAAAATTTCACTTTTCTGTAAAAAAGTTGAGAAAATATTCCTTTTGAATAAAAAAGCAAACTTGTGAAAATGAACATTAAAATTAAAACTTACATTCTTATAATGCACTTATACTTCTCAGACAAATCTAAAAATTAACGTGGATACAGTTTTATTAAGTTCTCTTTCCTTTATCCATTGAATCAGTGCTGGCCATCCCTGTATATAGCTCGACCAAGCAGCATATACTACCTCTTTCGTCTGTCTCTTTCCTTTCTGCTGTAAAGCGCTCAGGCTCTCCTGGGCTCTAAAGTGCGCGCTTGGTCCTATGGGCATCTGTTTACATCACTGCTCTATGTGATAATTTTATGTCTTTTATTAAATTAAGTTGTTAAAATACCCTATAGATGATAGTATCATCGATACACGGATGTCCACTTCTTTATGTCTACAGACAAAATGTCCATTTTTTAAGTCCACAGTCTAAATGTGCAATTTCTTCTGACCTTTACATTGTAGTCCATTAATTTATAGGTCCAGTTATTTAAGGTTCACTACATTACAGGTCCATTTGTAGTTGTGTCCACATATGTTTTTTCTATAATTTAAGGGATCCACAAATCTGAAATAATAACCAATTTAAAAAATCATGTCTGCTTTTAATATGATGAAAATAAACAGCCAACCAGATGTGTATTATTTTAGAACTTTAATATTACATAATAACTGTAATTGTGACATATGTTTAATCAATTATAAAAATACCATTATCGTTTTCATCATAAGAAAGTTCTTCTGCATATAGTTTCTACCGATAACTAATGCCTCTAAGATGTCTGACAACGTCACCGTTTTCTCTATATACATGGTAATTCCGCACCATTTCCTCAATGTGTCTTGAATTTAAAGCATAGGACTTCTTTATGGGATGACGTATTGCCATATGACCTAACATTAATTGATTTATTAATAACTGATTGTCATTTCGGTCCTGCTGCAAGTTTTCGATGAACTTGCATATGTTAGCATGGTGAGTTATTATACAGTTTTTAAATTTGTAGTGTCATCCTTCTATTGTATTAACTGTCCTTTGAGTCCCATTCAAGACTAGGTTATAAACATTCCAGACATGCGGAGGAAAGCGCGGCGGCACCTTTCGTCTTCTACATCTGGTAGTTACACCTGTTGCGAAGTTCATTTCTCTGTATAATGATAAATCTAATTCTGATTCCGCAGCGTTTCTCAAACTATGGTCCGCGGACCACCTGTGGTCCTCGAGTTCTGCCCTTGTGGTCCTTAAAAAAACATAAGAAAAATAAAATTCAAACGAATTGCGTATCACACTAGGCCTATAGCTGAAAATCTCAGAGTTTAGAAATGACATATGGATATCGCCTTTCATTTTTTCTCCCAGTACTAATATTTTATGGAATTTCTTACCCTAGCCGTCTACCCACTTCCCACTCTATTCTCAGCAATAAAAGAGAAATTTTAAGCACTATAAACGTAGCGTTCCTCGCCATCTTTTCTCTGCATATCTGGCCCCGAGCCTGCAACCCAGCCAAGGAACACCCGAATTCATAACAGAGGACCAAAGTACCGAACCTTTTCATGTATTGATGACTTTCTTAATAAGTTTTGCCTACATCCACATTGGACATTGAAATGGAAACGTACAGTACGTCGTATAACAATAATAGAACGTGCCAAATTGCATCTTTACTTGTTGAAAATCGGGCATGTTTCTGCATTAATTTTTTATTTGTTTTTCCAGATGAAGATATAATAAATTTTAGACTCCGCCTATTTTAAAATCCGACAGATTTACTTTTTACACTTGTGTGTTTCTTGTCTAAGTGCCGTTTCAATTTCGCGGGTTTCATACACTCGTTTGAAGGCATTTCGTAACAAACAACGCACCGAGGTTTTGCTTCACTCTCATTGCCACACCAAGTAAATCCAAGTTTCAAATAACTCTTGTCATATTTACGAAAATATTTTTTTCTTTGAATAGCTACCACTAGGACTAGATATTTCTTTAATGGTACTGTCATAATTGATATTGATATATTTCTTCACACACAGCTTCTGAACTATTAGCACTGCATAAATGAAGCGTATCATGATGTTTCTTTCTTTTCAAAGATCCGGCTCGAAGCCAGTTTTCTATTATTTATAATGACCACTATTTAACAGAGACATGGACAACTACTAGCGTGCATCACGTAAGAAGGATTTCAAACAACTAACTACTAATAGGCAAGCGATGAATCAACAATGCATAGAATTTGTTATAAGTTACTTGTGATTGGCTACAAAAATATAATTAGAAACGTATTGAAATTAATTAATTCTGTTTTAAAATATAAGTATACTGGTATTAAAATATGCTATAAAAATGATAAATTTTGCTTTCGAAGGGAACAAGAGTAAGGTGGTCCGCGGAACTTCTCTGACTTAAAAAAGTGGTCCCCACTTCAAAAAAGTTTGAGAAACGCTGCTCTACACCATCACATCTAGTGATGTAAGATGTATTATGGACATTATAATTAATTGATGGTAAAAGTCATTGTATATAATGTATGTGAACAAAATTTATTGTGGACATATTTGTTTGTGGATTACATGTCTATGGACGTTATGTTCAGAGGACATAACGTGATTATGGACATTTTTGTCTTTGGGCTTGAAAAATGGACAAACTGTAGTGGACCAATCATCCTGGAACCATGTCATCAGACACAAATCACGTTTTTGAGGTAAATTCCGTGTAGACTGCAGTCTGTCTTTAATTTTTGCTTTTGTTGATGCCGTTATTCTTTTTTCAACCTTTTTTATTGTTAACACATCAGAGATCTGAGGAGCAGTTGCTGAGGACATCTCACTCTTGTTGTGAGTCTATACTTCGTTCCGTAATGTCTGACAGGAAAAGTAAACATTGCCGACAGAGGAGAAGAAAAGTATAATTGCTATTCAACCAAAGTCAGAGGTCTCATTCCACGCTTGTCTTGAAGTTGGGCGGTCTGAAGCGACCTACCACCGCCTACCCTCTGTCTTTGATTGAATAGCAATTATACTTCTCTTGTCCTCTGCCGGCAATATTTTTTCTCCTGTCAGACATTATGGAACGAAGTATAGTCTCATGAGTAGTGATTTTGACCGCTGTATTCACATGCTGCATGGTTATGGTGTACAGTCAGGGTGGGCACCATAAATTACATTATACATAATATTGCGTAAATCACACATAATTTACGTTGCGTAGAAAAAAACTAATTTTTATACGATTTTCTAGCAACATAAAAATTGTACATTAATAAGTCAGGTAAGTACTCTTTTATTTACTTGAAGACACTATGTTGCTGTGTTTTAATTATGGAGCCACAAAATATATGTAGGGTAAAGGTGCCTAATTCCGTGATGCCCCTAATCCAGTGATAAAATTTCAATTGACTGCCATGGAGTTGTGGTCTCTGACTTTTGAGTTTCTGAAATACATAACAGATGCCAGGAGATGTCTTTTTTTCAATTATATTGACTACCCGTCTTTTGAATAGAAGCAGTCGACTGCAGAAGCTTTTGTTCAGTGAAAGTGGTTGATCAGGAAGTTTTTCTTTCTCTTGTGATCGCTCCTGAAGAAACATTTTATATTTGAGGTAAGAATTAATATAGGATTATAAAAATGATATATTACTGTAGATTATAGTCAGCAGAATCAATGTGTATGATTATTTAAACATTGTGAGACAATAACAATGCTACAGGAGCTTTCCCATTTTCGGATTTATTATCATATTTCTTCTTCCTGTCTCACTCGACTAGTGATGCCAACACTAAATTGTGAAAATTAATGTCTATGAAAGAAAATACTTGGTGGAAATAATAATACAAAAAAGTTATAGAAAACGTAAATTATAATTATAATAAAATAATAGGACGTTATATTTAACTTAATTACTGCTGTTGTTAGGAATATAAATAATGAGAAATAATTGTCTTATAATTCAGTTTATTCAAATTTAATTTTGTATTGAATTTAACTTTCAGTTGATTTTGTTTATAATATATTAATATGTAATATGTATTCCTGTAGTTACACAAGTATTTTCTATGAAATTTGTCACTTAGGCCCTTTTTCTATGTTGTAATTTCTTGCTTAATCCATATTGAAACAATATTCCATGACTTTAAAGTGTTTTTCAAAATACGCGTTTGTTTTGTGAGCAGTTAATGAGGATTATTTTAGTATCACGGAATTAGGATATTACTCACGGAATTAGGAAACCACTATCACGGAATTTGGATCTCTGTCACGGATTTAGGAGCCACTGTAGAACAATGAAGAATCATATATTATATATCAAACTTGTGAAACTGTTGACACTGAATGTTGTAAAAACTGCAGCTAAAGGTCCAAATAACGTCTTAGGTGTTGTCTGAACATTTTTAGTACACGTTTGCATAAATATAGACTTTATTCAATATGTCACGGAATTAGGCAACCTTACCCTACATATTGCGCAGTTTTTAATTTCAGGTTTTGTGTTAACAAAACCAAGTTCGTTATAGTTGCTATGCCAACGTCTTCCTGCGTGCGACATTATACTCTTCGGCTTTTATTTTTAATACAATTTCTTACTTACTTCTAAATCACCGATTATAAACTTCTCAGGGAGGCATCGGAACAAAAGTCAAAGGTGTCGACTCCGGGAAATTGTCCGCAGAGTTTCTTAAAAGGGCGGTAAATTTCTGTTTTTACTTTTAATGTTGCCTCTGTGATCGGGACGAACTTCCTTCGGTTAGCTGATAGAGGAAATTAAATGAAGTCAGCATTACGCATCAAGACACTAGCTATTACTACAATGATATTAGTTCGGTAAATAAAAATTGAGACAAAAGGAACCGTGGGAAGTATGCCAAATGCACATGATGAAAAACTTCAGCAGCTTTTGATGAGTAGTATCTGGAATCTGTATCTGCAAGACGAGTTGCCAAGCAATACGCGGAAACAGTGGGTGGTGTCGGCGTATGGTTTCAAAGAATGCAATAAATTTAATGAAGACTTAATTGATGCAGTTTTTTTTAATTAATGCATGTGATTCATACGTATTCTCTGGAAACTTGGGTAATAGTTTAACACCTTGTTTATTCAACATATAGAAAATTTTGAATTCATTATATTTGATAGATTTATGACAAAATTTAAACAAGTTATGCGGGGAGGCACGTTTGCAGTAATTTTCTAGAAACGTAATCTTTTTGCGTCAAAAAAAGGCAACCCGTTTGCAGCAAGATTCTGCTAATTTCAAGGGCATGTTTGCGGCAAGACTCAGCAACATGTAATGACTGACTTTGGGGTGTGTAAATTTTTGTCATAACACATAGTTACATTTTCCTTCTCAATTTTCACAGGCTTAGGACTGTCCACTGCTTGTTAAAAATATGTATGTAATAATGTGTGTGTTTATTCACACTGCAAATGGGTAAATACTCGGTGGCAGTGGTAACTAATTACACTCAATAATGATAATTAATAATAAACACAATAATAATACTAATAATAATAAATAATAATAAATGACAATAAATAATAATAACATAATAAAATTAACAAAAATCACCTAAATTAAATGTATCACGATCACTTAAATAACATTTAAATTAAATCTAATTTATATTATTATGATGTACAAAAGTACATATGATATTTCCGTGCTGAAATTCTGCCTCATTATATGATGCACCTCTGGCCATTGTGCCAATATTATATATATATATATATATATATATATATATATATATATATATATATATATATATAGGACGCAGTGCATGAGAGTAGGCCACTAGAGGGAACCCAAGAGGTGGAACTTAAACTGAGAGGATTCAATCCGACATCGGGATGGGAATCCGGTGTGACTTAGTGGATAGAGCGTCAGCACGTAGAGCCGATAATCCGGATTCAAATCCCAGTGCCGAAGAGAATTTTTCTATGTTTCACTCACCTTTCATCATATAAATGTAATTTGTATCTTAACCCTAAGTTCGAACTAACACCCACGAGTATGAAATGTTCATACATGCACAAGTACCTTTCAACATTACACCCATTTCGCTGTCAACTCACTCACTGCACTGGAACTACGACACATTTCACTCATACTATCCTGATTTCACTAACACTTCTAAAACATTTCACTCTTCAAATAGTGTGTAGGCCTATAATATACTACCGTCTATTAGTAAAGTCCTTAGGCCTATTTTAAATACATTTTTGGTTATTGGTAAAGCCTTTAATAAGTCTGCAGGTAAAGCATTCCAGTTCCTGATAGTACGATTGAGAAAAGAAAATTTTCCAGTGTCCGTCCCTGCCTTCTTTCCCTCCATTTATGTGTATGTATTTATTCTCACTGCAAATGGGTATATACCCGATGGCAGTGGTAACTAATTACACTCAATAATGACAATTAATAATAAACACAACTAATAAAAGACTAATAATAATAATAATAATAATAATAATAATAATAATAATAAGGAGCATCCTAAATTAAATGAAGCATGGTCACTTAAAATAACATATAAAGGAAATCTAATTTGTATATTAACCCTAAGTTCGAACTAAGACCCACGAGTGTGACAGGTTTATACCTGCACAAGTACCTTTCGGCACTACACTTATTTCACTGTCAACTCACTCATTGCACTGATTCTATCCTGATTTCACTAACACTTCAAAACCATTTCACTGTTCATTTACTTTGCACAGCCACTTTACTGACATAAACACACTTCACTTACACAATAGACTTCACTGACACAACACACTTCCTCACTGATAGAACACTTCAAATAACAAGATATTAATTACACCATTTAAATAGTGTGTATAATATACTACCGTCTATTAGTAAAGCCCTTAAGCCTATTTTTAAATACATTTTTGGTTATTGGTAAAGCCTTTAGTAAGTCTGCAGGTAAAGCATTCCAGTCTCTGATAGTACGATTGAGAAAAGAAAACTTTCCAGTGTTCGTCCTCTATCTTCTTTCCCTCAATTTATATAAGTGGTCGTTCCTTGAAGAGTAATTTGGCGGCTGCAACCTATTTTTATTTCTCTCCAGGCATTGCGCATAATCGAATTCGCGTTCTCCGGTCCGTGAGTGTGTCCCATTTTAATGGTGAATTATTATGACAACACTTGAGAGCCCGTTTTTGAATCTTTTCCAGTGTCTTGTGATTATATGATGGTTAATATTATATGAATCTACCGACAAGGAAGTTCATCTCAGACTAAAACCTATCTCCCCCCTCAAACCTATTGTTAATATAGCCACAGCACATAAGGAAAGGTTAGGTCTTGCCTCCTTTGCTGTACCTGCTGAAAAGACACCGTTACAAGAGAAAACACTTCTTCCGGTTCCCACGGATTGAGACATTCACGACATAGTAAGACGTTCCTATCATCAAACCTTCAGGAGGCTTCATTTTTATTTCAGGATCAAGTACTCTGAGTCTGTCCCTTGATGTTTGAAACATTCATCAGCAAGGAAGCTTTTCTTTTCTTTTTCTCCTGTAGATATTTCCATTTCAAATAGAGGCTAGCACAAATGTCTCTCGACTTGGAAAGTAATGTATAGGGAATGGAAATTATTAAATGATTTCTTGGAATCAGAAATGTATTTAATATCATTATAATTGTGATAAAACACAGATGACGCATGAGTTATACAGATGACTGCAGCGGTATCAAAACATCGTTTCAATCCAAATATGATTTTGATTGCATTCCGATGTTCGGCTGAACCATTTGAGAAGTAAATGAGGAATCCATAACATTTTCTAGTGATGAGAAATTCTGTCTAAATGAATTGTATATTACAGTTAGTTTGAGATACCCTTGTAGTTATTATTATTATTATTATTATTATTATTATTATTATTATTATTATTATTATTATTATTATTATTATTATTGTATGTGCTTAGAAAAATATATGGGGCTAACAGGGATGAAGTTACAGGAGAATGGAGAAAGTTACACAACAGAACTTCACGCATTGTATTCTTCACCTGACATAATTAGGAACATTAAATCCAGACGTTTGAGATGGGCAGGCATGTAGCACGTATGGGCGAATCCAGAAATGTATATAGAGTGTTAGTTGGGAGGTCGGAGGGAAAAAGGCCTTTAGGGAGGCCGAGACGTAGATGGAAAGATAATATTAGAATGGATTTGAGGGAGGTGGGATATGATGATAGAGAGTAGATTAATCTTGCTCAGGATAGGGACCAATGGCGGGCTTATTTGAGGGCGGCAATGAACCTCCAGGTTCCTTAAAATCCAGTAAGTAAGTAAGTAAGTGTTATTTTATGTATGTATGTATGTATGTATGTATGTATGTATGTATGTATGTATGTATGTATGTATGTATGTATGTATGTATGTATGTACGTATGTATTAACACTACAATTGGGTATACACCAGGTGGCAGTGATATATAATATACAGTAATACTATTATAATTCTACAATAATTACAGCAATAAAAGAAAAATAAAAATTAAATAAAATAAACCTAAATTTATTTCTAACTATAAATAATTGGATGCAATAAATTTAGGACTATAAATAAAAAGTATTCTTTAATAACGCCTACAATAAGCAAAAGTAAACCTAACTTATAAGTACTACTATTTCACCCAACTATTACCAATTTAAATAATTACATATCACCTTAATTAATTACAAATCAACTTAATTAAATATCATCTTAATTAATTACATATCACCTTAATTTATTTACATATCATCATATGATGTGGTGATAAAATTTGAACCTGAAGTAGATAATAGTATCCTTCTCCTTAACCCTTATTCTCTTCCCGTTTTTTCCTCTCTATGAGGAAATAACAAATCCCTAAGAGAATAGGGAATAAAATGGAACATTTATTCGAATTACATTTCAAATACATGCAGTAGGCAGTTTCTATTGTAACAAAATTCAGCAGTACGTAACGACCCCTTTCACATAAACACTGATACACGCAAGCACGCACCCTGCCTGGAACAGCGGACGTCCATTTAATGTACGGCCCGGAGACGACTGTGGTCGGGACCTCTCGCTGAGTTATGTGGCTGAGGTATGCGCAGTTATGTTGTTCATCAGCCTGCAAAAACAGGCGAACGCAGCAACGGCTAACAGGTAACGGCCGCAGGGCAGAGAATTCTGCTTTCAGTTGATATAATAACGCACATCTAAGTAGTAGATAGACACACATAGGCCTAAGTCAAGTGATTATATATTTAAGTGGCCAACCCTTGCTCTAGTGGTTAGCAAAGCTGGCAGTGACGTGCGGTGGCCCAACAGATTACCCAAGCTGCCGCGTAGTCAAGTTGTCTTTTCCTTCTTACTATTTATATTTGATTAAAGTACTTATACTATTATTAATTATAAAAATACATTGGTATTTGGTACCATTTTTTTTTTGCAAAATCTATAAGATTAGGCCTACTGCAACTACTGCCTAAAATTAAAGATACTATTATAAAAGATTACTCTAAGTATTAGTAAGTCGTGACGAGTTGTTCCATCTTGTTGGGGAAACATGTGGTAATCGTCGACCCAGAAATTCATCAATAAATTTTGTGCGCTTTGATGATTTGGAAAAAAAAACCCTGCAAGCCCAGAAAGAGTAGCAAAAAATATACGGCATTCAGGACTACTTGAAGCACTTTGGGACAGTGCTAAATTTAAACAGTGTGCGTAGCAGTGAACAGAGAGAGCTTGTGGGAAAGACGCCTTAATATTAGCTTGACACCATGTAATGAAGAGGCCATCACTGCACTTCCATCGTAGCTCTGTGCGACAAGTTTCTTACCGCAGTTTGAAAAGTCTTGAATGTGTCTTAAAAATAAGATCAGAATGTGCTGCCGCTGTTTTGTCCTCACTTACATCACGGATACACACAAACCGCTCTATCACCCTTTCTTCAGTCGTATATCGATAAACGAGAGAAAATTGTGATTTATTCGAGACGTCAGTTGTCTCATCAGCTAATTTGGCAAAAAAATCAGATTTCTGTAATTGCTGTTTAATTTCCTTATTAAGTGCACTGGCAACAGATTCAATTAAATCATTCTGAATACGATTTGATACATCTTTGAATACTGTAGATGTCTCAAATTGATTTTTTAGGAGAGGGTCGTACTGGGCGGTGCAGTCCAAAAGTTCTAAATAATTACCACGGTTGTTGGACATTTTCGACTTACCGTTTCCTCTAAACGAAAGTTCCAGTTTTGCAAATAAACAAATGGCTTTTATAAGCCTTTTCAGAATGTCTCTATTGCGTGTTACCTTTTCATTATGTAGAATAATACTTTGTTGTGTTTGGTCACAGCTCAGTCTCAATATGCACAGTTCCAAAAGTCGCGAGTGCGTTAGAAGCACGAATATGTGCAATAGCAACATCATGATCCCGTATTGCCTTAGTTAAATTACTGTATTTAGCTTTTGTTGCTGAATTAAATTATTATTATTATCACCAAACATAATCAAATCTTTTTATTGCACTTACAGTATATATACGTACACAATGTAACTACAAATTACCGGTACAAACAAACGCGAGGGAAACAGTACGTTTTACACTCATTCGACTTCGCGCATAGAGACCTGCAAAACTGCGCACACAACCGGTTTATATTCGACCGGCCGGAGCTCAACCGGCTACGATGAACATCGGGCCGAATAACTCGGTTGTCGAGCGGTTACGCCTGATGTATTGCAGAGTAGACAGAACATCAGGCGCATTTACATGAAAATAACGTTTTTCGAGTACACAACCGGAGTAACAAGGAAATTTACGTTGTCTTATTGAAAAAAAGTGTTTGCAAGTATTCTTACAGTTCATTCGACACTATAACACATATATTTTCTTTATTATTCTGAACTTGCAGTAACTTTGTAAGTATCGTTTATATTTTAAACTTTTAGAGTTTTACTAATGAGAGTTGCTTATAGATATGTTAAACAATGTTATAGTTTTTCACAGAACAAGACTTGCGCAAGCCATGTATATTTTTCTTACCAATAAACGCTATAAGCTTATAGCTGGCGTTTTTCTATACCAGTGTTAAGCACTATACGTCATAACTTCATCATTTGATTACATCGTAACTCTTTCTCGTCACATATTGACTGAATTTTGTTCGATTTGTATAACCCAATGATCGATATTACATAAGTTCATGTAAGATCGCGAATTATTTAGAACACAAAACTCACACAGAAAGAAATGGTAAGGAGGAAGAAAATACGATCTCCAAATAACACCAGGTACATTTCATCATACAATAACTCTTTAACATTTCCTCAGTAGGCTATACAAACAGAGTAATAATATTGAAAGATATTTATTTTGTTTAATTACAAAAATATGTTTGCTTCAAATAGGAATACAAATAATTTGACACTTTAATACATTTATTTTTGTATTTCGAACTTGCAGTAATTTGACTAGTAACAAATAAATTAACAATGGACACAGTGACATCGAAGGAAATCGACGTAATGTTTAATGTGAAATATCATAATGTAAACATATTCAAAAATGTAATTACAATTCATTATAAAACAAAATAGGAAATAAGTACATAAGTCCATTGTACTTTAAACTAAAAAAAATGTATAGGCCTACCTCTAAAACAATAGTTGCATGCGTTTTAATTATTCTAATCAGTTGCAATATTATTTACTAAGAAATCAATTTAAAAACATAAACAGTAATGTTATTTTCAACAATACGATTACTTTGGCTCCCAATGGTTGTTGTTCTTTACAAAATAAGTATAATTTGTACATTTCTAAACTACGAATAACAAAAGAATAGCAAGGTTTAGAAACAAATCATTCTGTATAGGAAAGATCTACTTCAGAGAAAACAAGTGTTATTCAAAGAACTATTTTATTACGCACGTGCTAATATCAACTATTTGATGTTCACAATTATTATTAGAGCCTATTATCATAGAGTACATGATCAGAGTTGACTTCTTGTGTTTATGTATTAATAAATCTCTTTTACTCGTCTAAAGTTACGCTCGGTGGAAACACTTATTCATGGAATGGCCAATATTCGTTTCACAAGTGTTGTTAGAGAGACTAGAGTTGTTTGGTGATCTTTCCATCAATTTAGTATGTAGAAAATGAAATGGCCATAATGTTTAATGTGAGATATAATAAGTAAATAAATCCAAAATATAATTACAATTAATCACAAAACATAAAATTAAATAATTGTTAACTCTAAATGCATTCCTCCAAAACAGTAGCTATTCATATACAGGGTAGAAGTGAAATAACCCTGCAGATTGTACGGGGCGATAAGGTTCACTTAAATGAATGGAAAATCTATATTACGTTTAATTTTCTAGTCATAGTAAACATACTAAAAGCATTGGTTGTAGTAGGTTTCGGAAGATATAAAGTTATTTTTGTTTTAGTTTTACTATTGATCGAGTTTACTGTTTTTTAAGTGTGTCATTATTGCAATATTATAATTCAGTTTTCTAGTGTAAGCAAAAATTACAACCTTGGTAATTTGTGGATACCGAAAGTTTTTTTCTGCAATTTACGCTTTACAACGTCTGTAGTTTCACGCTGCATGCTGTTCGTTCCTCTTGATGATCCGCAGCTATAATATCTGGATGGTTCACTGTGATCTTCATTTTATACGCCAGAGCCGTCCACCCACAGAGAGATCGGATCAACTCGAATAAACGTTAAACCGAATACTCAGGCAGTACGCAAGCAGATGTACTTCGCATACTGACTATAAAGCCAGGCGTTCAGTAGCGCTCTGCAAGTTTGTTCGGCTTTCAACCGGTTTTGCAGGACTCTATTCGCGCACACAGCCAGCCCAGGCAAGCTACCAGCTGCTTGGGGTATATACATTTACTGCAGTCTCGTGACGCGTCCCTCATTCGTTAAAAGTTATGATGACGTGGGTTGTCATGGCAACTTCCATGCTAACCTGCATTCAGCACTGCTGGCCCAAGAGGACTCTTGGCTGGCACTCTGCTGCCAGCTCAGGACCGCAGTATGTGCATTATATATGCTCCTTCACGCGACTTACAATTATCAAAATGTAATTAAAAACGTTTCAGGACTTTATGATTAAATAAACAGAAAGTTGAATCATGGATTTAGGTAGATATCGTCATTCTTATAATCAATCAGTGCTGCCCAAGCCGTGCTTGGGTTGCTTGGTTGGACTGCACGTCACTGAAAGCTGGTTACTAACAAGGAGATCTGAGTTTCATTCCCAACTTTCCAAGGGATTTTTATGTGGTTACGAATTATTCCTTGGTACATCAAATGTGAGGCTATTTACAGACGACTGCATTATCTATAGAAATATTAGAAATAATTCAGGTGTGGGTGCTATTCAAACGGACTTGAATAAAATTTATAACTGGGCGTTAATACATAGGATGAAAATAAATGGTTCTAAAAGTAAATCTATATCATTCTGTAAAACCCGAGAGGAAACTAGGCTAAATTACAAATTCAGTGGTGTTGTAATTCCGCAAGAACAATGTTGTAAATACCTAGGAGTATATTTAAACTCCAAACTTTCTTGGGGACAGCATGTTGATAATGTTACGGATAAACCATGGAGGACACTTCGCTTTATTATGAGAATTTTGAAAAAGGCTATCTCCCATTCGAGGGAAATAGCATATCTAACATTAGTGATACCGTTAATTGAATACGGAACTACATGTTGGGATCCCTATAGAATATATCAGATAAATTCCTTAGAAAGAATCCAGTGTAGGGTAGCTAAATTTGTTAAAGGTAAAAGAGAAGACGGAAATGATACGATAAAAGAACGTAAATGAGAAACATTGGAAAACAGGCGTAGAAACCTAGAATAACATCATTGTATAAAGCACATCTAGGTCTAAAAGCATGGGTAGACATAACGGCTCGATTAGAGAAGCCAACGTACAATGGTAGGAACGATCATGACTTTAAAATCAAAATGTAGGAAACAGAAAACGGATGTAGGTAAATTGTCATTTTTAAATAGAACAATAAATTATTGGAATGACCTACCTGCAACGGTCTTTGAGGGGTGTCCTTGCTTAAGGAGATTCAAGAATAACTTAAAAAGTTGTGTATAAAGTGTAAATTAAAACTAAGGTGACATTAATTTTTATGGTGACATGTATTTATTTAGTCTGACGAGTTACTCCCTTGGTTTGAATTGTAAATGATTTAAAAATAGCTTGTAAGAGGGTCTTAGACTAGAAGGGCCATATACATAGACATTCTTAGCGCGGGCTTCCGGTGGATGATCAGCGAACTAACGTTTTTCGTATTCATAAACCAGTGTCAGCGATATGATATGATATATGATATGATATATGACATGACATGATATATGATATGATATGATATATGATATGATATGATATGATATATTATGTGATATGATATATGATATGGTATGATATGATATGATATGATATGATATGATATGATATGATATGATATGATATGATATGATATGATATGATATGATATGAATTTCCTACAAGTAACCAGTCGATAGCCGGGGCTAGTTTAGCAAGCTCTTAGCGCGGGCTAGCGAAATGTATATGAATAGCACCCTAAATGTTTAGTTTAAAAGTAGTTTTGTTTATAAGTGTGAATAAGGGTGTAATTGTTTGTCTTATTTGAACTGTTGTATTAGTGAAGCGTGGTGAGTCAGTGAAGTTATGGTTTTACAGTGGCAGTGAATAGTTTCGATCAGTGATAATTTATAGTGTCAATGAAATGTGTTCTATAGTGTTAGTGAAATGTGTTATATAGTGTCAGTGAAATGTGTTATATAGTGTCAGTGAAATGTGTTCTAAAGTGTCAATGAAATGTGTCATAGTGCCAGTACAGTGAGTGAGATGAGAGTAAAGTGAAATATTATTATCGTCGCTTCGTGTTCGTGGATTGCAGTCAACTCTCAATATAGTGGATCACTTTTGAATAAGTTCTGACCAATTTACTGAAATGAGGCGTGACCAATATGGAGCTATGTATCAAGTATAACAAACGCATGCTTGAGTATTTATCTCCATTTCCGTCATGATCGTTGCAGTGAATAGTAATGTAGGTCACATTCATTATTTACGGAACTTGAACTTTGTGCAGATAACTTAAGATTATTTTATATAGCGAGAAATTTCTTTCAGTATCAAAATAATAAGGTTGTTATTGCATTAGAATAATACAAGGTATTCCTACTGCCTGATATGCCTTCGTGTTTCATTACGATTTTACGTACGGTATGTCACTTTCCACAGAAAACCCACTTTTTTCTAGATATTCCCTAAAATATATTTAATTTAGTACAGTAATTAAGAGTGTTGGCATTGACCATTATGGTGTACAAATCCATGCTAAACGTCGAGTTAATAACTTGATAATTTCAGATTTTGGTGGTATTGGTTCTCTTGAATTACTTTCCATATATTTTCTGTGCCTTTCAAAATTGCATTGTTTTTTTTAGTAGTTAGCAGTTTATCAATTGATAAGGTTATCTAGCGTCTGAGTGAGATGAAGGTGATAATGCCAGCCAAATGAGTCCAGGATCCTGCTCTGAAAGTAACCCACATTTGCTCTTAATGGGTTGAGGGAAAACCCCGGAAAAACTCAACCAGGTAACTTGTCCGAACCAGGATTTAAACCCGGGTCCGCTCGTTTCACAGTCAAGCGTGCTAACCGGTACTCCACACCAGTGAACTAGTGTTTTCCAATGCACTGTTTTTGTCACTTTTATGTTTACTTCACACAATTTGTATGTATATGTAATATGTATTAACGTGAAAATATCAGCTGGATAATCCTCAACTGTGCCCTGCAACATTACAGGCTTGAGCCACTTACGTACCTTTGCAACGAACCTACGATCAGCCACAAAGACTAGTAACAGAACAGCACTGACTGATAACAGTACTCACAATCGGGTAGAGCAATGATGTCAAAGCAAGCGCATTTTTCTGATCTTGACGTCCTGCCCCGGCATCAAGCGCTAGATATGTAAGGAGGAAGTATTATGTATATGAATAAGCAGCCTGTTGGATTAAGAAGACAGTGGTGTACAATCTTGAAACAGAACGTGAAATTTTATGTCGTTATTTTTATATGACTTTTTTCTGTTTGATATTGTCTGTAAAACAATATTAGCTGGAAGAAAATAAGGACCGTCATGTATACAAATAGTTGAGAAAAGTAATCTGGAATTCCATAATTCCATTCAATAACAAATAGCTTAATTTTTCCATAATTGTTGCAAACATTAGTACCGTTTATAACATTATTACTAATTGCAGCGTTTACATGACGTTATATTGTGTTATGTTTGGAAAAAGAAAGGAAATCTTTGCAAAACTACTTACACATATCTAACCATAAAAAACGCGTTTAGTTTTGCACGAACATTTTAAAGATTTTTCACCAAAACACTCAGACTCTAAACATATTAAATTCACTACAATTTATGATAGGGGAAACTCGGCTAATTCTGCAGTAGTGCATATATGATTTCACTGCGGCTTTACAATAGCGTGAACGTACGTTTTGAGAGGCTGTCAACAGGAGGCATGTCCTCTGCAGTGCTATAGAAAAAAAAATCAAGGATATTGTCGGCAATACAGTGAAACATCGAAAGTTGGCTGTTTTTTGTGTTCTGCTACACAGCTGTGAAGAAAGTGAGCATTGTTAGATATAAATTGTTCCTTTTATGTTACTTTCATAATGTATTTCATAATTATTTACTACTGCGGAATTAGCCAAGTCCTGTTGCGGATTTATCCGCACTGTTGCGGAATTACCCGAGTTCTTTTTCAACTGTAATATATGTACAACAAAATATATTTGCATTATAATAGGTCGCTTTATCTCATTTGGTAATGAAATGTTTGATACAATAATAATAATAATAATAATAATAATAATAATAATAATAATAATAATAATAATAATAATAATAACAATAATAATAGTTTTATTTTCCCTGGCAGAGTTAAGGCCATCAGACCTTCTCTTCCACTCAACCAGGATCAAATAATATACAGAAAAATACATACCGGTATACAAATATTAACTTAAAAATAATAATAAACATAATAATGTAAATAAGAGAGATTGAATACATATACACAATCAGTATTAACTTTAAAATAATAATAATAAAATATATATAATAAAAAAAAGAGACTGAATACATAATCAGAAACAGGAAAATACATTCTAGCATACAAGTATTAACTTAAAAAAAACAATTGATACATATGAATATAATCTCACAACTAAAGGAATAGTACAATTAGTATGATCAGCACAGCACGGGTTACATTGAGACAATGACAATTACCTAGATATTAGTGTTAATGGAAAAATAAAGTAATGTCTGTGTAAAATAATAATAATAATAATAATAATAATAATAATAATAATAATAATAAATAGAAATTATACCTAAAAACTAATTCTGTGCATTCAAAATATTTCTAAACAACCTAATTTTAAACTGCTGAGGGCTAAGACTACCCCTGATTTCCAGCTGCAGCGAATTCCATGAGCGGGCCCTGGCTATTGACAAAGAACTTGAGCACAGAGATATCTGATGACGTGGTATTGATAGCAACAGATTGTGCTGTGAACGTGTATTACGATTATGATGTGAAGCCAGGAGAGTAAACCGAGAGGCAAGGTAGTTGGATTTGGAATCATGTATAATTCGATATAGCAGGCAAAGGGAATGTACTAAACGTTGATCTAGCAAGTGGAGCCAGGAGAGTCGTAGAAAATATTCCGATATATGATCATGTCGGCGGATATTGAAAATAAATCGGACGCAGACATTATGTACACGTTGAAGTTTTTGAGAAAGTTCAGCACTTAGGTCGCTATATAAAACATCACAACAATCGAAGTGAGGCATTACAAGGGTCTGTACTAGAATTTGTTTGAGTTTAATAGGAAGGAAATTTTTCAGGCGTTTCAAAGAATGCATGATAGAGAAAACTTTTCTACAGATATATCTGATTTGCGTATTTCAGTTCATATTAGAGTCGAAATAGATGCCGAGGTTTTTTTACATGTTTCGTCCACGTCTACATACCTTGATAATATTTTTCAATAATTATTTTGATAAAAATATGATAGATTTACTTCTTAATATTGCGGAATTAGCGGAGTCTCCCCTATTTTCTACTTTAAGTAAGTATCAATTATATACTTTCGTATATGTACACTTATCCCGTTATATTATATTCCGACATAATCATATTTAATCATGACATCTTTCCTGATATGATGTCTTGATCATCTGCATATATAGTACATTATGCAACGAGCCTATAATGGTAGTAATTAAGACGCGATTATGTTTATAAAACGAGCGCAAGCGAGTTTCATAATTTTATACGAGCGTCATAATTACCATTTATGTTCGACCATATTTCTAACTTGAAATTATTCATAAGTGTTCATGTTATTCTTATCTTACTGAGGAGCGGAACTGACCTTGTGCAATACCTCGTAAATTGTGAGATGTGCGCAGACGCGAAAGTATTGGTTTTTTCCGAGAAACACATGTCGACATTGACCTTGATATAATCTAGAGAGTAAAATAAACATTTATCTAGATATAACCTTGAAATTGAATTAGACATTGAAAAACGAGATGACAAATTGAATTTATTTGAAAATTATTTACAATTAACGCTAATTATGTTATAGTAACAGAACTAGTTTTCTTTCGATTGTATATCCGAGAATAATCGATACTTGCGCTTTCATATTGCTACAATGGTATTTTCTGATTGGTGCAACACCTGAACTTTAATGAATACGTGTACTTTAATGAGGTCCATTAAAGGACTGCTACCAGGTGAATAATTACTACATTTCGGCATGGTCGAGCATAAAATTCAATTCAACTTTGTATTGATACAGTCTCTATAGTATTTTAAAACTTCTTATCGGTTCCATCGTCAAAGCTGTATCACTCAAACATTAGAAATCTGAAAATATGTGCTAGTATATTCATTCAAATTCCTACAGTAGTCTCAAAATTCTTCAGTTGTTGGTCTTAATGTATCTGGTATGCAGTTTGGCTCATTAACGTAGCTTTATTACCAAAAATATCGCCATTTCTAATGACTTTTAATGTTTTAATTAAATTATTTTTTGTTACGTGCCTACGCACCGCGACCTCGCAGGACGCGTGAAATATAAACGGCCGCTATGGGATACAGTACAGTTAGAGTTGGTTATCATACATACAAAAACACTCACTGCGTTCTTTTTTTAAATATTCTGCAGCGATAGGCGAAGCTCTCGTATTTGGTTCTATGTTGCAGGAGATTCTCCGCGGTTGGGTTTATTGGAGTTCACCGTACAAGTACTAGTAGCTACATAGGGGAAACAATCTGCGTCGCCGGACCATTTTTCCAGGTCATTATGAACCTCCAGACAACCCCTCTAGCTAGCCGCGACCCTTGCTTATAACATTCTGCAAAAATGACGCATACTTCCAAGCACATAATTGCGAGACCTTCAAAGAGAATAATTGTGGGATTGAATATTAGAAATATTACTCCTGTTGTATACTCCACGCCCGGGTCTGATTCAAATTAACTTTAATGGACTTCTGAGTACGAACTTTTTAAAATTTTGTTATGGTTATAGTACAGTTTGGACAGGAAACGTAAGATATGTTTTTACGACACTGCAAGTCCTTTCGTATTTTAACAGCATTTTTTTATGGTACAACCAACACTGTTTGCACACAACAGCGACATAGCTGTGGTTTGAAACGAGCTGTACAGACTAAAGTGTTTTAAAATGATTTTTCTGGTTTAAATATTTCTAGATAAATTGTGATAATAAAAATGCTTTCATTAAATTTGTTAGCTTGAGTTTGAAGTGTATGTTTAACTAACTTACTTTAATTAATGAACAGTAAATTATGTAGATATTTTATAGTGGGTTGGGATAAAATTGTAATTAATGACACAGTGTTTCTAAACAGCCTTCTTGTTTATGTTTTAACTCATGTGTCACAAAATTTGATGTTAATTTAAAATTGCAAACATTTAATCAAATATATAAATTGCAAGAATACTCAGAATACTCAGAAAATAAATTAATGGGAGTACCAATTCTACTCATTGAATTCTAAAGTATATATGTATCAGAGGTCTGCATCGGACGTTTTCACTCGAGCGCCAAGTAGTTCATAAAATAATCCGATTGGTAGCACACATGCATGATGGGTAAAATTGTCGCGAGCGATAAATCCTCGAACGGTATAAGTCGAGCGTTAGACATTCGTTCTTGTTACAGTGATGAACTGTGTATTAACATCATAGATGTTTATCATTTCAAAACTTTGTAGTGTTTAACTAACCTCTCCATAGTACAACTACAAAACTTGCTTTAAAATGTAATATAAATGTTGTAGGTAAAAGTCCCCCCCCACACAGGAGTGATTTTGTTTTTGCCACATCTGATAGATGTTATTGGATGTAAATGTAATTATTATAAACTGAGAACACAATCATGATATTGCAAGAAATATATCAAGTTTTCTAATAATAATAATAATAATAATAATAATAATAATAATAATAATAATAATAATCTCTAATAATTAGTGTATCGATATTTGCGTCTGTAACAGTTGTGCAACATGATTATTCGTTTTATTATATTTTCTGTGACGTTATCTCTGCACTAATATTGTTGTTAATTTACTGCTATATAATAATATTTTGTAAAACGTTTCTACATTGTCGCAATATATTGGCGGAACACTATTTATTTATTTATTTATTTATTTATTCTGGTGTAGTTAAGGCCATCAGGCCTTCTCTTCCACAACACCAGGAATACAAATACAATAACAGAAATAAAAAGGAAAAAAAAAAACACTATAAACGAAGTAAAGTCACACAAAAATATACACAGGTTGCAGTCACACAAACTTTAAATGAGTGATTAAGTATAATTAATTGTATCCTAATTAACTAACATAAACAAGAAACTTGCGATTTTAATCTGGAGTAAAAAAAACACAAATCAACACTTCTAGCAATATCTAAAAGCATTAAACAAGACAAAATTTTCCAATTTAATTTTGAATTGTGATAAAGTCCGGCAGTCCCTGACATCATTAGGTAGCGAATTCCAGAGACGAGGTATTTCTACAGTGTAGGAGGATGAGTATAGAGACGTTCTATGATGAGGGATAGAAAGAAGTGCTTGATGTCGGTTTCGAAGAGTTGTAAGAAATTGAAAGCGCGATAAGAGATAATTCGGAGTAGAAGTATGCATGATTCTAAATAGAAGAGACAGTGAATGTATTGTTCTTCGTTCCTTCAGACGCACCCATGAAAGTAACTGGAGGGAAGGTGTTATATGGTCAAATTTACGAGTATTGCAGATGAATCGTATGCACATATTATGAACACGTTGTAGTCTCTCAGCTAAGAGTGAACTTACATTAGTTAGTAAGGAATCGCAATAATCAAAATGGGGCATTACAAGCGTCTGAATAAGATTCTTTTTTAGACTAAGTGGTAGAAATTCTTTCATATGAAACAAAGAGTGAAGTTGAGAAAATATTTTTTTGCAAGTGTGTGTTACTTGGGTGTTCCAATTTAGATCGCTATCCATAAAAATGCCAAGATTTTTAACTGTTTCACTGTATTTAACAATAATCCCATTCAATGTTATATGTGGTATAGTACCACTATCAAGAGTACTTCGTAGACGATTATGTCCCATTACGATTGCTTACGACTACTCTGGATTTAACCTTAATCCAAATTTGTGTGACCACAGTGAAATCGAATTTAAGTCTTCGTTTATTTTATTTACTGCGTCACTAGTCTCATCAGGGTGGAAATGCAAATAAATTTGCAAGTCGTCAGCATACATATGGTATTTGCAGTGTTTTATCATTTTAGTCACGTCATTAATATAAATCATGAAGAGTAAAGGTCCGAGAACTGATCCTTGTTGAATTCCAGATTTCACGACACACCATCTTGAAGAATAATCGCATGCAATGACACATTGTTGACGTTCGCGAAGGTAGGATTCAAACCAAGTAACAGAACTTTCAGAAAGATTCAGAAGTCTTAATTTACATAATAGAAGGTCCGTGTCAACTGTATCAAATGCCTTACTGAAGTCAAGTAATGTCAGTAACGTTAATTTACGTTCATCTGTGGCTTCACGTATATCCTCATTCACTTTTAGTAGTGCTGTAGTCGTATACTATGTCCATTTCTGAACCCGGATTGGTATTCGTCCAGTAAGGCATGTTCGGTTAGATAGTTCATTAGTTGTTTGTGAACAATACGTTCCAGAGCTTTTGATAGGGCAGGTAGGATACTAATTGGACGGAAATCATTTGCACATAATGGGGTTTTAATTTTAGGGATCGGACGGATAAAGGCTTTCTTCCAGAGGTTCGGGTAGGTAGAAGTTATGAGTGAGGCGTTGAATATATGTGTTAATGTCGGCAGTATTATGTCCAATAGTTTCTTCAATAATATTATACTAATATTATCCACACCTTCAGCTTTAGAAGTAATACGTTTTATTGCCGCTCTCACTTCAGTTTCTGTGACATAATTGAAGAAAAATATTTCTCTATCCGGAATTGGAGTCATTTGTAATTCGTTAACTGTCTGCTGTTTGTCGACCGTATCCAAGGTTATTGACTGTACAGTTGCAATATATGTATGTATATATATATATATATGTATATGTATATATATGGTATAATAATTGTATAGCGAAGTTTTTCATACTATTTTATTTACAACTCCATGTTACTGTTTTGGTATGTTCCATTAGACGTTTGTCATAAACGCAGAAAATAAAGCCTTATTTTTACCGTGTGAGCAAAACATATGTGTATCTTATCTGTCGCCTTCCATACAAGATAGGACATGTCGGTGAGATGACCTTGTTCTGTGCTTCTACTTATTACGAGCGTATCATGACCGATCTTATCTCGCTCGAGGGTGCGACATTCGACCGAGTTCAAGCGAGCGATTTAACTCCAATGCAGCACTCTGATATGTATGTGTGTTTATTCGCACCAAATGAGTAAATACCCGGTGGCAGTTGTAACTAATTACACTCAATAATGGCAATTAATAATAAATTACAATTAATAATAATAATAATAATAATAATAATAATAATAATAATAATAATAATAATAATAACGGAGTTTTTGTCATCAAGTCTGCTGTCAAAAAATCTGAAGGTTTCCTTTGTTATAAAGATGGAATCTAATATTATGAGCTAATATTGAGTTGATAAGTTCCATATCTTTGAAACCATGTAGCAAAACGACGTAACATAGCTTCCGTACCCTCTGTGTTGTATTTATTCTGAAAAGTGTGGCGTCTAAGGTTTTGGAAGACGTAGACGTTGAGGAAGAAGATGGCGCATACAGTCTCGCATATTAAACACGGCGTCTCTGTCTCCTTGTGCCAGAACACCCAAGAAAAGCCAGCTTCTTGAGACCTCTTTTTGCTCACTTAGGCTTTCGTCTTCCATCTCCCTTTTCTTTCCATCTCGCGTAAGTCGAGTATTATTCACATCTTCTTTCATATCATCCGCCTCTTCCATCTTCATCTTGTCTCCTAGACGCTCCCTGAAATGCATTCTGATGCCATAGTACGCAGTGTTGTTCCAGCAACACACAACATATAAATTTGAGACGCAATGGGCAGTCAACACAAAAGACTCTTTTCTTTCGCGAGTCACATTCCCTGTTTCAGGCTAAAACTTGCTCCCTAATTTGCTAAGGCTTATGACATAGTCATGTTTTGTGCATAACATCTGCATCAGACTGCTTTCTTGCCTATATTTTCACTGCGGAAATACACGGAGTGTACTGTATACACACTTAAAGAAATAAGTCTTCCACTGCGACTAAAGTAGCACTGAGGAACCACTAACCTGGATTCAATTCTATACTTCAGCTGCAGAACGAAGAATGAAGCGTAAAAAAGTAATATAAATCGTAAAAGACAACAATACATTAGGCATATGTTAATTTATTCGGTTTACGTTTGGAGAATACGGATTCAAATTCCAGAAACATAGTTGAGATCAATTCTGTGGTGTTTGGGTAAAGGGAGAAAGTCATAAAAATGAGTTAGGAGATAAATGAAAATTAAACTTGGAACCCTTATTACAAATACTTTTCTACACAAATAAAACACATCAACTGCTAGTATTCTTTGTTTTTGCACCCCCACTTGTATAATTTAACTTGTGTGTTCATCTGGGGAACAAAATTCCACCTGGACAAAAAAATTACTTATACCCCTTTACCCGAACACCACAGAATTATTTTCAGTTACTGCACATACTGTCATTTATGTGCACATAAAATGTGTATCAGAATCCATGTTGAATTTTTCGTACACTACTTTTAACACTTGAATATAAATAATTTATTAAATAGCGATCTTACTCGTGTTAATTATGTAAGCATGTGCGGCTTACAGCTGTTTCGGTGCTACTTGACACCATGAACTAACAACACTACAATGAAGAAGTGAACACAATCAAATACATAGCACAAGAAAATGGTTACAACCCAAACATAATAGACATAAGGAAGACAAAACAAAAACTCAACAAACACAAAAACACACAAAACACAACACAAACACAAGAACACAAGAAATACATCACACTAACATACGAAAACAAAAACACACACAAAATCGCATCCTCATTCAGAAAACAGACATACAACATAGCATACAGAACAGAAAACACACTACAAAGACATCTTAACACACAAACAACACAAACAAATAAATACAACCACACAGGCGTATACAAACTCACATGCAATAGTTGCGACAGTTTCTATATTGGACAGACAGGCAGATCATTCCAAACTCGATACAAAGAACACATTAAAGCAATAACCAGAGGACACAATACATCTACATATGCCGAACACATAAATAATGCTAACCACACATACAATAACATAAATACAGACATGGAAATCCTACACACACAACCCAAAAACCAAAAACTCAACACACTAGAAATATATAGACACACTAAAACACACCCTGATCAAATTCTTAACACAGAGATCAATTTCAGAACACACACACTATTTGACACAACTCTTCATCACACGATCGCACCCACACAACAGACAGCGAAATTGAGATAGCGCCGAGATCTAGTAGGCTCTGAGGATGGTGTGAAGAAACACCGAAATAGCTGTAAGCCGCACATGGTTACACAATTAACACGAGTAAGATCGCCATTTAATCAATTATACATAATATTATCTTACAAAATCAAGGTACAACTATACAGGGTGGAGGTGAAATAGCCTTGCAGATTTTCGGAGCGAATAGCTTATGTTGTATGTAACAAAAAACTATTATATCATATTGGTGGTCTTTCCAGAAAAAAAAAAGTTTTTTTCCCCCCCTCCCAAAAACTTTAACAACATCTTATTCGGTAGCTATTGCGACTAGGATTGCGATTTTTGTCAATATCGATAGGAAATATAAGAAAGAATAATTTATCCCTCTCGCATATTTCAATAACGTGGACGGTTTGCGTGTAAATTTAATTTAAAAACCTCTAATTTAAATCCACTGAACATGCGAACAAGTTACAACGTCGCGGCAGAGAGCAGCTCACCCACCGATACACACAGAGTTCGTTGACCTCTTACATCTATCACGAGTAGAGTGTGTTAGCGGCGATGTTGTCGGACTGCTGAAACTTAAACTTAATTTTCTAATTAACGATGCATTAGTCACAAAATGTAATATAGACTTTCTGTTCATTTCAGTGTACCCTATCTCCTCTTTCAATATGTAAGATTATTTTACTTCCACTCTGTATAGTGACCATACATATAACAATTTGTTCTCTAATTATATGATATATTGACTAATTTTAACATTTTCGCTGTGTAGGCATATTCAAACAATGTTAGCAATATCTAAACTTCACGTGACGTAGTAGTATATCGAAATTATAGCCGTCCAGATCTTGGATTTAAAATATCGGCATCCTAATCAATCCAAATGAACAAAAAAGAAAATGAAAATTAATGTTAGAAAAACGCATAATGAATTTAAAGAAAATAATATTCTAACACAAGCTATGGTAAACGATAAAAATGTATTGAACATAAATAATATACACCGAATATTATAAAGATGAATAGAGATGGTGATTGATGATGTTCAATGAAGATTTTTAAATGGTTGATGCAATTGTCTGAAGAGTCTTTAAAGGAACCTTTCATTTTCTGACGATTTCCAATGAAAACATTATTTTTTTGCGATGTTAACCCTTAAATTGGCAAAACTTCATTTCTCACACTAGTTTATTAATCCGTGTCGGACTGTAAAGAAAACACACTATTGCAGTGTCCATATTTTGTATTTTGTACAATATTATATTATTATGAAATTTTGGTTAAATTGAATTTTCCTGCCATTTTGTTTCTTTTGTTCTATTGAAATTATAGCATATAACCTATTAACCTCTTGTATCCTGTAGGACAAATTGTGAATTTAAGGGTTAAAATAATATAAAAGCAATTACAATATAGTACATGTACATTATAGCTACCGTACTGTAATAGTTATTTATGAGACAAGTTCGTAAAGATTTCGCTTTGTTTCACACACTTTACACTCGTGCCAAAAAGATAACTTTACGAATGTGTCTTATACAATGTTTTTTCTACGATATCGTAACTATGCATTAAATAATTATTTCAAGTTGGAGAGGTTATAAGATCACAATGACGGTAGCATTTGAGACTCGCATTCGGGAGGTTCCGGTTTCAAACCCCGTGACCGAACATTCTGACTGCGGTTTTTCTTCGTTTCCCTCAGTCACAAAGGCAAATGTCAGATTGAAATTTACATGACATGATTCATCACCGCCTCAATCACCAGTATCATAAACATTAAACAAGATCTAAAATAAATTACACGAACACAATCCATCTAAAAAAACGCAATAGAAACAGGAATTCAACAATAGTAAAAACGGCCTACTGGTGTACCCAGAGATCCTAAAACACGTGATGTTTCTACAGATGTTAAAGAGTGTATAAATATACTTAACAAAATATAAAAAATCACAATATCATGGCCGTGTAAACTCGGAACCATTCATTTTCACGATTTCATGGCGTTCTAAACAAATCAACAAAGCGGTTAAGATCAATTTAATGATAAATCTTGTTACAATTACTACATGTAATTTCGGAATAATAAGGGCTAAAATGTAGGTAGGCTACGAATGTTAATTTGTTACTTTTAAGTGTTACGTGTAATATTTAAGTAATAAAAGATAGAGGTAAAGCATTGATTTCTTACTGAATGAAGTTTGAACATTGATTATTACATTTTCTTTGGCTGTGGGTAAAATGGATAGCAGTGTCTGAAGTGATTACATGCTTTTTAACGTACTAATGCTTTAGAAGCTCACTTTACACACTCATTACAGTGGGTAAAATGTAACTTTACGCACTATTGTAGAAAAACTAAATTGTTGCTAATTTCTTAAAATCCTAAAATCTAAAATATTCTTGCGACATATTACTTTCACATGATTCAGGTTCCATTGCGCTATAATTTAATTAACTAATGTACAATAACTGATTAATATATTTAATATTGCATGTACGTACACAAAGTGTATTACTGTGTGATCACAGAATGTATATTTAAATTGCAAATATTGAGTGTCTATAAATAATCTTGTAAAAATGCAATGTGTTAAATTATTGCAACATCTGATATTAACTTTTATATTCATAAATTAGAATTCTAGCTACTTTATTCAGTGATCTATTTATCTGCTTATAAAGTAGATAAGTTGTGACATTGTATTTTGGGTGGTTCTAGTTGATTCAAGGTTATGTTCATTGAAATGCGTGGGAAATCGGTGATATTGCTGAATGTTGTGCCATATGTAAATTAAGACTATGTTTAAGTTCTGAGGTTGATGTTGTCGGGCAGGGAATGCGTATTGTGTAAAGTTGATGTTAGTTCGTCTATTTAACCGGGTTGAGGTAATTTATATGGAATTAGAGCTGGGGACGGGGCGAGTAGAACCACAGTCTACTATATACAATCACGAAGCTTGAGTTTTGAGGGTGCTAGAAACAATAGACTGTGACGGTACTATTTTGCATTGCCTGTAATGAGGCGATATTAGCGATCCTAGTGGTGAGCAACTATCTAATGTTTGCATATTTACTACGTATTGAGCTTCGCGACTGTATATACTAGACTGTGGTAGAACTGTTGAGTTACTCGGTTCTATCGTTTATGTGCTTGGCAGCGGAGCACCGAAGTTACTCGGTTAACCCTAGCCGTTACCGATCATTTCAAACGTTCAAACATAGTTGACGTGTTTTACTTAATTCTAGCAGACAACAACGTAGGTACTATTGTATTTAAATATTTTCTGCTGCAGGACAAATTATTTCCTTTTCCCCAAGGCGGGCTGAAAGCCTCTAGTATTGAAGAGGAGTTCATCCTATTATACAACCTGTCAAGTGGGCCTAATGAACACTGACAGTTTGAACATATTACTGTACATAATAATAAATAATAATAATAATAATAATAATAATAATAATAATAGTAATAATAATAATATTATCATTATTGTTATCATCATCATCATCATCATCATATTAGAGTGTTTGATTAATATTAAAATATGTTAAAAAGAGAATTGCATTATATTTTTCTTCTATTTGTGTTTATTGGATTTGTGTTACCTCATCTGTCATACAATGTATAATAAGTGTTTAATTGGTCACCTATGCTTATCTTTGTACAATTGTTATTCTTATTACATGAATTAGTCTATGCGATAGACTTATTATACATTGTATCATAGTAGCTTATCGGTAAATAAAACAAAAATGAAATTCATCTGTCATAATTTTATTTGCACTTATTTCTAAGAATTATGTTACCTAATTACTTTAATTTATCAATAATATCACTCTTCACCAAAGAGAACATGGTTGTATTGAAAGCTAGTAAGTTTATAAAATAAATAAACATAATGTTCTTCAGTTTAAGATTCCACGTTTTATTGATTATTTTATCCATTTTCCGTTATAGTAAATAATTCTGTGTGTTATTTTTAACTGTTTTAGGCAGCGCTTCATGGAGCCCGTTTGTTTCTATCTTCTTTTTTACTTTAACCTTTACCTCACATGTTAATTTATTAGCTGTTAGTATTATAAATCATTTTCTCAATTTTATTTCGTCTGTCATATATAACAACACTGAAAGTTAAATATGTATTTCATATTAAATAACTCCGCAAATAGTTGTAATCACGCAAATAAAATTTGCAACCGCCATTTTGCAATGAAGAGAACGCTTTTTCTCGTCAATTGGCAATCGAAAGCGCTTTACTACAACACTTTTAAAACATGCTTGGTTTCACTTTCAAATTACGTTCTAAAATCGACTCAATCTATCTAAATTTTAAATCTGCCGCCACAAATTTGTACTCTGTACTGTACTCGGATCAACCGAGTAATGACGTCACAGTAACTGTTCCAAACCGAATCGCTCCGTCCCCAGCCCTATATGGAATTATGGTTCCGAGATGATGTTAGGTGTAGGGTGAGTATTGAACTTAAGGGATAAGTTAAAATAAATAAATCGTACAAATAATGATCACTACTACTACCACCATCACCACCACCACCACCAAATGACACTCGAGAGGAAATTAAACGCAGAATAAATATGGGAAATGCCTGTTATTATTCGGTTGAGAAGCTTTTATCAAACAGTTTGCTCTCCAAAAATCTGTTAGAATTTATAAAACAGCTATTTAACCGGTTGTTCTGTATGGTTGTGAAACTTGGACCCACTCTTTGAGAGAGGAACAGAGGTTAAGGTGTTCGAGAATAAGGTGCTTAGGGAAATATTTGGGGCTAAGAAGGAACCGGAGATTGGAGAAAGTTACACAACGCAGAACTGCATGTATTATATTCTTTACCTGACGTAATTAGCAACATTAAATGCAAACGTTTGAGATGGGCAGTGCGTAGCACGTATGGGCGAATTTAGAAATGCTTATAGAGCAGTGGTCTTCAACATTTACTGAAATGGATAGCGGCCTAGATCATATATATCCCAGATAGGTCGGCCTTATAGGTTTGACGTTAAAAATTTTGTCAGGTTTACTACGCTGCCATCTAGTTCTTACTAAGGAGTCACGTCATAATTCCCATTTGAATTGCATTAGTGACTGTACTGCCATCTCGTGTTCGTTTATGGCGGACGGGTGGCGATCATGGCGGTTGTTCTCTTCAAAGTGCAAACGATTTTAACATAGCGATGATCTATCTGTTATATATATATATATATATGATCTAGGATAACGGTTAAGCACCGTCGTACAGAAAGAGAGAGAGAGAGAGAGAGAGAGAGAGAGAAAGCATTACCAGCCAGCAGCCACGGATGCACGATAGTGCAGTCTCTTATCCGCGTGTAAAAGACGCTAGCCCAAGGGTGCACTATACTGATGACCGCTCATATAGAGTGTTAGTTGGAATACCTGAGGGGGAAAAGACCTTTGGTGAGACCAAGGCGTAGATGTGAGGATAATATTAAAATAAATTTTATGGAGGTGGGGTATGATGGTAGGGACTGGATTAATCTTGCTCAGGATAGGGACCGAGGGTGGACTTATGTAAGGGGGGCAATGAACCTCTATGTCCTTTAAAATCCGTTAGTAAATAATAATAACAATAATAATAATAATAATAATAATAATAATAATAATAATAATAAACTGCCAATTCTTGAGTAGATGTCGCTATTTGGAAGCATCATTTAAATTATAATGATACAAGAATCTAACAGTTATTGGAATAAACTAATAATTGATGACACAAAGACATTCATTTGACTGTTTATTTATTATGAATCATTCCATAAGTGAATAGACGGTCAAATGAAGGCTCCGTGTATTATCATTTATTTGTTTGTATTGACTTGTCCGTCCAATATGTTTTGTATATTATTGGTATAAAGCTATTAAAGAATATCAGGGAATGTCTGAGGGCTTCTCCTCTCTTAGCTAAGAAACTTCCAGGTATGTTTCGATTTTCCCTGTCTCTCTTCCAGTATTTTATGGCTAGTTTCTTTCCATTAATTGTTCGTTTATATTTTGGAATCGAATTTATCATTAAGTAAAGAATTACAAAATAACACTTCCATTCAATAAGAGTGAAATATTCCATTAAGCTTATTGGTTCGAAGCAGAATTGTTAATTTCAATCCTACGAACCATCAGAGGTCGGGTTGTGACGTCATAGTTAGCTAATTATCGCTGCATTGGCAAGTAGCGTCGAAATTCTAAAGCAGCCCATGTCACTGAATGCAGATATGACTCCCGAGTGAAATTGGTAATTGTTTCCTGCCGTAACAGTCAATAGCATAGTCAAATTAATGATCAGTACTCCTAGTTCATAGTCGACCGAAATGCTTTATATGCATGCAGTCCCAATATGAAAATAGATTATACGTATGCTTCAAGCTATTTCACATCACATCAATTTTGATCTACAATACTGACATCATTGCTCACCGTAGTGTACAATTGGTAAACAAATAACACTACATAAATTTATCAATGTTACATTCTAGTGCCGAGGTCATGGAAAGCATGGGGCTCTACCTCCATGCCCCCCAAGTGCCTTCATGGCATGTTACGGGGATACCTTTACCTTTACCTTTACAGTTCAACAGTAACGCTCAAGTTTTAAATAAAAGAGAAGTATTCCCTTTCCTTTATTCCTTCCTTTTTTACTTTCCTGTTTTATGTAACTTAATACCTATGGCAAATTTGCGTAATATCACTAAATTCGTAACCTGAATCCGAAAACATCCTACTTTTTATTTCATATAAAGAATTTTACTAAAGATGTTATTAATTGGTCCAAGGGAAACACTGTAGGAGGAGAGTTCGGTCTAGTGCTGTGGATTGAATTCGGCGTAGCTCAATGGTCAGAGCGCTTGGTACGTAGAGCCAAGGACCCGGCGCCGGAGCAAATTTTTCTCCTCAAATATTAAATATTAACTAAATAAAGAAGTTTAAGAGCCTAGTTTTGGCGCCTAAATTGCCACCTATTAGGGTTTAAAATTCCGCTCTCTAATAATAACTTTCATTTAATGGCAAAGAATTAAGAGATATCATGAGCATTCTTTATTTTGTATTGACTTATTTTATTTGAAGGAGCTTTATGCCTGGCTAATATTGAGTTACCATGTTTTCTGAAGATTTTTACTTTTGATGGCAAAGAATCCACAAAAATTTTGACGCGTCGTTAAAAGTTTTGAATAATCTGAAATTTTTTTCTTCGACTGAAATACGATATTGATAACAAACCTGTCCTTTTCTCTAATTTCTGGTATATTTTTTCTAGTCCTAGAGACTTTTGGAGAATGAAAATCTCTTAGTCCTGACGATAAGATGATCTTGCATCATGATAACCCATTTTCCAATAATCCTCCAATAGACTTTCTTATTTATCGACTTCTACGAAAATTCCTCAGCAATGATTAATTAAAGACCATTTTAAAGATTATTTCCATTGTTGGTCATTATATCAGTTTTGCCAACACAATAATTAAGAGAAAAACATATGCCAGATAGCAAACATAAAATTATGAGGTACCATAAACGTATAAAATATTATTAAAATAATTAATAGGGAATACGTCATAACATGTGCTTTGCATATTACAAAATAAAACTCCTCAGGGTACAAAGAAACTAGTCGTTTTACTCCCTTTGATTCGGGGCATATCACCTTATCAGCTAATTATTCCCTTCTTCACAGACTTGTTTTAATCTCTTAATATAAATGTTCAATTATTCCCTTTTACCCACACATGAACCATTCAAAATACTACAACATTTTGACATAAACCGAAAAATGAACAGAAGTGACCGTTCAAAACGTACAACTATGTCTTCTTCTTTCACTTCTCACACATAATGACGCCTACGTTCCCCGCAGCTGACAGTGACGATGTTTCGTGACGGTATAGTGAAGCATTCTTATCTGATATGAGTCAATACATGTATGTATTTATTCACACTGCAAATGGGTATATACCCGGTGGCAGTGGTAACTAATTACACTCAATAATGACAATTAATAATAAACACAACTAATAAAAAAGTAATAATTAATAATAATGATTAATAATAATAATAATAATAATAATATAATAATAATAATAATAATAATAATAATAATAATAATAATAACAAGGAGCATCCTAAATTAAATGAAGCATGATCACTTAAAATAACATTTAAAGTAAATCTAATGTGTATCTTAATCCTACGTTCGAACTAAGACTCACGAGTGTGACAGGTTTATAACTGCACAAGTACCTTTCGGCACTACATTTACTGTATTTCGCTATCAACTCACTCACTTCACTGATTCTACCTGATTTCACTAACATTTCAAAACCATTTCACTGTTCAAATACTTTGCACAGCCACTTCACTGACACAAACACACTTCACTTACACAATAGACTTCACTGACACTACACACTTCACTGACACAACACACTTCCTCACTGATACAACACTTCAAATAACGAGATATCAATTACACCCTTTAAATAGTGTGTATAATATACTACCGTCTATTAGTAAAGCCCTTAAGCCTATTTTTAAATACATATTTGATTATTGGTAAAGCCTTTAGTAAGTCTGCAGGTAGAACACGGGAATCGACATCGTACCATAACATATGTCAGAAGACTGAGTTTATATACACTAGAACTGTACTCCAGTGAACTTCATTTTATGCAATCTTAATTTTTAACGTGTGACAATCCGAATAACAGATAAATAATTTTCAAGTGAAAGTAATATATAGTGCAATTAAGTGAGACTAGTGAAAATTCACAATTTTAAAAAGCATCGCCCCATTCAACATTGCAAAATGTCAACTCACAGAAATGAACTATAGTGATATAACTATAACCATTGTGACTTTTAACAAGTGTTTTAAATTGTATTTTAGATATTGATTTAGATTTAAAAGTTTTAATGTCATTACTTAATACCACACAAGATGCCACCATAGAAAATATGAACAAGTATTATATGCACACAAACATATCATGGAAGTTCACAATATATACACCAACTGGCTAGGTTTTTAATTTTAATTATTACTATGCACATGCATCTGATGATGATACAAAATAAGGTATCGAAAACGTTAATGTGATAGACTAATTCATGTAATAAGAATCACAATTGTACAAAAGATAAGCCTAGGTGGCCAATTAAAAACTTATTATACATTGTATCACCTCTGTATGTTTTGAATATTGCGCATAATCGAATTCGCGCTCTCCTCTCCGTGAGTGTGTCCCACTTTAATGGTGAATTATTACAACACTTGAGAGCCCATTTTTTTAATCTTTTCCAGTGTCTTAATATGTTCTAATCTTAATATGCAATCTCTTTGGATTTATCAGAGCCTTTTCTTAGTACCCTCATCACAAAGTGTAACGCCCTCCATGCCTTTCCCGCTGTGTCAGTAACGTGTTCCCCCCAGCCGAGATCGCTGCTAAATGTTATTCCTAGGTATTTACATTTGTTAACTTCCGGAATGGTTTCACCCCCTAACATATACGATGCGATTATTTTATTTCTTTTTCTTGTAAAGCTAATGGCTTTGCTCTTTAGAGAATTTATTTTCATTTTGTTGGCCATCGCCCAATCGTTTATTCTGTTGAGGTCATTCTGAAGAAGAGTAGTATAACATAACAAGAGTGTTATAATCCTCTTGATACGTAAGACACAAATTTGGGTAAGGTAGCATTATTATTATTACTTTACTTAAATGACAACGTTCGCATTTCATATTGAGCCATCCGAATTTTTTATATTTGGTTATAGGCAGTATTGTTTGTATTTTCATTAATATTAAAAAAAAAACAAAGTAGACCCTATATATATATATATATATATATATATATATATATATATATATATTGTTCAATTTTTATTAACAGTATTAACCTCAGGGTAAAATTAGCCTACAGGCAGTAACTCGTATAATGTGAACTTCATTAAAATGATAAAATCGCTTTTACTTTTTCTAATTAATTCATTGAACGTATTTGCAATGCTATAATGTTATTTCTTTCGGGCATAAGTTTGTAGAAGTAAAATAAAACTAATTATACAGAAATTTCTCTTCTAAATTCAAACCTAACTCTAGGGCAGTGGAAATTAGCCACGCATCTACTTGTTCTCTATTTAAATTTAGCTTTCAGTTTTTTTTCTAATTCAAACGTTTCCTTCTTTCGAATGTCGGTACTTTGATTTTGGTGACTAGAATTTATTACGAGTGTGTAAGAGTTGCGGTTTGAATACTAACTCGTAACTGAGAACAACTAGGCCTTGAATTACAGTCGCGTTGACTACGGAAGATATTGCTGCTAATGGATGACCAAGATGTACATTATGTTCCGTAGAAACACTACCACAAAGAAATATAAATATCTCGTCACTCAATGAATTTAGAAATATGTTTTTGCTCGACCATGCCGAAATGTAGTAATTATACACCTGGTAGTAGCCCTTTAATGCACCTCATTAAAGTACACCTATTCATTATAGTTCAGTTGTTCAGCCAATGAGAAATCACCCTTGTACCATTATAAAAACGCAAGTATCGATTATTCTCGGATATGCAATCGAAAGACAACTAGCGAAAAGTCACGGAGGCTGGAAATACAATACTGTCGCAGAAGGTTGTGTTCTATTACTATAATAATTAGCGTTAATTATAAATAATATTCAAATAAATTCCATTTGTCATCTCGTTTTTCAATTCTAAATCAATTTCCAGGTTATATCAAGACTAATGTTCATGTTATTCTCTAGATTATATCAAGGTCAATGACATTAGTTCCTCGGAAAAAATCAATACTTTCGCGTCTGCGCACATCTCACAATTTAGAAGGTCAGTTCCCGCCACTTACATAACCATGATATGAATACTTATGAATAATTTCAAGTTAGAAATACGGTCGAGCATAGAAAGTCGTATGAAACTTGCCTATAATGGTAATTAAGACGCTCGTATGAAAATTATGAAACTCGCACTCGCGTCTTAATTACTACCATTATAGGCTAGTTGCATTATGCACTATTCTCATCTTATCTTGTGTAGAAACTCTCCAAGTTTGGTAACAATGAAAATTATGAATCTAGTGCGCATGCGCAGGGTATGACAACACATAGAGTTAAAATGGCGGAATTCATGATTCAGCAGAAAGTGAAATATTATTGGTTAGCCGAATTGAAGTTCCGAATTGCGGTGCAAAGACGATTTAGGCAGGAATATGGTCCAAATGTTCCAGAGCGTCATACCATTGTGAAATGGTAGGCCTATAATCAGCATTTAGAAACAGGCTCTGTGTTAAGGAAGAAGGGCAGTGTCCGCAGCTACAGTTGATGATGTTAGGCAAGCATTTCAGCGCAAACCAAGGAAATCAATTCGTCGGACCAGTTCAGACCTGGGTATTCCGAAGTCGACTTTGGCAAAAGATTGCGACTTAGAGCATACAAAATCCAACTTGTGCAAAAGCTGCAGCGAAATGATAAACCCAGACGGATCGAGTTCTCTAATGCAGTGTTATCCAGTGTTGATGATGACAATGGATTCCTCAACCACGTCGCATTCTCAGACGAAGCAATCTTTCACACGTGTGGTAAAGTGCACCGCCATAACTGTAGAATATGGGGAGAAGAAAACCCACGGGTCGTAATGGAATATGACCATGATAGCCCCAAAGTTAACGTGTGGTGTGCTTTGACTTGTGATACTTCTTTGCTGAAAGCACAGTTACAGGGACAACATAGGTATCTGGATATGCTGGAGAACTATGTAGTCCCGCAAATACCGAACAGGCTCCTCTTTCAGCAAGATGGAGCCCCTCCACATTATGCCGTTCAAGTTCGAGAATACCTCAACACACAATTTCCAAACAAGTGGATCGGAAGATCAGGTCCTATTGAATGGCCTCCAAGGTTACCAGATTTGACCCCCTTAGATTTCTTTGTTTGGGGATATGTAAAAAGCAATGTTTATCGAACTCCAGTACAGCACCTGGCTGACCTCCGAAGGCGGATAATAGACGCTTGTGTATCCGTCACACCTGTAATGCTGCGGAACACATGGAGGGAGCTATAATACCGTCTTGATATTGTTCGGGCCAGCAAAGGCGCACATGTGGAGGTCTGTTGAAACTTGGTGAGTTTTTTCAAGGGGAGAGGATGGTATTTTTTAAAACACTTTTCTTATTTGGTGTAAAAATATTAATTTTTTGTATGTAGAGAGCTCATAGCTGTAGGAACTCAACCAAATATAAATATTTTGAAAAAAAAAATATTTGGGGACCCAAATATAAAAAAAATATATATACCCAATGCAGGATTGTAATAGGCCTAAAACCGATATATCTAAACCGTTTTTAAAGATAGATTCAAACAGGTTTTTGCAATGTATTTGCAAAAGCATGTTCTAGAAACTGTCAGTAACAGAATTTTGATATTAGTCCCTACGTTTGTAAAATAAACAATTAAAATTTAATAACAATTATCTGATTTCCTTTCTTGCAAACAAACGGACGTATTTTTAAAATGGAATCAATTAACAAAATTCTGTAACAGAGATACGTTTCCTAATAGTCCAAAGAATGTGTGTTCTAAATTTCATGCATGTATCTTTAATAGTTCAGAAATTATATTCATTTTTGTCTGGCAATGTAGCAAAAAAAAATGAAGTTATTGGAAACCGATAAAAGTGGGCGTGTGATTTAAAAATCCATAGCGCAGAAAGTTTAAAAATGACGTCTCAACATCCGATAAGGGTACAAATACCCACAAAATGTTATGCAATGCATTCCAAGCATATCAAGAGTATTTTAAAGAAAAAAAAAATTTGAAAATTTAATTTACCGGAAACAACAATAAAAGTGGGCGAGTGATTTAAAAATTCATAACGCAGGAAGTTTAAACATGGCAACTCAACATTCGATAAGCGCACAAATACCCACAAAATGTTATGCTATGCATTCCACATATACCATAGAGTATTTATTTTTTTTTTAATTTACTCATTTTTCATTAAAAAATACCATCCTCTCCCCTTAACAAAAAAATCTAAGTCCGGTTATTTTGTCACTATTAATTAGTTTAAGAGATATTCAGGTTTCTTTATGATAGTGATTCTATGGAACACACTGTAGTTCGGCTCTCCAATGAAACCCCCTGTGCTTTATGGAATAGTTCTTAGTCACAATTCGCCTTCTTCACTATTAATAAGTAGGTTACATTCTATATCCCAATTTTCTTTCTCAAAAATATATAAATACCTTCAATGGTATGGTGAACTCCTGAAGGTAACGAATAGTCAACAGGATTAGAACCTGTGTAGGTATTCCATTAGTTTTAAGACAGTTTGGAAGGACGTGATATCATGTGTAATTTTTAGGTATCTACTCAATGGTCAAGGTTCTACCATCGGAGATACTGTTCCAGGAGTATGCTTTCAAAATTAAACTAAATTATTTTTCATTCCTATTTTATAACAAACGCTGCTGTACAAATCCATCATTCATAAAAGTTTTATCAAAAAGAAATTATTTTAACTTATCTATTTCTCTACAATTCTTTCAATTACAAGCACACATACTTTATGACTAAATTAACTGATTAATTTTATGAATATATTTTTTAAATTTTTTTTCAATAACTTGGCCTTTCGGCAAGAAAAAAAATTGGAAAATAGAAATGTGTGGAGAGATTCGAAGGACTTCACGCAATAAAAGTAGAAGTGACACAGTGCAGTGACGAGATTTTATAAATTTTATGAAGTACTGGAGGCTCCACTTCTAAGAGACGGAGTTGAAAACTGGAGACTAAATAGATCCGGTAAAATAAGAATAGAAGCTAGACAATTGCGCTTCCTAAGACGAATAACAGGATACAATAATTTAAGAAATCACATCCGCAATACCGTAGTAAGAGAAGACTTGAAAACATTACATTTAGTTGACAAACTGTACTGTTGTTGTCTATATTTTTGTGATGTTCGGGTAAAGGGAAATATGTCATTTTTTGTGCAGATTGAATCTTATTCCCCAGATGAACACACGAGTTAAATTATACAAGTGGGTGTGCAAAAATCAAAAGAGTACTAGCAGTTCATGTGTTTTATTTGTGTAGAAAATTATTTGAAATGACGATCCGAAGTTTAATTTTCATTTATCTCCAAACATATTTTTATAACTCACCTCCCTTTACCCAAACACCACAGAATTTAAGTGATAATGCCTGTGTTCGTCCGGTATAACTGAGGGATACAACGAAAAACTTTGGTCAGGATTGCTGGTTATGGGACATCGAACCTCAGACCTTCTTATTTCAAAGCATTCTGTCTCCGGTGCTGTCACGCTAGCTAGATCTTAATACATAGAAGTACACATAAATCAGATTTCAACATGAGCTTCAAATGCATACGTTGTCTATATTTTAGCACAGACTGACATTTCACTGTCACTATGACGCTTTTCACTCTCACTTAGAAAAATACCACTGCTATTAAAACACAATAATTTCATTGTCACGACACGCTTCGCTGTCACAATAGTTCAAATCTCGGGGATTAAACCCCTGGCCTCCTAATTTCAAAGTATGTCTCCAAGGCTACCACGCTCGGTAAATCTTAGTACGTGTATATTGAATCAGATTATAGAACTATCCATACAATGCACACGTATTTTTAGCACAAGTAATTATTCTCATTTTACTCTCATCTCACTCACTGCACCGACACTATAACAAATTTCACTGGCACTATAACACTTTCCACTGTCATTTCGAAAAATATTCACTGCTAATATAACACTATAATTTCGCAACATACTTCGGTGTTACTACAGTTCAGATATCAGCATTTACTCATCTGTAATTTCTTTATTTACAAAAAAACCTATACTGCTGTCTATTAGTAATTGTTTTAAGGCTAACCTTGATATTCCAGTTCCTGATGGTTGTTTAGGAATGGAAAGTTTAAAATGTCGGTTATCTGTTTTCTTGGGTTTATTTTGTAAGAATGGTCATTTTTAAAAATAAGTTACTGGCTGTAGTTTGATTTTTATTTCTTTCCAGACGGGCTTTCCCCCCATTCCAATATATCATTACTTCGATATAGCTTAAACACCCTTTCTTGGATCTTTTCTACTTAATTATTCTCTTCTAAATCTGCACGGATCCCAACATGCTGAACCATACTCCAAAATTCGGCGAACTTGCGACTTGCTATGCACTTTGTTGAACATTTACTTAGTACCCTCACCACTAGAGAGCGTAATTTAGGCAAAACCATATTGTTTTCCTTGATACGTACAGGCTTTAGATTTAATGCTTACATTTTTCATGGAAATAAAGGGGTTTTATAGTACTAAAAATGCCTATTTCGACGTTAGTGCCTATTTTTAAGTTTTTTTTTTTTAATTTCTGCATATTTTTCGTAACTGTTTACTGTTTTTCTTAACATCCTGTAGGGCATCGGCGTGGCTCAGTCGGTTAAGGCGCTTGTCTGTAGTTCTGAAGTTGCGCTCGGGCGCGGGTTCGATCCCCGCTTAAATGCGACAGACTCATGTCAGTAGATTTACTAGTAAGTAAAAGAACTCCTGCGGGACAAAATATTATTATTATTATTATTATTATTATTATTATTATTATTATTATTATTATTATTATTATAACTTCGTCTGTCTGTCAGTAATTTAACACTAACTCCCTGGGTTTTACCCGAATAAGCCTTCTCTTACATTCCTTACAACCTCTTCCTTTTTTTCTCACCAATTGTAAGTACAGCAGTGAGCGACACAATAGCCACAATATGTACTGATCATCTACTGTAAAGCAAACTATGGAAATGCGATTGGTGAATGAAAAACATTCTTATATTAGTGACATTCTTTAACAAAAAAAGCCTATTTTTTATTTTATAGAGCATAAATAAAGGATTAATATTTGAGGAGAAAAATTCGCTCCGGCGCCGGGAATCGAACCCGGGTCCTGGATTCTACGTACCAAGCGCTCTGACCACTGAGATACGCCGAATTCAATCCACAGCACCGGACCGAACTCTCCTCCTTCAGTGTTTCCCCTTGTGGCCTGAAATATTAATTGTCAATATTACAGATATTATTCTGTAGGATAAATTAATAAAATCTTAATACTAAATAAAAGAGTTTAAGAGCCTATTTTAGGCACCTAAAATGCCACTTTTTAGGGCCTAAAATTCCGCTCTATACTCATCACAGAATGAAACGCTCCCCATGCCTTTTCCGTTGTAAATTTCTCCTACCCGAGATGGCTGCTATCGGCTAAGGCGTTTGCCTACCCACCCGGAGTTGCGCTCGGGCGCGGGTTGGATTCCCACTTGGGCTGATTATCTGGTTGGGTTTTTTCGAGGTGTTCCCCAATCGTAAAGCGAATGTCAGGTAATCTATGACGAATTATCGGTCTTATCTCGCCAAATACCAATCCCATCGACGCTAAATAACCTAGTAGTTGATACAGCGTCGTTAATTAACCAGCTAAAAAATATACTAAGGTGTTTGTACTTGTTTAGTTTCGGTATGATGTGACTTTTATTTGTTTTCTTCTCTTCTTGTAAAATGGATGGCTTTGCCCTTCAAAACGTTTATTTTCATTTTTTTGACTGCCGTCCAATTCCTTATCCTACATGTCATCACAGTCTACTATATACAGTCACGAAGCTTGGGGTGATTTTTTGTATTTCTCACGATAGTTGCTAGCCGCTTGGAGCACTGTAAGTACTAGGAACAATAGACTGTGTCACTGCCATCGTGATCTAATACAGGCCGTAAGGCAGACCATGTGACTCGCTTAACCCGATCACGAAGGGCGGCGTTTCAACCATATGAATTAATTGGAATGCATAAAGAGTAACATATATTTATCTAAAATGTAATATAATTACAATAATAAAATTTAAAACAATGATTAAGAGACACTTCAGACATAATTCCTTGTGAGTTAAGATGTAATATTATTTTTGGTGTGAAAATTACGTTGTTCGTTGTGTAATACCTGCCTTTATTTCGATTAAATATTGCGAAATTTTTGTACATTCATTTATGCAGGATTCAGTAATTTTCAGTTGCACTGCACGAATATTTAGATATGTTGAAATTATACATTATGTTTACTGTACCGGTTGCCCATTTCTGTCTAATTTTAGTGGTCTTCAATGTCCTGCCACTACATATGTATGTTATTTCATATGGAAAGTATAGGTTATGTTTACTATATTTAACTTATATTCCTATATTCGCAATTATACATTACAATTAAACATAATGTCATGTGTGACACCCGTCACATTCTATTTGTCTGTATTTTAATACTACAATTGAGTTTTGAATTATTGTATTTATCTACTACCTAAGAGACGAAGTAACACAATTGTAGGTACACTAATTTCATAGGAGTGGTATGGTAAATTTTCTGTCTATGATTAAGGAACGTAGATGTGCTAAATAAAAATCACAATATAAATTCGTTTTTATTGAACCTCAAAATAGCTTCCATTCTAAACTTAAAATGTTGATGTGAACAGATTATGTTAACGCGTAAATTTCTCTTGACAATAAAATATCACAGTTTTGTAATTATTTCTGCAACATATTATGCAACAAGAAGTAAACGGAACTTATGGACACATTACACTAAATAAAACTTAGCAATTATACGCAAAAAAGTTATAATATTATAATATTTCACTGAGCTACATGCACTGAAATAGAAAACCCGAACATACATTACGGCCTGGTCTAGATCAGAAAGGAATTGACTGTGCCGTATTTCGCTTTGTTGTGAAAAGTTGCGTAAACTGTGAAATGTTCGTTATCGATTGTAATAACTGTAAATGGCTAAAATGCAATAATTTGAATAATAATATGGGACAAGGAGACGTTTGTGGTACTATAAATATTGTAAGAAAAAGAGGTCAAATTTGTCCTTCTTCCGAAAAATTCAGGAAGGTGAGTTTATAAAATATAATACATACTTTATGAAAATAATATATAAACCTTATGTATTTCACATTTCAATAGTGGAAGGAAGGTGTAATTTTTTTAAAAGAATACGATATAAAAAGTACAATACATTTTATCGTCTGCTGGGGAAAGGGTCTGTGATGAGGAGATAGTAGCGATCCTGGTGGTTAGCAATTATCTATGGATGCATACTTCAACTGTCTATGTTTGCATATTTAGCAAGTATTGAGCTTCGTGACTGTATATACTACACTGTGATGTCATCCTGAACTGCGATACTAATATATTTGTTCTTAGGCAGATATTCAATCTATCTCGTAGCATCACCCTCAACCGAGATTGAACCCAGGTACCTTGGACATACATACAAGTACGGTAACCAGTAGACCACTGGAACAGATCCAAGCCTATGTCTTGAAAGACCAGGACGTTACGAGAAGCCTACAGCGCAAGATGTCACCTACTGGAAATGTGTTGAGCAGCTGGTGGCGACAGCAGCTCCTGCATGACGATTACTTGCGCGACAGGCTGTATCCCGTAATAACACTATAGCCCGAGGGATAGCATCATGTCCAGTGCCTTCCTGCCTTTATTACTTCCGTGTAAAATTAATTGTTGTACCTAATAATTCATGGAGTGCTACATCCAACTGATGCGTTTTGTGAACAATGCCACCCATAACGTTAATGACAGCTGTTACGTCGAAATACAATGAACAAGGAAAATATCCTTACAAGCATGACATACTATTTAGCTAGCGAATGGACGAGATTTTTGCATTTTCCGCATCTAGTGTTATGGATCATTTTATAGGGAAATACCGGATGCGGATATTCATACTGTCGTTTTCTGTCTCGTGGGAAAATCCATTTTGGTAAAACTATTTTATCCAGTGTCACTCTTCACAATGAAGTAAATCCCTTCGTAACACGCCCTCAATCGTCAATATTTTAGCTCGAACTGACGCTAATGGAATAAAATTTAACGGTAACATTACCAAACGAATGGTTAGAAAGGTACTGGGATAGAGACACCAAATCCATGCTACAGTCTGATAAATGAATGCGTTTCCATAGGTCATCTGTCCACTTCTCATTGTGTTCATTGACCTCCACTGGTAAACTATTTGATGCTTCATTATACAGATTATAAAGGAAAGTGTTATTACTAGACATCGGATTTTTAGGCACTAAAAATTGCAGTTTTAGGCGCCTAAAATAAGCTCAAAATTTGTAAAATTAGGCTCTATTTTAATGAAAATAGGCATTTTAGGCACATCAAGGTATCATACTTATTTCTTTCACTGAAATTTTTAGTTATACACTAAAATACGCACAAAAAAGTATGTTTAAACATTAAAAAAGAATACTATATTATATTTATAAACAGAGCTGCACAAATTTAATATATTGAAACTAATGAAATAATGATTATTGATATCAAGATTACTCATTTTAAGTTATTGAAATTCAGTTCCATGCTCAGACTTTATTATAATTATCTGCACAGTACACCACCAGAATTTTTTCTAAATTCTCCACAGTTAACCTTTGCCTTTTGTCACTGAGAATCATTTTGAAAGCAGAAAAACTTCTTTCAACCGAAACTGATGTGAGAGGCGCAAATTTTAAATTAGGTACAATAGAAACATCAATACTTACTGGAACATTTACACTTTCCCCCGATATCACTCTTGATACTTTTTCCAACAATGAAAATCCTACATTCTTATTTAATACGTTGTCCCACTTATTTTTAACTTTTTTCCCAGTTTCTCCCAAAGCAGAATGTATGTTCACTTCAGCTTCCTTTACTATTGCTATTTGGCTACAAAGAGATTGTTTTTCACGTTCTAATTGTTCAATGCTTGCAGGTATGAAAGAAAAGTTTGATGTTATGTAGGCAATATCGTTTTTCACTCGTGAGTCATTCAGACAATCTTTCACTGCTTTCACACACGCTGCACTATCAGTTTCAGGTAATTTATCAATAACTGTGACCACTTCTTTAAAATACTTAGAATAATACACCACTGACTGAATCCAGGTTCCCCATCGTGTAACAACCGGCTGAGGTGGGAGTGGGATATCTGGAAAGTTCTCTCTGAATATTGGAATCCTGGATGGGGCTTTACAAAAACATTTTTTTGTGTTAGAAATAAACGAATTGACAAGAGGAAATTCATTCCGGATTGTTTCAGAAACCCTGTGAAGGCCATGTGCTAGACAGGTTACATGCGTGAGGTTAGGATAAAATGTTTTAAGAAGTGGAGCTGCAGCAACCATGTATGAGGCAGCATCAGTACAAAACAACAGAACTTTAGAATCGTCTATATTACCTGAGTATAAAGACTGTAGGCCTTTATTTACAAAATAAGCAATGGCTTGGCTATTCACTTTCGAAAGTTCCTTAACACATACGAGGTGTGGAATCGAAGGTCCATCAGGACTAAGTTTTCCTACTACCATATTTGCTATATACCTATTCATAGGATCTGAGGTTTCATCCACAGAGACCCATATGTAAGAATCCCGAATGGAAGCTAAAGTTTCATTGTATATTCTGTCTAAGTAATTTTTTTCTTAGGGTCGACTCAGATGGGATATTTTGTTTGCAGTATTTTTGTAAAAACTGTCTTAAAACCGGATTTTCAATTGCATTCCAGGGAATGTTAGCAGCAACAAACGCTCTGGTTAAATCAGCATAGAACTTGCTGCTGAGATTGGATGAAGTAGGCTGTGTTAGTAAAGTTTGTTGCAGTTGATTTTTCTGCTGAGCTTTAGCCTTATGAGCCGCTCCTTGCACATGCTGCTTTAGGTGGCACTTCTTTTCTTGCGAAATCTAAAAATGTAAAGTAAACTGAATTAAAATAAAATCCTAATTGTTGTATTGCCGTATTTCTATCACAAAGTTAGTGGGTTCGAACAATCAAAATTTTAATGACCTGCAAATACTTTAACTATCGGAATTTAAAAGGTTAAAGTGTAGTGGTCTTAAAAAGAATTATACCTCAGGATAGCTCAGTCAATGTATAAATATTATAGGCCTACTCATTAAAATTAATAGAATTTATATATTTCAACTATTGTTACATACCTGTTTGCTACAAATCTGCAGAATATTATTTTTCCATCATAAGTGAATTCTGAATATTCTGTTAGCCATTGCCGGATCAATGTAGATTTTGTACTTATATTTTTCGGCATTATCGCGTTAAACTTCACAGGAAAACGTCCTACCGCTCAAAACTTCCCAACACAAATAAGGTGAGGGAAAGAGCAACTGTTAACGAGCATTCAAATGAACCGTTGTTATTGAGATTCAATTGGACAAAAATACAAAGTTCCACTTATTGTTGCATATCCTGGTAGTGTTAACACTAGGAGGGCCATTCTTTTAAATATTTTGTAACGGTTTACCCTACTAATTCGCAGTTTTACGACTTTTCATAAATATTTCAAAAACACTCTTTCTCCAAAAATTGTGATTTTATGACACTCTTAAGGGCAGTACAGCTAATCGGTTTCAGACCGAAAACAGTCATTTTTATAGTATAGTATATCTCTGAATCGGTAGCAGCACATGTTGTGATTGTTGCCTGCTTCAAAACTAAGTTTGGTTCTTTGTCGGCATTTATGCCTCCAAACATGTTAAATTCGGTGAAATCTATTGCGAGTGTCGTGAGATTCAAAACATTTTGTTTCCTTTATCAATGGTTTCATGGCCGGTGTGAAGCAAACTTTCCACTTTTTAAATGCCTTAAATTTCGCAGTGAATGCATGTATTTATTATAAAAAGTAAGAGTAAAATGCGAAACTTTACAGTGAGTTAGGCATTTTTAGGCGAATATTAACAAATTAGGCTCTAATAACCGTTTTAGGGCATTTTAGGGCACTATAAAACTCTTTGAATACCTTTCAATTTCCATGAAACACAAATATTAATAATTATTTTTACTTTTCTCCTAAAGAAACAAAATAGGCATTTGCCCTAGAATCCGATGTCTGGTTATTACTTACAGTTCTATTTCGATATACAGAATGATTCATTATTACGTGTAAATACTTTGTGTGTGTGTGTGTGTGTGTGTGTGTATTGTAGAGGTGAAACTAAGACTAAAACGTTCTATACAACTTTTTCTCAAAACCTTTAATTCCAGAGTTCCAGTAGATGGCACCTACGTCGTAGTAACTGCATAGGCATTACTGTTCTCCCATACATTTGTTGTGGTATTGTGGGGAATCAGTTACTCGGACCTCGAGTTCTACCTCTGCGGTTGACTGGGGAAGTCTACCGCGCATTCTTGGAATACGAATTGCATGGTCTGCTACATGATATCCCTCTTGCAACGCGTGAACTTATGGTTTATGCACGATGATGCTCCTGCGCATTACTGCCATAACGTAAGGGCGTATCTCAATGCTGCGTATCCAGATCAATGGATAGGCCGCGCAGGGCCAACTCCTTGGCCAGCGAGATCACCGGACATGAACCCTCTGGACTTCTTCAAGATGAGCGACAGCACTTTGAACTTGCATTACACTAAGAATTGTGCAAATGTGTAACGTCTAGAAGAAATTGCTTTACATTCTTTACTGTGTTTGGTTTTAGTTCACAAAACATGCATAAGTGAACTGCCGAGGATATGGGTTTAGTGCTTTTGGTTATTTTTGTATTGAAGTCCAAATGCATTGTACGAAAGTGATAGTTAGTTTACATTTGGCGTATTATCCTTTCTCTCTTTGGGAGCGCAAGTTCCACGCGAAATAGCGTTAACTCTGGAATTAAAGGTTTTGAGAAAAAGTTGTATAGAACGTTTTTTGTCTTAGTTTCACCTCTACATTAGACACACAAATTATTTACACGTAATAATGAATCACCCTGTATATTTTCACGACCCTATACTAAAAGTTTTACGAACAGGATGTCGAAGTCATTTTCGGTATGTCAGCTCTTTGCCTATCTGTTCACCTGCGTAAAACGATTTTTTCTGAGATATTACGTAAAATTGCATTTTACCCATTCTGATCTGTGCGTAAAGTGAGCCTTTATAACACTAGTGCATAAAAATGTAAGCAATCTCTTTACGCACTGCTACAAACTTCATTCAATAAGGAATTAATGCATTACCGCGATTTTTCAGGACGTAAATATTATACGTAACAAAAATAATTAACAAATTTAACATTCATATTGTAACTTTTATTTCAACAATGTGATTTTTATTTTCACCTTTAACCACACACCGGTCAACAATGTGTATTCCACTCAACACAGCAATACAGTACTCGTTATTGCACTCTACTCAGCGACAATGACAATTCAAGTGTATTATTGAGAAGAACAACAATGTACTCCTAATTTCAACTAATGTTCACAAAGCACTATGTGCAAAACAAAACTGTCAGTTCTCAGTTCGCGGTTCGTTCGCCTTGGCTATTTCTTCTAGTTCACTCACTCCAGTTCACTGTACGTCGAACCCAAGCCTGAGGATACGTCGCACTCTCCTTGATACTGCCACAGTTACAGTCCTCCTCACGTCGAACCCCGATCTCGAAGACTGGCTTCCTTCCTTGCTCGCTCGGAAACTCACGTGTAGACTGACTTCCGAAGATTCACTCAAGTTCACTGCACATCGAACTCAGGTGTTATTTATTTACCACGATCGTCTAGAATGTTCTGCGTCGCGAAGCCTCTGGAACCCACAACAATCGGCCTCCAGATGCTTTCTTACTTCCGTCCCCTCCACTCCGCGCCGGGACCGCAGTTCTTTCCCCTCGCTCCGCGCCGCGCCCAGCGCCTACCGAAGCCCGAGTTTCGCTTCCCTTGCTCTCTCCGCTCCGCACCGTGCTGGAAGCGCGCGCACACTCCGAGGCAACCAGGATTTTCCAGAACACTCCAGACGGGTGCCACAATATTTACATTTTAGTCCGTATTATTCTGAATTTATATATGTAGTACTCATTACAACTACACTTAGCATTCAACATTTTATTAACCGCTTTGTTGATTATGGCCGGTTTAGACGGTCATGAAATTATGATCATGAATAAAACAGGCTGTAATTCCATGAATACTTATTTCTTAATGGTCCTGAGTTTAGACGGCTGTGAAATCTTGATCTTATAACCTATCCAACTTTAAATGTTTATTGAATGTTAATTTGTGCTATCGTAGAAAAAGCATTGTATAGTAGACATTCGTAAAGTTATGTTTTTGGCTCTCGTGTGTTGTGCCAAAAAGAGAATCTTTACGAAATTCTATCATAAATAACTATTTCGTAAATTACTACACACATTATATCGATGTTTCTTCTAGAATAACACGCTTCGAGTATAATAATTCTTAATTATGAAATAAAATCTCTCCTTATATAACAATACAATAAAAGGTTCAAAATCAGTCTTAAGTAAGAATTGTTTTCTATTTTCTTTTCAGCAAATAATCCGAAATGGAAGGAAATATGTGTTTCCAAAGAGTTTTTGGCGAAAATCGTGTAGTATTGCATAGAAGAATTACAGAAATATTACTGAAGAATAACATAAATATTACCATATTCACAAAAAAGTAATAACTACAAGTAAAACTCTAATACGATGCAAACCTAAAAGTAACTGAAGTATTGTTGAATAAATCAGTTCATTCAAGTATTTATGAATTCAGAAAACGTATAATGATAATCTTCAGCAGTAGAAATTTGAAGTCATAGGTAATATTAACTACTTAAGATTTCAATACTGAGAATAAATTCACGAATTGATTGTTTCGAAGGAAATTAAAATCTAATAAGTTCGCCAGGAGCTGTTAACAGAAAGAAAACACAATTTCATTGGAAAAATTTATTGAAACAGACACAGCAATTGTTGAGCTATTTTTCAACATATTCGCCACTGGAATTGAGACATTTGTCATATCATGAGATTGAAAGAGTGGTGCAGATGGCTGTCAAACGCTGGTTCCGATCCCAGACGGCTGACTTCTACGACACAAGGATACAAAAATTGATTCCATGGTATGACAAAGGTCTCAATTCCAGTGGGAGATATGTTGACAAATAGCGCAATAATTGCGGTATCTGTTTCAATAAATATTTCCATGTAGTTGTGCTCTTTTCTGTAAACTGCCTCAGGGAAAATTACTTTCTGGACGGCCTCGTATGGTCGAATGGTCAAAATTTATATAAGCACTTGTTTTGACATTACTAACATAGTAAAAGAAAAACATTTAACATTTTTATCTGCTCCAATCTGAATGTTTGCTGGTAAGAGCCGTGAAACCTGTTCTGCTCTGTACTTCAATTAGAAGAATGTTATCATATCGAGTGTCACTCCTGCTCTAGAAACAGAAAAATCAGGTACAGAAGTAGTCTGGAAGGAATCATTATGCACGAATTCATTTGAAATGGCTAATGCATATATTAGACCATACTTACTTACTTACTTACTTATTTACTGGCTGGCTTTTAAGGAACCCGGAGGTTCATTGCCGCCCTCACATAAGCCCGCCATTGATCCCTATCCTGAGCTAGATTAATCCAGTCTCTATCAATATATCCCACCTCCCTCAAATCCATTTTAATATTATCTTCCCATCTACGTCTCGGCCTCCCCAAAGGTCTTTTCCCCTCCGGCCTCCCAACTAACACTCTATATGCATTTCTGGATTCACCCATACGTGCTACATGCCCTGCCCATCTCAAACGTCTGGATTTAATGTTCTTAATTATGCCAGGTGAAGAATACAATGCGCGCAGTTCTGTATTGTGTAACTTTCTCCATTCTCCTGTAACTTCATCCCTCTTAGCCCCAAGTATTTTCCTAAGCACCTTATTGTCAAACACCCTTAACCTATGTTCCTCTTTCAGAGTGAGAGACCAAGTTTCACAACCATAAAGAACAACCGGTAATATAACTGTTTTATAAATTGTAACTTTCAGATTTTTTGACAGCTGACTGGATGATAAAAGCTTCTCAACCGAATAATAACAGGCATTTCCCATATTTATTCTGTGTTTAATTTCCTCCCGAGTATCATTTATATTTGTTACTGTTGCTCCCAGGTATTAGAATTTTTGCACCTCTTCAAAGGATAAAGTTCCAATTTGTATATTTCCATATCGTACAATATTCTCGTCACGAGACATAATCATATACTTTGTCTTTTCGGGATTTACTTCCAAACCTATTTCTTTACTTGCTTCAAGTAAAATTCCGTAATTTCCCTAATCTTTTGTGGATTTTCTCCTAACATATTGACGTCATCCGCATAGACAAGCAGCTGATGTAACCCGTTCAATTCCAAACCCTCTCTGTTATTCTGGACTTTCCTAATAGCATACTCTAGAGCAAAGTTAAAAAGTAACGGTGATAGTGCATCTCCTTGCTTTAGCCCACAGTGAATTGGAAACGTATCTGACAAAAACTGACCTATACGGACTCTGCTGTACGTTTCACTCAGACACATTTTAATTAATCGAACTAGTTTCTTGGGAATACCAAATTCAATAAGAATATCATATAAACCTTCTCTCTTAACCGAGTCATATGCCTTTTTGAAATCTATGAATAACTGATATATTAGACCATTCGAAAAGTAATGAAACTTATTTACTGTTTCACACTAAATGTATTTATGTTACTTTTAACATTAATTACTTCAAATATAGTGCCCTGCCATATCAACAATACGTTATCAAATTCTTGCAAGAGGCGGACTCCGTCTGCAGCAGCATTTCTGGATATCTCTCTCACTGATCAATTTAAAGCTCTTCGGATGTCAACTCTTGATTGTAAGCGAATGCCTCGCTTTCTCCCAACTTGCAATAGTTCATTATGGTAGGACTTCTCTACCACAGGCTTCTTGTAATGTCCTAAAGCAGTCATGTCAATTGAGCGCGCGCTTAAGATCTCAGGAGAGTCTGAGCGCTTTACAGCGGAAAAGAAAGAGACAGACGAGAGAGGTAGCATATACCGCTTGTCGAGCTATATTCAGGGATGGGCAGCACTAATTCAATAGATAAAGGGAAAAGAACTTATTAAAACTGTACCCATGTTAACTTTTTTTTTTGTCTGAGAAGTATAAATCCATTAAAAGAATGTAAGTTTTAATTGTAATGTTCATTATTTACAAGATTCAATTTTATGTTAAAAAGAAATATTTTCTGAACTTCCTTTATAGAAAAGTGAAATTTTCAGATATATGCCTATTTATTTAGTAGCCTTACAGAATGTTTTCGTAAATCTAATATACCGTAAATACGTATTACTGAAGATAGTGTATTGAAAATTTTGAAAATATTCGCATTGAGATTGTCTGTAAGGAAATGAATTAACACAGAAACTACTGTTACATTATAAGCAAAAGATACGTGCTTATGTGTTGTATAGCTTCAGCACATTTCGAGAAAATAATTTAATATTCTGATGGTAGGAAGTTGCTCACCAATATCACCTTAAAAGCATAATGCGATAAGAGTTTTGTTATGTAATATTAGTTACACTTAAAACAGATACAGCACCAAGGTAACTTTGTTTTGTACTGTAATGTTGGTTTGATTAGTTTATTGATTACTTTTGTAAGGCTAAAGGTACCATCAATACCAATTCCAACTTATTATGTCACACTCAATCCCTTTTTTTGGGATATCACTTTCTTTATGAATGATGTGTTTCATCCATTTAGTACAGTATAGTTATACTACTATGGAATTTATATGAATATTACGTCTTAACTCTTTATTATGTTATTAACATTTAAAAAACAACTGCAATATTAAGAAATTGGTGTTAGTACTTTTGTTTTATTTTATAGATAACATCAAACAGAAAGAAGCCATATAAAAATAACGACATAAAATTTCACGTTCCGTTTCAAGTTTGTGCACCACTGTTTTCTTAATCCAACAGGTGCTTATTCATATACACAAACCCTTCCTCTTTCCATACTTAGCGCTTGATGCCCGCGCTCGACGTCAAGGTCAGAAAAATGCGCTTGCTTTGACATCGCTGCCCTAAAGCATTGAATTACATGTTTTTCTCTTGCAATTTGTATATTTATGAAGCACGTTTTTTCGTTTCTTTAGGACTGTATTGTTTATTATAAATCAGAAGCAGCCACTGTATTTACAAAATACGGCTACTTCGAGACTTTTCAATGTTTAAAATTTGTGAAACATCGTAGCTCTGTTACGTAGTACAGGATTTCAATGGTCACCGCTAGGAACACGGATTTACAGCATTGTTGCCATTACTTATCAAATGCCCTAGCATAATACAGAATTGAAAAGGACAGACCATTTCACTTGGCAGTCCCTGTTTTGTATTGTGTACTTGTTTTCAAGCATAATAACAATTCAACATTTACAGTAATGTAAGTTGTTATTCACTTACATTACTGTAAATGTTAAATTGTTGGGCATAGTTGATGCTCTGTGTTTACTCTTATTCGCTTCGCTAAGCAGGTACTACAATACGAGTACCACTTGGTAATGTGAGCATTCCGATATACGAAAAAGAAGCTTTTACATCGATGTTATACATTTGTAGAAGTGGAGTTCATGATTTCATCTATTTCGTTTGAAATTTGATTTTATTCTGATATTATCCTGGTGATTATATTTTAATTAAATGAACTAATTCAAATTAATATTAGCTTTATTGAAAGAACACCTGCCGTTTCCCAAACTGTTTATCCAGTTATGATATTCAATGATATTTCAGTCCAAACAACTTCTCTGTAGTACATATTGAGTCTGGTCGATTGAATATAGCTGCAAATTGAATGTTGAGAAATGAATCTGTGTGTTTAGTTTCCAACACAAATATGATTTACTTCAAGCGTAATAACGTAAATGCAAACCTTGACCTATTCCATGTATTTCTGGTGGACGGAGTTCCTTGAACGCAGGTTTTCTGTAAATACTTCGATTTATTCTACTGGTTTCATCACACCGTGTAAATTATGAACGTACAAATATGTATTTTTATAGTCGGCTTTTAATTTAAAAGGCTACTTGAAATAAAAACTGACCAACAGAGATGATGATGATGATTATAATAATATTATTATTGCTAAAACAAAAATATATGTTGTTTTTTAATCTGTCTACCATCCCCAGAAAGAGTACATACTCGTGCTCAGGGGGCATTCCATAACATTTTAAGATAAGTATTTAATTAATCAGCAAAATAAAAAGTAAAAATAGAAAAAGAAAAACACTGATATTACAGTAATTAACACTTTGTACTTTCTCCCTAAAATAATTTTGATTAATTTTTTAAAACAAGGAGTATTAGCAAATTGAATGTTCGTAATCTAGCTGTTATCTTGTTTTAAAGCCTTGAACCGAAGTTGCTACTATGATTTTAAACTACAGTTGTGAGACATTTAGGTGCTGTCAAACATATGTTGTCTGATCTTTTAGTTTTATATTTATGTGAATACAAATTATATATTTTTTTCAGTTTTTATGTACGAAATTCAATAAGACATTGTGATAAATTCGATGAATATCAAATACTTTAAATTGAGAAAACAACAGTTCTGAGGGATAATTAAGTCTTATTAAGATATAATTTTATTATTATTTTGTGTAGCAGTGTTATTGGCAGGAGGGAGGTACTAAAAGCACAACCCCATCTTTTAAAACCATATTGTAATAGAATTTGTACGAGATAAATCAGTCGTAAAGTATGGATAGTCAAGTAATTTCGTAGGATAACAAAGTAGTGAACAATTTTTCTTAATTTAATGCAAAGAAAAAGAACATATTTATCTCAACATTAGTGTTGGACGATTATTCTGAAATATTTAACTTGAGATTAATTTAGAATAGGACAATTACAATTATTAGAAGAACAATGGGATGTAGGAATTTTTAAATAAAAGAGTGAATAAGAGGATTTCATAGCAATTGATGTTAACGAAAACGTTACAACCGTAGTTTAATGCAATGACTCTATATTATAAGACTAATTTCATTTAAATGTGCAGAACTGAATAGGTTTCATTTTATTTAGTATATACTAAGGACTCAATTAGTGATGGGCTTAATATGTATGTAATTATGATCATCGTTACAAGAAATGTAGGTTATCTTCATATCTTTCCCGAGGTTGTTTGACATTTAGTAATGATTTTGAAAAATACGCTCTTTACATTTCATTTCCTTTCTTCTATTGTCTTACGTCCATTATATTGGCCAGCAAGATCCCCAGTTCTTATTGATGTGATTTTTGTCTATGGAAGTGGATGAGAAACTAAGTGTGCAAAAAAAAAATGGTAAACACATTGGAAGAACTGGTCGTTCACATTATTACGAACAGTGCTGCTCTCATAACAGAACAAGACGATCTCAGGAGAACAATACTTATTCTTACCAACAGAGCGGATAAGTGCATTGAACTGCTGAAATGTATTTATACCATGTAAATAAGTAATACGTGTAATCATTAACTATTTTGTATTTCCTTCTTGCCATTTGCAACGCTTGTTATACTTAACATTGAAACTGCTGTACCTCAAAACCCACTGATAACAGGACAGACACGTTGTTATTATTATTATTATTATTATTATTATTATTATTATTACTATCATCATTGCTATCTCTGTTTTTTTCTTGTATTAGGTTGATGAAGCTTTATAGTGTTCTTTTGACCCTGTTGACCCTCTATACGGCCTTAATTTAATTTGTATTATTTTCATCAGTGCTTTTATTTCTTTTCTGTATTTATATGTGCTATCTGGTAGGATGGAAGAGAAGGCCTTATGGCCATAATCTTGTCAGATTAAATAAATAATTAAATAAATAAATAAATAAAAATAAATAAATAAATTATTACATGATTCTTTTAATCAAAATGTTCCATACTATCACCTTCTAAAATACTATTCTTTCTGAATCAACCTGTATAACCAGCTAAATATTATATTATTTTCTGCGGTTTGTATGTTTCCTCCGTGTCATTCATTACTGTTGTTCGTAACTACATACATAGGAGTGCTGATGTAGCCGATGAATTATAGAATTTCAGTTGGAAGTCTTTTCTTGTTTTCACTTCCTCACTATTCTAAGGCTGGGTAACTTTCGGTGCTGGACTCCGGATTCATTTCACTAGCATTATCACCTTCATTTCACTCAGACGCTATATAACCTGAGATGTTGATACAGCGTCGTAAAATAACCCAATAAAAATAAAAAAAATAAACTATCGTAAGTGTAAAGCTTCCATTGTTAAAGGGTTGCCACAAAGACAATATTTTATCAACAATCCAGTTTAGTGAATATGAGATGTTTTGTTAATAAATTAAAATAGAAGGTTGACAATTTATGGAATATGAAAAAAATTAATTGTCCACCGCAAATGCCAAAGAATGTTCTTGGGAATCGAAATCTTTTCCCCTTGCATTATGAACTGTTGCTAATTAACTGAACAAATACTGGAAAATTTGTCAACGAAATTAGAAATATTTCAATGCAAATATATATGCAATACAGGATATCCCACTTATCTTGTGCACCTATTATAACTTCTTTGTTTGGCTAGGTATTGGAATTTTTGTTTCTGAGAGTTACGTTAGAACGAGGGGCTGACATGAGTGTAGAGATTTGGTGCAAATAACTACATTATGATACACGTGACGTCATCAATTTTTCAAATAGCACTATATACTTTAATCATGTTACGTTGATTACAGACATTAAGACGAGTTCAAAAATTTATCACAATGTCGCTTTCCCAATCAATGAAAACAACAAAATGCAAAATGAATGCCATCAGAATGTGGCGTTTGTTGTGTAGCCCCATTCATCTTGTTCAGTAATTACACAAAACGAAAGATGACTGACGTCCGTACACGTCGTGTGTTGCGTGTTTGCTGTCTTAACATGTAAACAAACCACAGCAACTGTCGACGCCACAAGCACGTACAGTGGCCTGCACGTTCTCCGGACCTGTCGCCACTCGACTTCTTCCTGTGAGGAACTGTAAAGGACAATGTGTACCAGAACATTCTGAAACATCAGACGACATGCAGCAACGCATTTGACAGGCTTGTGTGTCCATTCAGCCAGCAACATGCCGGGTAGTCATAGGTCTTTCGGGGAACGCCTTCGAATGTGCATGGTCACCATTTGGAACATCTTCTATGACTCTCAAAGCATAACATTATCACATTGGAAGTACGTTTTTGTTTCGTTTTGTTGTTATTGTTTAGGAAGATGACATTGTGATACATTTTTGAACTCGTCTTAATGTGCGAAATCTATGTAACATGATTAATGTATATAGTGCTATTTGAAAACTTGATGACGTCACCTTTATCTTGTACCATAATGTAGTTACATGCACCAAATCTCCACACTCATGTTCCTCGTTCTAACATAACGCTCAAAAACAAAAATTGCAATACCTATCCAAACAAAAAAGTTATAATAGGTGCACAACAGAGGTCTGCATTGGACGTTTTCGCTCGAGCGTCAAGTAGTTCATAGCATAATCCGATAGGTAGCGCACATGCATTATGGGTAAAATTGTCGCGAGCGTTAAATACTCGAACGAAATAAGCTGAGCGTTAGACATTCGTTCTTGTTACAGTGATGAACTGTGTAGTAACATCATAGATGTTTATAATTTCAAAACTTTGCAGTGTTTAACTAACCTCTCCATAGTACAACTACAAAACTTGTTTTAAAATGTAATATAAATGTTTTAGGTAAATGTTTTTCCCCCCACACAGGAGTGATTTTGTTCTTGCCACATCTGATAGATGTTATTGGATGTAAATGTAAATATAATAAACGGAGAACACAATCACGATAATGCAAGAATCATATCAAGTTTTCTAGTAATAATAATAATCTCTAATAATTAGTGTATCAATCTTTGCGTCTGTAACAGTTGTGCCACATGATTATTCGATTCATTATATTTTCTGTGACGTTATCTCTGTACTAATATTGTTATTAATCTACTGCTATATCAATAAAATTATGTACATTGTCGCAGTATATAGGCGGAACACTATGTATGAACCTATCATATTATATATGTACCTAGTACATCAAATATTGAATAATTATTAATTAGCAATAATAACTGTATATCGAAGTTTTTCATACTATTTTATTTATAACTTCATGTTACTCTTTTGGTTTGTTCCATTAAACGTTTGTCATAAACGCAGAAAATAAAGCCTTATTTTTACCGTGTGAGCAAATCATAAGTATATCTTGCCTGTCGCCTTCCATACAAGATAAGACATGTCGGTGAGATGACCTTGTACTGTGCCTCTGTTTATTACGAGCTTATCACGACCGATCTTATCTCACTCGAGGGTGCGACATTCGACCGAGTTCAAGCGAGCGATTTAACTCCAATGCAGCACTCTGGTGCACAAGTTAAATGGGACACCCTGTAGAGATATATCTATGTAAACTGCAGCATGATATAGATAGTATTTGTCTACAAATTCTTAAAGACTGTATACTCATACTAAATACTCATATTAAAGTGAATGTATCAAAATTTTATAGCAATTTTTATAGTTAGTAATAGGCCTACTATTAATTAAATTAAATTCTTGTATGTTTGTAATGTGGATCTGAATAGTCACCAGGTCTGTGAGGCAGATGTCTGCTTTTCTTTGTGAGGAATTATTATCATAAACAATTTATTCTGAAATATTGTGTTCGTAGTGTTTGATCATGTTTGGACAAATTGATAAACGCAAACACGGTGCTGCTGTTAATGACACTGTGTCACTTGCAGACGTGCTGCTGAGGATAAAGTCGAGGACCATATAAATGAGGTTGCTTGCATGAAAGCAATAAAAAGTAATTTATTTGATCTCATTTGTTGTCTGTCATATAAAGTTCAAGATACAGAGTTATATGCGCCAACTTGAAGCAAACAAATGTCTGCATGTTAGAGATACGCACTAGAACGGAATTAAGGGTCCAAGACATGCAATCGTTTATATTTGCATCCATATTTTCTTTCTAGTATCGTCCATTTTTATTTCCGCTCTACGTTTTCCTTCCATTTTATTTTCTGTATCATTATACTGCCTACCTTCTTTATATTTTCCCTTAATTTATTCATTCTATTTATTTTCTCATTAATAATTTCTGATTTCTCCAATCTCTTGATTTCTTGTTTTTCAAATTTATTTCTTACTTCCTACTTATTTATTTCCTTTTCTTTTTCCCATTTTCATTAATTATTTGCAATTCTCCTATTTCTTTTGAGTTACCACACTTTTTCTTTGTTTGTTTCCTTCTTCCTTCACTTCTTTTCTTTCACTCTACTACTTCCTATTATCTTATTCTCTTCGTCTTTCCTTTTTGCGTCCATTGTGAATAATCCATTACTTTCCTTCCTTCATGTCATTTTTCTGTTCTATTTCTGTCTTCTTAACTCTTCTTCTCATCTCTTCATTTATTTGAACTCTTTCTTCATTTCCATCCTACTTTTCGACATTTTATTACATTCCTTCTTTACCTCTTTCTTAGCATCCTACTTCTACCTTTCTCACTCGATTTTTCTATTGTTTCTATCTTATCACATTCTCCTATCTCCCTTTATTTACTTCTTTCTTACTGTCTTACTTCCTTTGTTACGCCATTTCTCTCTCCTTTCTATATTTCAACCTTTTCGTATCTTCTTTTCTCACTCTGTTCTCTCTTAGATATTTTTTCACTTTCCTATCTTCATTTATTTACCCTTTCCTTACAATCTTACTTCGTTTCTCACTACCTTTCTTTTTTACCTCTTTCCTACCGCCGTACTTGTTTCCTCACTCCAGTTCTCCTCTAGGTCTCTTTTACCTTCATTCCTTTACCTCTTTTTTACAGTCTTAAATCCTTTCTCCCTCTATTTCTCTCTTTCCGCCATTCCCTACCTTCTTATCATTACCTCTTTCTTACTGACTTGTTTCCTCACTACATTTTTATCTTACTTCCTTCTTATCACCTTTTCCTGACTTCCTTTCTTTATCTCTTTCTTACAGTCTTCTTTTCTCGATCCATTTCTCTATTAAGGTAAAGTACCCAAATAAGAGACAGTGCCCCAATAAGAGATACCTTGTTAACTTCTCCGGTATAATTTGCCATCTCTCGACAACTATGGTAAATCAATGTTTGTGCTTCTAAGGCATCGTGTTCTTTGTCTAACCTCAATTGAAAGTAAGCAACGAAGCTGAGACCAGGAAAAGTAATTTTTCACATTTTGACATTTTTACTGGTTTTTATTGAGGAAGAGAACAGCAGGTAAAGTAAGCTACAACAAATTTATTATTAACTTTATAAAATTTCTAGCAAAATGTTGCATATAATAAGGTAGATTGCTGATAAGGGAGATAATAATTTATGTCATTGGGTAGTTATTTCATTTTTATTTACTCCGTTTCCTAATAAGAGATACCTAGGGGTCCTATTAAGAGATAGTATCTCTTATTTAGAACCCTTATTTGGTATTATTATGATGCTCACCTTTGAGAGTTTACGAAAAGCTTTAATGCTTCTAGTCATGTCAGTTTGTCTGCCAGCAACTACATAAGAACCAGTGAAATATTAATTGAACTATTAATTAAAATTAATTACGAATTAAGTTAATCATTAATTATCCATTGTCCTCAATTATTCATTACAAAAGTTACTAATAGAAATGATTAAGTTATCATTATTAAATACTAAAATTAATTATTAATTGAGATGACAATAACATCAATAGCTAAAGTCAATTAAAGTCAGCCAGTCCGACAATATTTACCTTACTTGATTTCGTTGGACCTGTGTAAATATCGCCACTACAGCCAGTGCCAGCGTTTGTGGCGCGTGTTCTTGAGTAAAAAGCCAGTCAGCGAGCACTTGTTGCCAGTGTAGCTAAGAACGGTAACATACAACACGACACGTAAGCAATCTGCCAATCACAGTTGTCAGTCTTGTTGCCCACTGACTGCGTCAAAGGCAAGACACTCGCACTTTGCGTTTCTGGGATGTGTCCTTAAGTCAGTGGACTGGTCGGTGTACTCAAGGATCAGTGGCATCTGTTGCCACTTCGACTGAGAGTGGTACCACCTCCTAAACAGATGTGACGTAAGCAATCTGCGAGTCACAGTTGTCAGCTTTAATGCCGACAGACTATGGGAAAGATAAGTTACTCGCGCTCAACGTTCTCATTACTTATTTTACGCGCCAGAAACGGTGACTTTGGTTATACCACAGTTAGGCCTACAGAAGCAGCAGCAGCAACAGCAGCAGCAGCAACAACCACCACCACCTCAAGAGCCGTAAGCTTCAACCAGTGGGTAATCGCATGTAAAGTCATCCAGGGCAGGAAAAGGAGCTATCATAATATCAGTTCTGATCAGAAAAAAATGAGAGAGTTTAGATAAGGAAAATCAAAGAAAAGACTGATCTCTCAAGAAGTTCTTCGAAAAACAACAAAAATCACAGAAAAACTCATTCCAAAAAGCACTGCTTGAGTTCGTCCAGTGATGAAGAATTCGATGTGGAAATGGAATTAATTAACACTAGTGACTCGGAATATGGAGAAAATTATGATGATGGAAAGTGCTTCTTTTGCACTGAATTTTTTCAAAGGACATCAGGGCTCAGGGGGCAGAAATAGATTCAGTGTTCAAAATGACGTCGTTGGGCACACGAAGACTTCAGCATTGATGATAAACCTTTCGTTTGTCCAACTTGCTCAATACAGCGAAATAAGAATTGTGTCAATTAAAGGAGTCAGCAAAATAAGTGCAATCAACTTAAAATTAAAATACGGAAATCGAAATTTAATATTCTATCATTTTTTCTTTCTCTATCAAAATATTAACGTTAGCAATAGTGGCCTAAATAAGATTAGTACATTCATGTCCGGTTTGACCGACTTTGTGTTCTTTTCGTAAACCTTCTTAATTCCACTTGGAAAAATGCCAAATAAACAACAGAATTTCTGTTGAGAGGAGTTAGACCACTGTTGCACTGACCTCTTCAATTTTAAAATGTTCTTGAACTTATTAAAGTATCTACATGACTTCACAATGTTATATATTGCTTCAATTTTCAGCCAAATGATGATAATTTTTGTCCATGTTCAAAAATAAATATAAATAACACACGTATCTCTTATTTGGAACCCCTTTTCAAAACTTTTTACTTTTTCTATAATTTAAAGTTATAATAAAAACTGACTAAAATTTGTATTGTCAATTCTTAAAATAGACGAAATGCTGTATATATTCCACTCATTCAGATTAAAAATGTCTATTCCCATCCTCATTTATAAGCAGTTAAAAAAAAGTGTCTCTTATTTGGGTACTTTACTTACATGTTTGTTTTCACTTTTACCTACTATCTTCCTTTATTTACCTCTTTCTCATTACGTTCATTTTTCTTCAAATTATCTCTTACTTCTGTCTGTCTATCTTTCCCTGCTTTCCTTTGTATACATAGAGTACCCAGACGTCCTCTTTAATCCGGACATGTCCTCCTTTTTAGGCCTTTGTCCGGGGTCCGGGCGGATTTCTAAAAAATCAAGAAATGTCCTCCTTTTCGTAATTAATATGCCTGATATTTTGAAACTATCTGATTTGACGCCTTTTTCAAGTAATTTTCCAGTAGGTGGCAGCAGCATCGACGGAATATACTCTTTGCCGACGTTCTTAACTCTCTTTGCTCCTCCTTTGATAATAATTATAGTTCCCTTGGCTTTCATATATAAAATCATTTTATATTATTAAGTATTATCACAAGTGTGCTATAATAAAATAGATGTTAATTTTAAATACAATATAGTTCTAAACCTAAACGTAAATAGATATTTTTTCTCCTATTTAATAATTATAATTTCCTTGACTTTCATATGTAGCTAACTGTAAAAGTATTATTATTATTTACTTACTTACTTACTGGCTTTTAAGGAACACGGAGGTTCATTTCCGCCCTCACATAAGCCCGCCATTGGTCCCTATCATGAGCAAGATCAATCCAGTCTATCATCATATCCCACCTCCCTCAAATCCATTTTAATATTATCCTCCCATCTACGTCTCGGTCTCCCCAAAGGTCTTTTTCCCTCCGGCCTCCCAACTAACACTCTATATGCATTTCTGGATTTTCCCATACGTGCTACATGCCCTGCCCGTCGCAAACGTCTGAATTTAATGTTCCTAATTATCTATCTGGGCCAATTAGTCGGATCCAAAAGCTGCATGACGAGAGAACTAAAAAGAAGAATTGCATCAGCATGGAGAGCTTTCTGGTCACTGCAATTCGTACTCCTTGACAAGAAACTGAACCGCAAACTATAGCTGGAGGTGCTGCAATCCTGTATCTTCCCAACCTTACTTTACGGCTGTCAGACCTGGAAACTGACCGCGAACCAGAAGACGCAGATTCAGATCTGCCAGCGCAAAATGGAGAGGAAAATCCTAGGACTCTCCCTCAGAGACAAGATTTCCAACACCAGACTCAAGCAGATGACAAACACCAGAGACATGGCATACCAAGGGGAGCGCCTGAAATGGAAATGGGGAGGCCACGTGTCGAAACTTCAAGGCTGCAGATGGGCGCATATTTCCACCACGTGGGACCCACGCATCGGGAGGCGAAACCGAGGAAGACCTGGGACCAGATGGGCGGACTTCTTCAAGAGCCTAGCTGGATCCCTGTGGTCCAGAACAGCCAAGAACCGAGAAGAATGGAGATCGCTACAGTTTGCAAGTATCGAGTGAGAGTGCAAGTGTACACACACGAACGACGAACAAAACTTATATACTCGTAGAACAGAACCTACCGTCATGCGGATTAGCTCACCGCATGAACTCTAAAGAGCTCCCCTTTTTAGGAGGCCATAGCCCTTCACGGGAAATCCAAAGGCTATTTCATTCATTCATTCATTCATTCATTCATTCATTCATTCATTCATTCATTCATTCAATTATGTCGGGTGAAGAATACAATGCGTTCAGTTCTGTGTTGTTTAACTTTCTTCATTCTGCTGTAACTTCATCCCTCTTAGCCCCAAATATTTTCCTAAGCACCTTATTCTCAAACACCCTTAACCAATGTTCCTCTCTAAAAGTGAGAGTCCAAGTTTCACGACCATAAAGAACAACCGGTAATTTAATTATTTTATAAATTCTAACTTTCAGTTTTTTTGACAGCAGACAGGATGATAAAAGCTTATCAACCGAATTAATAACAGGCATTTCCCATATTTATTCTGCGTTTAATTTCTTCCCGAGTAATTTGTTAATGTTACTCCCAGGTATTTTAATTTTTCCACCTCTTCAAAGGATAAATTTCCAATTTTTGTATTTCCATTTCGTGCAATAGTCTCGTCACGAAAAAGTATTATTAATATTATTAAGTTTTGTCATAATTATTTTGTAATAAAATAGATATTAACACACTCTTAAGTATTATATAAGCCTAAAGCTGTACTTTATAGTATAATACAGTATAGCCTAATCCTAAATCAAAGTACATATTTTCTGTCCTCTTTTTTCGAACAATGTCCTCTTTTTTTTATCGATATGAATCTGGTCACCCTATCTATACATATTTCTCACGGTCTTATTTCCTTTCTCACTTCATTTCTGTCTTACTTCTTCCTTATTACTTTTCCTACATTCTTTCCTTTACATCTTTTTTATCTTATTTTCCCACTCCACTTCTTTCACATCTTATTTCACCTCTTCCTTTACCTTTTTATTTTCGTCCTACTTATTTCTTCAGTTCGCTTCTCTCTTACGTCTTTTTCTCCTTATCCTACTTGCTTTTCTTACCTCTTTCTTACAGTATTACTTCTTACTCATTCTATTTATTTCTTTCTTTCCGTTTTATATTTTTATACCTTTCTTCCTTCACATCTTTCTTATAGTGTTACTTCTTTTCTTACTCCATTTACCTATCCTTTGTTTTTTTTTCTTTTCATCTTTTCTTCATTTCCTTTATTTTCATGTTTTTCATCTTACTGCTTTCTTTCTACATTTCCTTTTTTCTTTCCTTTCTTTTTTCCTTCATTCTTTTTCTTCCACATTTGATTTAATTTTGAATTCATTATTGCATTGGATTTTAATTTCTTGTTTTCAGGCAATTGCCCTTTTCATTTTCTTTCCCATAACTTCTTAACTTCATGATTTCAGCAGCGTCTTCTCTATTCTTTATCACACACGAGAACCACATTATCGTGTGACCTTAGCTATTTTCATATATTTTCTAATTTTAGTTACTAGTCTGCACTATCATTTCTGTCACTATAGCTCATAGTACTCGTATGCAGTATGTGGGAGGCGATTTATCTCTATTTCACAGGACTGAGTGTTATAGTCCGCGTCACCGTTTTTGGCGTGTGAAATAAGTAATGGGAACGTTAAGTGCGAGTGTTTTACCTTTTCCGCAGTCAGTCTGACAACTCTGTTTGACAAACGACTGATGTGTCGTGTATAGAATGTGGTACCATTCTCAGCTGCACTAGCAACATGCTCATAAACAGGGACTGTACTCTAGGACACACGCCAAAAATGCTGGCGTCAGCTGTAATCACCTGTCTTGTACTTGTCCTGTGATGTCTCAACAGTGGCCCTATGTCGTAGGTTTTTTACGACGTTCTATCGGAGTGAGATGAAGGTGATAATGCCGGTGAAATGAATCCGGGATCCAACACCAATAGTTACCCAGCATTTTCTTATATTGAGTTGAGGGAAAACCCAGGAAAACACCTCAACCCGATAACTTGCCCCGACCGGGAATCTAACTCGGGTCACCTGGTTTCGCGGCCAGACGCGCTAGCCGTTTCTCCACAGGTGTGGACCACTATGTCGTGCTGATTGCATAGTTAGATAGACGTGTTACTTTTTTTATTTTAGTAGGTTATTTTACGACGCTTTATCAACATCTTAGGTTATTTAGCGTCTGAATGAGATGAAGGTGATAATGCCGGTGAAATGAGTCCGGGGTCCAACACCGAAAGTTACCCAGCATTTGCTTATATTGGATTGAGGGAAAACCCCGGAAAAACCTCAACCAGGTAACTTGTCTCGACCGGGAATCGAAACCGGGTCACCTGGTTTCGCGGCTAAACGCGCTAACCGTTACTCCACAGGTGTGGACTAGACGTGTCACGTGAGAGGGTCTAATACTGGTACAAGGAAAAGACCAAAACATCTCAAATATAGGTTTAGTCTATGAGTTGTAGCAACTACGGAATAAGAAGTGTGTGTGGTCAATCGTTATCTGTTGAGAGCCATTTTCACTTCAATACGGGATCTTTAAGCGAAAGATGCAAATGAACGTTGTTAGAATTTTTACATATTGTTATCGGTCAAATATTGCAAGTATACATTAGTATAATGTGTGAATATTATGTCTCTTCCATGTTTTTGAATACTTTTATGGCTGATTTTATTCCGCTATTTCGTTGTTCACTACTTTCGTTTTATAATAAATTACAGAATTATGTTATAGTGCAATAGTATTTATTATATTTCATTGTAACTTTTCTTGTGTTTCTAATTTAGTAGTCGAAAATAATCACTGAATATTTTAATGATATGAATCTGCAAGGAAAATCGTGACTCGTAACATTTTCATTCTAAATACGTAATCTTGGGTAGTTAGGGGAGTAGTGGGTACAGTGAGATACAAAATATTAAGACATATGTATGCAAGTGAAATTTCAAGTATTTTTAAAATTAAGTGCAATAGAAATATACATTAAAACATGGAGTATAATAATACATAAACAGAAATGTTAATAGATAAAATGTTAATAGATAAACGACGTAATATACAATGCGTGTTTGTCAAAAACATACAAATGTCTCACTGTTCCCATTTAGGAGGTTACAGTGAGACACCACAGTGTCTATTAATGGACATTGAAATGATTTGCATTTATTTCAAAAGAAAAGAAACCTTGCTGTCTCTTTATCTTGCCATGTTCTGTAGACTTATTTAGAATCATTTTGATGTCTGACTTCGAAGCCATTGAAACATCTGGAACATTTGGAAAAGTGAATTTTCCATGACTTTTCAAACTTTTGCTAAAAAATAAAATGAATTTTTGGTGACAACAAAGCTTATAATTATAAGAATTTAATTTAATTCTTTATTATTTTTAATATTTTTTTAATTGTTGTGAATAATTTTTTATTTAAGAAACCATTAAAATGTAATGTATCCATTATTTTATGCTATAGTTCCTAAATTGGTTACTAGTATGTTCATTTTTAATGTTAGTTACCGATAAATGCCACATAATTGCAGTTTATTTTTTGCAAATCATTGGTAAATGGGAACAGTGAGACGTCTCAGTGTACCCTTCAATGGCATGTCCCACTGATCCCTTTACGCATAGTTCGTTTAAAAATGGCGCCATCACTTCAAAATCAAAGTAAGAAAGACGAAACTTTGCAAAACATAACGTCAAATACCATAGTATTAGGTAACAAAACATTCATATTTCTATTTAATTTATATATCCAATATAACCTTCATTAAACACAAGCCAAAATTTTACTTCTAGAGTGAAAAATTACGAATTATTTTTTCATCACTCACCTTTATAACTAGAATCAAATCGAGTATGAAAATACTGTTACTTTACTCATGCAACATACAACTCCACTGTTACAAACATTTCAACATAAAAATTTACCATCTAATAAAAAATGTCTCACTGTTCTCCCTGTCTCACTGTACCCACTTCTCCCCTATTGCTTAAATATAGACATAACCATTTAAATTATTCAAGTCATTGAGACATACAGAAGAAACTGTATTTTTCTTCTGATTTCTGAATTGTTAAGGTTCTTATATACATTTGTCTTCAATGTGCTCTCTTCATTATTGGCTCATTGTCCTTTCTTTTGTAATCTTATTATGTCTCCATTGTCTTGCAAGTCTAACAGACGTTCATCTATTCAAGTAGTCACTCTTGTAATTTTTATGCACATAGACAGTCGTAATGGGAATCTGTAACACAGTTTTCTTATATAAACTATTCAAAGGATATTTTATTTGGATACGTTCGTATTAATTGGATAAAAAGAGATGCAGTGAAGTTAATAACTGTACTCAAACGAAATGGCCGTACGAAACTAATTTGCAGTTCATTATTACTAGTTCTCCCTGAGGATTTTTAAAAACTGAAATTCAATAAGAATGACTTCTAAGATACGAAATAAAACTTATTAACGCAATAGCGGAACAAGTTATTTGTTTTCAATTTTCAGAAACTGAAGTATTTGATCTTTCCTGAGAAAGATAAGACAGGTTGCGGATAGTTGTGTGAAATTAAATTGAACAATACTTGATCACAATTATAAATTACAATAATTAGCTCCATGCTCAAACACGTGAAATAAAAACCGTCAAAGCATAAGATAAAATTATTTATGCTCGACCATACACCTGATAGCAGCCCTTTAATGGACCTCATTAAAGTACATCTATTCATTAAAGTCCAGGTCTTCCACTAATCAGAACATACCATTGTAGCAATATGAAAGCGCAAGTATCGATTTCACCAATTGCACAATAAATAACCTACATTTGAAATAAAGTCAGTTCTGTTACTATAATAATTAGCGTTAATTGTAAATAATATTCAAATAAATTCAATTTGCAATCTCGTTTTTTCAATGTCGAATTCAATTTTAAGGTTATATCAAGATTAATGTTTATTTTACTCTCTAGATTATATCAAGGTCGTCGACATTTGTTTCTCGGAAAAAATCAATACTTTCGCGTCTGCGCATATCTCACAATTTATGAGGTAGGCTATTGCACAAGGTCAGTTCCACTCGTTTCATAAACATACTCGCGTCTTAATTACTACCATTATAGGCTCGTTGCATAATGTACTATTCTGAAACTACAGAAATGAGGGAATTTTCATTTTGTGTAGCACAATTATCTAACCAAAATATGAACTTCTCTAAATCCCTGTAAAACTGATGAACTCTTCCTTCTCTCTCCATTTTATACTTTCATGCAACAAAGTAGCAAAAGGGTGTATCTTACTCTGATGTTTTCCTACAGGTGCAAACGTCTCGTTAAAACGATAAGCTTATTACTGAAGATGGCTTTTTTAAACTGTCAATAAGGGGCAACATTATAATATTTTTTTAAGTCAGTGGACACATACATTGTTTCAAAGTCAAAGTTCCTGTTTACATGGTTCCTGTAAAGTAAATCACCACTGGAAGCCCCAGTCACTGCAAGTTTTACATTCAGAGTACCAGTAGTATATGAAAAGCTATTGCTTTCTTACAGTGTAGTCTGTTCTTACTGCTTTCTGTCATTATTGAGATTATGGTACAGTTTAAAAAAGCAGCAAAAGTTCAGATACAGTACATACTGCTTTCTGTCACTGTTGAGTTTGAAAAATCAGCAAAAGCAGTAAGTTATTTTTCGTTTTTTTTTAACTCAAATAATTTGTACTGCATTTAATGTTTGTGTGCGTGTGTGTGTGTGTGTGTGTGTCTAATACCTATTTCCCTTGCGTGATTCGGGCTCCTCATACTGCGGATAGATGGCAGGACTTTGATCAATTCGGCTAACCACGTTATGCATGTTAAAAAAAAAGTTATGTTTTATTTAACGACGCTCGCAACTGCAGAGGTTATATCAGCGTCGCCGGATGTGCCGGAATTTTGTCCCTCAGGAGTTCTTTTACATGGCAGTAAATCTACTGACATGAGCCTGTCGCATTTAACCACACTTAAATGCCATCGACCTGGCCCGGGATTGAACCCGCAACCATGGGCATAGAAGGCCAGCGCTATACCAACTTGCCACCCAGGTCGACTACGTTATGCATGATGTGTATCTGTGAAGAGTTATGTCATGTACTAGGGTGAGTGTATGTGTAAATGTAGTCTAGGAAATGGATGAGGATGATGAAGTTGAGGACGGGAGAAGGGGAAACCCGGTACCTGCACGTAGCCTACTACTGTCGAATAGTAAAAGGGGCCGCCAGATTTAACGTCCCCATCCGACGGACGAATCACTATCAACAGTGATAATACCTTCTCTTCATATGCACTGCGGAGAGATTTGGGATTTAACCTATGCATATTGATACACAATCTAGTGATTAGAAGTTGTGCACCGCCTATATCCTAGTACTGATGTAGAAATTTTACATGAAACATTTCTGACCCCGCCGGGAATCGAACCTGGGCCGGCTAGTCTGGAAGCAGACGCACTACCACAGAGATAACCCGGCGGACTGAGTTGAAGTTCGTAATGTGATGCAAAACATATAGACTAATCCAACTATACCAAATACGTCATATTTATAATTTCTGTAGTTACTGACTTCTTCCTTAGCACGGCAGTATAATCCTGTAGACTCTGGTTGTATTCCTGCTCACCCACGATTTATAACTTTTGTTGGAAAAGCTGTAGTTCAGATAACATAGGGGTTTTCTCTTGGAACTCCAGGTCCCCTGTGGCGTCTCATCTCATCTCGTCTCATCTCATCTCATCTCATCTCATCTCATCTCATCTCATCTCATCTCATCTCATCTCATCTCATCTCATCTCATCTCATCTCATCTCATCTCATCTCATCTCATCTATCATATCATATCATATCATATCATATCATATCATATCATATCATATCATATCATATCATATCATATCATATCATATCATATCATATCATATCATATCATATCATATCGTATCGTATCACATCACATATCGTATCACATCACATATCATATCACATCACATATCATATCACATCACATCACATATGAGGAGCACAGTATAAAAGTTAGACAACTCCATGTTTTTTTTTTTTTTTTTTGTTTTTGATTTCAAGATATTGATTGTGTCTTATAGAATTTTTTGTGCTGAATGCGATTCTAGAACTGTTTAAGTTCAAAAACTGACAGAACAGAGCACTAAATTGTGCGCCTTAGAATCAAAATGTAGACAACTCCACTGTGGCTTGGTTTCAAATTAGGACGATTCCTTCAGTAGCTAATGAGAAGCCCACATTCGTATCACCTTTTGCCATCACGCATCGCGAATCCAACATGGCTGATTGTTTATATAGTCGGTTTGTGGATGAATAAGTATTGTTTTACGTAAATTTGCTTTAAAACTGAGTTAGAAGAGACTTAGATTCAAAAGTAAACAATTTCACTTTAAATATGACTTCATTTGGTTTGAAAATCAGAAAAATCCATGAGTTAGTTTCAGAGATGGACAACTCCACTTTTTAAACTTAAATTTCGAATTGAATATTAATTTTAATCACATTTTGAGACTGAAAAATATTTCTATGACCCATAAAAATGTTAAAAAAATGTACGTATAACGGTGCATATAGAGTGTTAGTTGGGAGGTCGGAGGGAAAAAGACCTTTGGGGAGACCGAGACGTAGGTGGGAAGATAATATTAAAATGGATTTGAGGGAGGTGGGATATGATGGTAGAGACTGGATTAATCTTGCTCAGGATAGGGACCAATGGCGGGCTTATGTGAGGGCGGCAATGAACCTCCGGATTCCTTAAAAGCCAGTAAGTAAGTAAGTAAGTAAGTAAGTACGTATAACGGTGACATTAGTTTCCAAAGATCTAGTTTTTCGCCTCTCCTGTAAAAAAAGAAAAAGTGGAGTTGTCCAACTTTGATACCAAACTCCTCATATCACATCACATATCATATCTCATATATCATATGTCGTATCATATTTTATATATCATATATAATATCATATCATATCATAATCATATCATATCATATCATATCATATCATATCATATCATATCATATCATATCATATCATATCATATATCATCATATAATATATGATATTATCATATATCATATATCATCCACACCTGTGTAGCTGCGAAACCAGGTGGCCCGGGTTCGATTCCCGGTCGGGGCAAGTTACCTGGTTGAGGGTTTTTCCGGAGTTTTCCCTCAACCCAATATGAGTAAATGCTGGGTAACTTTCGGTGTTGGACCCCGGATTCATTTCACCGGCATTATCACCTTCATCTCATTCAGACGCTAAATAACCTAAGAAGTTGATAAAGCGTCGTAAAATAACCTACAAAAATCATATATCATATCATATCATATCATATCATATCATATTTCATATATCATATTATATCATATCTCATATATCATTTCATATCATCTCATATATCATATCATATCATATCATATCATATCATATCATATCATATCATATCATATCATATCATATCATATCATATCATATCATATCATATCATATCATATCATATATCTGATATCATATATCATATATATATGATATCTGATATCATTACGGTTGTAGCGTAGACCAGCCTCCTATGCTGATCCTAAGCAACTAGACTTTGTTAGATTGATCTACGCAACTCTCCCCCTATGGGCGAGTGACGAAAAGTCAAGTACCCACTATTTAGTTAAAAAAAAAAAAAACTTTTTAATTTTTAAATAATTCTGTGTTTTCCCTAAATACACATTATTACTGAAATTATTTGCATTACGTTTGTGATTTGAAATCGGTGTCATATATATATATATATATATATATATATATATATATATATATATATATAACAATTTCAGAGAAAACTTTTATCTGAAATACAAAAGCGTAGTTTTCATTTCCTGGAAATGACCGTGCTTTTAAAAATACTGTTAGGGAAGCGAATGTTCTATTTGCGGAGTCATTAAAAGTCTCATCAGTATCATTACTTTTCGGAAAACGATATTAATATCTATTACCCTTATGGTAAGATCAATGATATTGGTCCGTTTGTACGAACAGACGTATAATGAAGGTTTGCTATCATACAAACATCGAGTAGTCCTTTCTAAAGCAATTATGGTATAGGTCACTTTGAACATGTGTTTAATGATCAATTACAAATTCCCTCATCCCCTTTTCATTTCCATATGAGGACACACTGACCCTATAGGCCTAATTTGTATTCCACACTGATCTCTCATCTCACCCCCTCTAAATGACTGCCCGGGGCTGTGTACTATAGGGGTGTATATAGAAGGGATTACTTGTATCGGCCACACATCACGTGTTATATATTGACACAAAGGTTATGAAGACGAGAACGTGACAATTCGTGTTACAGATTGCGTCTATGAAAACCGTCAACTAAGCTACCGTCGCAGATACCACAGTGGAGATGATCAGCGAAACTTGTGAGCTTTCTGGACGAAATGAATCGCAATGAAAGAAAGAAAGGAAAATTGGTGGGGTAGACAATTAAAACTACACGAAGGTGCGTTTTTCAAGGATATTTGAGACTGTGATGAAGAATCCATGAGAGCCCACTTTTCTCATTCCTTAACAAAATATTGAATTATGAAATTCAGTACTTAGGGCTGGGAGTCCGGAGGGAAAAATACCTTTGGAGAGGCCGAGACTTAGATGGGATAATAATATTAAAATGGGTTTGAGGGAGGTGGGATATGATGATAGAGACTGGATTAATCTGGCACAGGATAGGGACCGATGGCAATGAACCTGCGGGTTTCTTAAGAGCCATTTGTAAGTAATATTTAGGACAATAATTTTCACGAACATTATCTATTTACAATAACGAAATCAGTGTTAAGATATTGTAAATAGTGAAAGTGTGCGACGTTTTGTAAATAGTAAAGTCAGTGTTGAGTAAGTGTCAGTTAAATAGTGTAAATAGCAATCACTGTTTGTCAAAGTGCTGGTGTTAGTATTATGTGGATAGTGCAAAAAATATATTATCATTTACAATATTAGCTTATGAATTTGTTTAAAATTTAAATTTTTATTATTTAAAAAATTAACAATTCTTTATAATGATGATACTGTGAACTATTTTTACTTGTCATGTATTCTAAATCATCATTGATTAATTCCAGTACGCTTGAAATAGTGTCCATTTTTAGTCTAAATCTTGCCAGAAATTATTCATCGTCATATTAATTTCATACATCAGATCTATTATGCCTTATTTTCTTTTGTTTCTGCGTTCTCGAAAATAGTTTATATTAATTCAAAATCAGTATAAGAAATTCATGTCTAATGCTTTTATAATTTTATCATTTATTCTCTAGATAACACTTAAACAGTGACTGGAAGTATGGAATAGCTTATTCGAAAGATATAGCGCACTATTTTGAGTTCGTACAACACATTTCTGGCATAACCGTGCAGTTTATTTTATCAGGATTTTATTCCGTGTTGTAAAACTGGGCTTAAATAAAGTTTTTTTTTTCAGTTATTTTTCTTGGCCTCATGTGTATTGAGGAATCGACTACTTTAAGCCATATTTGTACATAAAATGTGTTGAGTTTTAGAAAGATTTACTGCGTTTTAAAGTAATGAAAGTTTAATAATTAATCGTATTTATATTACCATTAATTACTGCTAAATCTTTCGCTACCTTGTTATTTTGAATGTTTGGATGGTGTTTTAATGTAAATTAAGTTTTAATTGTATAAAGTAATTGCAGAGTGACACATTGCAAAATGTTCATGCGTATTTTACATAAAAGTACAAAAATATGAAATGCACAAAGGCAACTGGTGGTCTTGAATTGAAATTTTGCAAATTTATTTTAAAATCACTCCAATCTGAATCATAGTTTTTTTTTAATAAGTGGAATATTTAATTTTAATGTACTGTAAAGTCCTCACTTTAATTATGTTTACAAAGCAGTTTCTTTTTGTATATCGTTGTGACATCAGAATAAATTAATTACGGCATATAAGTAATATAGATATGGGTCATTTGCTAAATTTGTATAACAAATGGACGATTGAGAACGTCAAAATTAAAGTACTATTTAGTGCATATTCTGCATGTATTAATATAGTGCAATGTCTCTGCCATAGTAATCAACCACTGTACACTCACCTTGCTTTACAGCACTGAATGATGTAACAGACATGACATGGAGTAACAGATCTGACAGGTAACAGACTTGACAAAGCAAACAAGCATGTGCTAACCTAAATTTTTTTTGCTTAAAAATCTTCAAAATGGCAATTTAAGTACTGGACACGTGCACTATTATGTCCTCTTTATCTTGACTTTATATGTTGTTATTTGTGGAAAACACAACACAAATAGATTTGACAGAGTAAAAATGCACGCTTAGACTAAAACATAAAGCAAGAGTATGACACACAAACTCGCCAAATCAAAATGGGTGAACATAGCAGTGCAATCAAAATGGGTCTTTGTGCATCATCTTGGTTTGTGCTGACATCTGTGGGATTTCTTTTTCAACTGTGTATCCATAGGAACAGAATGGTGTAACAGACCCGACTGACTTACTGGACTAGAGTAATTATGTAATCATGTTTAAGGAAATATAAACTCAGACATAAATGAAGAAGTTTTGATAATATCAAATGTTTCTTTAATTTTTTTCTCTATTACATTATTAAACAAACTTTTATCTGGAAATAATCATGCTCCATTTTAAAAACTTAAGTAGTATGGAGACGACATTTTAGCTGTCACTATGAGAATTTTATTTTATTCGCGTGATATTTCACATGAAGGAAATAATTCTTGTGACGTTTACTACATTAGTATTGAAACTACTCTCTGTTAGGAATTTACAACTCTATCGTTATAAATGGAATAATGGGAAGGCAATGAATTGATGGACATCATTTGTTATACAAATTCTGCAAATGACCCATATACATTTTATCACTTAACTTCAACCGTAACTGTATTTATTTCCCTCTGTTTCTTACTTCTGTTATTTCAGGTGACAAGATGGCTGCCATCCTGAGGAGAAAGACGTCTTCCGGTTCCGGTATCGATGTAATGCTGTGGTTTGTCGTCTTGCCACTGCTCGTTATGGCTACCAGATAAGTGTCGTGAAACTCTATGTGAATGGAATGTTTTAAGTTTGCCCTCGGAATGTAAGTGAATTCTCGGATTGAGTGTGAACACAAACACTCTACTCTACCCAAATCTTTATATCTAAATATATATAAGAAACATCGAGTGTAGGAAGCCTGACCCTTTTCTACCTGATAGCGATAAATTTCAGAATAAGTTTATGATATACTTTAAGTAATATCTCTACACCTATGTCAATGGTTTTGGGCGTCAAATCAGAGCGGTATGGTAATCTTGTGAAGAGCTATCTTTTGATCTTAAAAAATAAATAATTGGGTTTACAACCGAAAGTATAACATTAAGAGAATTGTCAATTTGGAGTTATTAGTATAGATTTTGACATGGTGAAGTAGCAATGGAAGTAAACTTATATTTCAAACCCATGCATATAAGAATTTCTACAAAAGAATAAAATAAAACTCGAGAAAAAAATATTGTGCTTGATATTCAGGCGCAATTCAAAGACTTCTTTACATTTCTTGGATCGTAAATTTGTTTTATAATATGTTATATATCGATCGATTATAGGAAAAGTGAAATTGTATAGAATTTGTCGTTATAATGTTCCATAAGGAGGACGTAATTCTGCTGTATAACAGGCGTGTTAAACGATTGGTAATCCACTCGATACATTGAAATGTTTTATGAAGCACGACACTGAAATTTGAGAGAGGAAATTGGGGTATTATATTTCATTTGATAGCTAACATGATGAATATTTCTTCCTCACTCGTATGTTTGTTAATCTCTGTAATAACAAGCTGAAATTATTTTAAACCGCAACCATATGTAATATTTTCATTAAAATTGTGTGTTACATTCGTATACACCACTTTCTTTGGTTCTGTCCGGACCGGTAAATTACATATTTAATTTTCATCATTTAAATTATAAAATTAAATATAATACGGCTAACATTTCGCCAGACATTTATTGAATAATGTTAAGGTTTTGAATATTACATGAAGCTTTTGAATTATTTATAATTTATACTTTTACAACCACGTTTCAGTGACTTTTGGAAAATATTATATAATTGAAACATATTTATGTAAGAAATAATATATTTTTTCAACCTTAACTATATACATATTATTTCAAGAAAACCTTGAGAAATAAATTGAAATACTTCGTTAGAATTTTATAAAATTTCAGATCGTGTTTGTTAGGAGTTTTCTAACGTCATATGTTCCACAAATATTCAAAATTAGAATAAAATCAAAGTTTAACATTTATGTTAGAGATATCGGTTTATTTGGAATTGAAATAATTACTTTTTTAAGTTTTAAATCCCCAATAGGAAAACAATCCAATGTAGCGCTGGCGTTTGTAGAGATTTACTCGTTAAAGGATAGGAGTTAGAGATTATGAAATATGGGAGTAAATTTTGCTCATGCCCAAGTTTTTCAAACTGCCACCTCGCGATTTTGCGTGTGTACCGTAAGGAATGACATTGCGTCCCCATTCGACCACTGATTTGACGGTACTCCCATAGTAAAAGAGTGGCTACTTTCTCCACACCGCAGCACTCCGCAAACTTACCGGATGTACTCTCAAGAAAGGCGCCTTTATGCACTGAGTGTATAACACTTTTTGAGAAGGCTGCGGTGTTACAAGCTATGAGAGTTCCATGAAGATGGGACAAAACATAGAAAACAAAAACTCAGGACTAATATCTGCCACATTGACTCATGTAGCTTCTTTTCCCTTGATATATACGAAAGCGAAAGACTTTATGTAAATGGGGATCAAGGTACTACAACATCCGAAATCCACAGTCGTATTTAATTAAATGAAATTACTTTGCGTGATGTAATAATTATATATCTTATCCCTTTTGCGGTGTACAACATAAATATTTCTGTTGCATACTGGGTAAACTGACTGACATTGAGAGAATGCAGTGTCTTTTTTCGAAATATATAATTAGGGAGTTTCTAAGAAGAATTTATAAAGCGGAAATCATAGTGCTGTTTTGATCTTGTATTCATTTGTAAGCTATTAACGAGGAAGACATTGAATAAAGACGATTGGTTTTCCGCCTGTTTTTGTTATCAGTACTTTGGCCAGTGTTATTTTCCTGAAAATCGGGAAAAAATCATGACACTCGTTCTTTGTGACACGTGCAGTTTGGTGTTATGCAGTGAATTGTATTCAGAGACCTGGGATGGAACCTGTAAAGTTTACTGTGAACGCAATAAGAACGGGTAATTGTGTGAAAGTGTGTGTTTTCTGTTATCATGATTTTTTTTTTTTTTAGAAAATCACACAAGACAATTCAGTGAAAACTTTGAAACACAATATTCGTTTTTAGGAAATACTGTAAATTCTTTGTTGTTGTCGCCAAAACAAAAAGATACGACATTGCTTGATTATTACTTCCAAAGAAAGAGAGAAACAATATTTAGTGGCATGTGTGTTTGAGTGAGTGCTTCTCCACTTTAATCATAATCATTTGGGACAGCAGTTATTGATTTTGGGTGGCCTACTATTGAAAAGTTCACACGAATAATTTTAAAAATTCTAGGCTACTATCCAATCTAATGTAACATTGAAATCTAAATCTATGTCAGGGTAAGTGTGGGGAAGATTGGTTGTGATAAACAGTGCAGTTGTTTCCACTTTCGTTACATAGAAGATGATAAAGAAAAAAAACATTGTAGATACTTGCGCTGATGGACATAACGACCGAATGTTCAAGATATTCTTTGCTCTTTTGTCGTTTTTTATCTCGGTGTAGTTGTGAAAATGAGCGCGCAAGACCCGCTGTGCTGTGTAAATACCAAAAAGATTACATAATTTTTAAAACAATCGATTCAGTCGCCTCGCAAATTTTATCGTAGTCCCACCTGTCCCAGTGCTTTCAGCACCAGGGTTATTTATGGAGGGAGTTGTGATGTTAAAAAACCCTGCACCCGTTTTCGTATCCTGGGACAATTACAAGGCTGTTTCAGAATTCTTGGCAATTGTCTAATTGGTGAAGAGAATAATGGCACATGAATTATTAAATGTTTTAATTTGATAGTTATAAATATTAATTGTTAAGCATATGATAACCGGAAGACACTTGTATTGAAGGGCTTTAGGAGTGTCACTTGAAAGATATGTCGTGGCGAGATAGAAAGAATTCAGTAACAGTCTGTAATTACAGTTTAATGATACAGTGAAACTTCCCAATAGCGGACACCGCCGGGGAAAAATTAAATGTCCGTTATTGAGAAGTGTCCGCTATTTAGAAAATCGTTAGTACAGAGCGTTCGCCTACGAGTGAGGCCAGGAAAGCGGCATGTACTGATACGCCGCTTTGTGCGCGCAGTTGTTGAGACACGCTCGGCAATCAAGGACATCAAGGTCGACAGTTTATCAGTTGTGAGCCAGATGTTGCAGTATTTAACACGTACAGTGCAGTTTCTTGACACAGTTGCTTAAATATTCAGCATGTGTGTGTAAAATTTGTTAACAATGCAAAACGCAATATTCACGCTTGAACAAAGAGTTTTTATGTATGATGCATATGTGAAAACAGTCATGTAGAGAGGTGCGTAGGCAATTTGAAGTGAAATATCCGGGTGCTCCAATTCAGTGTAGAGAAACTGTTAAACGTATTGTTAACACATGAAGGACAACAGGGTCGATAAATGCTACAATTCCTAAGCGAAAACAAAGAGTATTGACGGAAGAAAAAATTGATGAAATCAGTGCATCATTTACACGCTCTCCTTATAAATCTCTAAGACGTGTTTCACAGGACGTTAGTGTTTCAAACACATGTCTTTACTGCTGCTAAACTTTTTAAATTAAAACTCTACAGAGTATAGTATAGAAAGCGGAAGCTTACGGATAGACGATTCCCGCAAGCGACACCGCAGGCAGGCCGCTTTCCTGGCCCCACCCGTAGGCGAACGCTCTGTATGTACTGTATACAGTACATTAAAATTTCTCATACATATTCAACTATATATTTTACAGTACAGTAGACAGTGAGATTGTTTACAGTATTCATCCAGAGAGAAATCCCAGATATATGCATCTTATTTGCTCTAGCATGACAGAACCAATCATGTGTTAAATTGTCAATGGCAAGCCCCTTAGTTTTAGGAAAGGCTCTTTTTGTGTTCTCATTTGCATTCTCAGTGTATGATTTTAAAATAACAACCTTATTTTTCAAAATTTCACTAACCTGAGTTTTTCCCATATTAAACTTTGTGGCCAGCTCATGAACACTTAATTTCTCCTTGTAACTACGCTTTACAATATCCACTTTCTCTTTTAGTGACAAACGTTTACGTTTTTGTGACATTTCTAATGTGACTGTACTTCAGAACACTCAACTTGATAAACTAAGTACGGACTGCTCACGTGAAGTATCACAACTAACAACTGTGCTGCTTACCTTCAATAAAGTACAAGAACGTTCAAATGCACAATAATGATTGTTGCAAAGAATTCAGTTTAATTTACAACCGTCTTTTTCTTTTTTTCTTTCACTCTGTCCGCTATTTGGTAGTTTTAATTGTTGTTGAGAGATACATTTCAGTGTCCGCGTCCGTTATTGAGAATGTCTACTATTTGGAAGAATTTTATCATAAGGGCCAATGTTATTTTGCAGGGGAATTTTAAAATGTCTGCTATTGAGAGGATTCCGCTATTGGGAAGTGTCCGTTAAGGGAAGTTTCACTGTACCAGGAATGGAAAAAGAAAACAGAGAGTGTGAGTAGGTTTCAAGCAAGGCATTGTTGAAAAGAACTAAAGGTCAAATATTTGGTGATGGATTGCACGCTGCAATATATTGTTTCGTATCGGATCTGCGAGTAGAGAAGCTGTTTCATTTTCCTTGTTACAGGCCTATATTTTCAACGCTCAAAATTAAAAAAAATATATATAAATATTTCTTATTATAGCTTTTAGTGCTTGAAGCTACGTTACCTACTCACAAATGTGTACCACAAGTGAGAGATAAGACCTGTAGAGTGCAGAACCCTATATTCCAAGAGGCGACTGATTCCAACTTATGAAACAATTACGCCCTCCCCTCTTTCAAGATTGTATAGGTCCACAGTTAACTTTTTTTCGGGTACGTTGGATGGTAAACTAGAAGAATATGGTGAAGAGAATGAAGATGGTTAATATTACTATGAAACTTGGGTAATGATTCCGTGTGAATTGTCGTATCCAGTGACAGGCCTATTCTATAACAAAGGATACAACCTGGAAACAATTAAAAACCTTCAGCTGCCACAGATTCCTATGTATCTCAATATTTTGGTTCAGAGAGAATTATAAAATTGTAACATCCCTAGAAGGAATGGGGTATTATTATAACCCCGATTTTAAATCTAATTTTGCTCTTTTTAAACCTTCTGGAAGTAACTGCCAAAAGGTTTTGGAATCACAATTTGTCCTGTGCTCAATTTGATGATGAATTTGTTTCATTGTTTTTTTTAAATGGTTGTATCCCTTGCAATAAAAAAAAACGTATCATGGCTTCAGGGTGTCTGTATGGTGGCCGTCACTGAATTCGATTCTATATGACTGTTGATTATGTAATATCTCAAAACAAAAATCCACACGCATTGCACCATTTTTCCACTAATTAAAACATTCATTGTATTTTCCCCCATTCAAAAAATTATGAATAAATGTCTATATTTTATTCACAACGTAAATAACGGATATTCATAACCCTATTTCCCCTTGAGTTGTTCTAGGATAGTCATCAATCCTGTTTCCAGGGACTACAAATGATGCAGTAAGTACAAATCATTATTTATTGAAAGTGACAAGTAAAAATGTTTTGTTTGTGCATATTTTTTAGTTGAAATTATATCAGGGAATTATGAAATTATAACTTTTCACCATTGGCCACTAACGAGGAAGGAAGGAAGCACTGAAAATTTAAATCGATACAAGTGACGAGCCGAATTGATTACAATAAAACGAAGTAAGCTTTAAAGATTAATCACTGTCGCTGGGTAACGATTAATGAGCTTGCAGATTAAAGAACATGTTTTTAAATATGACTATTACACTTTTACTACGTCACACTACTTTTGACCAATAAAACGGTACGAAAGGACGTCTTTCAAACAATCATGGCTGCTTATCGCACAATTTTATCGTGTCCCTAGCATTTGTTTAATTTTATTGCTTCCCTAGCATTTGTTTATTTTTATCACTACCCTAGCATTTTTTGTTTGTTTGCCAACATTTCAAACTGCACTGGTCTCGACGTCAAAAAACAGAACATTACAAACCACTCCAGCCGATGCACAGCACTTTCAAATATGACTCGCATTGGTATTCAAGGACAAGAATTAATAAAGATCACTGGTCATAGCTATGCATCTTCCCTGAAACCCTACTTACAAATAAATGAAGAGCGCCATTCGGAAATCTTGAATAAGTTGAGGGATACACCATGTACATCAACGAGTTCACTTCTTTTACGCACACGTCCAGTATAACATCAACTGAACCACCAACCAGTAAAACATTACTTACTTACTTACAAATGGCTTTTAAGGAACCCGAAGGTTCATTGCCGCCCTCACATAAGCCCGCCTTCGGTCCCTATCCTGTGCAAGATTAAGTCAGTCTCTATCATCATACCCCACCCCCCTCAAATCCATTTTAATATTATTCTCCCATCTACGTCTCGGCCTCCCTAAAGGTCTTTTTCCCTCCGGTCTCCCAACTAACACTCTATATGCATTTCTGGATTCGCTCATACGTGCTACATGCCCTGCCCATCTCAAACGTCTGGATTTCAAGTTCCTAATTATGTCAGGCGAAGAATACAATGCGTGCAGTTCTGTGTTGTGTAACTTTCTCCATTCTCCTGTAACTTCATCCCGCTTAGCCCCAAATATTTTCCTAAGCACCTTATTCTCAAACACCCTTAACCTATGTTCCTCTCTCAGAGTGAGAGTCCAAGTTTCACAGCCATATAGAAGAACCGGTAATATAACTGTTTTATAAATTCTAACTTTCAGATTTTTGGACAGCAGACTGGATGATAAGAGCTTCTCAACCCAATAATAACACGCATTTCCCATATTTATTCTGCGTTTAATTTCCTCCCGAGTGTCATTTATATTTGTTACTGTTGCTCCAAGATATTTGAATTTTTCCACCTCTTCGAAGGATAAATCTCCAATATTTATATTTCCATTTCGTACAATATTCCCGTCACGAGACATAATCATATACTTTGTCTTTTCGGGATTTACTTCCAAACCGACCGCTTTACTTGCTTCAAGTAAAATTTCCGTGTTTTCCCTAACCGTTTGTGTATTTTCTCCTAACATATTCACGTCATCTGCATAGACAAGAAGCTGATGTAGCCCGTTCAATTCCAAACCCTGCCTGTTATCCTGAACTTTCCTAATGGCATATTCTAAAGCGAAGTTAAAAAGTAAAGGTGATAGTGCATCTCCCTGCTTTAGCCCGCAGTGAATTGGAAAAGGATCAGATAGAAACTGACCTGTACGGACTCTGCTGTATGTTTCACTGAGACACATTTTAATTAATCGAAATAGTTTCTTGGGAAAACCAAATTCAATAGGAATAATTTTATGTACAAAGAATCCTGTTCCTAATTGGTGATTATTGTTTCCTTCCCCATAATACAACAAGTAATCTCCTATTTGTGATATGCCATTCCCATCTAACCTAAACTCTTGTACTCCCACAAAGTCTATTCTATATCTAGCTAGTTCTTTTGCTACTAATGTTACCCCTCCTGTTCTATAAAGACTAGTTACGTTCCAAGTGCCAAATCTCAAAACCTTAATCCTTTGCTGTGGTCGTGCCAGAGAATCAGTCCTATTCCGAGGCTTACTGTAGGAATTCGTAACAAGCTGTTTTTTTACGGTGATGGGTTGTTAGCCCTTCGCCCAACCCCCAAGCTGGAGGACCACCCCTTATCGGCTGTCCACGACTGCTTATTCAATATATTCGCAGCTACCCTCCATATCTGGAGGCCGTCTCCTCTATCCGCAACCTGAGGACGCGCCATGCCGTGGTGATAGGGACCCACCATACATAAAACATTAAAACATTAAAATTTGAAAATTGTACTTTCAATAATTGTTTCTTTTAAAATTATTCATGTTTATTTTTTATTTCTTCATCGTTAATTAAAATGTTTCTTGTTTATTTCATCATCCCTAATTAAACTTTTCTAACACTCGTTTACATTATTTAGGTTATGTTATAGCTTCTGCTATATGAAATTATGAATAGTCAAGTATCAGAGATTGTTTAATACTAAGATTTATTGAAAATCATCTGTCAAGTGACGTTGATTACTGGGATCCGGATGATTGAAGTGGAATGCAACTGTTTTAATAAAAATGAAACTGAATCAACAAAGCCTTCTTGACCAGGAACCGTCCACAGAGTTCAATGAAGATTCCATAGTTGGCACAACTGATAACAAAACACACTGCTTCCATCTACTAGCGTAATATTTATAATGTTGAGATGGTACAAATTTCAAGACAGTTTTGTATTTTCGTAAGTCAATTATTATTTTATTGTATTGGAGTACTTCGTTACTTCTAATCTTTATATACTTTCTTCTAATCGTGTAATAGTCAATTAAATCCCACTCGAGTTTTGATTTTCTCTAGATAAATGTGCTCGTGTTCCACTTGCAGATTTATCGATAAAATCAAAACCTCTAGTGAGATTACTGTTGATAAAAATCTTTCCTACAACTTCTTTTGGACAAAAAGTAAATTTCTTGAACCTGTGCTACAGAAACAACTTTGTCCGGAGACAAAGAACCCAACGGATAATTGGTGAACGTTGATTGTGCTATTTGAAACATATCAGCGATTGGAATGTTGCATACACTTTCATAACAGGTTTGAATAAAAAGTAAGAAATGACTTATTATAGTATATAGAGCAATTATAAATAAATATTTCAATCAGCAGCAATTTTAACAAAATAAAACACAGGATACTTTGAGTATAGGATAAGTGGGACCGTCTATTTGCTTATCATATAATATATAGTGTTATTAACTATATTACATTTTATTGATTAACGTTTTCGGCATGATATGCCATCATCAGATCATAAGAAACTATCACTTTATACATGCTTAATATTGGTACAACATAGGTTAAATGCAGTATATTCAAATAACAATAATCCTGCTTATATAGGCAATGCTCTTTGGTTGGATATGTCCTAATTCAACTGTTAGATTGAACAGTGTGTAAATATCATTATACCATAATATGTTAAAGTTGATTACAAGAACAATAATTGAATAAAGCTATAAAAACATTGACACTTGATATAAATTCTTCGAGGGAAGATATCATTTTTCATAGTTCACTTTTTTGCGTGTATTGTAATCAAGCAAATTGGGAGCATGATTCCGGATGGAAGACCAGCGTGCTGTTAGTTTCATTCCAATAGTCATTTTTAACGCAAGATTTTAGTGGTTTAGAGGGCATTCTTTAGCCAAATCATGACAGTTGTATGTAGAGTTGTATTTAAAGAATACAATATGGACATAGGAAACTCATTTTCGTTATTAGGTGGACAAGAGACGTTTTGAAAATGAGCTCTTCAAGTAATCTACGACTAGCAAGAGACATTAAATTTAATTCAGTAATTAAACTGGTACACGGAATTTTACTATGAAAAGTCGAGTAATAAGATATTTAAAAATCGATATCTTAAAAAATTGTTTTTCCTTTTTTTTTTTTCAATTTGTTTACTAAGTGATTTACAAGTGGGAGAGAAATTAAGGCATGTTTGAATTTAGACCATAAATGACAATTAAAATAATTGTCAAATTTGAACTATTTGTTAATATTTTGAATATTTTGAATCTCTAATAATACGAGGGCTATTCATAAAGAAACTTCCGTTTTTTTTTTTTTTTTGCGAATCTGTGAATGACGTTAGAGAATTGGGTTACAATACGTTTTTAAGTGTACACGCTAGTTTATTTTTCCACATAGTTTCCAGTTACATTGAGACAATTGTCGTAACGTTTAACGAGCTTTGAAATTCCGCGATCTTAGAATTCGGCCGCCTGCGACTGAAGCCAACCTACGACGCTGGTTTTCAACTCTTCGTCATCGTCAAAGCGCTTCGAGCCAAGCCACGTCTTCATTTGCATGAAGAGATGGTAATCGCTAAGTTCCAAATCTGCGCTATAGGGAGGATGATCCAATACTTCCCAATTGAACTCCTCCAGTTTGGTCGCAGTACGACGCGCTGTATGCCGCCGGGCGTTGTCATGCAGGAAAATCACCCCAGGCTCAACGTGCCACGACGTTTGTTTTGAATGGTCCTTTTCAAGTTTGTTAGTGTGTTACAGTAACGCTTAGCGTTAATTGTGAACTCCACTAGCAAAATTCCTTTTCTGTCCCAGAATACAGTTGCCACGAGTTTCCACGTGGAAAATTTTTGAGGACACTTTGTGGGTTTTTTCGGGGAGTGAGTATGACCCCACTGCATTGATTGAAGCTTTGTTTCTGCATTCACATACCGCACCCAAGTCTCATCTCCTGTCACAGTCTGATCGAGGAAAGCATCACCTTCCGTTTCGTAACGCTCAAGAAAGGACAGTGCTGCTCCCATCCGCTGAGCCTTTTGTTCCTCAGAAAGGAGTTTAGGCACCCATGTGGGAGAAAATTTCCGGTAGTCCAAATCTTCGGTAATCACTTTGTACAGAAGAGTACGACTAATCTGTGGAAAATCCTCACTAAGCTCCGACATGGTGAACCTGCGGTTTGCTCTAACCCTTTCGTCAACCAAACGAGTCAGATCTGCATTCACGATACTCGGTCGACCATTTCTCTCTTCATCATGGACATTGGTTCACCCATTTTTGAACATATGGCACCATTGTCTTACACCACCTTCACTCATTACGTCTGGCCCATAAACTTCACAAAGTTGGCGATGGATTCCACTCGCTTTACAGTTTTTGGCAACAAGAAATCTTATTACAGAATGTACCTCACGCCTGGCGGGACTTGCGATTGCAGCACACATTTTGACAGCACGTGGCTCAGAGAGGAACAAAGACATGACCTTGACTCTACCGCTGCTCGACGCGTACTGCTTCAAGGTACACTCCACCGCAAGAGCGGCGCCACTGTCTCTGTTATTACGCACGCTATATGAAAACGGAAGTTACTTTATGAATAGCCCTCGTAAATCTCAGGTTTTTGAAAGCAGCGCTTGTTACATTGAATATATCTTTAAGAAATGTCAAATTATAAGTAATATTTAACTGGATCTGTTACGCAATATTAATTCGTTCTAACTGTTCATCAGCGCCTCAGAAGCGGCTTCCGATGTGATATTCGAATGTAGACTACCCTTGACGTAATGTCAAAGCTGCTCCTTACAATTATACAGACGACAGCCAACTGCACACAAACGAATGGGTAAATCCTGTATATAGAGTTCATTCTGCATATGAAATTGCAGTGAATGGGCTCAGAATATAGACATAGTCGAGTCAATTTGTATTTACATATTTTAATTAATTGTATATGGTCATACACAAAACATAAACTGAAAATTATGGACGGCAATATTGAATTAGTTGGGATACACACACCTTGTAATGAATATTTACGATTCCAAACACGTTATGCGTTAATGACCTACGTGTTGGGTCATAATTTCGTATCTTTCATATATTTCCAATAATATTTTGCTTACTTTGCGGTTTAACGTATAGAAATATAGAGTTAATAAATTATAGTGACGTAACTGAATGAAACAAGTGAATGGTAATGTGAAATGCACAAAATTGTGTGAGCTTGTATAAAATGTTGTTTATGTTGCTTTCATATATGTTTTGCCTAAATTACTTCTCATTTTTCAGCACACCTGTCTTCTTTATCATGTTTTAAAGTTTATAAAACGTAATGTAATGCTACAAGATATGAATTCCGAAATATTCACCTGCAGTATTCAATCATGTCACAAAACAAACAAAAGAAATGATCCATTTTGAATCTTGCGTACACTACTTTTAACACTTGAATATAAGTGATTGATTAACTAGCTTAGGCTCTGAGGATGGTGTGATGAAGCACCGAAACAGCTATAAGCCGCACAGACTTACATAATTAACACGAGTAAGTCCGCTAGTTAATCAATTACTTAAAAGTTTTATTCCTATCTCCTTGAAGTCGAACAAGACAAACCATGTTGCTATTTCTTCTTCTGCCTGACAAGTGTTAGGCCACAAGGCCTGTTACGGTCTCACATAAAATTTTTACGCCATCTTTTAGCAGGACGACCCACAGATCTTTGTCCATGTGGTACATAAACATAAATTGCCTTTGGGAGTCTACTATTACTTATTCTTTCTAAATGTTTCCAATTAGACTGATATTGAACAATGTAATCTAAAACTATTATTATTATTATTATTATTATTATTATTATTATTATTATTATTAGTATTAGTATTATTGTTAATGATGATGTTAAATTCTAGCTTACAAAGGGTTAAAATATAGCTGAAATACAATTTTGTCGGAACTGTAAAAACTTACGTAAATTAAGTCGATTCTTTCTTTTAATTTTTAAAACGGTTAATTCGATTAGATTTTAAATTAATTTTGAAAATAAATTCTTTTAATTAAAATGTAATTTTCATCTGAAATTAACTGGCCTCACTTTACCGAGCGATAGTCGGTTTCCTAGAATATATTGTATATTTTATGATTATTATATCTGCAGTGCTCGGGAAAAGTGACACAAGTCAGTTTCCACAAAACGTTTTTGATAATTTATTGACAACTTACGGAACATCTGCTCGCTTGGAAAAAAATACATAAGTATTTCTCCCAGTATAATAATTCATGCAGAAAGAAATCAAATCGACATAAACCAGTGTAAGTTGTCAATAAATTATCAAAAAAGGTTTGTAGAAACTGACTTATGTTACTTTTCCCAAGCACTGCAGATATTTAGTGTGGTTTATGTTTTAACTTTGGAAAACAATAAAATTTTGTTTCAAATATAGGCCTACTTATTATAATGCAAACAAAAAACACTGAGAATTCATATTTATTTCGAATTTGATTGTTTATTAATTTGTCTCTGATTAATCTTACACTATTAATCTTGATAATTTTGACCAAATATTAAAATGTTAGCAAAAAACATGTTTACGTTCAGAGGCTCCATTTCCGCGCGATGATCGGTGTTCTAAGTCTTCCACATTGATATTTGTACACATTTTAAGTAATTTTATTTATTTTCATCACCATCATCATCATCATCATCATAATCCTTTCATGTTTTGGACCTAATGGTCCATTACGTTCTCTATCCAACGTTTGAAGGGTCGATCTAAGGATTTCTTGCCCGGTAGTTAGTAGTTTAGAATCTGACGAGGTACTCTGGTACGGTTCATTCTTCTTACATGAGATTTCCAGTGTCTTCTATAGTTTTTATGTAATCTATGATTGGTTCGATTTGTAGTTCTTTCATGATGTCAGAGTTTCTCTCATGATCTGTTTTGGAGTAGGCTGTTGTACGTCTCATATTAAACTATAATATCATTAATAATGTTAAAGTAGCCTAATTGAATTGTGTAAGAAGCGTAAAAAGTCAATTACAGAGTGTGTATTTTTTCCTTAACATATTTTTAGGTTGTGTTTCAATTGCCTCAATAAACAAGAATATGATACAGAGATTGCGAAACTGTTAATTACACTCTCCGATTGAAGTATGCTTACAATTGAATCAAGCTATGTTATTGTGTCAATAATAATTATTTCGTGATAACAATAAGTGCATTAAAGAGCTTCGAACATTCTGAATCACCCTATGCATAGATGAAATTCCTTTCGATATTTAACTTACCGTACGTATGCGTAATGGCTTCAAAAACAATCGTCCCTACATTAGCAGCTAGTAGTAAATAACATTTCATGAGATCATTTAGCAGACACAACAATCTACATTTTTCTGTAGATTGGTTTTGCGTTCTCCTTCGTTTTTAATTAGAAGTGTGAGAGAACTTCGAACTAATTTTAATTCGTCAATAGAATATAGCTTGCATAGACATCATATACATTCTAAATATAAATAATTTTTTACGTTATTTTATTAAATATCAATCGAATTAATTTTAAAAAATTGCCTAGATCCTCTGTATGAGCACTATGTAAAATACTGTATACTGGTCCTACCTAAATAGATCGAGAGCAAATGATTGCGCACTTATTAAGGAAGTGAAACGGTTGGGAATCAATCTAATACTAAATTAATCAAATATAATGCATTATCAGAGAGAGAGAGAGATTTAAAGAAATATAAATCGTTCGGCCTTAATTAAGGATGAACACGAGAATCCAGAAATTAACAGCAGTAATACAATGAATTAAAAATGAATGTTGTAAAATAAATTGTAATAATTAAGCATTGCTAATATAATTACATACAAAATCTTCAAAGACAACTTTAAAATTAAATTTATAAATAAAAGCTGTTAGTTAAAATTAACATGTGGCTTACGCTTAATTAAGACCTTCTGAATGGAGTATGATGAAATTGTATAATTTGCAGCTAATTTTTAAGAATTTGGGTGATAATTTTTTTTTAATTTAATAGTTGGTATTGATAATTGTTTTAAAAATTATGTGTAAATTTTGATAAAGAACCCTGAGAACCGAAAAGAAAACCTATTACTGACCAATTGAAGAGAGGAATGTTATACTTTGCAGTAAGGTAGGAAATATAAGGCTGATAAATGGTCCTCTTTTCATGATCAACCTGAGGAGCTTGGTTCAGATCTCTCTCCATGCGTATAGTTGCGTTTATGAAAATAGCCTTTTGTTGTTGCCTGTTTAATGCTATTATATTTGCTCTTCTGTGAGAGTCATCTTCAGAAACGCAGTGGATCTCTTCAAGAACTTTCCAACCCTTGTTCCAAAGAAGACAGGCGACAGCTCCACGGATGGTGCCTGTTGTTGCGCAATAAGTCTCCTTTCCGACAGAAGCCCAACACGTGGTCGAGAGTTTCTGTCTGATTGCAGCCAGATTGACGGCAACGGGTCGTGCTGAAATCTCTGCCAGGAACAGAGCGCACTGCAGAACTGTTGAAGGGCATCTTGATTGAATTAATGTATTCTGAAGATGGCAAATTCTTTTTTTGTTGACCCATGAAGTGGCTCTTGGATATTCTTTGTAGATGACTACACTGTTTCCCTTGTAAGGTAGCAGACACCAGGACCGAAACAATCTCTTTCACAATTCATCACGTAGATGTCTTCCCTTAGTTTGATGAGTTATGCTGGTTTCTGGAATTTTCAGGCGTTTGAGAGAATTAGTGAATAAAAATTGAAATGTGAATTAATCACTCGTGGAGGGGATAAACAGAAGAATGAAGCCTAATTAATGAAAGAATCATTAAAAATTGAACGATTTTATATAATGAACGAAGGAATTGATATATTTTTAATTAATAAATGTATGAAAGAATAAAATTTCAATTTTTTTTTTCAAATTTTCAAATTTATTTACAATTTACATTTGAATTGAATACATATGAATAGATGCCCGAAATGAGCATATGCTCGTGCTCGGGTACAGTCCAGTAGTCTACATAAATTTTACAGGGTTCAAATAATAATGCTGATATAAATAATAGTAACAACAATAATAATAGTAATAATAATAATAATAATAATAATAATAATAGCGATAAAACAAAAATATTTACAATGACTATTACACGCTTACTACGTCATACTACTTTTGACCAATAAAACGGTACGAAAGGACGTATTTCAACCAATCATGGCTGCTTATCGCACAATTTTATCGCGTCCCTAGCATTAGTTTAATTTTATCGCCTCCCTAGCATTTGTTTAATTTTATCGCGTCCCTACCATTTGTTTCTTTGTTTGCCAACATTTGAAACTGCGCTGGTCTGGACGTCAAAAATATATATAAAATTACAAACCACTCCAGTCCATGCACAGCAGTTTCAAATATGACTCGCATTGGCATTCAAGAAGAAGAATTAATAAAAATCACTGATCATACCTATGCATCTTCTGAAATCCGATTTACAAATAAATGAAGAGCACCATTCGGAAATCCTGAATAAGTTGAATACACCATGTAGGCCTAAATCAACGAGTTCCACTTCTATTATGCACACGTCCAATATAACATCAATTGAACCACCAACCACATTCAAATTTGAAAATTGTACATTCAATAATTATTCCTTTTAAAATTATTCATTCGGAAATTCTGAATAAGTTGAATACACCATGTAGGCCTAAATGAACGAGTTCCACGTCTATTACGCACACGTCCAATATAACATCAATTGAACCACCAACCATATTCAAATTTGAAAATTGTACATTCAATAATTATTCCTTTTAAAATTATTCATGTTTATTTTTTATGTCATCGTCGTCAATTAAAACTTTTCTAACACTTGTGTATATTAGTTAGGTTATGTTATAGCTTCTGCTCTGAGAGGATAAAAAGAACTTCTGCTATATGATATTATGGATAGTCACGTATCAGAGATTGTTTAATATTAAGATTTATTGAATAGTAATCATTACAGTGTAAGTATAAAGACACTACTGCCATCTAGCATGCATCTAGCGTAATATTTGTAATGTTGAGATGATACAATAATACATTTGAAGACAGTTGTATTTTCGTAAGTCAATTAATATTTTATTGTATAGGAGTACTTCGTTACTTCTAATCTTTATATACTTTCTTCTAATCGTGTAATAGTCAATTAAATCCCACTCGAGTTTTGATTTTCTCTAGATAAATCAAAACGTCTAGTGAGATTACTGTTGATAAAATAAATGCTAAGACGGATAAAATAAAATATAAAACCACTAGCGAGAGTTGACACAACTTAAATAAGCATATAATAACCGGAAAAAATGACGAACTCGAAAATCAACAGAAAATTTCGTTTTATCGCAGACGACAGCAACCGCCGTATTGACATTGTGTTATGCATTAATGGTATTAGGGGGGAGCTGAAAGTCTACGTAACTGCCGTTCTCTTCGAATCTTCTCGTACAATCATGGGAAGTTAAATGAATTTTAATAATGAATTAACAAATGAAACCATAAATAAATTAATAACTAATAGACTACTAGAGGAGATATAGCCTAAATAAATTTCTTCGGGCCGTATTCATAGACATTCTTAGCGCGGGCTTCCGGTGGATGATCAGCGAACTAACGTTTTTCGTATTCATAAACCAGTGTTAGCGATACGATATGTTATGAGTCCTGTACAAGTAATCAGTCGATAGCCGGGGCTAGTTTAGCATGCTCGTAGTGCGGGCTAGCGAAATGTCTATGAATAGCACGGTTAAAGATTTTAAGAATAAGGGAAGTCTCGGAGGAAATAAATATTTAATTTACGAATAAAAATGAAATGAAATAAAAATTACTGGATATATTTATAAAAATAAATATGTTATTCAATGAATGAATGAATGAATGAAGAGGATGATTAATTAATGAAGAGAGAAATAAATATGTAAATAAATATATAAAAACATTAATGAAATGAAGAATAAATATATCGATGAGCGAAAAATTAATGCTTGAATGCAAAATGAATGAAAGAATTTCTCGAATATCTTAAAGAAGCATGAATATAAATCCACCCATTTTAGTAGAAAAACTGTCAATTTTAAACAAACTTATTGAAAATGGCCCAGTATTTGAACTTATCGTGTGCTATAATTCACAATATGTCAAGAAGGTGGGAAACATAAGAAAAGGCAATAGGTGGAGTCATTTTTGCCACTTCTTTTTACAGTAACTTACTGTGTGGAAAGGTATTTGGACGGAGTCCAAAATGCAGTAGTTACACTCTAACATTAAAATAGTTCTGCCTGGCATTTACGAAGTTATCGTTGTAGGAACGAAGCCAGTTTTCGGTTCGAAGGATTTTAAACTGGAGAATACAATAGAACAGCAATGAACTAAGAAATGCATTGCATTCCGAAGACATCGTTTTCCTAAAAGTCACTTGGTATGAGCGGCGTAGAGGAGGGTTTCTGAAAGGACATGCGATCATATGGATAAGAAGAGCAGTGATCTTTCAGTACCTACTCTAAGTAAAATTTTTTTCATTTTCTCATTATGCGAAGTACAGGGACATCATTTTATTTTTACTAACAGTTTTAATATTAACCTAGCTATACCTTTCGTTTTATGGTTGAGACGCGGACACACCGTTTGCTATCCCCTTCCACAACTGGAGTTCGGTGATACTGGCGTAAAATACAAACAAATCACTTTACTAGGTATAGGAAGGAAGAAAAGTAGTTCATCCATTTACGTAAAGTAGGGAATATCGCAATTTTGAGTGTGATAATTTTCATTAGGCTTTGTTTAATTAAAATAGTTATAATACAATGTTAACAGTAAGTGTTTTTACTCATGAACTGAGTTATCCATGCGAGTTGTTCATTATGCAGTGTATATTATACTGTCTACAGCACATTAGCGGACAATATAGAGAATGAAGTTAAAATGAAAAATAATCGTAATATGGATATTTAAACACATTTTTGAAAATGGTGGCCGTTCATTTCGATACAGGCTTCAGTTCTTTTGTGCATGTTATCGCACTATAGACTATTGCATCTAATTCCAATTACCAGTTTCGCCCTTCATACTTAGTAACTCATGTTGAAATAATTCTGTACCTACTCTATAAAAGAGTACATTACGTACTGTAAATTCAGTCTTCACTTCTGCACGATCCGCACAGATAAAATTACTCAGACATGCTATCTACTGTCCGTCCAAATGGTTATGTCGCAGGATCGTAGAAAGGAGGGAAATCACGTGATAGTTAATTACTTAACGAGGCCCTTTTATTTAAGTTATTTTAAACAGTTGCATAATATTACGTAGACGTCCAATTAACTCATAACAGAAATTATTAATGTTTTCAGAAAAGAGCTAAGAAAGCCCAGCCACCAGTCTTTATAGTGGAGCGAGCAAAAGCAGGTGTGGGAAATCGGGATGCGATGTAGACAAGCTGACGACAGTACCTGTGCGCAAAATATGATTCAATATTGGAAGTTTTCGTCACTGGAAAACGCGAACATATTTCTGAAACGTACTATACTCACTAACTCAGCACTGCTTACTCGTATATGCGGCCTTGGGTCTGTGTGGAGGACAGTTGGAACTTCGTTAGTAGAAGAGATGGGAGTGAAGTACATTAAAAAACTCAGGTGCAATAAAAATTGAAGTAAAAATAAAATTATGTCCCTGTATAAAGCGTATTTGTGCTTCCCTTTGCGAGTTAAAACCCGGAAGAATATGGTGAATTTTTCACACGAGAAACTCTAAGTATGGCTTCTTTTGAAGATTTTTTAATTGGTTATTTTCCGACGCTTTATCGACTGTTATGTATATCTAACGTCTAGGTGAGATAAAGGTGATAATGCTAGCGAATTGTGTCCAGGGTCGAACGCTGAAAGTTACCCAGTATTTGCTCTTAATAGATTGAGGGAAAACCCGAAAAAATCTCAAGCTGGTAACTTGTCCCAACCAGGATTTGAACGATCAGGCATGCTGTCTGTTACTCTATAGCAGTGGATTCTTTTGAGGATTCTATATCATTATTTTTGGTAGTACGAAATTACATAGTCATTCGATGCACTAATGTTGTGAGAAAAGTTCTGAAACTAGTCATTCTATCGTCTGCCTACATCGTGCCTCACTTGAGAATTAGTGCCTCACTGACCTTCACAGAGCTTATCGCTCTGAGTGACATCTTCACAGTCCCCGTTCCTCCCTCACATAGCTCCTAGGCGTGGGCAGGTTCTATATCAGTTTCATAAGCAATATCAGTGGTGGCATAATGGCATTATCAAAGCAGTGTGTACACGTTAGAAAACGATTACTTCATGAGAAAAAATGGGAGGAAGAGTTTTTTTTTTTTTTTTTTGCTGTTCAGAAGGGGAGAACATAAGATGTATGTTATGCTCGAAAATCCTATTAGGCATTAATAAATTTAATATACAACGACATTACTCCTTATGTCATAAAGAACATGCTGAATTAGAAGGTAAGACAAATTAAATGTTATTTTTTTGTACTATTCCGGAGAAAATTTACGATCTTAACATTTGCATAGTGTACTAAATACGACATTATACCTTAAACACGCTGCATTAAAAGGTACGAGGAATTAAGTGTTGTTTGTACGTATTATTTCCAAAAGAAATTTATAAAAAAATATATCAAATGTGCGTAGAAAACGAAATATGATTTTCTGAAATTATTTTAGGTTGAGAACGTGCAAACCTATTAAGTAATCTTGATAAACGCCAGAATATTCAAGAAGATAAACGTAGGCAACGTGATGGAATATTATTGGCTAGTTACGCAATTTCTCGCCTGTGATTTAAATCAATTCAGCGACGGAGAAACAGTAAAGAGGTTTATGATTGAAGCTGCCGAATTAATTTGCCAAATTGAATAAAAGTTTTCGAGAGTTTCGCGTTAACCAAGCGCTTTCCTAATAATTCGCCACTGACCGCCTTAGGGATTACGATAAGGTGACGCAGGTCACAGCAGTTTATATTTCCCGTCCTACTCTGCAGTCTGCTCTCCTAGTAAACAAACTATTTAAAATCGAGTGCCTCACGTAACCGAAAATTGTGCTCATGTATGACCTACTGTCTATATTTCCAGTTGCAGATGGCACTGCTGAATGTTATGTAAAAGTGAAAATTACGTGAACATTTCCAAGAAGCATTTATTACAGTAACTTTACAATTAAGAGTGCCGCGGGTTTATTTAAATATGCATATATGTCACGTGATTTTTTGATAGAATTCAAGCCAGGGAAACAGCAAAACGTACAGAAAGTTCGTATTGTGCTTATAGGAAAAATAAAATTGGAGATTGTGCTATATTCACAGTCCATTATAATAATATTATTCTTTTTTTTTATTGTACCGTACCTCTATTTATTCGTATGTCTTCCTGTGTAAAGCGAGATCACTAAGCAAGGGGCGGTTACTACTGGCGGGATTAGCTGGAGTTTGTATTACATAATACTGTACTTAAAATTACAATTGAATTAAATTACAAATCAGTATAATTACACACGAAAATAATATATTCTTCTATTTAATTATTTGGACTTTATAATCTAATAAGGGCGCAAATAGTCATAGTAGCAGTCGCACCCTTTTACTCCTCATTAACTAACCAAAAACGAGAGTCATTTCATAACAAAACAATGCACACATCTTCTTTAATTACACGTTAATTTGGTTTCTACAGTATCTCTCTACAATCCTTCAATATAAGCTCCCTGCTTCTCAATGACAGAATCCCAACGTCTGGGGACTAAGTAACAAACTCGGGATGTACTTGTTACAGACTGATTCCGATTGGTTCTACTGTACAAGCTTGTGACGTCACATGCCAGAAATGCTACGGCACATATAGCAGCCGACTGCCTTCCGAAATTTCGTCGACTCTAGTTTTCTTACACATATAATTTCTTTCTATAAGTATCAAACATTCGGAAATGTTTTCACACCACAAACAATTATTAAAAAAAAAAAAAATCTCACTGCCATCTGGGATCGCTCTGTTTTATACCATTAGTTGGGCGTCTGTGGCTCAAGTGCGAAATTTTTTGTCTTCCATCCAGTAGACCGGGTACGATCTCCGACCTGGTCGTTTCTCGGGTTACTCTCGTTTCTCTCTATCATTCTACCAACTTTGTCCACTTGAAATATACTTCCCTTTTTTTTTCATCTTCATCTTCGTTTCTTTCTCCCATTCCGAGTTTGTGACCGATATAGAGTCGACTGAGGGCCGTCACCGAACTTAGATCCAATGGTAAGTGGTCACGAGTTGCTGGTGGTAGTGCTATGTACATTGGTATCTCTCCTGGACTCATAGTATAGTATGATTTTTCAAAGGATTCCTAGTTGGTCTCTTTTGTAGCTAGAAGAATTTTGCCGCATGATCCACCGGACGCGTGCGGAAATTGCTAGGCTCGCAGTTGTCACATTTTACATTGACATCGCCACGTGGGCATGAAACAATCGTATATTTATTTTTATATAAAACAGATTGTTCAATTAATCAATCAATCAATCAATCAATCAATCGCAAATTAATGAATGGATACTTTAGAGTTACTGTGTGATCTGTTATAGAGGTATTGTAAGGTCAACTTCTTCAAATTTCCATATTTACGCCTACATAAATTAAAAAAAAAAGTAACACCGAAAGAAAATGATGTGAATTTGTATTTCGTTCCAAATCCGCAACGAAACTTAAGTAGTAGTAGTAGTAGTAGTAGTAGTAGTAGTAGTAGTAGTAGTAGTAGGTTTATTTGCCTGACAGAGTTAAGGCCATGAGGCCTTCTCCTTCCACTCAACCAGGTTTCAATAATATACATTAAATACGAAATTAGATTACAAAACAACACAAAAGAAAATACCTTAGAAATTACATAAAATATAATATAAAATTACAATAGTCAAGATCAGTTACATAATATAAAATTACAAATAGTCAAGATCGGTTACATAATATATAAAATAAAGTAGAAAATTACACATAATCAAAATCAGCTACATAACATAAGGGGAATATACACACTCACACACACACACACACACACACAAACACAATTTATAAGACCTAAAATGCTCGAGATAAATTCGACGATTAATTCACTTGAGATATATATTATACAGTTAATATACTAATACGAGAATACATGTGGGTTACAAGACATATAATGTTGATTAGCATAGTCGTACTAAATGACATACAAATACAAATGATTAAGTAATATATCAAAATAATAAAAAAAAAGAAAAAGAAAAGAAGAAGAGAGAGGAGGAAAAAATAACAAATTGGTCATTTAAGACTATTTAGAAACTTCCGCAAGAGTTTAGTTCTGTTCATTAAAAACATTTCTAAGTAAAGTGTACTTAAAAGATTTTAGACTCCGACTGCTCCTGATTTCCTGAATTAAGTGGTAGTTATGTAATAAAATATGATAGTATTTTGCTCTCTTACTTCTATTTGTCGTCACTCTCTTCTAAGTGAATCACAAATCTCTCTTAGTTACTGTCCCTGTCGTGCTTCATGAAATTGAAGGGTTCACAACCACAGTGGGCCAAACGCCATTTACTAAAACCGTAGTTATCACCGTAATTCAATGGAAACATATAGCAAGTTATATAATGTATGCATATTCAAACTAAATGATATGTCAATCTTCATTAAACTATGATATTCACTTAACTTTAACCCTTGCTTTCTCCGTTTTTAATAAATGGCGCTTGGCCCACTATGGCTCTGAACTCTTCAATTCATGTAATTCTCTTCCGTTTTAAATGCCTGTTGAACACAGGAGTATCAATTGTGGGGACCGATTGTTGCAGCTCCATCACGCAAAAGTTGACACACACTAGCACTCAGAGTCGGGGTAATATTGTTTTTCCTAACATAACACTTTAGTTGTTCCCAGATATTTCCAAAGGATTTAGAATACAGTGGTACGGAAGTAGTCATAACATGCAGCGAGCTCCTTTACAGCATATTTCTTACTGACATTGGCTGATTTGATTTCCAACAACATTACTTCCTTCATGGATATGGGGTTAGGCACGGTAGTATTATGTTTCATAAAGTTAATGATGTCATTAACATTGCTGTTCATTGTAGCAAATCGAATCAGCTGTCCAGAATGATAACGTGCGTTGTCCTTCACAATTTCACATTTTCGATCTCGTGGCAAGTTTTCTAAAATATGAAAACTCGAGCTGTCGTTTCGTCATGGCTATCAGCTTTGCAGTCCCCATGTTCTTAGCCGACAAATTGAGACAATTTTTCACCCCCACCCCTCACTGCCTCCTGCGTGCAATACCATGATGCGCTTGCCTCTCGATGTTGGTGTCTTCAGGATGCAATATCAGGTTCCATCATCCCACCCTTTCTTCACATCATGGGTATCGAACCACGTCTCGTCTAAATACATGATCCTGCAGCACTCGGAACACAACTTGGGGCACGTTCTATGAATCTGTAACGCCAGGTACTATCCGTGCAGATTGCATTACAGTTTGTTTTTCTTCAAAGTGTGGAAACAAACCCCGAGTTGTAAGAGAAGCTGTCGCAGCGTAGATTTGTCATAAGAATTACACACGTTTCTAAATTCTTCAGTAGTTCTGCAACGGTTGATGGCTGGCATTTTTAAATCTCACGCCTGATCGAGTCACAGGAGAAATCACCAATTTTACTGAATTTAATCTTTTTTTTGTCAGGTTTCCTCGGCGTCAGAGGGCCTTTTTGCACGACTATTCTAACATCCACAATTTGGAAAATCCACTAAGTCCATATTTTTTTTTACATATTCTTCTCATTAATTGGTAATTAATGTAGTTGAATGTTCGGAAATGTTATATGAATGCCATATTTCATTTAGACAGTGCTATTAGATACATTTGTTTCAAATAAATAATTGCCACTGACATATTTCTATTTTTTTAGTATGCTAAAACTTCAACTCCCTTTTTCTCAAAAGTTAGAAAAATGGAGTTATACGATTTTCGCAGAAAACCCACGATATTAATTATAATTATGGTGTATTATTATATACTAGACTAATGAGAGGAGAAAGTAAATCGAATGATATCAAAAGAGTTAGTCAATATTATACTCATTTGACCAATCTTTATACCAGAGGTCTGCATCGGACGTTTTCGCTCGAGCGCCAAGTAGTCTATAGCATAATCCGATAGGTAGCGCATATGCATGATGGGTAAAATTGTCACGAGCGATAAATCCTCGAACGGTATAAGCCGAGCGTTAAACATTCGTTCTTGTTACAGTGATGAACTGTGTAGTAACATCATAGATGTTTATCATTTCAAAACTTTGCAGTGTTTAACTAACCTCTCCATAGTACAACTACAAAACTTGCTTTAAAATGTAATATAAATGTTGTAAGTAAATGTGTTCCCCACCCCCCCACACAGGAGTGATTTTGTTTTTGCCACATCTGATAGATGTTATTGGATGTAAATGTAATTATTGTAAACGTAGAACACAATCACATGATGCAAGAACTGTATCATGTTTTCTAATAATAATAATAATAATAATAATAATAATAATAATAATAATAATAATCTCTAATAATTAGTGTATCAATCTTTGCGTCTGTACAGTTGTGCAGTATGATTATTCGTTTTATTATATTTTCTGTGACGTTATCTCTGTACTAATATTGTTATTAATCTACTGCTATATCAATAATGATTTGTAAAACGTTTCTACATTGCCGCAGTATATAGGCGGAACACTATGTATGGATCTATCATATTATATATGTGGTAAATGAAATATTGAATAATTATTAATTAGCAATAATAACTGTATATCAAAGTTTTTCATACTATTTTATTTATAACTTCATGTTCCTGTTTTGGTATGTTCCATTGACTCTTCCATTAAACGTTTGTCATAAACACAGAAAATAAAGCCTTAATTTAACCGTGTGAGCAAAACATATGTGTATCTTATCTGTCGCCTTCCATACAAGATAAGACATGTCGGTGAGATGACCTTGTACTGTGCTTCTATTTATTACGAGCGTATCACGACCGATCGTATCTCACTCGAGGGTGCGACATTCGACCGAGTTCAAGCGAGCGATTTAACTCCAATGCAGCACTCTGCTCTATACATACTCAAATATACGTCTCTGTAACCTGAAAATTTCTAGAACGATACCTCACGATGAACATGTAATTTCCGCCTACTCAAAACTCCGTACAAATCTACCACTACTCTACGCGGCAATATACGCAAGACTATTCCCTTATCGAATAACAATGGTCAACCAATGTTCTCCCAATACAATTTTCAGTAACCATAATCCACCAATATAATCTTCACTATACTCAAAGCTCCCTACAATTTTATCTCTACTCTCCGCGACATCATATACAACACTATTTCCTTATCAAATAACAATGCTCTACCAATATTCTCCCAATATAATTTTCAATAACCATTTATACCATCAGTATAATCTTCACTATATGATTACGCCGAGGCAGATGTCCGAGCAGTCTGAATACTGTTTTCTACATGACTATGGCGGGGCAGATCTCCGAGTATATCGCAACTATCTCACCACATTGAAAGCACAATATTAAATATCTTTCACTGGTAACAACATGACTACGCCGACGAAAAATTTCCAAGTGATTCTGAATATTGAATGTATGTTAACTAATATCTTACACAGTCAACTGCATGATTATAACGAGGCAGATTCCCGAGTATATCGCAACACAGTTAACTAGTTGATTATGAACTACATGACTATGATGAGGCAGAGTTCCACGTAGCCTAGCGATCCAACCTAACTATCCAGGAAATCTCGCTTTCCCCGCCTCTTGTATATCCATCATACATGCTGCCAATAGGAAAAAGAGCTAGGAAATGCCAGCAGAATAGATGGCACCAACGTCGAATAAGTTGTTCGAGCGGTCGAGCCGGCATGCACGGCTCATTTCTCGTGGAAGAAGTATTTATTCTTCTATTAATCATTAGTAGACAACGGATGCGGGATGACTTATCGTTGAATGTAGGTGCACATTTACTGTATGTTACATTTTTTTTTCAGGCCATTTGTTCAGCAGGTTTTAAACGTAAACAGACGACGTCAACATGCTATTGTATCTCCGTACAGTCAAAAGAAAAGAAAAATCAAGTACTGTAACACATACCGCGTCATCATTGATGCAATTACTAGCGTTGAAGTAAACAACGATATTATATTCTCGTAAATTGTCGAAGCTGAATCGTCTTCACCAATCGCTTACATAGTTTTTGTATCGAAGAAAACCTCTAAAATGGGGATCACTCAATTTGTTTAGAGGAATATTTGCATTGAGCATCATGTTGCACACGTCTTTGCAAAACGTTTCGTTTAGACTCGCACAACTAAATGATGATGATGATGATGATGATGTTCATAGTGATGATGATGTAGATTGTTCCTCAGATTTCATTTCAACGCATTTCCTGTGCGATGTACTGTTGCCATGTTTCTCTATAGCCTGAGTTGTTCTGGTTTTTATTTCAATTTTACATACATTACACATGATATTGTCTTCGTTAATACATAAAATGTCACTCCATACTTAATTGCACTTCGTATCTCTACGCAAATTGAACGTTTTTCCTTCGAAATTATGAATGGATCAGCACAACACTATTCAACGTGTAGTAAATACTTGAGCAGGATAACAAAACTGCACACATTGCGTTGCAATATAATTATGAACGGATCCCGCGTTCCTTTGTTCTGTACGCTGCTGTACTCCCCAGGTTCACAAAAGACGGAGGACGCGGCACGTGCCATATACTCTGATACGAAACAACTTCATCTTAAGTCATCCCGCATACACTGTCTGATCATTAGCAAAGTATATAGCAAAACCTATGAAACCTTTATTTGATTGCTTTTTTAAATTTTGTTCATTTCACCAATTATTTATATAAATTTGTAACAAAAAATCTCATCATATTCAATCTCAAAATGTTGTAATATGACTACGTCTGATCACGTGACAGAGCCAAAACCATGGTCTCAGCTACCTCTGACTAGCGTCTATACCGCTCACTCTCTTATTTTCTATAGTTACCCGCCTCTGGTTTAACTGGTACGCTGATTGATTCCACGTTTCTTCCAGTCAGTCTCAATTGTGAAACCTGCCTGCATATTCTCCCGGAAACCCTCCACCTTTTACTGGAGAATATTCCCTTCTCTTAGCGAGAAGATAACGTATATGTTAGCAACAAGATGGCCATCCAGCACATTTCAAACATGATATTCGTGCGTTCCAGGACAATGTATTTCCGGATAGGTAGATCGGTCGTGGTGTACCTGTCGCTTGGCCACCAAGATCTCCCTATCCCACTGGACTTATTATGGAGACACATGGGTAAGTAAATGTGCGTCAATCCTGTAAATGATGGGGAGAATCTAAGAAATGGTATTTCGGTTGCAGCGGATTCGATACGTGGAATCTCTCGGACCTCTGAGAGAGTCCGACAGGCAATGGTTCTTCACTCTGTACACAGTTGAATGATGCTCAATTTGACCATTACCTCTAACTGGACATAGAGTGGGCAAGCAACAGCAAGTTGGGGACCTTCACGTGATGAAGCGCTCCTAAGACAAACGCATGCTAGCGAACTAAGGACGCGACGTAGACAATATGTTGTCTGACAAAAATGTTTTTCTTGATATTACCTATTATCCCTTAAATTTAATGCACGGTTTTTTGGGACATTCCGTAACATATACATAATCGGTAATTACATTTAGAAATTAGATATGTTTAAAATTAATAATTTTAATGATTTGGATGACATGTTTGTGTTCCAGTAGAGAAATACATTTATTGCTGTGCTGAAGTCACTTGTATATAAATTATTCTGAACGGTACAATTCCATCAAAATGTCTAAATAATTTTTGTTAGCGGAACAATCTATTTTCTAAAGGTCGTGCAACGTGGATAATGTTACTCCATTATGCATGCCAAAACATTTGAAATTTAACCTTTGAACCTTTCCTCACAGTTGGCAACTGATGATGATAATGAAGCATCATTAAGTGACGTAATTAACTAATTAAAACTTCCATGTCCTTTTGACCAATTTGACAGCTTTAATAGGTACAATTATATATGAGTTTTACTCTGTATCATTGGATTTACTGTCGAAATTAGTTTATTAACTTCAGTTTTGGGTTCACATAATTTATTATTTTCCATTTATTGCTCTCTACTTAATGTATACTTATGTAGTCTTGCTATTATATTAATTATATCAGAAAAACAGAGGTCAAATTAATGCATGAACAGTTTCAGATGTGAAGTGCGTTGAACTGGATTTAAGATGTTTGGTAACGAGTTAGATCATCTAATTGCTTAATTAATTTTGACTTTTCCGCTCGAATAAGTACACAAGCTCATTTAATTCATTATAATGTCTTATCCAACGTATTGTTTTTAACCTGTGTGATGCAGTAACCCTCTTTACAGTGATGTATTAAGATTACTGTAATTTGAACAGAATAGAACAGCATACGTACTTATTAATTACATTAAGTTAGAGTAGTAGTAATATTTAAATTATAAATAATGTGATTTCTTTTAACGCTTAACACTTTATTGTAAACTAGCAGTACCCTTGCTCTCCGCTGCACTTGTTAGAAATAAATATAAAGTAATTACATATTTAAAATAGGACGTTTGATCCAGGGAACATTGGTGTTTGATAGAAGGATAAATCGTTTAATATGTTACTTAATTTAAATTGTATTTAAATAATTAAAATGCGGTCATTTTGGTCCAGAGAGCAATCATTTGGTGCAATGACGATTCCTTTAACATGTTTCTTAATTGTTATTACATGCAACCATAGTTTAATGAAGGTTGACATATCATTTAGTTTTAATGTGTATAGTTTATATTACTTGCTATATGTTTCAAAAGTTACTGCAATAACATTGTAGAATTAGTCCATCTAGAGAAACTACACTTTCCAATGGTGAAATAATAATTAAACATTTAATTACCTTCCGATATTACTTCATACAAACCAGAAACATTCTCTTAGGCTATGTTTAATAGCTTTCGATTGTTGTTGTCCAAGGCCCCTTATAGATGAAGTCATTTGTTTTTATTTCTGTACAGCGCCTTAGATGGCGTTGTTATTGTAATTTTTTTTAAACTCATTTATCTCATTAAATATCAGTCCTATCAAAATTTTGTATAGAATAAATAGTTTCGGAAATTATTTTTAAAGAAACTTTTGTTATGCAATATTTTTCATGAAAATCAATAATAAGCGAGATATTTCGATTTATTTAATTCAGGCCCCCTTATAACCCCCCCTTTTAAATAAAGTATTTTCAATGTCATATAGCCTAAAATCTAAGTTACAACGAACTTAATTTACATTCCAATTTTCATATAAATCGGTTCAGCCACTATCGCGTGAAAAGGTAACAAACATCCAGACAGACAGATAGACAGACAGACAGATATACAAACAAAAATTTCAAAAAAGCGATTTTCGGTTTCAGGATGGTTAATTATACATGTTAACGCCAATTATTTTTGGAAAATCGAAAATTACCAGAAAAATTTTGGCTACAGATTTATATTTAATATAGATAATAACTGAGATATCAAGAGAAATATTCACAATTCTGAATTAAACATTCTAACAGTAAGAGTTTGCATGTGATAATAATAATAATAATAATAATAATAATAATAATAATATATTTATTTATTTATTATTTATTCATTTATTTATTCTGGCGAAGTTACGGCCATCAGACCTTCTCTTCCACTTAACCAGAAACAAATGAAGCTGATACAATTTTACTAATATTTAAAGAACACTAATAAAAAATTTATACATTCATACAAGCACAAGTTGAGTAAATTAATGCAAACATAATAATAATAACAATAATAATAATAATAATAATAATAATAATAATAATAATAATAATAATAATTACAAAATAATATAAGACTAGAAGTTACATTCAATGAATATGCAAGCGGTAAGTGAACCAATATTACAAATTACAAGAATAACAAATTCAAAGTAAATTATAACTACACAACAGTGAGGAAAATTACATATATACACATATACACACAAAGGAGAATTAAACATGACTACTGGTCACGTGTTTAAACAATCCAGAAACGAATTACTGATACTGTGAAAGAGGAAGAATAGTGAGCTGTTTTATGGCAAGGCATAGATAATAAAGGGTCATTTTTAGAACGAGTACCCAGGCTGTGATAAGAGGACAAGAAATTAAAACGCACCGAGAGATAGTTAGGCGAAGAAGTACTGATGATGCGATATAGGAAAATTAGTGAATGGATATACCTTCGGTCCTGTAACTTACCCATTGGAGCGTTTCAAGGGAAGGTGCAATGTGGTCGTATTTGCGGATATTGCATTATGAACGCGCTGCAATATTCGGGCTAAGTTGGAATTTAAATCTGTTAGTAGAATGTCGCAATAGTCAAAATGTGGCAGCACCAATGTTTGTATGAGAATTATTTTTAATTGAAACGGTAGAAAAGGGTATGCATTATGTGTGTGAGAATAATTTCCTTACACATGCACTTATGTACTGAATTCGAGGCTTTCGTATAATATCCTAATTTAACGTGACCAGAAATGAACGAGTATCAGTCATTTCCTACATCAGATCTCCTTATTATCATTTTAAAATTATTTGCAATCTTATTGAAATGACACATTTCAAACGAAGAATTGTTACAAATTATATGAAGTTGTGCAAGATGAACATAATCGAGAAGGCAAAAAAATATATATATATTATATACATATATATATATATATATATATATATATATATATATATTACAAATGAAATGCGACCTCTATCATGTCACTTTTGTTGGAGTAGACAAGATTATTCTGATACATAGAGTGTCCGTAATTTTTCTCTTAAGCTTTTTAATAGCGCTGTTTCTAAACTGATTCAAACAGATTTGTGTCTCTTATATTTCCTGTAATCAGCTCTGAAAGAGTTTAACTTAGTGAAATGTAGGCCCAATTGTTTTACGCCTAGAAACAGTTTTCATTTGAAAAGTGACATGGGCAACTAGGAGCCTGCTTAGCGGTAATTCAGTACGTGATCTATCGGGAGTAGAATCTCGCAAAGTATACATTACATACCAGATTTAATTTATTAGCTTACTTTATAACAAGTGCTGGAACCGGCACATGTATCACTTTTAAAAGAATATCCGGACACGCTGGATTTTTTCTATAAATAGAATTGAACCCTAAGCACATGGCGTATTTCGTTCAATTTATGAATGCCTGTTGTCTTGCGATGCTTTAGTTTTAAAATTTCATCGCTTTCCAAGCTGATATCTTGAATATACTTGCTTATTGACCTTATTTTCTTAAAGAAATATTTACTTACTAGCTTTTAAGGAACCCGGAGGTTCATTGCCGCCCTCATATAAGCCCGCCATTGGTCCCTATCCTGATCAAGATTAATCCAGTCTCTATCATCATATCCCACCTCCCTCAAATCCATTTTAATATTATCTTCCCATCTACTTCTCAGCCTCCCCAAAAGGTATTTTTCCCTCCGGCACCCCAACTGACACTCTTGGATTCGCCCGTACGTGCTATATGCCATGCCCATCTCAAACGTCTGGATTTAATGTTCCTAATTATGTCAGGTGAAGAATACAGTGCGTGCAGTTCTGTGTTGTGTAACTTTCTCCATTCTCCTGTAACTTCATCCCTCTTAGCCCCAAATATTTTCCTAAGCACCTTATTCTCAAACACCCTTAACCTATGATCCTCTCTCAAAGTGGGAGTCCAAGTTTCACAACCATAAAGAATAACCGGAAATATAACTTGTTTTTTAATTCCAACTTTCATATTTTTTAACAGCAGACTGGATAACAGAAGCTTCTCAATGGAATAATAACATGCATTTCCCATATTTATTCTGTGTTTAACCCAGATTTTCCCACCGTCCTTTTTTAAGGACAGTTGCAGTGCTTTCGGATATTATGTCATTGTTGGTGTTAGGGACATTTTATAAGTTGTGCGATAATGTTGGTAGTATTTGTTAGCTTTAGAAAATATACGTTCCTTGTTTCAGTTTATTTCAACATCATTTAACCGATTTTTGAGAGTAACTAATGTGATACTGCATTTTTATCACAAAAAATTTTTGGGCTTATCTGGGTTAATTTCCTCCTGAGTGTCATTTATATTTGTTACTGTTACTCCCAGGTATTTGAATTTTTTCACCTCTTCAAAAGATAATTTTCCAATTTTATATTTCTATTTCGTACAATATTCTCGTCACGAGACATAATCATATACTTTGTCTTTTGGGATTTACTTCCAAACCTATCTTTTTACTCGCTCCAAGTGAAATTCCCGTGTTTTCCCTAATCGTTTGTGGATTTTCTCCTAACATATTCACGTCATCCGCATAGACAAGCAGCTGATGTTACCCGTTCAATTCCAAACCCTCTCTGTTATCCTGGACTTCCCTAATGGCATACGCTAGAGCAAAGTTAAAAAGTAAAGGTGATTGTGAATCTCCTTGCTTTAGCCCAAAGTGAATTGGAAAAGCATCTGACAGAAACTGACCTACACGAACTCTGCTGTACGTTTCACTGATTCACATTTTAATTAATCGAACTAGTTTCTTGGGAATACCAAATTCAATAAAAATATCATATAAAACTTCTCTCTTAACCGAGTCATATGCCTTTTTGATATCTATGAATAACTGATGCACTGTACTCTTATACTACCATTTGTTCTCCATTATCTGTCGAATACAAAATATCTGGTTAATAATTGATCTATTACGCCTAAAACCACAATGATGATCCCCAACAATTTTATCTACATATGGAGTTAATCTTCTCAAAAGAATATTGGACAAAATTTTGTACGACGTCAACAAAAGTGATATTCCTCGAAAGTCACTACAGTTAGTCTTGTTCCCCTTCTTAAAGATAGGTACGATAATGGACTCCTTCCATTGTTCTGGTACAATTTCCTTTTCCCGAATACCAAGTACAAGCTTATAAATTTCGTTAGATAATTCGCTTCGACCCTCTTGTATTAATTCTGCTGGAATTTGATCGATACTTGGAGACTTATAATTTTCAGATTTTCTATCGCAATTTCTACTTCAGAAAGTGTGGGTTAGGGTATAAATGGCTCAGCAGTTTGTATTTCAATTTCGTCCCGATCATTTCTATTTGGCCTATGTATATTTAGTATTATGTACACAGCATGGAGCTGACAGCTATGAAAACTGCAACTCAAAATATCAAACGGTTCCCGATGTATAGAGCGAAAGAATTTATCTGTGTTACCTGTCCATATTAGGCAACACAATACCTTCCCACGCTCCATCTAAATGGCAATGTACACACTATTTCTTCGGCAGTCTCGTTCGAGCAATAACAGTAAAAACGCGACTTCATTTACCTTACCGGAATCTGTTCCCAAATGAAACATTCTGCAGCTCAGTGTTGGTAAACATTTAGCACGAAGAATTCCAGTAGATACCCAATACTTTTCCATGTTCTAAGGGGCATATAAACAAATATGAGGACTCATAATCGCATCAGACTTTAAAGAACGACCATTTTTTGTATTTTACCAATTTATTCCATTTCCCATAATATTTACATTTCAGAACGTCGTTTAAACCAAATTAATTGACTTTTGTTCGTATTATAATTCTGGACATGTAAATCTAAAAAAAAAAAAAAAATGTTGGTGTATTTTGTTTTATATTCTTAACATAAAACTAAAATTTTGTTTTTTTTTAGTGGGTTATTTTACGACGCTTTATCAACATCTTAGGCTATTTAGCGTCTGAATGAGATGGAGGTGATAATGCAAGTGAAATGAGTCCGGGGTCCATCACCGATAGTTACCCAGTATTCGATCATATTGGGTTGAGGGAAAACCCCAGAGAAAACCTCAATCAGATACCTTGCCCCAACTAGGAATCGAACCCGAACCACCTGGTTTCGTGGCCAGACAGTCTAACCGTTACTCCATAAGTGTGGACTCTAAAATTTTGTTCAATTCGTGTAATTTTTATTGGGAGGGTTCTGAGTAATAAAGTTTTCGCATTAATAAATCACCTGAACGGATGACAGAGTCTAGCCTGTTATATTGCAATCCGATTTATTTAATTAATTATGAACAAGTAAATCTCTCCACGAGCAGTAAAATATAATTTATATCTGACAAAAGCTGTACCCATAATTAATACATTTCGTAGGTTATGCTTTTATTAGATTACTAAAATATATACAAATATTAGTCGTAACCATTGTTTAAATTTTTCATAAAGATAAGTAATGAAATAAATATGTAAAAATAGCTCAGAACATATCCTGAGGACAAGTACCTCTTTCCCAGGTCGGAAAGATAGCTAGGTTATGTGATTCCGGTTATTACTCCGAAAAAGTTTACTATATTTATTTGTTTCTTTATTTACCTATTTATCAACTTGTTCACCTATTTATTCACCTTATTAATTTATTTATATTTGTTCATGTTGCTTATTTAGATAGACGGAATTAAGGCCATAAGCCATTCTCTTATACTTTACCGTGTCAGAAATACACAATATAAGCTAGTCAAATAGTGAAATTTTAACGAAAAGTAAAAATAACAAAAATATTAACATATTACATAATAATAACGAAGTTGAGATATTACTTACTTACTTATTTACTTACTCACTTACTGGCTTTTAAGGAACCCGGAGGTTCATTGCCGCCCTCACACAAGCCCGCCATTGGTCCCTATCCTGAGCAAGATTAATCCAGTCTCTACCATCATATCCCACCTCCCTCAAATCTATTTTAATATTATCTTCCCATCTACGTCTCGGCCTCCCCAAAGATCTTTTCCCCTCTGGCCTCCCAACTAACACTCTATATTCATTTCTGGATTCGCCCATACGTGCTACATGTCCTGCCCATCTCAAACGTCTGGATTTTATGTTCCTAATTATGTCAGGTGAATGATACAATGCGTGCAGCTCTGCGTTGTGTAACTTTATCCATTCTCCTGTAACTTCATCCCTTTTAGCCCCAAATATTTTCCTAAGAACCTTATTCTCAAAAACCCTCGATCTCTGTTTAAAATAAAAATATTATCATAATACAAAAATGTAAAATACAGACCTATAGACTTGCATGCAACGTAAATAACTTAATCGGTACAAATTACAGTAGTTAAGAGCAGGAATGCAAAGTTGTGCTACAATTGTGGCACACGTCACACAAGCCGGAACACGTGACTCATCCCTTCCTTTCGCCCTCACACGTCATTGGATATGGTAAGGGGAGAGGAAATGTGGTGGTGGTGGTGGTTGTGGTGGTGGAGGTGTCTGTGAATTCTTCAATACTCTCTCTTACGAACAATGTTAGTGCTTTGTCCATCTTGTACTCGAAACTACATCAAAATATAATATAAAATTAGCTTTACGTTACCTACAGAAATAATGTAGCAACTGCATTTAGAATTAAAATTGAATCTTCAAAAATTAATTTTCTTACTCTGAGTTGAGCGATAGCTTGTCAGCAAATAAATAATAACCACTCATACAAAATACATTAGAGCATCTTAATGTTACAAATAATTTCACCAGAAATGCTGTGTTCCGAAACTTACTTCACGGAAGTGAATCCAATATTTTAGGAGAGAAATGAAAAGAAGATAATGTTATTAAGACAAAGTTAACGTACTCTGTTAATAAGAAATAAAAGTTAATAAAATGGGAGACATTTCTTGTAAGAATGAACTAGAATAACCTTAAGAACATACTATAAACGATATGCATTCAGGGAGAAAGAAACTGAGACACAATAATCAATGATGAAGTGACTAATCAGGCTGAAGTTCCTATGTCTGAATTATAATTAAGATATCAGTTATCATGAAAAGATGATGATGATGGTGATGATGATGATGATTGATGATGATGATGACGACGACGACGATGATGATGATGATGATGGAAAAGATGCTGACACGATTACAAACGGATCTGTAGTAAGGGCAGTTATAACTTTTGGATGTAATTGAAGAGCAAGAACAAAGAAGGAAACAGATAAATAAAAAAAAAAACTATTAAGAAAGCTTAACGAAGCACGACAAATAAAAACCTATTGGAAAAAATGGTTTAATTTATTTCTAAGGTACTAATTTTATTGTAAATTCAACCAATGAACAGCTAAATACGAATACGAAATTAAATTAGAAAGATTACATAAACGGTAAGTAGCACATTATTAACAAAAGTGACAGTCTTAACACTTGAGAGGCTAGGTACAGCTTAACAGGTTCGAAAATCGATTTTCAATATTTTTTATTTGATGCAACAATTATTATTGAAGTTCATTTTGGTGAAAGAATTATTTGAATATTTGCTTTAGTCAAAATTATGAAATAAATGCCAAGGTGCTGCACCTGAATATAACAGCAGTCAGTTGTGAGCGTCACGCCCACCCTCAAAATGTTTACGTGTATTTAAATATTTTAAAATATTTCTTATGCTTGAACTTGTTTCGAAGCCAATATTCTCATACAAGCATAGTAGGTATTTGGGTGGCTTCACACAAAGCCGCCCTAACGAGTCACTCAATTTCAAAATCTGGAAAGTTTGCCTAAAACAGGACTTTGTGGAAAGATAGTATTAAAAATTGTAACAAATGATGCTGTCATAACGTTCAATGACGGCATGAAAGGCAGACTGAAAGTGCTGAAGGAAATGGGGATTATGCCTGGAATGTTGTATGAGTGTACGATGAATATAAAGAACATGAGCCGTATCAAGGCTGCAGAAAAAATGCATTAACGCGTACAAAAGAGGCGAGACAGTGCAGGAAAAGACTTAATACTCCCAATATATGAGAAAATAAGTGATTTTAAATATCTATATAGCAATTTGCTGTGAGTTATGTATGCTGAGAATAGTACATTATGCAACGAGCCTATAATGGTAGTAATTAAGACGCGAGGATGTTTATGAAACGAGCGCAAGCGAGTTTCATAATTTTCATACGAGCGTCTTAATTCCCATTATAGGCAAGTTTCATACGACTTTTTATGCTCGACCATATTTCTAACTTGAAATTATTCATAAGTATTCATGTTATTGTTATGTGACTGAGTGCAATAGCCTACCTCATGAATTGTGAGATGTGCGCAGACGCGAAAGTATTGATTTTTTCCGGGAAACGAATGTCGACGACCTTGATATAATCTAGAGAGTAAGATAAACATTAGTCTTGATATAACCTTGATATTGAATTTGACATTGAAAAACCAGATGAGAAATTGAATTTATTTGAATATTATTTACAATTAACGCTAATTATTATAGTAACAGAACATAACCTTCTGCGACAGTATTGGATTTCCAGCCTCCGTGACCTTTCGATAGTTGTCCGAGAATAATCGAAAACCTGAACTTTAATGAATAGTTGTACTTTAATGACATGCATTAAAGGACTGCTACCACGTGTATAATTACTACATTTCGGCATGGCGAAGCATAAAAGAAAATTGAATATCACCGACTTTTAAGGTAGTTAAAGCTGTACTACCTCCTTGAGAGTAATAGGAATTTAGGGTAAAAATTGAATCTACAAGGATACATTCTGAATGAGTTCAATAACCTCGAAAGCATTTAATAGGATGATAGGCCTATATTGATAGAAAAATGTAAATAAATTTAGGAACTTTAAACTTTCTAGGTTCTTACAAACATGTGGAAAGAAATTTAGATGTATAGAAACAAATATCTGATATTAAAATTTAATCATAAACTTGCCCTGCAAAATCTTACAACAAGTTGGGCCTATAAATTAAAATATGAAACAGATCTAAAAAAAAAAAAAAAAAGAAAAAATATTAACTACTGTATTTAAATTCACCCGGAAGACCAAGAAGAAGAAGAAGATGGGCCGACCTCTTCAGTGAACGTGTAAGAAGCCTTGGTCAAGCAGAGCAAGACATAGGGAAGACTGGAAAAACCTAAGAAGACATGTGAACAGCGACTAAAACCAGTGCAACAGAAACAAGCGAACAATATCCAACAGTGCAAAATGTGAACCAAGTGAACAATTCCAAGGTTGTAAACATCTCTTACGCGGAGTAGCTCACCGCGTGAGACAAATAGAGCTCTCCTTCTATAGGAGGAGGCCTTTGCCCTCAAAGGGACATTTTTAGGCTAATCATTTCATTTCATTTAAATTAAACAATTTCACACCATTCTTAAGCATAGTCTATTAGAATATTGGTGAAATGACAACATAAAATATCAAAGTAAAAATTTGAAACAAACTATAGAACAGAACCAAATCAGTTTCTTCCAACAAATACATTACTTGAAGGACAGATGGCTGTCAAAGTAATTTTGAAATTGCATTAAAAGGTAAATGATACTATTTTTTTTTTATCTGCGATAGAAAGAGATCGGCTTTCTGTATGAGACAGGAAAAACTATCTGATTTTAACCATGAAGATGATTACAGTGATGACCTCCTAGTTGATATGTCAGAGGACAAAGTAAATGTGTATGTCATTACAACGTGTGGGATGGATATAAATTAAATATATATGCTTTCTACTTTTGGACACTCTATACATATAATGAAACAACTCTCAAATTACACAATAAGAAGGAAAAAAAAAAAAACATTGAGACCAAAAATTGAATAGATATATCATACTTTTTGTAGCCAAAGTAGATAAGATACAGCCTAAAATTCAAAATTTTATGTGGACATGAATTAAAAAGTAACAATTTGAAACAAAATATAGCAATAGAAACAAAATCAGTTTCATCCAACAAATACACTACTTGAAGGACAGACGGCTGTCAAAGTAATTTTGAAATGGTATTAAAAGGTAAATGAGATTGTTTCTTGATCTGTGATAGAAAGAGATCAGCTTTTTGCATGAGACAGGAAAAACTATCTGATTTTAACCATGAAGATGATTACAGTGATGATCTCCTAGTTGATATGTCAGAGGACAAAGTAATAGTAATATGCGTTACAAGAGCGGTATGTTGATGTTTTCATGTTCGAGGAAAAGATTGAAAAAGCGAAACGTAGTTGAGGTTCACTCAGCCTCCCATAAATTTGTGTACCGGGTCTTTCCCGGGGGTAAAAGTCGGTCAGAGCGTGGTGCCGACCACACCACCTCATTCTAGTTCCGAGGTCATAGAAATCATGGGGCTCTACCTCCATGCCCCCAAGTGCCTTCATGGCATGTTATGGGGATACCTTTACCTTTTATACATATAATGAAACAACTCTCAAATTAAACAATAAGAAGGGGAAAAAAAAACATTGAGACAAAAATTTGAATAGATATATCATACTTTTTGTAGCCAAAGTAGTTTATTGTGGCTCAGGTTAAATGAGAGGAGAAAGTTACATTCCCTTTCTCTCTTATACCGAATTTTGCACACCTCTACTCCCTCTTACTTATCTGTCCGATTCCACAGTCTTTCTCGGTATCATAACTTAAATACTCGGTCACAATATGATAACACGCTAGAAATACCACTCCGCACACCACCTCTTTATTCTTCATCTTTCACTGTTGCTACTTCTCGTCACTGGAATTCTCTGCCGCCAGAAGTCAAGGGCTGCCGAACTTTAATTTCCTTTAAATGTAAATTAGAAAAATATCTTATGATGAGTTGCCAAACCTAATGCGTTGCTAATATTTAATGGAGTGTGTTCCACTGTATTTATATATATTTTTTTGTTTCTTATTTTTATTACCTAAATCGTGTTTATTTATTACTTAACGCCAATATGTATCCCACTGTGTTGTTTTTTTATTATCAATCAATTTTTTTTGTGTACATTTGATCAATTGTCGGTTTCTGGTTTAATTATGTAAATCCTACTTAATTGTAATCTAATACTAATATGTATACTAATGTGTTTATTTTTTATTTTTACTGTGTACATTTTTTTACTGAATTATCGGCTTCTGTTTTTATGTGATTCGTATTTGATTCTAACAACATTAATATGTATTCCACTATGTTTATTTTTATTTTATGAGGTAAATTTTTATGTAACTACCTCTTTAGACCTCATTATGTACCTAAATTGTATCAGTATGTAATGACTTAATTCCGATCCAGTTGTATGTTCAACTATGTAAGCAAGTTTTAATCCTGGTTGAGTGTAACAGAGGGCCTTACGGCTTTAACTCTGCCAGGTTAAATAAAGCCATTATTATTATTATTATTATTATTATTATTATTATTATTATTATTATTATTATTATAGATAAAATACAGCCTGAAAATCAAAATTTTATATGGATATGAATTAGAAGTAAATCTTTATTAACCGCTTGTGAAACACTCTGTACAACGACACTCAGAGAACAACTACAACAAAATATGAAAACTTTTATTAGTAAATTAATTGCCAATAACATTGTCCTCTTTATGGTCGCCATGTTTTATATCGCAGGCACGTAAACATAGCAACACCATTAAGGGCTGTTAAATGAGTCATTATATAAAACTTTCTTCAATACATTGTCATTGTTCAAGGAATATGTCCGAAGCTTATTCTCGGGTGCGTTCCAAGGATAAGGAAATGTAGTTGTTATGGAAAGAACCGAGGCTGAGAGCAAAATTAAAGCGCTGGGTGAACAGATTTAATGGCTTTCGCTAAGTTGTTTTTATGGAAGTTCGCTGGTTACATCCTTGCCTTTAGTTTAACTTTCGGTTTTAAGACATGAATCTTTCATCAGCTTCCAGACATTTGTCTACAGCGAAAAAGAGTTTTATAACAGTTAAACACTTTTGATATGTTATGCTTCGAGGTCGGATGGATACAGTTGAAGCAAGTTTACATCATGCAGAAGAGAATTAATGACTTTATACAACGTCCGTAACGTGGACAAGATTTCTGTAAATAGCTTGAGACCTAAATTAATAGTCATACAAATATTCTCAGCGGCTCGGAAATAGCCGAAATATTATGCCAGTAATGATTACGTAATCCATTCTTTCTACTCTAGCTAAAATACTGCCCACATTAATCTACAAAGTCTCCTATTTGACTTTAAAATTACCGGAGTTCATAATTTGATGTGTTAATTGTATAATAATAATAATAATAATAATAATAATAATAATAATAATAATAATAATAATAATAATAATAATAGTAATAGTAATAGTAATAATAATAATAATAATAATAATAATAACTTATTTTAACTGGCAGAATTAAGGCCGTAAGGCCTTCTCTTCCACTCAACCAGCAAAAAGTATAAGTACATACATGTGTATGAACTTACAAGCTACAAGGCTCAGTCGGTTAAGGCGCTTGCCTGCCGGTCTGAAGTTGCGCTTGGGCGCGGGTTCGAGCCACGCTTGGGCTAATTACCTGGTTGGGTTTTTTCCGAGGTTTTCCCCAACCGTAAGGTGAATGCCAGTTAATCTATTGCGAATCCTCGGTCCCATCTCGTCAAATACCATCTCGCTATCACCGGTCTCATCGACGCTAAATAACTGAGTAGTTCATACAGCTCCGTTAAATAACTAACATAAAAAATCAACAATTTGATTCAGATAAGAGTTACATGTATACAAGAATTATTTATGAATTAAACAGCAAAATACTGTGAATTATTAATTAAACAATGAAATACAAACTGTGTAGCAGAATTAATCTAAAATACATAGAATAATAATGTATTTCAAATAATGTTAGATAATAGATGAGGCAATTTTGAAAATACAGAGCTATCAGGATGATGTCTAAAGGAAGGAGTAACAATGTAGACAGTGATATTTTAAGTCAGTATGATTGGAGTGCATTGCTAAGAAGGTTATCCTTCAAGCTGTTTTTAAAAATGTTTATTGTCTTGCAGCCCCTAATACTTTGTAACAAGAAATTCCATTGTCGTGAAGTGGATAATGTATGTATGTATGTATGTATGTATGTATGTATGTATGTATGTATGTATGTATGTATGTATGTATGTATGTATGTATGTATGTATTTATGTATGTATGTATGTATGTGTGTGTATGTACGTATGTATTTTTTTTAATATTAGTTGAACGGCATGTCCCATTACAATAAAGGTAATACTACATGCCTTGCTACCTGTATGTTTACAATATAACACATTATGTCTCGTTTCTGTCACTCTCTAGGCGTATGTAGGTCTGTTATTCTGAAAATTTGTGAAAATTTGAGTCTTTCATTATATCTATTGCCTACTCTTATCTATCCTAGATTAAATTAACCTACGTTTACTCGTCTAAATTTATAACATTGACATAGTTTGTGAATGTATGCGCATGTTCTTGCATTATTTTAAGCTTTGTGAAAGTCCACTTGCCAGTTTTCCTTAATATTTCCCGCTGGAACGCTAATCTTTCTTTGTCCAATTTCGGGCACTCGAAAAGGAGGTGGTCAACGGTCTGTTCATCTGCTCCACACGCACACGACGGGTTGTCCCTCAGCTTGAATCTGTATAAGTAAGCACCGGTTTTTCCATGTCCAGTTAGGAAAGTTGTGACCTTTCCATTCAGTGGAATGTTAACGCGTAACCTCTCTTTTACACTGGGGAAAAACGATTTTGTCACTGCACCATTTATCGTGTTTTGCCACTCACTTTCCCCTTAACCACACTTTCTTCTTGAAATTCCCGCATGATGTCGCTGACCGGTATCCTGTCGAAGCTCACTGGTAACTCGTTGTTACTTGCTGCCTGCTTTGCCAAGTGGTCGGCCAGCTCGTTCCCCGCAAGTCCAACGTGTGCCTTGACCCATGCGAAGTGAATAGTCCAGTTTAATGTTTCCAGCTTTCTTATCTGTTTTCTAATTTGTTCTATCAAGTGGTGATGGTTATTGAAATTTCGTAACAAATCGAGTGTGATTCCGCTGTCGGTATGAATGGCTGCTGATTTTCGAACATCTTTTGTATGTATGTATGTATGTATGTATGTATGTATGTATGTATGTATGTATGTATGTATGTATGTATGTATGTATGTATGTATGTATGTATGTATGTATGTATGTATGTATGTATGTATGTATGTATGCATGCATGTATGTATGCATGCATGTATGTATAGTATGTATGTATGCATGCATGCATGTATGTATGTATGTATGTATGTATGTATGTATGTATGTATGTATTTATTCACAATGCAATGGGTGTATACCCGGTGGCAGTGGTAACTAATTACACTTTTCGACAAGAAAGTGACATCCATCATTCTTGCAGTGGACTCTTCATTTGTTATGTGATATGCATATGTGGAAGTGTTTTGTAATTTTGTTATGGCTGTGATGTGTTCTTTGTTACGTGTTTAAAATGATCTGCCTGTCTGTCCTATGTAGAAGTTGTTGCAGGTGTTACATTTGTGTCTGTATACGCCTGTGTGGTTGTGTTTGTTTGTGTTGTTTGTGTGTTGAGATGTTTTTGTAGAATATTATTTGTTCTGTATGCGATGTTGTAATTTCATTTCTTGAATTACATTGAAATATTGTGTGTTTTTGTTTTCGTATGTTAATGTGATGTATTTTTTTTATGTTCTTGTGTTTGTGTTGTATTCTTATGTTTTTTGTGATTATGTTTTGTCTTTCGTATTATGGTGTCTATTATGTTGGGGTTGTATCCGTTTTCTTGTGCTATGTATTTGATTGTGTTTAGCTCTTCTTTGTAATCATGTTGGTTCATTGGTATGTTGAGTAGTCTGTGTACCATGTTAACAAGTTAACATAAAATTTAACACAAGAAAGACATATAATACGTTTTCCAAAGTGATATAGTGTTAAAAGTTGTGTAATCATTTAATCAAGATGTATAACAATTGTTTGTATACATCTGAAGTATGATTAGGTGTAATATGTAGCTAATCTGCGATGTATGCAATGGAGGGAGGAAGGAACTGGCCAGCCTACCCCCTTATTTCCTCTCCTAGTTGCCTCATAAGTGATGCCTTATTGGTATCACTTGTGAGATTCAGATCTGTCTTCGGACAGTTGACTAAACAAATAACAAATATATGCATATGCAAATAAATATATATCATGATGAATATAAAGATAAATACAGGGACAACATTTTATTTTTACTTCAATTTTTATTGTACCTGAGTTATTGAATGTACTTCACTCCCACCCCTTCTACTAATGAAGTTCAACCGTCCTCCACACAGAACCAAGGCCGCATATACAGTCATAGTAGTCTTACGGTCACAGTAAACACTACGTTCCAAAAATATGTTCGCGATTTCCAGTGACGAAAGAGCTTTCAATATTGAATCACTTTCGCACAGGTACTGTCGGCCATTTTCCTACGTCGCATCTCGGTTTCCCCCATCAGCCTCTATTCGCCCATCTGTAAAGTTTAATGGCTGGGCTGTCTTAGCTCTTTTCTGAGAACATTAATTTCTGATAGTAATTGAACGTCTACGCAATATTATACAATTGTTTAAAATAACTTAAATAAAAGGGCCTCGTTAACTAATTAACTGTCACATGATTTTCCCCCTTTCTACGACCCTGCTACATAACCACTTGGACAGACAGTAGATAGCATGTCTGAGTAATTTTATCTTTTCGGATCGGGCAGAAGTGAAGATTGAATTTACAGTACGTAAGGTACTCCTTTATAGAGTATAGTAGGTACAGAATTATTTCAATATGAGTTACTAGTACGAAGGACGAAACTGGTAATTGGAATTAGGTGCAATAGGCTATAGTGCCATAATATGCACATTAGAACTGAAGCCTGTATCGAAATGAACGGCCAACATTTTCAAAATTGTGTTTAAATATCCATATTTGATTATTTTTCAATTTAACTTCAATTCTCTATTGTGTACGCTAATGTGCTATAGACAGTATAATATACACTACATAATGAATACGTCCGCATGGACAGCTCAGTTCGTGAGTAAAAACACTCATTGTTAATACTATATTGTATTTTGATTAAACAAAAACCTAATGAAAATTAACAAACTCAAAATCGCGATAATTCCTAGTTTACGTAAATGGATGAACTACTTTTCTTCCCTCCTATATCTATTATAGTGGTTTGTTTGTATTTTACGCCAGTATCATCGAACTCCAGTCGTGGAAGGGGGTAGCAAACGGTGTTTCCGTTGATCCAAACGTATAGCCAGGTTAATATTAGAAATGTTAGTAAAAATAAAATGATGTCCCTGTATATGAAGTAACTCACATATTTGCTATATTCGTCATATAAGCCTTTGTTTTGAGTCCTGTATATGTAACGCAAAGTACAATAATATTGTTAGAAGAGTAGGCTAACTAATTTTCTAGAGAACTTCTTAATGTTTCCCATTTGTTCTAAGAGGGCTTTCAGTCAGAGGAAATTACTCTCCGCATTGAGTGAAGCAGACTCCGATTTCTGAGGATGCTAGTTCTTCTCTTCTCTCCATGTTGAACACAAATCGCAACTGTCGGTTCCTCCAATCTTCGTTGAACAAAACTCGCACATCTGCAACCTAATTGCTGACTCATTTGGAACAATCCCAAATGCTCCCCTTTTTCCTTGATATGTTACAGAAATGGGAAAGGACTGGTCATCAGACAAGCGGTTCTGCTCCAATCATTTCCTTCCCCCATTTTTTTGGTTTTATCAATTACGAAATTGAAAGGGAAGACGAATAAGTAAGTGTGCTTGGTTTCTTCTTTTGAATTTCAGGGATTTGAAGGAAGGGATTAAACATTGTTTCGATTACGCAAATTTATACGATCTAAAGTAAAAGTATAAAGACGTACAGTAGAGAATTTTAATAAGTAAGCTATTTTAATAACTTATCCTTACAGTCAATGTACTAGACAACAAAAAATACACTTGAAACATTCAGTCTAATAGAAAATCTTGCTTAAAACAAATTGCATCAACAACTCGGCTTAGGATTTCTGTCTAATATGACTTCACAAAGTTTATATTATTTTTAACTGCTCTTTCTCCACATATTTATGATTCTGGCATTGCATTTTGTATAGAATTTGTATTTGAGATTCAGTCCAATGTGACTTAATTCTTTATTGACACTTATGTCAACTTAATACATTTGATTCCGGTAATATTTTACTTATCTTGTAGTCTGTTTCAATTCTTTCGTAGTACAGTAGGTTTAACCAACAGGATTGACAAATTGTGAAGAGTGCTAGTCGCCGATTTGAGAGTTACATATAGCCTAAAGTCATCTTAAGTACTAAACATAATCACCGTAATCCTAATTTGAATACAATGCAATGAAAGTATGCGACCATTTTGTATGTGGAATGTAAACAGCGACGCTGTGATCTTATGTTGTTACTCTGTAGGAACGAGAAAGACTAGAATAAGAGAGCGATCGTACTGCGCAGGTAACGTAACAGCGGCGCGCTGTGTATTAGTACAAGCAACTGCCGTTGCACAAACAGAATGATCTGGTAATCTGATATATTATTCTACCCCGAACTCTTCACCATTCCTTCCAGTGCAACCTTCAGTAGACAGTTTATTCTCAGTCAGTGCCTCAGATAATTCTTTTTCCATTTCTGCTCAGTTTCAGGATCATTCTTTCTTCACCCACTCTTTCTAGCTTTCCACTCTACTCCATACAATGCTACACTCCACATAAAGCATTAGTCCCTTCCTTAGTCCTCTTTCCATAGGTGTGCAGAAGATGCTCCATTGAAGAACCCATCATGCCATGTTTGCAGTTTTTCTGTGGAACGATAAGTGCGGTAGCTTCCCTTTGCTTTCTGCACACCACTCTCTCTGTTTCGCAACTTAAAAGATTCCAGGAGGCCCCAAAGTGGAGGTGAGGAGAGTGGATTTGACTAATTAGGTCCTCTGGACTTGATTGAAATTCACCACAATGTTTAAATATCAGTTCTATTAGGTTTCTGGCCCGATCAGAGACAGGGAAATCCCAATTAGTTTTGATGTATGAAGATGAAAATTTAACACTAGTGAAACAGCAAATAAAATCAATAAAAGTGCCCCATTTTAAATGGGGTTACTCGAGACTCTTACCGAGTTAAGTTACTAATTGAAATATCTTAGAGTAGTCGCTTTATGTAGGCCTGCAGTCGACGTAATTTGCATTCCCATCTACATCTAACTGAGCTAATTCTACTCCGTGCAGTGAATGATTGGTCTCGAAATATTTATAATAATGTTTTTTTTTTTTTTTTCTGTTTAAGTTACAAGAATGTGAATCTATATGGACTTTGTTTGGTTCATTCCTGGCTAAAAATACGTTCATGAAAAGGGCGTCCTAATCCTACAATAGCTATAAGAGAAATGGGTCTTCTTCACTAAGAATTTTGACTATCTGGTTAAGACTGGAGATTGTTTGGACTTGCAATATTCTGCACGTAATTAATTTATCCGAATCGTAGTGGTCTCGAGACATGATTCATTATACGTTAGAATCATTGTATGTAAAAATAAATAAATAAATAAATAAGTAAATAAATAAATAAATAATAAAATTAATTATAAAATAAATAAATTAATTAATTAATTAATTAAAAAATTAATTAATTAATTAACAAATAAATAAATAAGCACATAAACAAAAATAAATAAATAAACAAATAAATCAATCAATAAATCAAACATTAAATCAAGAAATAAACAAAAATAAATAAATCACTAAATAAATAAACAAATAAACAATATACAAAAATAAATAAATGAATAAATAAACATATAAAGAAATAAACAAAAATAAATAAATGAATAAATAAATAAATAAACAAATAAACAAAAATTAATAAGTAACTAAATAAATCAATCAATCAATAAATTGATAAATAAATTAATCAATAAATAAATAAACAAATAAAAATAAATAAATAAACATAAATAAATAAATAAAAAGTAAACTAAAATAAACAAACCAATCAATAAATCTAACAATAAATCAACAAATAAACAAAAACAAATAAATAAATAAATCACTAAATAAATAAATGAATAAATAAACAATAAACAAAAATAAATAAGTAAATAAATAAATCAATCAATCAATAAGGCAATAAATAAATAAACAAATAAACAAAAATTAATCAATCAATAAATAAACAAATATACAAAAATAAATGAATGAATAAATAAATAAATAAATAAAAAATACATAAATTTAATATAAAATAAATATTTTGGATAGATTTCGAGTCAATGAACATTTTGTGTTTTTAATTTCAAATAAAGACCTATTAATTCTGTACTGAAACTTGTCTTACATCATTGCAACGTTACCGGATGAATTGAATCTTAGGGACTCATAATGAATAAACTCCTACCAATACTTTTGAAGAAATCACTGTACAAAACAGACAGACGGGATTCTTGGAATCATTTTTGCGGTATGGTCAGGTATGATGTTAAAAATGTGTATTTTCCGGAAAAAAACCCAAAATCTATTTTTGAAGCGTAGCATTACTTTCTCTTATACTTCTCACATATAACGAAAAAAAAAAAACATTTCTTTCAGTGATGTAAACTCATCAAAAGTTACATGTGTTAACGTGTAAGTCTTTATTTATGCCAGTGTTTGTTTTAGGTTAATGTCAGTTGTTTAATGCCAACACAAACATGCTGAAGGTACTAATGTGGCTTCCAATTTATTTCCTTTTAAAGTATATTATTGGAGTAATTACTTAATTTTGTGATTTAGCACAGAAGCCAATTATAAGTCCCGTTGTTGAATTTTGTGGACAGGATTTTTTTCATTTTCAGATTCCAGTACATGTAACTAACTGTTGATGATGGTGATGTCTGAATTTATAAACGTCGGATAATTGCTTAACGGTCTGAGTACATTTGTGAAATTACCGCGCATATGAAAGGAAATTAACACATTTTTTTCGCACATTGTTCTCCACGGCTATGTGTCCAAATGAGTAAAAAAAATCTAATAAAATATCTCTATGGCTTGCAGTCACCTTTTAAAATTATTAAAAACCTCGGAAAGAAACGCAATAGCATTATTTTATCTCTATAATTGTCACACGTTTAGAAGCACAGGAGTAAGGTCCATCTTTAGAAATTTCCTATTATTAGTTACTTCTTGATGTGTAAATAAAACTAATCTCATGGATTTTGTTTCGTTCCCATTTTTGTATGCTGATAATAAATACTGTGACTTTCGGAGAAATAATGGAAAGATTTCAAAGAAACTGAGAGCACCAAGGAGCATCTGTGGCGCCTGATAGCGCGCTGGTATTTCATACAGGTGGCCCGGGTTCGATCTCCGGCTAGGTATTGATGGAATTGGTAGTGGACAAATCCAATGCTGCGGAGGGATTTTCTCAGGGTTCTCCCGAATCTATTATTCCACCAATAATCTCCACTTCATCTATACTTCCTCTCTTTCATCATTATTTCCTTTCTTTCCTACCATTTTAGGCTTGAGACCTATGCAGAGTCGGCTGTGGGCCGCCACTGAACTTATGTATGCCCCGTAGTATGTGGTCATTAGTATGTGGTGGTGGTGGTGGTGTTATCACCGGTGGGCCCTTCCCTTGGCTCATGGTACCTAGTGATACCGAGGTTGAAGGACAGCGGTAATGCCTGCATGCAAAGGTAAAAGGATCCTGGAAGATGTAGGAGGAGTTCGTGGGCGTCCCTTAGGGGAATTTTAACGCGGGTGCGCCTTAGGGCTTGCACATCATTCCATCCAAGGTAGCATACTGGACCCAACTAAGTTGTTTACGTGTGGGGACCAGTGGCGTATACTGGTTTAAGGGTCTGGGCTACCACTGACCCTATTATTACACAAAATATATTTTTAAAACCCTATAATAAAATTCCTTACCTATTTATATGTGAATTCCAGACGTCTTGATTGGGACGAAAATACGTTGATGACTTCGTCCTTGAAATTACAGTTGGGCCACTTGCAAAGTTTCTGTAGAAATGACTTTTCAATTGACATCAGTGCCAAGCCGGATAAACGTTCTTGTGTATGAGTTGATCTACAGTAGGATTTTATTCTCTTCAACGCAGAAAATGTTCTTTCTACCGATGCTGACGTAGCTGGTATTGTCACAATTAATGTTGCCAATTTAAGGACTTCAGGAATAACTTGGTTCAGCTGGTTTTCATATATGGCAGATAATATTTCATGGATAGGTTTGTTCGAAAAATCAAAGACTTCTGCTGAATATATTACACTTAATTCATTTTTCAAACGTACTTGATCAAAGTGACTGTTATAGGACTGAAATAATTTGTTTAGTGCCTCATTCGGGAAGTTTTCTCTATAAGCAGAAACTTTTTGAGAATCTAGAAGATGTGTGAACTGAAGCTTTCCATAATCAGAAAATCTGTCAGTAATTTCCATGTGCATACGATCTAGTATGCTGTAGTACAGCTGCCTGTATTTCAATTCATCATCTCCTTTTCTTCGCTTTAATGGTGGTTCCATTGTATTGGCTGAAGAATTTTCATTTTCCATATTACTCCATATGGACGGAAACCCACTAAGTCTGAACTCGGATATAGTATGTTTTAACTTTGATACCTCTTGCAAGCAGTATGCTATGTCTAGACTTTTTGTCTGAAGAATATTGTAGAGCACATCTGTATGTGCGAACACTCTAGCATAGACTTCAAGAAGAAATATATTCTGAAACTGTGTGAAAAAATACAAATATCCTTGAGCCTGCACAATTACTTCATCATCCCAGTTTTCTTCAGAGTCATTAGTATGATATTTTCAAAGAAAGCAGTCAGTTGTTCTCTGTATTCCTTTACTGTATTTACAAGCCGAGATGTAAAATTCCATCTAGTTGGTGCTACTTTTGGGAGTTTCTTTTTCATAAATTCCTTGATTTTTTCTCATCTTTTAGGAGATGATGAGAAAAATGCAGCTAAACCCGACAGTGTTTTGAAAAAAATGCGGCATTCTGGAATGGATAAAGTAGTTTGTTGCAAAACTAAATTGAGAACATGGCTGTAACAATGGACAAATAGTGCTTGAGGATACTTTTCTTGAACTTTTGTTTTTAAGCCATTAATATTTCCCGCCATAACTGAAGCACCATCGTATGTCTGTGCAATTAACTTATTGCCGACATTGTATTCTGCTATAACACCTTCCACATGCTGAAACAAAGCAGCAGCAGTTTTGCCCGAACTGACATTTGTGAATCCTATAAACCGTTCTTGAACATTGGCAGTACTGTCGACGTATCTTAAAACAGTGGACAATTGACTCTGATTAGAGCAGTCACTTGTTTCATCAACAACAATGGCCACAAAAGGTGCTTCTTCTATTTCAGATTTTATGTTCTTTATCATAACCCCACTTATAGCAAATATTAAATCATTCTGAATTGCGGGAGAAGTACCACGGAATACTGTTGAACTCTCAAGATGATTGGTCAGTAAATGGTCAAATTCACTTAAGGAACTTAAATATTCAATTTAATTTCCTCTATTGTCTGATTCCACACTCTCGTTATGACCCCGAAAAGCCAATTCTTGTTTTCCTAGAAAGCAGACTGCGTTAATAAGACGCAGTAAAATCTCCCAATTTTTTTTTTCACAAGAGCATTGTGTTGGTTGATGTGTAGAACTTTTTGCTTAACTAGCTGTAAATCAATTCTTGTCTTCCCAAAGTTTGCAAAGTTCATGCTACTATAAATATGAGCTTTTGATTTGTCGTGTTTTAGGACTGCCGTTCGAAGGGAGTTCATATTAGAAAACCCCTCTTTTGACCACACATTAGTTTCGCGGCTAAATAACAAACATGGCCAGAAAAATAGTTTAGACAGTTTAGAAGTACCACACAACCAATTCCACTTACCATATGATGTTGAAGTGAATTGGCGTGTGTACTCACGCTGTTTTTCTTTTACGTCCATGGACAAATTTAACTCAGGAGTTGGTCTTTCCATTTTCACAATTTCAACTTTCTCGTTGTATGTACGACGGTTAAAAGGCACTTTAATAAACCTTCTATTACACGGTCATTTTCAACACAAACCTCTCTAGAAACTTGTTCTGCCATATTTTTCACAATATCACTTAATTGGGAAATTAAAAACTTAATAATTCACAATTAATATAACTCTTAGACACTCGAACAAATCACAAATTTAAAATACTGCACTGCAAGAACACAATCACATTAATGAGCTAGCGTACTAAGCATATTGTTGCTTCGCGACTTCCAAGAAACCGATCACGAGACCGGCAACTCACCCTCCTACAGTGCACGATGGAAACAGGTGGGAGTGGGGGACGGGCAGTTGTGCGACGTGAGCGGAACGGTCACAGGCTACCCTTCGTAGCAGCGGTTTCTCCAGTGATGCCGCCTTGACAACTTGTTTCTTGTCGAGAGCAGAGAGCGCATATAAATCTAACAATTACTTTAATTTTAATTACTATGGTAAAACTAATACGGTAATACAAAATTATTACATTATGTTATATTATAAACTTTTTCTTTTGTAATTTCCTTGGGCTACCGCCGGTAGCCCCGGTAGTCCGCAAAATACGCCCCTGGTGGGGACAGTCCCAACCCGTCACCCTCCCCTTAATGGTGAATAGTATATTATAGTATAGTACAGAGCACCAAGAAAATAACATTCTTGATGCCATGTCTGCCTCTCCACCATAAATATCACTTTGATTTTCCGTAATTTGAACCTGGATCATCCAGTTGGGAAACTGAAATTTCACAAATTCGGCTAATGCATTATTATTATTATTATTATTATTATTATTATTATTATTATTATTATTATTATTAACAGAACGGATTGCGTAAAGATTTGGGAATATTCTTGGACAGTAAATTGTATTTTCATAGTCACGTTGATTAGATTTACAATCACGCAATCAGAATGTTAGGAATAATACGGTCAAAACTTATTCTTTTTCCACGCCCGATTCTCTTTCAATGCTTTATTATACATTCATGCGATCGAAACTCGAATATGCATCTGTAGTTTGGAACTCGATTACAACTACGGACTCGGCTAAATTAGAAAATATACAAAGAAAATTTATATCTTTATGTTCATTCAGATTTCTGCCCATTAATCCCGGGTACAGTTATGAGAGAAAATGTGAATATTTTGATTGTCAAAATGTATATGGTAGACGCCATGAACTAGATTATCTGTTCTTTTGTAAAGTCCTCAAAGGTGATACATCCTGTGACTCTGTTAAACAATATTACCTTACGTATTCCAACAAAAGATATTAGAGCCCACAAACTTTTCTATATTAGAAATTCGAAATTTCTTTCACCAGTCTCCAGATGCATTAAAGACTCCAACATGCATGGCTGCGAATTCGATCCCTTCAATGTATAGACTTAGTTTGCTCTTGGCAACGATTTATCATTTATGTATTCTTTCAGGCATTATAAGCTTACTCAATTATCATTGTCTCATAGTATTCTTAGTTATGTATTCTAAAGTCACCCAATATTTATCCATTCATCGTAATTATTGTAATTAATTGTAATTGTATTTATGTTTAATAATTATTTTTGTTTTATGTCTTTGTTATATTCGTGCTGAACTGTAATTGGCCACTGGCTGTTGAACAGCACATTAAATATAAATAAATAAATATTAATAAATAGAAATAAAATTATTCTGAAAGTTGGAATTTATAAAACAGTTATATTACCGGTTGTTCTTAATGCTTGTGAAACTTGGACTCTCGCTTTGAAAGAGGAACATAGGTTAAGAGTGTTTGAGAATAAGGTGCTTAGGAAAATATTTGGGGCTATAAGGGATGAAGTTACAGGAGAATGGAGAAAGTTACACAACACAGAACTGCACGCATTGTATTCTTCACCTGACATAATTAGGAACATTAAATCCAGGCATTTGAGATGGGCAGGGCATGTAGCACGTATGGGCGAATCCAGAAATGCATATAGAGTGTTAGTTGGGAGGCCGGAGGGAAAAACACCTTTGGGAAGGCCGAGACGTAGATGGGAAGATAATATTAAAATGGATTTGAGGGAGGTGGGATATGATGATAGATAGTGTATTAATCTTGCTCAGGATAGGGACCAATGGCGAGCTTATGTGAGGGCGGCAATGAACCTCCGGGTTCCTTAAAAGCCAGTAAGTAAGTAAGTATTATTATTATTATTATTATTATTAAATCATGAATTTTTTTTCTGCCCTAGAGCAGATCTTTCACTGCAAACCCAGAATTCTTCAATCTTTCCTATTATCTTTCTTCCTCTTAACCTCCGCATATGATCCAGCGATGTCAATGTCAAGAGCACGGTTCTGCGTGCGATCAAGCGCTCACTGGTTGCGAAGAATCAATTCTGCAGGCAGCAGCAGCAGTGAATAAGAAGGGGTGAGCATTGGCCTATCACTGGAAGTTGAATTAAACTGTTTTTAAATAATAGATAACATGTTACATTCATACAAGACAACAAGAAATCAGAACATGTTTTGTAGAATGTACATCTCTAATAAAAGCAATGAATTATAAAATAGTAGGTTACAATAAATAACATACATGGCTTCTCCTTAACTTAAATATATCGTTTGAGATACTAGCTAGAATATAATTAATTTTTATATAGTTATCTAATAATCCAACTAGTATAAAACACTGTTTTCCTGTTTTAAACTTACCAATACAGAAGTGAAAGAAATTACAGGACATTGTGCATACAGAAAAATGAATAATAGGATTGGAAGTAATAATAAACATAGTAGGCCTTTATTTTCTTTATCTTAGAGATTTTAGATAATGAGGCCAACCTAGTTAACTGTTATGTAACTGTTACATAGCCTACTTAATAATGTACTTATTATATGAACAGCACATTTCTAGAAACAAACTAAATTCCTTACTTCTCGTCTAACACAGAAGTGTATTTTCTTGTTTTTCCCGGCACCAACCTTCTTATGTCCGGCGAAATTATGTTTCCTGCAGCATTACGTAGCATAGCACGCTTATTATCATCTGATAATCTGCATATTAGTCTTGGTTTTGTGAGGTTCATAATGGAGGAAAATTGCTCACATACGTGCTTAGCCCTACTGCCAAATTTAGAAATAATTTGCTCCGCAAATATTCGTACCCTAGATATATAACCCGGAAAAGGGAACTTCCAACTTGGTTCTGTTCACGCAATTCAAAGAACATGGAGAGAACTTTTTCTCGGCTTAACCAAAGGACATCACAATGGTAAGGAACATTGCCAAACTGAAACTCTTTGGATGACATATCTTGACAAAATTTTTAGACAGAATTCGTAACGAGTCTACACTATTAGCATCATACTCTTTTTGTACTTTATTCTGTAAACTTAAACGCGATGCAGTGCGGAAGAACCTCTACAGTACATCTAAACATATATTTATTACTATTTAATGTCAATAAAAAAACAAAATTTCAATACATCTTTATGTACATCAATTAATAATTTCAGGCGTTTCACATTGCTGTTCTTTGTAACTAAATGCTTTCCATATATCAGTCAAAGAACATTATCAATGAGGCACGCTTGCGCTCTCTTTGACATCACTGCCGTAATGTCTATCTTCTCATATCTTCTTCTGTGTCGTGGTCAGAGGCAACATGCCTGACGAAACGAAATGAACGCTGGTTAGAGTCCTCATGAGGAAGGAATTTTCTAATGAAATTTTGGTCTATGTATGGAACCAGTGCCCACCCAGCATCGAGATGAATTTGGGGTGCTATTATAGGTAATGAAAACCGATTTAAATTTAGAAAACCAGCTGCAAAGGCTAGGGTTATCATTCGCTGGCACACGTTATCTCAGTTCTGGTTGGAAAATCTTCCACATCTGCGAAGGCATGTGGATATGAGGTTAGTAGTCGGCTGTTGAGCCTTGGTCCTTCATGGGTTGTTGCAATACGAATTTTAATAAATGGAATATGGGCTAGTATCATCCTGGAGAAAATAGATTTCAAGATTTTCAGAAAAAAGACTTATCCTCAGAATTCTGGTACACCAAAACAGATGCCTTCGACATGTCCTCGCTCTGCCTGTCCATCTTACAGAGATACTTCCATAAATCCAGCGCCAATTTTGTACATATTCAGCAACTATGAGTTAAGTCAAATGAGAATAATGAATTTAAATACAATAATTTTACTTTGCCTTAGATATTTGTCGGTCTTTATTTCTAAAAATAAAATAAATGTCAATTGACTCAAAACCGGAGTTAAATTAATATTTTTACGTAAAAAATATTAACATGAAATGCTAGGGACAGTTAGTTTCCAAACATGTTTCTCTTACTATACAGAAATTATTTTCACAATAAATTATGACTACAATTTTATTAAAATTTATTCATACAGGGGGATAATAGAGCTTATCGATGTCTATAAAGTTACAAAATAACGCATTCTTAACAGTTATGAAATTAAATCGACTTTATTTTTATGTAAACTTCAATTATTGTCCGTATTTAAGAGAAAATGTTAGTGCTTAAAGACATTTAAACGAATTGTCTTGTATAGGCTAAGTTAATTAACATGGTAGTTACGGCGAGAGAAAAAAAGGATATATTATTTTCTGAAAACTTTAATTTTGTATGTATGTATGTATGTATGTATGTATGTATGTATGTATGTATGTATGTATGTATGTATGTATGTATGTATGTATGTGTGTATGTACAGTATGTACAGCATGTATGTGCAGTATGTATGTATGTATGTATGTATGTATGTATGTATGTATGTATGTATGTATGTATGTATGTATGTATGTATGTATGTATGTATGTATGTATGTATGTATGTATGTATGTATGTATGTATGTATGTATTCATGTGTTATGTATGTATTCATGTAAGCATATATATATTTACGCATGTATACAGACATTGAATATATGCATTATGTATATGCTTATATTTTTACTACTTAAAAGTGTAGGACATTTACACAAGTCATGTAGATCCAACTTCTGCTTTTTGAACTATTCTGTCATAGATCTTTTCATACTTCATGAACAGCTGGTAAAATGTGAATAATCGTCTCTCCACGGCTCTATTAATCGACATATTATGAAACATATAATGCAGAATAATTTTCTAGAATTTTTTGTAATGAAAATGTAGGAGGATTTATTAGATCTGGCTTTAGTGTTAATCTTCGTTTCGTATAAATTTTGTACAGCATAAGAACACCATAATAATATCCTTGTGTTATTGAAGCAAAAATTATTTTATTCTACGTGTGTACTTTGCGGATGAAGTAACTCGTAACTCTTGGTTATCATGGTAACTTTTGGTTAGGAATAAAGTCCTTGCTCTGAAAAAAATATATAAGAAAAATAATTGCGCAAAGACGAAGATACAGAAAGACTGTATGCCAAAACTATTGTTCACTGTATCAGGGATGCTGAAGCCATGTACTCCACTAAAACCCATTAAAATCTCGTCATTTGTAAGCATTATAATAATTTCTATATACTACACTTCGTATAATGAGTGCTTTACACAGGTGAAGTATCGGACAATTCCTTGAAAGATTCTCTTGTAAACCTTCTAAGTATTTGGGGACCCCATTTCCGTCTCCTTAGATGAAGGAGTTTGTATTCCCTTGCCAAATCCAGCCAACAATTTTATTAATGAACCTCTCCCTCCTAACCCTTTCTACGCAAATATTTTCTGGCTCTTTGCCCACGGGGGATCTGAAAATGTGTTTGTGTGTGTGCAAACACTACAAAACAAGGCTTAGAGTTTACAGAGTTCCTGCGTTTCATTAACTTTGAAAATCCTGTGATATTCTTAGGTTTTATCGCAAGGAATTCAATGTTTCTTTTGTATCGGCAAGTGTTAGCCTTTGTATTAAAGTGCATGGCTTGAAGATAAAAGACTTGCGATATGATGGGTCTAAGAGTTACCCCGACTCAGCGTGAGTGGCCTCATTACTGAAGGACTCCTTCATTACCGTAATTGGAAATAATGAAGAGGAGAGGAAGACGTGATCTCTCTCTCTCTTTAGATTAAAAAATAGAGCCTGTTCACTTTGCCTCGTGTTTGAGTATTCTAATAAAAAGATTGACTGTGTGCTGTACCTACGTAGAGTAGCGTGAGTAAAGAACGGTTTTTTAACGTTCTAACACACGCAAGTTTCGTGTAAAACCAAATCTACTTGGCAAGATTACATCAATTCCAGAATTTTATCAGTGCAATCCTCTTACTGTGTGTAACACTAATGCATGCTCGTAATTGTATTGATACTATAACTCAATTGAATATATGAGCAATTCCAGAGCGTCATAGTTTATTATATTAAACTAGAATTATTACAAAAAAATTAATTTCTACTATTATCACCGTAGGTAGGAAATTCGTACCAAAACAGTAAATTTCAGATAAGTACAGCGAGAAGTATATGTCACCCGCTCCTTGCCCTGCTCCCGTCACTACTTACGGTACACAGTTCACATAAACAAAGCATAGTATCATTCTGTGGAGCTGTGTATAGTCATGAATAATTTGAAGAATATCGCTAATTTATATTGATATGATATGATATGATATGATATGATATGATATGATATTATATTATATTATATATGATATGATATGATATATGATATGATATGATATGATAATGATATGATATGATATGATATGATATGATATATGATATGGTATGATATATGATATATTATATATGAAATGATATGATATATGATATGATATAGGATATGATATGATATGATATGATATGATATGATATGATATGATATATGATATGGTATGATATGATATGGTATGATATATGATATATTATATATGAAATGATATGATATATGATATGATATAGGATATGATATGATATGATATGATATGATATGATATGATATGATATATGATATGATATGATATGATATGATATGATATGATATGATATGATATGATATGATATGATATGATGTGATATGATATAATTCGTCACAGCACTTCTTTACATGTAATGGTGTACCTCACATTTCTGTATCCGGTGCCACCATTAACATATTATTACAATAACACATTATTTGTAGTACACGTCTACACAAATACTCCCAATTACACTATGTACCTTTTTTATTACTTGTTAAATTTCCCCTTCAGTATTTCTCCTACATTTCATTTGCTATTCTCTATTTGATCATTAATCCTAATATATCTAATATTATATACGCCTTTCAAACCCCCTTTTTCCTCTAACTACTATACACTAAAATCTCAATTTCACTTTTTCTCTATAAATTTTCATATTGAATTATTTGTCCTATTTGTTCTTTGATCGTTTCTTCTATCTTTCTCTTATTTCATTTACTGTTCCAAATTTCAAATGATAGTATTAATTTTATGCTGTCACTTGTTCACTTCTCTTAACTCTTTTACACTATTTTCACTCATTCCTAATTGGCTCACTTTCACTTTTTTACTATTCCACTTACACCTTATCCTTTCTCATTATTCTCACTTCCTATAAATACTTATATTTATCTCTACACATCAGTTTATACACTTTCTCTCTCCCCTATACTTCTCGATCATTTACAATTTCACTTTACTTGCACTTTTTGATCACATCCCCACATGTTTCTAATCATATCAAATGCCTCTGCTATAACCTCAGCTGTCGCAGGTTCTGACCTTTCTTTACTGTTAGTCTCTGCTTTATTTCTATCTCTGTCATTCTTTCTATTTATTTCTGATTCTTTTCCTCTTTTATTTTTCCTCCCACGCTTTCACTTTCACATCCTAGATTTCCACTTACACTCGCATCCTTAATCTTTTCACTACATTCTTCCCTATCACTTCCTGTAATTTATATTAATAGTTAGGTTTTGAACAAAGTGAACTATTCTGTTATTATTATATTATTTACGTAATATTAACACTATGCATGATTAAAAAAGTAGACTCATCTGTTATTAAATAATTATCAAGCAGCGCATTTTCTTTCCCAAACGAACAGCTAATCGAGTAGTTTCTTCTGGTAGCTACATCTATTACGTCACATGGATGCGTAAGCAAGGTCGAATTGCAAGCAGGTACGCATGGGGTCATTAAATAATAATGATGTAATGTATTATAAATACGCCTCTGCAACGTCATATGACGTAGAAACAACATTCTCTTAGTTTAAAAAATTTTATGTAATGTTCGTAAAAGATTTGCATTTGCATTTCATAACCTCAGAATATATGTTTTCGTTCGCTGCAACGGGATAGATTTTGATAAACGAATTATTTTTATATGTTGTATAAAATATAAATATTGATAATTGTATATTGATTATTATTATTATTATTATTATTATTATTATTATTATTATTATTATTATTATGTCCCTGTAACGTCATGCGACGTAGGAAGAACATTTTCTTAGCTTAAGCAACTTTGTATATAATAGTATACAATATATATTATAGAACATAGTAGTAAACATGAAATACGTTAACTGTAAATACTCTATATATAATATATTCAATTAATTCATTTAACGAAATCAACTCTGTTACGGTGAACAAAAGCATATATATTCTGAGATTATGAAATTCATATATTTTACTATAACTGCCAGTAAAAATTTGTTTAAGCAAAGAAAATGTTCTTCCTACGTCACATGACGTTACAGGGACAAAATAATAACAAAAATCGATAATTTTTTTTTCCATGAGTGTAAATCAACAACATAAAAAACAGTAATGTGAATACAAAACGAGTACCGTAATAAAAAAGATATATCACGACTATAATTCTAAGACCTGGAATAACATGATTTTTTTAAGTAAAATAATTCAAGGTTCTGTATATTTGTTAAGATGTAAGCTTATTGAAAGTCATTTTAAAGATTAAGTTTACAGATGAACGGCTCATATTCAAGTACAAACTTATTTCTGAACATTGAGATATGGCCGCCATTTTCCTCCTCTATTCTTAGTAGCCTCTCTTCTAGAGAATGAAGAACATTCCGAAGAAAATTTTTCGGAATATCTTTAAATATTTCACCACAATGAAGGAAACTTGCAGGGTCGATACTTCAACTTAGGGTTTTGAATCTTCTCAGTGCTCTGAAACAATCTACAGAATATTATATACATAATAACACTAAGTAAGCGAAACTCATTACGTTCTGGTATGATTTAGCACAGTGGTCGTCAGCACTCGCTGAAATGGGTAGAGTACATGGAGAGTAATAATCTATGTTCCGTCGTGCACAAGGGATAGAGAGACAGCACAACCGCCAGCAGCCACGATTGCACGCTAGGGCTGAGTCTTGTCCGCGGGTAAGAGACGCTAGCCCGAGAGTGCAGTGTTCTGATGACCGCTGATTTAGCAGAAGGAAAACACATCAATTCTCCCAGGAATAGCTTGAATTGGTGTATATGCTCGACCATGCACCTCATTAAAGTACACCTATTCATTATACTTCAGTTGTTCAGCCAATAAGAAATAATAATAATAATAATAATAATAATAATAATAATAATGATTTATTTAACCTGGCAGAGTTAAGGCCATACGGCCTTCTCTAACACTCAACCAGGAGTAAAAACTGCGTTATAGAAACACTACAAATTTACAAAGTACGCACAAAACTGAATAAGATAATAATAATAATAATAATAATAATAATAATAATAATAATAATAATAATAAAATGTAAACAAGTAAGAAGAATTATTAATAAGTATTTAATGAATTTCAATCTTAAGACATATCAACTTGTAAATGTTTATTTGCTATTTAATAACAATATATGAACGTTTTCGCCGTTTAGGGCATCTTCAGATATAACAAAAACATATAATCTGGACCTATAATAGTAAATTATGCAAATAACAAGGAATAGAGAACAATATATGTGATACATGAAATGCATGAGCTTTATGTAAAATATGACATAATACAGGATGAATATTGAGATAATCTTTGGATTTTGAACTTAGATTGGACGAATATTTTATTTTATACATATAGCTCATGTTACAATTAATATACAATGATTAAAATTTGTCGATGTTGTTAAATTTAAAATTTACAATGATGATAATAAAATATTTTAAGTATACACAGTAAGGAAAATTATGTTTATATATAGCTCAACTTATCACATTAGAGATATAACATTATCGGAAAATATGAAAACAAAAATATTGTAAATTTTTGTATTAGTAACAACAATGTAATTTATTTGTCACAACAATAATTCCTTTCTACAATTCACCTTAAACGCTCTCGTCAACAATTGGATTTTCACTCAACACATTATTCGTTATAAAACTCCACCGACGACAATGACAATTTACTTGGACTAGTACGAACAACAATGAACTGTTAATCTTAACTAATATTTACAAAGCACTATTTACAAATCAGAACTACCAGTTCTCAGTTCACAGTTCTTCTATCTCAGTCACTCGAGTTCACAGTATCTCGAACCACAGACCTTCAGAGACAGTTCACTGTACTCGAACTCGGGTCCCTCCTTCTGCGGTCCACTGCACTCGAACTCAGGTCCCTCCAACTGCGGTCCACTGCACTCGAACTAAGGCCTTCGGCTGCTGACGCAGTTGCGGACGCACACTCGAGTCGAACTCCGGTACACAGGACTGGCTTCCTTGCTCTGGCTTTCTCACTGACTGAATAACTGAAAACTCTACTCTAGTTCGCTGGCGCTTCTTCTTTTATAGCAAAATCATAGTTGCGAGAAATTTCTACAGGTGTGTAGAGAATTATCTGGATATCTCCACTTCGACGGACTTCTCGAAGAGTCGGGAAGGTCCGTTCCCCATTCACTGCGTACGCAGCAGTTGCGCGCGCACTCTCGCTCCACTCTCTCGCCGCGTTGGCCCTTTCCCCTCTCCGCCGCGCGCCATTCCTCCGTGCTCCGCGCGATCTGCTTTCTTGCGGGACGCTGGTCGTGAGTTCGAATCTCACGTCGCTGTCACAATATAAAATAAGTTAAATATCACTAGAACATAAAAAAAGTGAATACGTGGAAACATGCAATACAACACTTGTCATAATAGTAAGTTAGTTTGGCAACTCGTCACCATTGTACCATTATAAAACCGGAAGTATCGATTATTCTCGGATATGCAATCGAAAGACAATTAGGCCCTAGCAAACGTCACGGAGGCTGGAAATCCAATACTGTCGCAGAAGGTTATGTTCTGTTACTATAATAATTAGCGTTAATTGTAAAAAATATTGAAATAAACTCAATTTCTCATCTCGTTTTTCAATTCTAAATCAACTTCCAGGTTATATCAATATTAATATTCATGTTATTCTCTAGATTATATCAAGGTCAATAACATTCGTCTCTCGGAAAAAATCAATACTTTCGCATCTGCGCACATCTCACAATTTAGAAGGTCACTTCCGCTCTTCACTTACATATAACCATAACATGAATACTTATGAATAATATCAAGTTAGAAATATGGTCGAGCATAAAAAGTCGTATGAAACTTGCCTATAATGGTAATTCAGACGCTCGTATGAAAATTATGAAACTCGCTTGCGCTCGTTTCATAAACAAACATACTCGCGTCTTAATTACTACCATTATAGGCTCGTTGTATAATGTACTTTTATTTCATTTATCATAGCAACTATAACAAAATATTAGAAAAAGAAAGTTGAGTGAAAATAAAATAATATTTATTCACTTTTGAATTATTCTAATTATAAATTAATATCAACACTAATACGAACAACGCAAATTTCGATATAATCGATCAATGAAAATCGTCGATATCAACCTCAAGAGTAAGAAGATCCACATTAATATCAATCACATATATCAGTACAAAATGAATACAGTAGAACGTCTCGTTTAGGCACAGTGAAAACGTAAACATAGTGCAGGAAACGTGTGGGGGAGGACGAGCCGTACGATAAACACGAGGGATGCACAAGGTTTTAGTTACAACATTTATGGCGGAGCATTAATTGAAATTATATTTTCCAAAAACACACAAAACAAAAGAACACAAATTGCATAACGTTATCATATGCATATTTTAACAAACAAGCAATAAAATTGTAACGTTTAAATAATTCAATATAACGAATCAAATTTTGCTACTTATATGATGTTGCTTTCAAGCAGCATTTTTACGGTCGTGAATTTCATTTTCTGTATGACTAACTTAATATCACTGTCTTCTGTGGCCGAATTAACAAAACTACAGTGTACTGATCTGAAGTGACAAAACTATTTCCTAAACATAATGATCCCTTCTCAAAGTTCAATTTATTCAGATACAGTTCAGAACAATATACTGTAGTTTTGTTAATATACTGTAGTTGTGAAGACGATTATATTATGTTAGTCGTAGAGAAAATAAAATTCATTACCGTAAAAAATGCTTCTTGAAAGCAACATCATGTAAGTAGCAATTGATTTGTTATATTGAAATATTTCAACGTTACAATTGCTTGTTTGTTAAAATGTGTCTATGATAACGTTATGCAATTTGTATGTTTTTGGAAAATATAATTTAAATTAATGCTCCGCCATAAATGTTGTAACTAAAACCTTGTGCATCCCTCGTGTTTATCGTACGGCTCCTCCTCCCCCCATATGTTACCTGCATTTTGTTTACGTTTTCACTGTGCCTAAACGAGACGTTCTACTATAGTAATACTGTGCGCCAGGAAAGTCTCTCTGCACTGGAGACACCGAAGTGTATGAGCTCGCAACTGCAATTACGTTGGTAGCATCAGCCGGGTCTTGTCGTTGCACATCCTTGAGAGGTATTGTTTAGCAAACGGTTTCAGTTGAGAGCAGACAGGGTGTGCTGCAGTCTAATTGTGAGTGAGTGGTGGCTAAAGACTATTGGTGACAATACTTTCTATTGAAGAAAGGGCGTTTTTCGTGGAATATGTTTTTCGCGAAGGTGATATGTTTACGGAAAATGTGGAAAAGAAATTTCGTATGCGTTTTCTTAATTCCAGGTGCCCAGATCGCTATACTCTACTCTTATTTTATCAATAAATTCTGTGAAACCGGGTCAGTTCTCGATGCACCAAGAACTGGCAGGTCTACAATTTTAACAACAGAAAAACTTTATGAAATCTCGGCTATAATGTTGCGCAAATCAGCACAAGAGACCGGAATCTCTAAGTCAGGGATGCTCACTGTTGGCCTGATTGAGTCACAAACGCCACCCCTCCTTTTCTCCCACCACTTCGCAGCGCAGCGCAGCCAGTGCAGTTGTTTGTAGCGAACAGTAGGCGAACATCATAAACATTCAGTGCCGGATTCGTCATGGCAAGTCGATCTCGGCACAATTTCCATAATGACTGGGAAGTGCAATATTTTTGTGTGCAGGAAGGAGTATATGGAATCAGATGTCTAATATGTAAGTCATTAATTAAATCGTTCTCCAGTTTCAACATTAAAAGGCATTTTAGACGCATGATCGTGTTTACGGAAGTCACGTTTTGTCTGATAAATGTAGTCATATTATGCGTAGAAATTTATTATCTCTGAACGTTATTAATAATCATCATCATCATCTCCTTCAAGGATTAGATCATTACTAATCTGTTCCGGCTCCAAAGTATAGTTGAACAATCTTTTGGTTGGTCGTCCTCGATTTCTGAGACCTTGAGGCTTATAATTTAGGAACATACGGGGCAGCCTTTCTTCATTGATTCTGCTGACGTGTTCAAACCATTTATTTCTATATTCTTCTATTTTTGTTACTATGCTGACTATTTGTAGTTCTTTGCGGATATCTTCATTCCTTTTCCTTTCTAAAAGAGTATATCCTGCTACATGTCGAAGAAATCTCATTTCTGCTGCTTCCACTCTTCATATCATGCTTTTATTAAGGGTCCAGCATTCCGAGCCATACATCAATACAGGTAAAGCTATAACGTTATAAAACTTGAGTAGAGTTTCTCTTCTGGTTTTCCTTCCTAGTGTTCTCTTAATTGTACCACAAATATGTTGGAACAGGTTTAATTTTCTGTTAATATCCTTTGTCCTATCACTTCCTAGGAATACCCCTAAATAGTTAAAATCAGTTACCTGTTCTATTAAGAGATTATTCACTACTATTTTGGCTCTTACATTATTCTTCCCATGGAACGCCATTATTTTGGATTTACTTGGCGATAACTGTAGGTTATATTCAGCAGCAGTTCTTTCTAATTGAAAAATGGCTCTCTGCAAGCTGTCCTCGTCAGTTGCTATCACTGCCTGATCATCTGCAAAGAGGAGTGTATGTAATTTTCTATTATCAACTCTAAAATTTTCTGATAAAATATATTGCCATTTCCTTATGACATCATCAATATAAAGGTTATTAATATTATTTTAATTGATCAGTTTACTATGATAATTAGTATACTCCGGAATACTGTTGTTTTTGCTACTGCTATTGCTAATGTTACATAGTAAGTCGAACACTGATGGCTTAGTAGTGATAATCGCTGTAAGTGTACATATAATACGATAATAATAGTAAGAATAATATTATATTATATAATAATATTATTATAATTTATTTATTTATTTACTTATATTTATTTATTTCCTTATTTACTTACTTACTAACTTGCTTACTTACTTATTTAGTTACTTACATATCTCCTTATTCATTCGTTCGTTTGTTCGATCGTTAATTCATTCAGGAGAAGAGAGAACAGCGAAGCCAGAAGATCTGAATGCTAACACCTGTTCTGATACAGTACCGATAGAAAACATTGCCAGAGCTAGTTATCGTATATCGGAGCTAAATGCCAAACATATGAAACTGTTGTCTGAGGGCGAGTTTATTAACAAGTGTCTCATTGTTGCAGCGAAAGAAATTTGTCCAGAAAAATTAGTCGTTTCAAAAAATATACGCCTCTCTGGATGCACTGTCACAAGGAGAGTACAAGAAATGTTGGGGAGGGGGGCGATATTGAAAACCAAGTACAAAATAAATTTAAAACAATTTTCATCTTCATAACAAAATTATATCAATATAATTAATTATTTATTCTGTGTTATGGCTTGAGCATTGATTATGTATAAAACAAAACACTTATGTTTTACATCTTACTTAGTCTTAATACTAACGTTTTCACCCTTATAGGGCATCTTCAGGTACGAGATATAACAGATATCCATCTGAAATCAATTACAAAACTTTACCTTACATTTGGAAATGACATAAATAAAGTAAAATATGACATAGTGACAATATTAATCATCCAAAACAACATTAAAGAAGATCATGTCAAATATTAAATAAAACAACGTAAGCCTGCATAGCTATGAAGTAATACTGAATACGCGATGTTGGCAAACAAAGTAGATCTCAATATATTGGTATCCTAAATATTGTACTGTTGCCAATAACTTGTTGAAAGTGAATAGAGAGGCATACAGACAGTAGAAATCAATGTGCTGATCATAGTAAAATCAATAAATTACTAGAAATATATAAACCTGATATTACTAAACGTAGAGTCGTAAAAGCAAACATGAACTGGCTAATTTCGATGGAGCGAGTAAAATTCTTGTTAAGTGTTCTACGGTCTCATATATGAAAAATATTTAGGACACCAATGTATTGAGATCTACTTTGTGTGCCAACACTGCGTATTTAGTATTACTTCATAGCTATGCAAGCTTACGTTCTTTTAAGTTAGTATTTGACATGATCTTCTTTAATGTTCTTTGGATGATTAGTATTGTCACTATGTTATAATTTACTCTATTATTGTTATTTCCAAATGTAAGGCAAAGTTTTGTAATTGATTTTTAGATGAATATCTGTTATATCTCGTACCTGAAGATGCCCTATAAAGGGTGAAAACGTTAGTACTTACTTACTTACTTACTGGCTTTTAAGGAACCCGGAGGTTCATTGCCGCCCCCACATAATCCAGGCATTGGTCCCTATCCTGAGCAAAATTAATCCATTCTCTATCATCATATCCCACCTCCCTCAAATCCATTTTAATATTATCTTCCCATCTATGTCTCGGCCTCCCTAAAGGTCTTTTTCCCTCCGGCCTCCCAACTAACACTCTATATGCATTTCTGGATTCGCCCATACGTGCTATATGCCCTGTCCATTTCAAGCGACTGGATTTAATGTCCCTAATTATGTCAGGTGAAGAATAAAATGCGTGCAGTTCTGTGTTGTGTAACTTTCTCCATTCTCCTGTAACTTCATCCCTCTTAGCCCCAAATATTTTCCTAAGCAGCTTATTCTCAAACACCCGTAGTCTCTGTTCCTCTCTCAAAGTGAGAGTCCAAGTTTCACAACCATACAGAACAACCGGTTATATAACTGTTTTATAAATTCTAACTTTCAGATTTTTCGACAGCTGCCGGGATGATAAAAGTTTCTCAACCGAATAATAACAGGCATTTCCCATATTTGTTCTGTGTTTAATTTCCTCCCGAGTATCATTTATATTTGTTACTGTTGCTCCCAGATATTTGAACTTCTCCACCTCTTCAAAAGATAAATTTCCAATTTTTATATTTCCATTTCGTACAATATTCTGGTCACGAGACATAATCATATACTTTGTCTTTTCGGGATTTACTTCCAAACCTATCTCTTTACTTGCTTCCAGTAAAATTCCCGTGTTTTCCCTATTTTCTCGTAACATATTCACGCATCTGACAGAAACTGACCTACACGAACTCTGCTGTACGTTTCACTGAGACACATTTTAATTAATCGAACTAGTTTCTTGGGAATACCAAATTCAATAAGAATATCATATAAAACTTCTTTCTTAACCGAGTCATATGCCTTTTTGAAATCTATGAATAACTGATGCACTGTACTCTTATACTCCCATTTTTTCTCCATTATCTGTCGAATACAAAATATCTGGTCAATAGTTGATTTATTACGCCTAAAACCACATTGATGATCCCCAATAATTTCATCTACATACGGAGTTAATCTGCTCAAAAGAATATTGGACAAAATTTTGTACGACATCAACAAAAGTGATATTCCTCGAAAGTCACTACAGTTAGTCTTGTTCCCCTTCTTAAAGATAGGTACGATAATGGACTCCTTCCATTGTTCTGGTACAATTTCCTTTTCCCAAATAGCAAGTACAAGCTTATGAATTTCGTTAGATAATGCGCTTCCATCCTCTTGTATTAATTCTGCTGGAATTTGATCGATACCTGGAGACTTATAATTTTTCAGATTTTCTATCGCAATTTCGACATCAGAAAATGTGAGTTCGGGTATAAATGGCTCAGCAGTTTGTATTTCAATTTCGTCCCGATCATTTCTCTTTGGCCTATGTATATTAAGTAGTTGTCCAAAATAGTTTTTCCATCTGTTCAGGATTGAATGAGTTTCTGCAAGCAAGTCATCATTCTCATCCTTGATCACGTTTATCCTTGCCTGATATCCATTCCTGAATTCCTTTATGTCCTTATATAAATCTCTAATGTTTTTTTCTTACTATTTGTTTCTACCTCATTCAGTTTTTCCTTCAAGTATTCTCTCTTTTTATTCCTAAGCGTACGATTTGCTTCCCGTCTTATATTGAAATAATTATATCTATTCACCTCAACTGGATCCTATAAGAATTTCAATTTTGCCTGTTTCTTCCTTTCTACTACCATGCAACAACCTTCAGCAAACCACGGTTTCTTTTTCTTAGTTTCATAATAACCTATGCTCTGTTCAGCTGCAATGTTGATATTATCTCAGATATTTTCCCCACATGCTATTCACATCTAACTCTTCCTCAACATCGTCGGAACTTGCTAATACGGCAAACCTATTTGAAATTTCGACCTGATAATGTTGCTTAGTTTTCTCGTTCTTTAATTTCAGAATATTGAATCTTCTAATATTAACTTGTTGCTCTACTCGCTTGGCTACTGATAGTCTTTCTCTTAGTTCTCCAATTACCAAATAATGGTCAGAATTACAGTCTGCCCCCCCTGAAGGTTTGAATGTCTACTATACCAGTATGTCTTCTTTTATCTATCAAAATGTGATCTATCTGGTTGTGTGTCAATCTATCTGGTGAAGTCCAAGTATATTTATTTATATCCTTATGGGGGAATGTTGTACTATTAACAATTAAATTTTTTTATGTGGCAAAGTTGACTAACCTAACTCCATTGTCATTTCTAGACGTGTGTAGACTCTCTTTTCCAATAGTCGGTTTAAAAATATCCTCCCGTCCTACTTTAGCATTGAAATCCCTCAATAAAATTTTCATGTGATATCTAGGTAACTGATCAAAAGTCTGTTCCAATTCCTCATAGAAGCTATCCTTTATATGGTCGTCTTTCTCTTCTGTAGGGGCATGAGCATTTATAACTACGATATCGCACCATCTACCTTTAAGTACTAAATATCACTGATAAATTCGACCTTTTTTACTGCTGATTTTATTCTTTTATGAATAAAGTATCCTGTTCCTAATTGGTGATTATCGTTTCCTTCCCCATAATACAACAAATAATCTCCTATTTGTGTTATGCCGTTCCCATCTAACCTAACCTTCTGTACTCCCACACAGTCTATTCTATATCTAGCTAGTTCTTTTGCTACTAATGTTACCCCTCCTGTTCTATATAGACTTGTAACATTCCAAGTACCAAATCTCAAAACCTTATTCCTTTGCTGTGGTCGTGCCAGAGAATCAATCCCATTCCGAGGCTTATTTGAAGGATTCGTAACAAGCTGTTTTTTACGGTGAAGGGTTGTTAGCCATTCGCCCAACCCCCAAGCTGGAGGAACACCCCTCATCGGCTGTCCTCGGCTGCTTATTCAATATATTCACAGCTACCCTCCATATCTGGAGGCCGTCTCCTCGATCCGCAACCTGAGGATGCGCCATGCCGTAGTGATAGGGACCCACAATACATGGGAAAACGTTAGTATACAGACTAAATAAGATGTAAAACATAAGTGTTTTGTTTTATATGTAATCAATGCTCAAGCCATACGACGGAATAAATAATTAATTATATTAATATATGTTATAAACAAGGGAGTTAGCTGACTATTCCTCAACATAAATTGTAAATTTAAAAATTGTCATCTTGTTTGTCTTCTCCGTCGTTCCTTATCAATATATGAACCTAACATCATCAAACTTATAAATATGAAAAATTGGCGTCTATGTTCCAGTGAGTGTTAGGAAGATTAATTTATTCTTATACAATTTGATACATTTCATTACGATAGAAAAACACCAGTTCATTTTCATTATATAGGCTTACTTGTTATCTATCTGGGTCACCATCTGTTTGAGTTTGAAAGATTAAAACTATTATTTGTTTTCTTGAAGTTATTTACGCTTATATTCCTTAAAAGAAAAATTGTGCATGTTAAACCTATAGTCAAAGTTCAGCCACTGATAGCTACGTCGTCTCCTTCAAGTAGTAAGCGGTTGCTTTGCTACGTATAAGAAGGCTTGGGGGCACCAGATACTTCCCCTACCGTCTGCTTGTGAGCATACCTGTTCTAAGTGGCCAGCACATTAGGCTGTAAGAAGCGAACTGCAATTGTACTCCTATAAAATTACGGTGGTTCATGAATTAAAAGAAAGTGATTACGAGAAGAGACTGAGGTATTGTGAATGGTTCCAGAGATTTATAAATCGGGATGGACTTGACGTTTTAAATGAAACTTTCTTGACGGACAAAGCATGGTTTAACTTATCCGAATATGTAAATTCTAGAGCAGTGGATTACACAAGAAACATTAGTGAAAGTGTTCGAAAATAAGTGTAGAAGAGTCGAACTGTGCATTCAAGAACGAGGAAAACACTTCCAGCATCTATTATGATTGTGGTGAGTACACAGTTTAAGTTTTGTTCCTACGTAAGTTCCAGCTACTATCAACATAACTGCAGTTGCTAGGACATACACTCGGCTTTTTCCAATGCAGAGAGACTTCTCTGGCGCACTGTATTAATATTCATTTTGTACTGATATATGTGGTTGATATTAGTGTACATGCCGTACTGTATAACCATCATATTCAATATCAAGGCTATAAACATTACTGAAAATCTAAACTCCAGAAACACAATTAATATCAATTATTGTCAACAAGAGCATCAGTATCTACACCAATAATGTATTCTAGCTTTAATGGTTATTTTATAATTTGCATTTTTAATTTTATTTGTCATTATAATTTATTTATTGGGATTTACTTAGCGGAAACACTGTACTATTATCTGACAAACTGTCAGCAGAACATTAAATCTAAAAAAAAAAAAATAACTGAACTATAATATACTTTCGGTCTCACTAATAAAAACTCTATATGCAGACGTTTAACTGTCTTATACTATGAGTAGCTCGTTTGTATATCGTAAGTAAATTCCTTACCAACATTTACATCCATGTAATGTGGACCTCACAATTTTTGTATCCGGTGCCACAATTACGTTCATTACAGATATACCTTATATAGACGCTCTTTAAATTGATCAATTATTTCCATCTTTAAAAAACCTAACAACTTGATTTAGATCATTCGACAATTCTCACCTTTAAAACTTAACAACTTGATTTAGGTAATCCTAAATTGCCACTTTTAAGACTCAGTTCTTGATTTTCAGTACACTTATATCGAACACATACTGTTTCTGATGATACTTGTTACTAAAACATACTACCCCATTGTCCAATAAGATTTATATAATGTCTGTTTGTTGTATGCAATTCATTTCTCAGATCTCACTAATTTTCTACATATTATACTTCGCTATCCTAGCTAGTCTCCCCCGCCATACTCCTCACCTGTTTTCAATTTTCTCTATCGTTATACTTAATTTCCTATTACACTCCTCTAATTCATTCAGAATTGACACTTTATCAGCCTGTTCTTGATTTTCATATCACTTAGACTATATCGAACACACACTGTTTCTAATAATACTTGATACTAAAACTTATTACACCATTGTCCAATATGCTCGTTATTATGTCTGTTTCATGTGTACATTTCATTTTCCGATCTCACTAATTTTCTACATATTATACTTCGCCATCCTAGCTAGCCTCCTCCCCCATACTCCTTACCTATTTTATTAGACTATATTGAACACACACTGCTTCTAAAAATGCTTGATACTAAAACATATTACACCATTGTCCAATAGTCCACACCTGTGGAGTAACGGTTAGCACGTCTAGCCGCGAAACCAGGTGGCCCGGGTTCGATTCCCGGTCGGGGCAAGTCACCTGGTTGAGGTTTTTCTGGGGTTTTCCCTCAACATTACAAGTTGGAGGGATTTTCTGTGATTTATCCAAAGCATTTGACTGTATAAATCATAAAATGCTGCTAGATAAATTAGATTATTATGGAATTAAAGGTGTTGCACACCAATGGTTTCACTCATATCTCATAGATAGGAAACAGAAAGTTGAACTCAATACAACTATGAAATCTGCATTGACATGGGGAACTATTAATAATGGAATTCCTCAAGGATCAATATTAGGTCCCCTACTTTTTCTAGTGTTTATAAATGATCTTGCACTCCTAATAAAAGATGTAGGCCATTCCATATTATTTGCAGATGACACAAGTATAGTAATTACAGCCAATAACACCAACACATTCCAATATTCAACAGACGAAATTCTCTTCAAAATATGTGACTGGTTCTCAGTCAATAAATTGGTATTAAATTGTAACAAAACTAACATAATTCAATTTAAATCCTGTGCAAATTCAACCTCGCAAATTTCTAGCGCAATAATTAACAACAGATCCCTATTAGAAACAACGACAACCAAATTTCTTGGCTTAAAAATAGATGTGTTAAATTGGAAAAATCATTTTAAAGAAATTACCCCCAAAGTAAATTCATCTTGTTTTGCTGTTAGATCTATGCAAAAGATAGTAAATATCAATACCTTAAAAACAATATACTTTGCATACTTCCACTCGGTAATGAGTTTTGGAATAATATTCTGGGGAAATTCCACAGATAGCAACAGTATATTTCTGCTACAAAAAACAGTAATTAGAATAATAGTAGGTGCCAAATCTAGGGAATCTTGTAGGACTAATTTAAAAAAACTACAAATAATGCCTATGGCTTGTCAGTATATCTTTTAAGTAATAATCTTCCTCGTATGTAATCTTGAAAACTTTGTAACTAATTCAACAGTTCATAGCATAAATACACGTGAAAAAATGACTTTGATACTCCATCGGCAAGTCTATCGTGCTATCAAAAAGGAGTGCGTTATATGGCAGTAAAAATTTTAATAGCCTCCCTATCGATATAAAAAATGAAACTCAAAACATAACATTATTTAGGGCCAAATTAAAGAAGTACCTAATTTCTCACGCCTTCTATTCTGTAAGTGAATTAATGACATTCAATAACACTTCATGAAATTGATACTAAAACTATGTGTTGTACTAGTAGACTATATTGTAAATCTCGTCTGTATATATATTTCATCTAGACTGTGACTATAAATTAAGACTAGTATTAAGTTTTTTTTTCCTTATTCCATATTCTAGCTGTAAAGCAATGTATGAATACCATGGAATGTTAATAAATACAACATAATACAATACAACCCAATATGAGTAAATGCTGGGTAAATTTCGGTGCTGGATCCCGGACTCGTTTCACCGGCATTATCACCTTCAATGCATTCAGACGCTAAATAACCTTGGATGTTGACAAAGCGTAGTAAAATAACCTACAGTACTAAAAAAAATTGTCCAATATGCTCGTTATTATGTCTGTTTCATGTGTACCTTTCACTTTCCGATCTCACTAATTTTCTACATATTATACTTCGCCATCCTAGCTAGCCTCCACCCCCATACTCCTTACCTATTTTATTACCTCTAAAAAACTCTTCATCATTAGCCGAATGTCGTCTTTTGTAGCAAACTCGTCATTCTTATTCTTCATTTCACTTCTTATCATTTCAGCTCTTGCACTCACAGAAACACTTTCACTTCCCCTCTCGACACTGACCTTCCTTCCCACTAATCTGGTTGAATCACTTCCCAAATCACTTGTATTTTTACTCGTGTCATTAACCTTCATTGCCTTCGCATATGTTTTCTTCTTCAGAATTCTTGATCTCAGGATTCCTTTGCTCTGTCTCGCTTCCTCCGGCGCTATCTGCAATTCAGCTAATTCTCCGTCATCTACACGTACCCCTTACTACATACGTCGTGTATAACAGTATAACTGTTACACAGCTACATCATAGTTTCGTCACTACATCGTTACGAAAGGTAATGGAATATCTGAGGTTCTCTATTGCATCCGGTAGAGCGCTCTAGTTTGCCGTGTTAAGTATCTATAGTACAACTGGCTCTGATCGATTACCACACTATATTTTGGTCAAAGACTATAAGCTACAGCAATATTATTCTAATTATTTTGTGCTCCTTGGTTTGTCCTTTTGTGGTTACAAGGCAACCATCATCATAAAATGACAGTCGATACGAACAGCTGTTAGAGGGGCGGCCATTTTTTCTCTATATACAACGCTTAAACAAGGGGTTTCGTGTATATAACTACTGCAAAGCAATTCCCACGTATAGTTAGAGGTTGTTTATACATCCGTCGCTTATGCATGGTTTATTAGTAACGTTTTCTCTCAACTCTGCATAAGTCTCGTATATAAACTATACACGGTTTATTAGTAAGACCGATAATCTATAGAAAGATACTCCACATTCATGCAAATATTAAGCATTATTAAAACTAGCACTGACATCAATAACGTAACTTATACGAACATTAATTTCGACACCAATAGCGTTATAAAGAATACGTTTTCACGATTGTCTACAAGTAGGATTTATACATGGGCTCTTGTTTACTGCACATGCATAATGTGTTGTAAGCGAAACTTCTACAATAAGGGAGCTCTAAATTTTATTTTCGTATCTACATATATCCTAACAGAGTAAATGACAACATACTTTTTGAATGTCTAATTGGATTCGTGGACCACATTAACTATCTCACTTTAATGAGCATGATATTTTGTACCTACATTGACAATGTATGTAATGTGAACAAGCTTGTAAAATTTACAAGTCGTATGTTGAAGACTATGAAATCAAGTACCGTACCTTTGAGAATGTATATTTGGATAGTTAGCTTTAGATTATATTCTTAGCTATATTTTATTTTTATTTTCTATGTTATAATGTAGGCACAAATGCAGCCCTAGCATACTGCATTCAGTTTAGAGATTCAACAATGTCATAATTAAATAAATATAACTTGCATGGTAATTCATAGAGAAATATTATGGCTCTACAGCAGTACTGCTCATCGGAGTGACTACTACCGCAGAGAAATCGGAGATTACGAATAAAGCTCTCCACCGCTGATCTCCGGTACTATCGTAGGTGGAACAGGGGACATACGGAAGGACGCGGTGGTCCGGAGCGAAGCGACAGTTAGCTCAAGGACGACCGGCGCGTACGGACTGATGGTAGTTGTGAGTGGAATAAAATGGCACCAAATCGGATATCCGTCGCATGAAAATTCTTTAATTTAGTCGAAGGTAATAATAAAGTCGTACTCTGTAAACTTTGTGGGCGAATTTACTCTAAGGGTGGTGGAACTTCGAATTTGTTATACCATTTGAAGCGATCGCACAATCGCGAACTTGATGAAAACAATTACGCAAAACATTTGATACGATTTCTTTTTAAATTGTTTTAGTGCTATTGTTCCCAAAGGCCCACTGTATAGGAAGAAGTCTTGAAATTCCTCTAAAACGTAACTTTCGAGGCAATAAAAAACATATGAAATATTTAAAAGACGACTTGAGTTACATTTTGCTGTTTAGACAACTTGAGTTATATTTTGCTGTTTAGACAACTTGAGTTATATTTTGCTGTTTAGACAACTTGAGTTATATTTTACTGTTTGGATTAAAATATTGAGTTTCTGAATGAAACTAAAGAAACAAGTGGTAATAATATAATTACAATTATCCTTATGTTAATATCCACTTATATTTTTATTGCAAAGAAAGAGTGGCGCGTTTTAGAAGAGGCAGTTCAAATACTGACACCCTTTAACACAATAATCACAATCATGTCCGGTAAAGAATCTGAATATATTATGTTGGACAGTAAACTTTAACCCATTGATAGCCCACGTTTCTTTTCTTCCATTCTGAAGCTCCCTTAATATACTTTACGTTAAACTAATTAAACTAAACCGATTAGAATAATAATTGACAAACACTGTTTGTGATTAAACGAGAGTTTCTAGGAGAACTACAGTATAAATGTTCACATTAGCTACTGAATAGCTTTACTTCTGCGTTAATTTTGCAGTTAGATTGAATGTTATTAATTTGATCAATGACATAAAACTAATACGCCTTTCCACATATATTGTGAATTTCAAAACTAGAAAAATATCTGTCAGCTAACGTAGAACTTCAAGCAAAACAAGAAAAAAAAGCCGAAGAAAGAGAGAGACATTAACATAAAAGAAAGAATAAACAACAATAAATTACAACTTAGCTATTTTAAAAGATACGCGGACGTCAGCGGACGTGATCCGATTAAAGGAATGCTCAGCGGAAAGTGTATGTCTGCGCCACAGCACATATACAGAGTGCGCGGCATCAATCGGTGGTAACCGGAGGTCTCCGATTGAAAGCGAGCAAACAACCGCTCCGGAGAAAACCTAATCATGAGCAGCACTATTCTACAGTAGAGCGTCTCGTTTAGGCAAAGTGAAAACGTAAACAAAGTGCAGGTAATGTATGAGGGGAGGACGAACCGTACGATGAACACGAGGGATGCACAAGGCTTTAGTTACATTTATTGCGGAGAATTAATTGAAATTATATTTTCCAAAAACAGACATAACAAAAGAACACAAATTGCATAACATTATAATACAAAGATTTTAACAAACAAGCAATAAAATTGTAACGTTGAAATAATTCAATATAACAAATCAAATTTTAGTACTTATATGATATTGCTTTCAAGCAGCATTTTTTACTTTCATGAAATTTTATTCTTTGTATGACTAACATATGTAATATCACCGTCTTCTGTGACCGAATTAACAAAACTACAGTATAATGGTCGGAAGTGACAACACTATTTCCTAAACATAATTACAGTACTGTAGTTTTGTTAATTCGACCGCAGAAGGTGGTGATATTATGTTAGTCCTACAGAGAATGAAATTCTTGACCGTAAAAAATGTTGCTTGAAAGCAACATCATGTAAGTAGCAAAATTTGATTCGTTATATTGAATTATTTCAACGTTACAATTGCTTGTTTGTTAAACTATGTATATGATAACATTATGCAATTTGTGTTTTTTTTTTTTTGTTTTGTGTGTTTTTGGAAAATATAGTTTCAATTAATACTCCGCCATAAATGTTGTAACTAAAACCTTGTGCATCCCGCGTGTTTATCGTACGGCTCGACCTCCCCCAGATGTTACCTGCACTTTGTTTACGTTTTCACTGTGCCTAAACGAGACGCTGTACTATATTTATTTTTATTATTATCCGATCATTCTGTTTTGAAACGGCAATCGCTTCTGCTACACAGCGCTTCACTGTTACGTCATCTGTATAGCACGATGGTTGTCTTATTTTATTGTTCTATTCATTGATTATGCCTTTCTCTTTCGCACAGAATAACAACATAAGACCGCAGCGCCGATGTTTAGTTCAATACACAAAATGGTCAACTAGTAATGATTATTAGATGTTTGCACATGTTATTACATGGGTGAATTTCCGAATACAAAATTTCCTAGAATGGGGTGATTATATTGTGAATTTTATTTCCACTCAACAATAGGATTTTATTCTTCCAACAATAATTCCTTTCTACAATTCACCTTAAACGCTCTCGTCAACAATAGAATTTTCACTCAACACAGTATTCGTTATAGCACTCCACTGACGGCAATGACAATTTACTTGGACTATTACGAACAACAATGAACTGTTAATCTTAACTAATATTTACAAAGCACTATTTACAAATCAGAACTATCAGTTCTCAGTTCACAGTTCTTCTAGCTCAGTCACTCGAGTTCACAGTATCTCGAACCACAGACCTTCAGAGACAGTTCACTGTAGTCGAACTCAGGTCCCTCCAACTGCGGTCCACTGCACTCGAACTCAGGTCCTCGGATGCTGATACAGTTGCGGACGCACACTCGAGTCGAACTCCGGTACACAAGACTGGCTTGCTTGCTCTGGCTTTCTCACTGACTGGCTGACTAATCAACTGAAAAACTGCTCGAGTTCGCTGGCGTTTCTTCTTTTATAATCACAGTGACGTAGCCTCGAAAGTTCGACGCGTCTCCAGAGATTGCACTCCAGAGAAATCCAGAGCCCTCTCCTCTCTACCAGCACCAGATGCGCGCGCACTCTCGTCGCGTTGACGTAATACACCCCCTCTCTTCTCTCCGCCGCGCGCCGTCCCAAAGTGCTCCGCGCGATCTTCTCTCTTGCGGGACGCTGGTCGTGAGTTCGAATCTCACGTCGCTGTCGCAATATAATAGTGATTTATTGGGGGTGATCACAAATAGTAATTGTTATGAGTTAACCTGTTCATTCTTAAGCTCTTTACAATGATAATTCAAGGACTTCATAAGAAATTTCGGTTACTCCAACTTAATTCCATGAGTGGACAGTCAACAGATACATGCGTTTGGTATTAATTCTATATAAACACAGGAAATGCAACAGAACACTGCATACCTGAAACATTATAATACACTGAATCCAATTACATGTGAACATACGGTACTTTTTTATAAATCGGAAATATAAATTGAGCCTATTGGAACTCATTTGCGTGCCAACTCAATTGTAAATCTAATAAAAATCATTCTTTTCATATATTATTTACACGTTCTACAAATAGTTGTTGATAAGTTAGCAGACCAGTTCAAACAAATTAATTACCCTCACTTTTCATTCACTCATATACAGTACACTTCGATAGTAACATTTTATAAATAAGGCTTTTAAACGACCGGTATTGAAAAAGTTGTCCATTGCTGTTACCATAACGACCAATACACATTTTGGATTACTTGTAAGGCAAGTAGACCATATGATTTCCTTTAATTACTAGCCATATACGTACGCTTCGCTGAAATTGTGCAATTGATAGAAATAAATATTATTGATTTAAATCTACAATATTTTAAAATAAAATTTTGTAGTTACTTGTGAGTAATAGGTTACTAAAAGTTGCAAGTCGATTGCTTCTGAATAATATTTAAAGGTGTATTAAAACTGTAAATGCCACTTATTATCATGCAGTACTTTCTAAAGTTGTTCAAGCAATTCTACTTTTAAACTTGGTACTGTATTAGGACTGGCAGATAATAATTGATCAGCGTCTGAAACAAAATATAGACCTACTTTAAAACTTGGTACTGTATTAGGTCTGACAGTTAATAATTGGTCAGCGTCTGAAAAAAAAATATAGACCTACTTTAAAACTTGGTATTGTATTAGGCCTGGCAGATAATAATTGGTCAACGTCTGAAACAAAATATAGACCTACTTTAAAACTTGGTACTGTATTAGGCCTGGAAGATAATAATTGGTCAGCGTCTGAACAAATTATATAGACCTACTTGAAAACTTGGTACTGTATTAGGACTGGCAGATAATAATTGGTCAGCGTCTGAAACAAAATATAGACCTAATTTAAAACTTGGTACTGGCAGATAATAATCCATCAGGGTCTGAAAGAAAATATAGACCTGCTTTAAAACTTGGTACTGTATTAGGCCTGGCAGATAATAATTGGTCAGCGTCTGAAACAAAATATAGACCTACTTTAAAACTTGGTACTGTATTAGGCCTGGCCGATAATAATTGGTCACCGTCTGAAACAAAATATAGACCTACTTTAAAACTTGTTACTGTATCAGGCGTGGCAGATGATAATTGGTCAGAGTCTGAAACAAAATATAGACCTACTTTAAAACTCGGTACTGCATTAGGCCTGGAAGATAATAATTGGTTTAGCGTCTGAAACAAAATATAGACCTACTTTAAAACTCGGTACTGCATTAGGCCTGGCAGATAATAATTGGTTTAGCGTCTGAAACAAAATATAGACCTACTTTAAAAGTTGGTACTGTATCAGGGCTGGCAGATAATAATTGGTCATCGTCTGAAACAATATATAGACCTACTTTAGAACTTGGTATTGTATTAGGCCTGGCAGATAATTGGTCAGCGTCTGAAACAAAATATAGACCTACTTTAAAACTTGGTACTGTATTAGGCCTGGCAGATAATAATTGGTCAGCGTCTGAAAAAAAAAATAGACCTACTTTAAAACTTGGTACTGTATTAGGCCTGGAAGATAACAATTGATCAGCTTCTGAAAAAAAAAATATAGATCTACTTTAAAACTCGGTACTGTATTAGGCCTGGCAGATAATAATTCGTTTAGCGTCTGAAACAAAATATAGACCTACTTTAAAACTTGTTACTGTATCAGGCCTGGCAGATAATAATTGATCAGCGTCTGAAACAAAATATAGACCTACTTTAAAACTTGGTACTGTACTAGGCCTGGTAGATAATAACACTGGCCAACAAAAAAAAAAAAAAAAAAAAAAAGATTTTTCTGAATGTTTCCTGCACTTCATGAGTCAAATCTTACTAATTTTGGGTCGAGAAAAACGAATATGACAATGAAACATTTTTCTTAGCTCTAGTTTCTGTGATGCACAATAGGTGGAAGTATTTCAGTTTAACGGATTAAGAGAAAACGATACATTTTAATTACGTATGCCAACAACATTGAAAGTGCATTTAATTTTTTTTTTAAATGGCAGTTACATTCTAAGAGTTCTAAATTTATGGAAGAATAGCTGGCAGATGGTTGGGTCTGAAGAGAATCATGTATGACTTCATGATATAATGTCTTTTAGCTTGCCTCTTGTGAGTTCCGAAGCATCCCTACGCAAAGACCAGCAGTAATCCGCAAGCATTGTTTCATTCTAACGGCCCTGATATCTTTGTTCCATAACAGAATATCGTGATGTAACCTTCATCCGTGTTCATCATTGAAAGCTCCACAACTAGGAGGGAAAAAGTCTAGGTGGGAGAGGAGAAAATGGATTTTAAGGGACATGTTGCATTCGAGTTGATGGTATTTTTGCAGGAGCACTGTCACCAACTGAGTGTAGTTATCATATCTTTTGTTGCCTAAAAATCCATGAATAACTCCCTTGAAGGCTTCCCAAGCTTCCTTTTCTTTCCCCTCCAAAACTTGGTCGAATGCAGGATCCTTTACAAGTTCTCGAATTTGTGGCCCGACAAAAATACCTTCCTTGACTTTGGCATACTTAATTTCGGAAATTTCTCTCTTACGTATTTAAAGGCCTGTCCTTCTTGGTTCATACCTGTGACAAAATTTTTTATCAAACCCAGCTTAACATGCAGGGGTGGAAGAAGAACGTCTTTTGGGTCCACGAAGGCTCGGCAACAACATTTTTCTCGCTAGGGTTATGATTTCTTGCAGGCCAGACTGCTTGAATATAATGTGATTTGCTATCCCTGCTGTCCCACATACATAAAAAGCAGCAATATTTTGTGTACCCCAGTTGATTTCCTACGAGTACAGCAATGACTTTTAGATCACCACAGATTTTCCACTTGTGTTCATGATATTCGATTGAGTCGAAGAGGGCTGTCATATTTGCATAAGTCTCCATCATGTGAACTCCATGACCAACAGGAATAGAAGGAAGACGGTTGCCATTGTGAAGTAATATAGCTTTCAAACTAAGCTTGGAGGAGTCTATGAATAGCCTCCATTCAGTTGGATCATGGTTCAAATTCAAACATTTCATTAAGCCATTAATGTCGCAGCAAACAATATTGTTTTTCTTCTAAAAAAAAAAAAAAAAAAGGGAAGCAGATCCCTGTGACGTTGTCTGTACTGTGAGACCCTGACATCACGTTCGAGAAGATTCCATTGCTCTAGTCTAGACCCTAGAATTTCTGCCTTCTCCTTTGACAGATCAAGGTCTCTAATGAGATCACTCAATTCCGCTTGGCTCAATCTGTGCGGTTTATCATCTTTTTTCCTCAAAATCAGGGTCATGGGTTCTTCTTCTTGGTCCACATTGTCTTCATTTTCTACTTCAAACACACAATTTTCGTGGCATTTTTACAAATTTTACACTTTAAAAATACTTCCAAACCAGAAATTCTGCATTAATTACAGCAGAAACAATATGAAATTCACAGTCACAGCAACAATATCTATGTTTGTAACTTACAAACACTTGAAGAACATTTGTGCTTTGTTATTTGACAGGTGTGCCAAATCCCAAAACAAAATTTCCCCCAAATTTCCCCGAAAATGAAAATGTTGACTCTAAAAAATGAAATGTTACTTTATCTCCAAAGCAAGAGCTAATCTGTCATTTTTATGGTGATTTGTGAATTCAGCAGGTGGAAATACATAAGAATTAGGTATTTTTTTGAACCCGAAACATTTTCATTGTTGACCAGTGTAATTGGTCAGCATCTGAAACAAAATATAGACCTACTTTAAAACTTGGTACTGAATTAGGCCTGGCAGATAATAATTGGTCAGCGTCTGAAACAAAATATAGACCTACTTTAAAACTTGGTACTGTATTAGGCCTGGCAGATAATAATTGGTCAGCGTCTGAAACAAAATATAGACCTACTTTAAAACTTGGCGCTGTATTAGGTCTGGCAGATAATAATTGGTCAGCGTCTGAAACAAAATATAGACCTACTTTAAAACTTGGTACTGTATTAGGCCTGGCAGATAATAATTGACCAGGATCTGAAACAAATATACTCGTAAGAGCTGAGGGTTGTTATTCTCAGCTGAAAGAAAACTGGCAATTAAATGATTACCCTATGCTTGAACTTTAAATGCTGACATTAAATTAACTTCATGTATTTATTTTTTACCTAACGATGCCACATGGAGTAAGATATTGTGCTGTCTTATATAGTTTACAAAGTGTGTTGATAACGGATGTACTCCTAAAAGTAACAACTTTTCCAACAGCGCAACATAATCAGTTTACCTTATTACCCCATTTTTCTGCATTAAATTTATTACATAGTTTATTAATTTTATTTATTTTAACGCAATTGAAATGAGCATAGTTAATATGTTGTTGTTGTTTTCTAATGCCAGCGTTTGCCAGTAAAGTCATTTGACCTCTTGCACTCCAATATTTTTCAAAGATATTATCATGGTCAGCCACTGAAGCACAGATTTTGAGGTGTTTGGAATCCATTTCTTGGTTTGAGTTGCACAATGGGCAGTTAGGGGACTGATATATTCCAATTCAATGCAGGTGTTTGGCCAAACAATCATGGCCTGTTGCCAATCTAAATGCACCTACAGACGATTTGAGTGGTATATTGGGAATTAACTGTGGATTATGATGCAGAGAGTTCCATTTTTTCCCTTGAGATTGTGTCATCAAATTTTGTTTGTTGAATTCTAAGTATGTAGATTTAATAAATCTTTTCACAGAGTAATACGTAGATTTTGTAACAGGTCTGTAAGTAGCAGTGCTGCCCTTCTTTGCTAAAGCATCCTCATTCTCGTTTCCCAGGATTCCACAATGGGATGGTATCCATTGGAATACAATTCTTTTATTGAGTGATATTAATTGAGAGAGCATTTTAGTTATTTCTGCTGTTTGAGATGAAGGTGTGTGTTTAGAGACTATTGATAGAATAGCTGCTTCGGAGTCTGACAATATAACTGCATTCTTAAATTTATTGATGTGGCATAGAGGATTCTTGAGACTTTCACTTATTGCAATGATTTCTCCATCAAAACTTGTTGTTCCATATCCAAGAGATCTGTAAAGTGAGAAGAGACAGCACGTAACATCTGCACCGGCATCTTGTTCTCTGGAGATCAAGGATCCGTCGGTGTATAAAAGAAGTCAGTTTTGTGGAGGGTACCTAATATTAATTGTCTCTAAAGACAATTGTTTGATTATTTCAGTGTTTACTTCTGATTTCAGTATTTCTTCTGTTAAATTTAGATTATATTATACATTTAATAGAGTTAAAGGGTGCATAGTTAATATTTGGATCACAATAGAATGCTAAGCTAACGTATATTAGGCCTACTGCATACTAAATCAATACATTCTCGTTGTCCGTTAATTTTCTGAGAACATTCAGAGCTGTTTTCTCTTTCTCGAGCGTGGTAAGTTCGAACTCTGTTATCGGTAAGTCGATCAAAGTGTTCGATGCTAGTTTCTCTTGGTCGAGCCGAGGAAATGATTGCATTGTTAGTTCGTAAACGAATTTCCTGTTTTTGCTCATTCTTACTAAATCTCCGAATTTTGTTTTGCCTTGGGTCCGAAGTGTTACGGGACAATGGAAACTTTTATTTCGTCATTTTGAAGTATATACTGTTTAAAAAACAATAGGCCTATCTACCTAACGTTAACGCATAAACTTTTTTTTCAGACAATACTACCCGAAATTATCAACGTTCAACTTTTACTTATCTATTAAAATGAACGAAGCACAAATAAAATTCAAAGCCCCGCACACACTACCGCTCCTCTAGGAGGTAGTAGACCCTGGATGCTGTCTGCCATGATTCTCGGTAAAGCAGGGCACAACCGCGCAGTTTCATCTAAGTATATAGAACATTCATAAAGGGACGCATCATTTATTAATGTTCAACCTATATTACAGAATAAAGTGCAACTTCTATATTCTCCCACACCACACAAGGGAGAAAAAACTTACTTAAATAATTGAAAATAACATTAAAATTATAACACAACATTTAGAGACACGCCATGATACTGAGAAAGTTATATTCTTAATGGGTAACACTTCTGTATAGACCTAGTGCACAACACTGTATGGTGAATAATTAGCAAAGTAATATATTTAGCACGACTTGTGGCTTGTGGGCCATCCAAAACACCGACCTCTACCCCACTATGTGCGAGTCCTTATCTGCTCGATCACTTATGGCCTACAATTAAAAAAACGTATCTCAATTATAATGTACTCATGCAATGCCAGATGAAACTATAAAGTATTTAATTTATTTCATAATTAAAATAGAACATTTGGTCCATGGAACATTCGTGTATGGTAGAAGGATAAATAGTTTAGTAAGCTTCTTAATTGAAATTTTATTTACGTAATTAAAATACGATCATTTTGGTCCAGAGAGCACACATGAGTTACAAGGATAACTTATTTAACATGTTTATTAATATTATTATGTGCACATAATTAAAATAAGATCATTTAGTTCACGTGACATCCGTTTTTGGTGCAAGGATAATTCGTTTAAAATTTTTCTAAATTAGTCTTGAATATATCCTTTAATAAATCACTCCAATTTAATCTCAATATAGCATGGATTTTGTAAGAAAATATTTTTTCTGCTGGCCTCACTGTGCATCATTATTTATGTAAATAAAAACAAATAAATATGAACATGGTATATAAATAATATTATTTTAAGAAACACTGGAAACAAATATGGGTGAATGATGAGCAAAGGAATGTTATTTCGTGATACGTACTTGTAAAATGACTCAGCTCCATTGAGAACAGACAAAATATTATTTTCTTTCTGTAGGGTCAAGTAGGACTAATATAATACAGTAAAAAGAGTCAGATTAATCTGATACAGACTTTAAAATGTATAGAAGGCTCAGTTTAAAAGTGTTTAAAACTACGATTGTGGAAGTAGATTCTGTGTTCTTTAAGGAGCAATATTGAACAAAATTAAAACAAGCATTATCAGCCCCATAAATGACATTAAAAGTAAACGCAGTTGTTTTTCTTCAAAAACTCTGTTGTGAGACTTGCTTTCTTTTGTTATTGCTCTTGAATGAATAAAAAGAGAATAATTTTTAAAATTTCCTTTAACTCAGACTGGTGTCAGCCTCAGTTTTCTCTGAAGAAAAGCTGTGAATGTTGAGAAGTTTTGCAGTCATTATTGTGCTAATGAGAAGTGTTATTTTGTTATACATTTTAGGGATATTATGATAGAATACAATTATTATATTTATTTATTTTATTTTATTTATTTATTTAACCTAGTAGAGACAAGGCCATCAGGCCTTCTCTTCCCCTATACCAGGAGATTACAACTGCAATATTAAGGATACAATTACAATTATAATTACAATTAATATTAAATTTACAAATACAATAAAAATCAAAGTACTAAAAGATTTACTGATTAATAAAAGTTAGACAGTTTATTGTAAAAGTTAAGTAGAGAGAAGCATTTCTTTTATTAATTAAGTAAAAATTAAACCCACTCTACGCAGTATGAAAATGCTTAATAAGTTTGCTTTTGAACGCTACTAAATTCCGACAGTCTCTGATGTCACTGGGTAGGGTATTCCACAAGCGCGAGAGCGAGATTGTGTATGATGATGAATACGATGATGTCTTATGTGTTGGTATGGCTAGTATGCGGCTATTTTGCGTGCGTGTGAAGAGATTATGATATGATGATAGGTAACTGAATGGGAGGCAAGGTAGGTAGATGAATAAGTGTGAAGGACTTGGAAAAGGAGAACAAGAGAATGAAAATTTCTACGTTCGTTAAGCCGTAGCCAGTTTAGGGTTTGGAAGGATGGGGTAATGTGGTCAGCGCGACGGACATCGCAGACGAAGCGAACACAAGAATTATGAACACGTTGTAATTTTTGCGACTGGTTCACATTGAGGTCAGTCAGTAGAAAATCACAATAATCGAAGTGGGGCATTACTAGTGTTTCCACTAGTATTTTCTTGAGTGATAGCGGAAGGAATTTTCGAATGCTGTTTAAGGAATGTAGTATGGAAAGCACTTTTTTGGTAATATGGGTTACTTGGTTATTCCAGTTTAAATGCGTATCAAAGTAAACTCCAAGGCTTTTAACACAGGAAGTAAAAGGGATTATTGTGTCGTTTAACTTGACTGGAAGAGCAGGAGTAATATTGCATAATAGACGTTGATGTCCCACTAGGATTGCTTGTGATTTTCTTGCATTGAGAGTCAAACCAAACTTTCTGGCCCATGCAGATATAGATTCAAGATCCTCGTTAAAATTGTGTATTGCGTCATTGAGTGAGTCAGGGGTTGTATGGATGTAGATATGTAAATCGTCTGCGTAAATGTGATGCTTACAGCGCTGTAGAGTCGAGGGAATGTCATTTACGTAAATAGTGAATAGTAGTGGTGATAGAACAGATCCCTGTGGGATTCCAGAATCAACGATACGCCATGAGGAAGTTCGACTTCCAATGCAAACACACTGCTGAAGTTCGCTGAGATAAGAGGAGAACCAAGAAACTGTGCTTTCCGATAGTTGGAGTGATCGTAATTTTCTCGTCAGTAAGTCGATATGTATAGTGTCAAACGCTTTACTGAAATCTAGTAGTGTCAGTATTGTAATTCTACGTTCGTTCATAGCTTTTCGGATGTCTTCCGTTACTTCCAACAGTGCAGTCGCTCTACTGTGTCGAGTCATGAAACCTGACTGATGTGTGTCCAAGAGTTTTGGTAGTCAATGAGTTGTCTGTGTACTATCCTCTCTAACGCCTATGCGTATATAAATAGTGTTAAATGAATAACTTCCGTTCGTTGTGCAACGCCGCCTTAAATAAACATATGTTTTCATTTCATTATAATATTAGTCTGAGGTACCATTGACATAAAACTTTTATTATTTTAAAACTAATATATTTCGGTAAATATTAGTCGTATACAATTTTGCATACAGTAAAACTTGCCGGTAACTTGTTTTAAAGAAACTTTTGTTATATAACATTTTCTAAAAAATCAATAATAATATTTCGATTTACTTAATTCTTAAAAGTGGAGATCCTTAAAAAAAAAACACGAATTGTGTCCTGCGGTGAGCATAGAGAAACATCAGGGGAAATCCAACCAGCTGCCCGTCACATCTCAACTGCGTGGTTACGTAAGACTGCTGGTAACTTAGACTTGACTCGCTCTGTATTATGTAGGTGTGATTGTTTACAACATTTACCTTGGACCAATGTACAAACTATGTCAGAATACTCACATTATTGACAATAAGTTAGTTTTAAATGAGTTTAACTGAAAGGATTTCAGACTTACGTACATGAATAAAATGACGGTTATCATTCTTTAAGAACTGGGTCTGTACACCTTCTACAGGGACATCATTTTATTTTTACTAACATTTCTAATATTAACCTGGCTATACCTTTGGATCAACGATTAAGAACCGGAAATACCGTTTGCTACCCCCTTCCACGATTGGAGTTCGGTGATACTGGCGTAATATACAAACAAATTACTTTACTAGGTATAGGAGGGAAGAAAAGTAGTTCATCCATTTACGTAAACTAGGAAATATTGCGATTTTGAGTTTGATAATTTTCATTAGGTTTTTGTTTAATCAAAATACAGTACAGTATTAGCAATAAGTGTTTTTACTCACGAACTGAGCTGTCCATGCGGACATATTCATTATGCAGTGTATATTATACTGTCTATAGCACATTAGCATACACTATAGAGAATGAAGTTAAATTTAAAAATAAATCATAATATGAATATTTAAACACATTTTTTTTAAATGGTGGCCGTTCATTTCGATACAGGCTTCAGTTCTGATGTGCATATTATCGCAATTACCAGGTTCGTACTTCGTATCAGTAACTCATCTTGAAATAATTCTGTACCTACTCTATAAAAGAGACCTTACGTACTGTAAATTCAATCTTCACTTCTGCCCGATCCGAAAAGACAAAATTACTCAGACATGCTGTCTATTGTCCATCCAAGTGGTTACGTCGCAGCGTCGTAGAAATGGAGGAAATCACGTGACAGTTAATTACTTAACGAGGCCCTTTTACTTGAGCTATTTTAAACAATTGTATGGGTATAATATTACGTAGACGTCCAATTCCTAACAGAAATTAATGTTCTCAGAAAAGAGCTAAGACAGCACAGCCACTAGCATTTACAGAGAGGCGAATAGAAGCAGGTGGGGAAACCGGGATGCGACGTAGGCAAATGGAAAATGATGCAATATTGAAAGCTCTTTCGTCAATGAAAAACGCGAACATATTTTTGGAACGTATTGTTTACTATGACCGTAAGGCTACTATGACTGTTCATGCGGTCTTGGATCTGTGTGGAGGACGGTTGAACTTCATTAGTAGAAGGGGTGGGAGTGAAGTACATTAAATACTCTGGTACAATAAAAATTGAAGTAAAAATAAAATGATGTACCTGTACATAATTACCATTATTAAATTCTGTAAATAATTTTCTTTTTCTACCTGGAATATAAAGTTTTAATAGATTGAAACCTGCTAAGAGTAATAATCCTATGCATACTCTCAACCTACATTATTGTAAGGGTTGAAAATTTATTTCAGTGCTAAATACTGTATTTACAGAATTGGCTTACCGTGGATTAGTGTCTTCTGTCTCTGATGTCGAAGGTCCAAAACAAGCTATACCGATCGTGGAGGAATACCCAAGAGAGCCATTAAGACTTCAGGGGCGAACGAAGACTTGCACTGCTGTAAATCTACTGAAAGCTTGACAAACACCAGCACGTTTATTGCATTGCAAAATGAATCAGAGATTAGGGACTAACTCGAATTAGAAAGAATCAACTCAGATGATGTTTAAACTCATAACAAGAGATTGTGAAATAAAAGGATATTTCTGTAAAAGAATTACAAGTTTGTACAATACGTGCGCTGGCACCGTACAGCGTATCACTGTACCAGAGTGCTGCATTGGAGTTAAATCGCTCGCTTGATCTCAGTCGAGTGTCGCACCGTCGAGTGAGATACAATCGGTCGTGATACGATCGTAATAAATAGAAGCACAGTACAAGGTCATCTCACCGACATGTCTTATCTTGTATGGTAGGCGACAGATAAGATACACATAAATGTTTTGCTCACACGGTAAAAAATAAGGCTTTATTTTCTGCGTTTATGACAAACGTTTAAATGGAAAAGTCAATGGAACGTACCAAAACAGTAACATGAAGTTATAATTAAAATAATATGAAGAACTTCGATATACAATTATTATTGCTAATTAATAATTATTCAATATTTGATTTACCACATATGTAATACGATAGGTCCACACATAATGTTCAGCCTATATATTCCAACAATGTAGAAACGTTTAACAAAATATTATTGATATTGCTATAACAATATTAGTACAGAGATAACGTCACAGAAATTGTAATAAAAAGAATAATCATGCTGCAGAACTGCTAAAGACCCAAAGATTATTATTATTATTATTATTATTATTATTATTATTATTATTATTATTATTATTATTACTACTACTACTAGAAAACTTGATACAGTTCTTGCATTATCGTGATTGTATTCTCCGTTTATAATAATTCCATTTACATCCAATAACATCTATCAGATGAAAAAAAAAAACGAAATCACTCTTGTGTGGAAATAAAAAATATATATACAGGGTGTTTCAAAAATACGGGCCATAATTTCAGGTATGTATTACCCATTTGTAGACAATCAAAATAGTTCATTACAACATGTGTCCGGAAATGCTTTATTTCGGAGTTATGGCCTTCAAAACATTCAACTTCACGGGAACGTTTTTCTTTCCGCAGGTCGTTGCCGTCAAAGGAGACATTAAGAGGGCACTCTGACAGTTTATTCCGAGGCGAAGGTTACATTCAGTGTTGTGTAGGCGTTAGACTGTGCGACATGTATTCAAATCAAGAGCTGGCAGAGATACGTACACTTCATGAACGGTAAGGCGGACGGCAATGCTGCGCTGGCTCGTGGTTTGTACCAGGAGAGGTACCCACAGCGACAATGTCCAGATCGGAAGACATTTGTACGTCTCCATTACTGTCTGTGTGAGTATGGAAAATTTAACTCTCCTGGTTTGGGAAGGGGACGACCAAGATCTACAACTCCAGAAGTACAGTACAGGAGGAGATTCTGGAGGCTGTGAACATGACTCCTTCTATCAGCACACGAAGGGTAGCGTTGCAAGTCAATGTTCCTCATACGACTGTCTGTATCAATTATATCCTTATTATTTGCAACGTGTACAGGCCCTGTCACCAGCAGATTACCCTGCACGAGTTAGGTTCTGTCAGTGGTTCTTGCAGCAGTGTGGTGTAAATCCGAACTTTCCTGCCTTAGTATTATTTACAGATGAAGCACAGTTCACACGAGATGGCATAACAAATTTCCACAATCAGCATGTATGGGCGTATGAAAACCCACGTTCAACTGTTCCATCTCATCACCAGGTGCGGTTCTCCCTCAACATGTGGGCCGGTATCATTGGTGATCGGTTAGTTGGACCCCATGTACTTGTAAACAGACTTACGGGACAGGCGTACACAAACTTCCTGGAAAACACCATACCTCATGTTTTAGAAGACACTGACTCCACTGATCAATCGTCAACACATTCACTTCTTGCATGATGGCGCTCCTGCACACTTCAGTCGTACGGCTCACCGGTACTTCGATCGAAGGTTTCCTGATCGATGGATAGGTAGAGGTGGCCCAATTGCTTGGCCTCCACGCTCACCTGATCTGAACCCTCTCGATTTCTACTTGTGGGGCCATTTAAAATCATTGGTTTATTCGTCTCCGGTGCCTGATTTGGAATCCCTTCGGAATCGAATTGTGGCATGTTCTGAGGACATACGCAATACTCCTGGAGCTTGGGATCGTGTTCGCAAGTCAATGAGACATCGATGTGAGGTCTGTATTCAAGCAGGATGTGGACAATTTGAACATCTTCTATAATGACAAGGACCTGCGGAAAGAAAAACGTTCCGGTGAATTTCAATGTTGTGAAGGCCATAACTCGGAAATGAAGCATTTCCGGACACAAGTTGTAATGAACTATTTTGATTGTCTACATGTAGGAAATACGTACCTGAAATTATGCCCTGTATTTTTGAAACACATTATATATACCTACAACATCTATATTACATTTTAAAGCAAGTTTTGTAGTTGTACTATGGAGAGGTTAGTTAAACACTGCAAAGTTTTGAAATGATAAACATCTATGATGTTACTACACAGTTCATCACTGTAACAAGAACGAATATCTAACGCTCGGCTTATACCGTTCGAGGATTTATCGCTCGTGACAATTTTAACCATCATGCATGTGTGCTACCTATTCGGATTATGCTATGAACTATTGGCGCTCGAGCGAAAACGTCCGATGCAGACCTCTGCACTGTACCTTACTGATTGTGAATCGTAAGGTAACAAGCCTACTTGCCATCGGTGCTTAGAGTCTGGTTTCTTGAAACTAAGGGATTCGCAATAAAATCCGAATTATGAAACTAGCATTTAATGTAGAGCATATAAAACATAGCAATGAAGACAGTCCATAAATTGATAGGGCTCGATCTTTACTTTTAAACTCTTTAAATCAAAATCTAATCTCACTCCACTTCTCCTTTCCTCATTTCACTTCACCTTACCACCCTTCAATTACCTCAGCGTTTCTCAAATTATGGTCCGCGGACCACCTGTGGTCCTCGAGGTCTGCCCTTGTGGTCCTTCAAAAAAGACAGAAGTAAAAATAAAATTCAAATGAATTGCGTATCACACTATAGCCGAAAGTTTCAAAGTTTGTAAATGACACATGGCAATCGCCTTTCACTTTGTCTCCTAGTACTGACATTTTATGAAATTTATTTACCCTTCCCACTCTACTCTCAGCAACAAAAGAAGGATTTAAAGCACTATGAACGTGGTGTTTCTCGCCATATTTTCCCTGCACATCTGACGCCGTGCCTGTAACCCAGCTAGGGACCATGCGAATTCATAACGGGATCAAAGTATCGAACCTTTTCATGTATTTATGACATTTTTAATAGTTTTGCCGACACCCAGTCTGCACATTGAAATGGTCACGTACTGTACGTCGTACACCAATAAAAGAACATGCAAAATTGCATCTTTACATGTTGAAAATCGGGCATATTTTTGCATTATTTATATTTTTTTCTGTTTTTCCAGATGACGATATAAGAAATTTTTTTTTAACATTAACTTAATTGGTTAATATTAATATGAAATTAATTGAATAAAATTAATTTTAATTAATTATTTCTACATTAAAATAAAAGTATACTGGTATTAAAATATGCTACATATATGATAAATTTGCTTCCGAACGGAACAAGAGAAAGGTGGTCAGCGGAGCTGTTCTGATTTGAAAAAATGGTCCCCACTTAAGAAAAGTTTGAGAAACGCTGCTTAACCTCACTTCATCTTATCTCATCTAGCCCCATTTCACCTCATCCCTTGTGGTGTCACTTCACCTCACTTTATCTTATCTCATCTCATTCACTTTAATTCACTTCCTGTCGTTTCGTTTTGCCTCACCTCACCTCTTCCTATTTCACTTCATCACGTCTTATCTCACTTCATCTGAATTAAACTCACCTAAACTCGATTTACTTCAACTCACTTCACTTAATTGTCGCTTGTGTTTATTTGACAAGGCAACAATGAGTGCGGGTCTAACGTTATTTTTAACGGTTACTTTTATTTCAGTTTTCATTACGACGTTGTTGTAGCTAGTCCCGTCGCTCTAATTTCCGGCAGCCAATCGCGTTGCAGGTCGGCTACATTTAAACGTGTGCTTCTTGTGATTCGCTGAGAAAGACGTTATTCATTTCTTAAGGTTCGATAAATACTTAATATAATCGCCCGCCATTTTGGCTCTTTCGTTGGCGTTCGCAGAAAGCACACGAGGACGTTATTTGCCGCTCAATTATTTGCTGAATTACAGTGCGTTTGATTTATTATCATAGGAGCTACGACATGATAATGTTTAACGGTGTGGCAAATAGATTCCTCGTATGGTAGCTCGGCAACGAAAGAACAAAAATGGCGAACGATACTACCTACTTAGACTTTATAGAGCCTTCACTTCATAAGACGTAGGCAAAGAGGAGGAGTCACGCCGGGAATAACAGCGTGGCGACATAGCAGCAAGGAGCCGAAATTCAGTGTTCCTTTATGCACTAAATTGGAAAGTTACGTTAATACTTTTGGATCCGACGTATTTTGTACTGACGGTAAAGTACTTACATGCAAAATATGTGGACAGTCAGTGAACTACGAAAAGAAATATTTCATATCGCAACACATCAGTACAACCAAACACAAAAATGCACTTTCCAAGGCTACTGGGAAGAAGATTTCTTTGCTTCCAACAGTAATAAAATTGCAACATCGAGGCGAAAATCTCAATTTGCATTCGACTTATGTAAAGCTTTTCTTGCTGCCGAAATCCCTATATGGAAAGTGCAAGATTGTGGATCTAGTGCAAGGTTTTTGTAATTGCCTTTTATTGCGTATTTTAGCTATTTATAATGCCTTTTTGCCTGCTTATTTTAACGATTCATAATGCCTAAACTTCCGGTCTCATGAGGATGATGATGATGATGATGATGATGATGATGATGATGATGATGATGATGATGATGATGATGATGATGATGAAATAAAAAACGATAGTATTCGTGTATAGAAATCTGTTATCAATTGTATACACTTTAATCTACAAGAGAGCTTTGGGAATTTAAATATGTACCTTTCTTTGCAATTTAGTTAGATAAGTAGGTATAATATCGTAATGGGAATATTTTGAAGGGAAGACATAGCAATCGGTTTCACTATTGTCTATAGCTCCACACGCAATATATTTAAAGAATAACACTTTTAAATCAATTACTGCAAGGTAATATTTTATTTCTACCCTCCTTGTGGCGAGGAATCAGATATTCTTGACTCTATAAATGACTACGATATCAGTACAGAACACGGGGGAAAGAATATATTCCGATTTATCACAGTTGACATCACGTAATGGGGCACAATAACTCCACTTGCAAGAAGCGAAAACCCTAGGAAGGGGGTGCTAGGGTAGCCGATCGCAATCTCTCCCCTTCATCTGGTTGTGATTGATGAAAGTTCCTGGTTCTCATTTGTTACTCGTAAGCTACAGGTGGACAGAACTCACGTTGAAGCCATTTCCTACTCTATTTCCGTTTGTGTCACCCTTAGAAAATTCTTCAAGCCATTCCAACTAGCATATCTCTTAAATTAGAAGCCGTGATCCTTTTAGATACCTGTACAGTATTATAAAACCCTTTTCCGTCACGTTCGTACTGTTTTGTTAGCGTATTATCTCACAAGATTAATGAACTTAGCAAATCTCGTAAAATACCAACCAGATGTGAAATTTTAAGTATTCACGTAACAAAAGGGAAACGTCCACTAATCAGGCTATAATATTCAGGTATTGTAATTGTGTGTATCAACAAGAACCACCATCAAGAATTAAGTTTTTAGTTCTCTATTGTCTAACTTGTTTGAAGTTTATGAACCAGCAACATACTGTATATTCATAAATATCAAGGACTTTATGGGCTTGTGGTCGCTTTAAAGAAGATATAGTACACACATCATAAGGGATACACTCTCATTTCAATGGAAGGGCGATCATTGTTCAAGTTTCTGACGAGAATGAACAAGGTTCTCTTTATAGGCCTATATAGTTAGAAACTCTACTTCTTTAAGCTATTTATTATTTTTATTATTATTATTATTATTATTATTATTATCATCATCATTATTATTACTATTATCATCATCATCACCACCATTTACTCCTGATATCCAATGTCCTCGGAGGTAATGCAACCTGTGAATATTTCTTCGTATTCTTATGGAAGGCATGAAAAGTCAGAAATTTTCCCTAACAGACAAATAAAATGACTAAATTACTGTATTTTTCCTTTCTTCATATGCATTAAAATGCCAACTTTCATAGCAATAAATTAGATCATTTTATTCAAATATTTACCATTTACGGTACATAATTTTCAAATATTTTCTCAAAGTATTATCATCACTGTTATATTGATATCAATGTCACTAATATTGTTTTATTATTATTATTATTATTATTATTATTATTATTATTATTATTATTATTATTATTATACGAACATATCATTAGTCAATCGATATTTGATACTGCATTCATTTTAATATAATGTCATTATTATTACTATTCTCATTATTATTATTATTATTATTATTATTGTTATTATTATTGCAGTATTATTATACTTAGTACTATTATTATTACTATTATTGTCGTTATTACTATTATTGTTATTATTATCATTATAATTATTATTGCAGTAGTAGTATACTTAGTGCTATTATTATTGCTATTGTTATTATCATTATTGTTATTATTATTATTATTATTATTGTTATTATTACAGTATTATTATACTTATTACTATTATTATTACTATTATTATTATTATTATTATTATTATTATTATCATTATTATTATTGTACTGTTATTGTTTAGTCAACTGTCCGAAGATAGGTCTGAACCTCACAAGTGATACTAATAAAGCACCACTCATGGAGAAAATTTTTGTTATTATTATTATTATTATTATTATTATTATTATTATTGTACTGTTGTTGTTTAGTCAACTGTCCGAAGATAGGTCTGAACCTCACAAGTGATACTAATAAAGCACCACTCATGGAGAAAATTTTTGTTATCATTATTATTATTATTACTATTATTATTATTATTATTATTATCATTATTATTATTGTACTGTTGTTGTTTAGTCAACTGTCCGAAGATAGGTCTGAACCTCACAAGTGATACTAATAAAGCACCACTCATGGAGAAAATGTTTGTTATCATTATTATTATTATTATTATTACTATTATTATTATTATCATTATTATTATTGTACTGTTGTTGTTTAGTCAACTGTCCGAAGATAGGTCTGAACCTCACAAGTGATACTAATAAAGCACCACTCATGGAGAAAATGTTTGTTATTATTATTATTATTATTATTATCATTATTATTATTGTACTGTTGTTGTTTAGTCAACTTTCCGAAGATAGGTCTGAACCTCACAAGTGATACTAATAAAGCACCACTCATGGAGAAAATTTTTGTTATTATTTTTATTATTATTAGTATTATTATTATTATTATTATTATTATTATTGTTATTATTATTATTGTTATGATATGATTATTACTGTTATTTTAGATTATTTTAATCATACGTTTATTCTGATTATTAACAACACTAAAGTAATCTCAGTAGCGGGACACCTGGTCGATGCTTAAAAATTTTTTGTACACAAGCATTTCATCGTTTGTTGTTAGCATTGCGTAGGACCAAAGCTTAAGACAATATAAGACAAACACATAACCAGGCATAGACATCAGGTTCTTGTAGGAGAGAGAGAGTGTATTCGTACTTCCTCAATCATGGAACTGAGCTTAAACTTTATTACATGCTTAAGCATACACTGAGGAAAAGTTTGAAATTTCTTAACCTTTTGGGTTAGTTCTGTGAATACTTGTGCACATATCATGTTGCGTATGAGAAGTCTCTTTACAAATTTTAACCTCACTTGATCTAAAAATTGTATGGATTATTAAAGTTTTTGTAAATTTAAATCTTTTTTTAAAAAACACTACTCTTCCTACAAATTTAAAAATGTTTATCTGAAACTTGATCCACATAATATTAAAACTTTCTGAAACTTATTTACTTTTTTCAGGCGATTGCAAAGCTAAGAAAAAATTATTTCATGTAGTCAAATATGAAAACGTGTAAAATAATTATGTCTAGCAGAAAATATTGTGGCCCTCAAGAACCGTGAGATATAAGGAAAATCCTAATAACTAATTTGTTAAGCATACCTCTAAAAAGATCTACAAAGAATTCATGAACAGAGTACAAATTTTTGGGAAAGGAGTAGCATATGAAGACATTATTACAGAAACAGACAGAAATTGAGTTAAGGTCACAATTGCTACTATTTCAAATGTTTATAGACTCCAAAAATGACACATGTCAGGTGCAATAGCCACAAAGATAAACACCAGTTGTACGGAAACAGCTGACATGTGTTGTTCTATTTATTTTTATTGTTCTCCTGAAAAAATAGCAATTTTGACGAGGGTTATTTTTGTAATAATGTCTTCATATTTAATAAGGCAATGTATAAGGAAAACACAAATGGAGAAAATTGAGTTTTATAAGTTTAAAAGACCACTCAGGTCACAGAAAAAGCTGATTAATGAAAATTTGTGGCTAGGTTCTCTAACCATAATACAATTCTGTAATGTTAAAAGAGAAAACCGATTTTTTTCCAGCAAAATTAACAAAATTTGACTTCAGTGTATCCTTAAATAATATAGAGACGAATATCACGCACCTGTAGTAATTGCCCAAAAAATTGAATGCCCAAAACGGCTACTTACATCACTAGTGAAGAAAGCAAATGATGGAAAAACGTTACGGAGCTATAACAATATGTTTTGAAGCTGGAACAGATCGAACAGCCTAGCAAGTGAAACTACTGCTGCTGATGATGATGACGATGACGTAGTAATGATTGTGGTGGATAGTAGTGGTGATACTTTTCGTAATATTGACAAATTCATAATTTCATAGGCGGAGTTATGGGGAGGGCATGTGGGCATTGCCCCCCCCCCCAAAACTTGTCTGAATTTTTTTCTACTAAGGTTAGAAAATATTGAATTCAAAAGATCTTTTTTTGCTTTTATGATAAAGTTTCTGTTCTTAAATTGAGGAATTAATGTCTTCAGATCATGTGTCTGGACTATAATATTTATTTTAAATTTCTGAATGTATAAGAAGTACTATACCTCATTGGAGGTGTGGAAGAACTGTATTGTTTCTTTTGTAATAGCTTGTAGAAGTCTGCAGGTGTCCAAGCCGCCACTTGGAGAAATATGAATAACATACTGGACAACAATGCAGAAAAAAGAAAAGTGATCCTGGTATAATGTGTAAACTTAAAAAACGAGATTAAATAAAATAGAGTTTCCATTTCATAATTCTGATATCTTCAGGAAAGTAAACTTTATATAAAAATGTTTCTGTTAGCACTGTTACGTAGTTTTATTGATATATGCATGTGTTTCAGTACGAGGGAAAAAAAGGGAAATTGTTTTAAGTTATGCCCTATTATAATTAGTAGTAAATCTACAGTTAAAGCCTTATACAACTCGGTACGAAACATAACGGATGTGGATGTAACACTGTAAGAAACATGCCCTCGAAAATATGTTTATTAAATAATTATATTCCGATATACTATACCACGGTCAAGCTATAACGGGGGGAAGGAGGTAAATGATGTCCCCCATAACCTCGTTATATGGGGATTCTATGGTTTTGCTTTGTCCCTCCAAAGGAAACAGTTCTCTCTCCGCCTATGCATAATTTATATTCTCTATTTCATACAAGATTCTCCGGTTTAGTGCTGCTCATGATTAGGTTTTCTCCGGAGCGGTTGTTTGCTCGCTTTCAATCGGAAACCTCCGGTTACCTCCGATTGATGCCGCGCACTCTGTATATGTGCTGTGGTGCAGACATACACTTTCCGCTGAGCATTCCTTTAATCCGATCACGTCCGCTGACGTCCGCGTATCTTTTAAAATAGCTAAGTTGTAATTTGTTGTTGTTTATTCTTTCTTTTATGTTAATCTCTCTCTCTTTCTTCGGCTTTTTTCTTTCTTGTTTTGCTTGAAGTTCTACGTTAGCTGACTGATTTTTTTCTAGTTTTGAAATTTACAGTATATGTGGAAAGGCGTATTAGATTTATGTCATTGATCAAACTAATAACATTCAATCTAACTGCAAAATTAACGCAGAATTACACCTATTCAGTAGCTAATGTAAACATTTATACTGTAGTTCTCCTAGAAACTCTCGTTTAATCACAAACATTGTTTGTCAATTATTATTCTAATCGGTTTAGTTTAATTAGTTTAACGTAAAGTATATTAAGGGAGCTTCAGAATGGAAGAAAAGAAACGTGGGCTATCAATGGGTGAAAGTTTACTGTCCAACATAATATATTCAGATTCTTTACCGGACATGATTGTGATTATTGTGTTAAAGGGTGTCAGTATTTGAACTGCCTCTTCTAAAACGCGCCACTCTTTCTTTGTAATATAAATATAAGCGGATATCAACATAAGGATAATTGTAATTATATTATTACCACTTGTTTCTTTAGTTTCATTCAGAAACTCAATATTTTAATCCGAACAGTAAAATATAACTCAAGTTGTCTAAACAGCAAAATATAACTCAAGTTGTCTAAACAGCAAAATATAACTCAAGTTGTCTAAACAGCAAAATATAACTCAAGTCGTCTTGTAAATATTTCATATGTTTTTATTGCCTCGAAAGTTACGTTTTAGAGGAATTTCAAGACTTTTTCCTATACTGTGGGCCTTTGGGAACAATAGCACTAAAACAATTTAAAAAGAAATCGTATCAAATGTTTTGCGTAATTGTTTTCATCGAGTTCGCGATTGTGCGATCGCTTCAAATGGTCTAACAAATTCGAAGTTCCACCACCCTTAGAGTAAATTCGCCCACAAAGTTTACAGAGTACGACTTTATTATTACCTTCAACTAAATTAAAGAATTTCCATGCGACGGATATCCGATTTGGTGCCATTTTATTCCACTCAACTACCGTCAGTCCGTGCGCGCCGGTCGCCCTTGAGCTAACTGTCGCTTCGCTCCGAACCACCGCGTCCCTCCGTATGTCCCCTGTTCCACCTACGATAGTACCGGAGATCAGCGGTGGAGAGCTTTATTCGTAATCTCCGATTTCTCCGCGGTAGTAATCACTCCGATGAGCAGCACTGCTCCGGTTCAAATTTGACCAAGGACAGTAAAGTTTAAAGTAGTACGACAAAATCTTTAGTAGGTTTATGACTTCTTTTGGAAGGGCGGGAAATGTGGAAGTCCTATGTCTTAGATGTATGGCGTACATAAAATAACCCTTTCCGATACAGGATACAGGATACAGAATGTGACAAAATATGTTTGCCTTTTATCGCACAAGTAAATTCGATGCTGATTAATCTCTACATTTAAAAGTTACTTTCTCTCTCTTTCTTTCTTTCTTTCTTTCTTTCTTTCTTTCTTTCTTTCGTTCCCTTAGTTTAACCTCTCCCTTGTAGGTTCATTTACACGACCCACGCCACACGGGCCTTACAGGGCCGCGACCTGTAGGGAGAGGAATTAAACTGTGGATCACAACCATACTTTTTTGACCACACAAGGACATGGAGGGCCTCCCCGGACGAGGGATCAACTCAGTGCCAGGGCCACCTCCGATACAACACAAACATTTAAGACATTTCACATCATTCACTCACACATATGAAAGGATTAAGGGAAGGATCGCCGTCCATGGCCGGATTTTCAAGAGGTACAATCCCGGCATTTGCCTGGAAATAACTGAGGAAACCATGGAAACCTCAGTTAGGATTTCGAACCCCGGACCTCCCGAATGAAAGGCCAGCCCTCTACCACTCCGCTAGCCCGCTCGGTTAAAAGTTACTTTAATTAAAATACTTCTCAAACATTTCCTCTGTCACATAAATATATGAATAAATGTTAGTCGTATTCATTATTATTAGGAAGCGGATTTTTATGTACTAAAAATTTAAATATATTTATTTTTATGTGCTAAAAAGTACGAACATATTTGCTAAAAATATTTTTTTTTAAATATGACAAAAATACCTTACTTAGCTTGAAAAAAAAATGTTACTAGGTACTCACCAATCACACTTGAGTATCAGTTGCTAGTAGTTGTCCGAGAATTACAGTGAATAACAAAGGTCATTTCCAAATTCTCCATCACAAGTGCATGCCGATTTTCTCAGAACAACGACTTATACTGTGAAAACGATCTTTCAACACCACAGGACGTCAGATGTGCATATTTAAAGAGAGGAATGTCACAAACACCTACACCGTCAATTTCACCTACAGACACACCCTCCAATGCTTGACCAACTTTACACATTTTTTATATCTACTGTTTTGCCGTGAAGCAGCGGCAATGTGCTTGTTTCCAGACAAATGTTGGGTTACCTGAGAGCTCTGATCTGCACTTACTGATTTACCACATAGTTGGCAAAATAACACTTTTCCGTCGGTAGTAAAAATGTTTTTAAATTCATCTACATATTGCTGTAGGAGCGATCTTAAACTCGATTTGATTTTAGGCATCTTAAGAGGCTAATACACATACGTCTTAAGTTAAAAAAATGTTTCTAGTTACTGACTGGCTGTCGGAGAAAAGCTTCCTATAGCGACGCCACCACGTCTACACTACACAGCTTATGCTTATGGTCCGATAACGTGGAATCACAACAAGATGTATTTCCTCACTTCATAGGCATGAGCGAGAGGTAAGAGATTTGGTTAAGTTAAATAATGTTTATACCCGAGCTCTTATCCGTTGTGTTTCCCAGCTCTTATCCGGTGTGTTTCACAAACAAAGCGCGGAATAAAATCATCTTCAGCAACAATAAGCATTCCTAATTATGTGTTGCAAAATCTCTTCTTCTTGTCTATGTTAATTTATTCTCATATAACAACACTGATATGCTACCCAGCAGTTCTCAGAACTTGAGGCGATACTTTTACAAACATGTATCACGGATACACCACACAGCCCATAGAAACACGAAGCAACCAAGAATTCTTAAAAAGATAACGTATTTCTGAGTTATATGATTGATTTAGTTTTAAAATATTTAAAAGTTATTGTAAAAAATTTATGTAAGTAAAAAAACTCCAAGATTTATGTGTTTATAATAGATTTCCTGAAAATATGTAGTTACATAAATTTTTTGTGAAAATATGTGTTTTTATGTGAAATAAAATTCGGGTTTTAAACTTGAAACTTGACATTCGGAATTTTTAACTTTGTTAATTGTGTTTTATCACAGGCAAGAAAAATATTTAATTACATAAGAATCCGCTCCTTAGATTATTTCCAATTAATTTAGGTGTAATACGTCCGAAATAATGAAAATAATAGCAAAACTTTGATTAACAATCTGCGAGGCGAACTGTTAGTTTATTTTACCTACTCCGCTGGACCATGCTTTCGCAAGTTTGTCTACTTGAAATAGAAGCTTGTACGTAATTATACCGTGCTTCTGCTAAATCAACAGCAGCAATGGTACACTGCCTGGGAGCGTCCTGCAAGAACAACAAACTAATTATGTTATTGTGGAGGAAAAAGGGCTAACCTTCTGTCATTGGTTGTTTGAGATTGGATCAAATGAAGGTTTTGTTTCGAAACTACATCCTAATTGGCGTTCCAATGCAACTCACCCCTGAAACTATATAACTACGTTGAACCAAAATTGCATTCATAAGCAGATACCAAATACATGCACATAAACATTCCGCTTTCCTTACAAAGTTAGACAATGCCAGAGACTCAAACGTAGCGTAGTAGTAGCGGTGTCAGTAGCAGTAGCAGTAGCAGCAGCAGCAGCAGTAGTTTTATTTTACCTGGCAGCGTTAAGGCCATGAGGCCTTCTCTTCCACTCAACCAGGTTTCAATATAATACATTAAATACGAAATTAGATTACAAAACAACACAAAAGAAAATACCTTAGAAATTACATGAAATATAGTAGAAAATTACAAATAGTCAGGATCGGTTACATAATATATAAAATAAAGTAGAAAATTACACATAATCAAAATCAGTTACATAACATAAGGGGAATATACACACTCACACACACACACACACACACAAACACGCAATTTATAAGACCTAAAATGCTCGAGGTAAATTCGACGATTAATTCACTTGAGATATAGCATACAGTTAATATATTAATAGAAAAGTACATGTGGGTTACAAGACATAAAATGTTGATTAGCAAAGTCGTACTAAATGGCATACAAATACAAATGGTTAAGTAATATATCAAGATAATAAAAAAGGAGAAAAAAGAACAACTTGGTCATTTAAGACTATTTAGAAACTTCCGCAAGAGTATAGTTCCGTTCAATAAAAACATTTGTAAGTAGAGTGTACTTAAAAGATTTTAGACTCCGATTGCTCCTGATTTCCTGTGACAAGGAAATCCAGGAACGAGCTGTGCGTATTGTGAAGGAAGCAGAGTAGAGAGATGTTTGGTGATATGGAATTGATAGAACAAGGTTATGCTTTGAACGTGTATCACGGTTGTGGTGTTATGCTAAAAGTGTGAAGCGAGGAACTAGGTAAATATGTGTGAAATTATTTAAAATCTGATATAGCAAACAGAGTGAATGAACTGAACGTTTCTCCCGTAAACGAAGCCAAGATAATTGAAAGAAATACTCGGAGACATGATCATAGCGACGGCTGTTAAAAATGAAACGGACACAAGCATTATGAACACGCTGAAGCCTCAATGACAATTCAATACTAAGATCACTATACAAAACGTCGCAATAGTCAAAGTAAGGCATCACCAGGGTCTGTATCAAGATCTGTTTCAATTTAGAAGGAAAGAAATGTTTCAGTCTTTTCAGTGAATGCAAGATTGAGAATGTTTTCTTACAGACATATTTTACCTGTGCATTCCAGCTGAGATTCGAGTCGAAATGGAAACCTAAGTTTTTAACCGTAGTACTGAATGGTATTATAGTATTATTTAAAGTCATTGGTAAAAGTGTATTAATGCTGATAGCGTAATCACCTGACCATTTCTCGAAGAAAGGATCGTTGTTCGACACCATGTAAACAACAAAGCTGTGATGGGGGAGGTTTGTTTATGTATTTCACCCTCTCTAACAACTTTCATTTTATCATTCCCTTGCCATATCGCGACAACTTTATTTTAAAGTTGAATATCTTACTTAGTAAAGAATGTCAATGGAATTTAAAATCTTTTCGTCTCTGAATAGTTTCTGTATTTAGGACGACTTCAGAATAAAACAAAATATATGTAGAATTTCTTTTAAAATCACACTATGTCTGACTGAAAACTGTACTCTGGAAGAAAGATACATTATAATTACCATTGTCATGTATGGTCTGCAAAACTCCTTCATATATGAAATCAACATTAAAGAAGGAAGTAATAATAGAGCTGACATTTCGTCCCAAAACATATTGTGTAGTTAAAATACGATCAAGTATTAACTAAACAGATACAATTAATATTACCAGCATATTATGTGGGAATAATCTTAATAGTTGAAAAGAATGGTAATCGCATCGTCTCTGAAAACTTGTGCAGTTTACATGAAATCTTAAATAAATACATACAACTAAATTTAAGTTATACTACAGTGGAGCATCGATTATCTAAAACATTGGGGACGGGGGATGTTCGGATAACCGATCATTTACGAAAACAATTTGTACCGGTGTCATAGGAGCAGTATGAAACAAAGAAATACTGATGTTAAACACAAAACTGTACATACAGTATAGTATATATGTTGTATCACACGTCTTACAAATAACACATAGAACTGAGTAGCCTAGTTTGACAAGTTCAAAATGGTCATTAAAGTAGGCATACAGTTTAGGAAAAGAAGTCCAAAATTTGCCTTTTTTTTATTTTTATTTTTATTTTTATTATTATTATTTTTTTTTCAGAGCTGAGACTTTTTTGCCGCTAAATGTCGCAAACAGAGCTACAAAACTTCTACATGGCGCGCGCGCAAATTTGATTTTGCCGACTGGAACGCTTTCGGTTGATCGGTATTCGGATAATCGACGATGCTCTACTGTAGTTCTTTCTTTTTTCAACGGTCGTCATAGTTGAAATCAGCTATAATGTGAATAATTAACACTTAAGGTATCTATATACCTAGGCATATAGGCTATACAGTTGGAAAAGGATGTTACCTCAATTCAAGAACTAGTCTATTTTTTATTTTAGTTGGTTATTTAACGATGCTGTATCAACTACTAGGTTATTTAGCGCCGAAACTAGTCTATAATTGCCATTATTTTGTTTAGTAATAATATCTGTAGTTAAAATTGGATGCAGTTATGACAGAAGTATTGGAGACATTTAGACAAAAAAAAAATGGTATTTTTTTTTTCATTAACGAAAGTTCAGTTCTTTCTCTATCATAAATTGTATACATTTACTGGTCCCCCTTTCTCTTAAGTCCCTAACTGAATTTTTAGAAAGGGTATGCATTGAATTTAAAGATCCCGTAGACGCGTTGTTCACTGACTTCTGAATTCTCCATTTTTCAGCCGTGTACAAAATGCTGCTTGCGACACAGTTCCTGTGTAATTCAATTGAACATTTCTGAGAATATTTTAATAAGTACAGGGTTTGGAATTTTCTATGAGTTTTATTGTCTGCTTCATTTTAGGTTTAATTGCAATACTAATGCAATTTTAAAAGAATATAGTATGAATGAAATTTATCGATGCTAAAATATACGTAATATATTAAAACCTACAACCATTGTTGCTTAAACACACATATAACGTGTTTCTGGAAAATTTCAATTCAGTCATATTAAAACTGCTGTGCAAAGGTTTTTATATAGATGATTAATTAAGAAACAATAACTATTAATTATATGAAAACAAGTAAAGCCACATAGCACAAATTTGACACAGCATTTACTAATAAATTCTTTCACAAGCGGTAAAATTTTATAATGGTAAACTTAGAAATGTACAAATTGAAAATTCAGTTATAACTACCATTCAGTAGCGAACTACTGTAGAATAAAATTATGAGTATAATTTTATCATCTCGGAATAACGTCATTAATTAATATAATAAATTTAGTAAAACTGATGGAAAGAAAATAAGTGTGGATTGAAAAGAAAGGAGGGTATTCAGTAACCTATATATGAAACAACGAGTTCAAGATAGGAGAGGACAAGAAATGTCTGAAGGAAGTGAAATAGGGAGAGGAGTACTACAAGGATACCCTTTATTATCTACTCTATTCAAGATCTACTTGGAGGATTTGGTGAAGAACTGTTTTCAGTACTTGGGAGATGTAAAAGTAAGAGGATAAATAGAGTGCATAAGATTTGCTGCTGATATGGCATTGTTAACAGAAGAGGAGACGATACTGGGTTATGCTACTAGAGCTAAATGATAGCTGTGAGCAGTATGGGATGAAGATAAATGCAAATCAGACGAGGATCATGGTTGTCGCAAGAAAAACAAAGAAGGTAAATATGCGAATTCTAAATGAGGCAGTAGACCAAGTGAACAGCTTCAAATATGTGGGATGTACTATAAGCAGTAACTGCCAGGAAGTTAAAAGGAGAATAGAAGTGACAAAGAAAGCTTTTAATAGAAAAAGGAGCATCTTTTGCGGACCTCTGGAAAAAGAACTAAGGAAGAGACTAGTGAAGTGCTTTGTGTGGAGTGTGGCATTGTATGAGGCAGAAACATGGACATTACGACGAAATGAAGAGAAACAAATAGAAGCATTTGAAATGAGAATATGGAGAAGAATGGAGTGTATGAAGAGGACAGACAGAATAAGAAAAGAAGTTGTATTGGAAAGAGTGAGTGAAGATAGAATGCTACTGAAATTGATCAGAAACAGAAAAAGGAACTGGTTGGGTCACTGGTTAAGAAACTGCCTACTGAGGGTGCACTGGAAGGAATGGTGAATGGGAAAAGAGTTCGGGCAGAAGAAGATATCGGATAATAGACGACAATAAGATATGTGGATCATATACGGAGATTAAGAGGAAGGCAGAAAATAGGAAATATTGGGGAATGCTGGGTTTGCAGTGAATGACCTGCCCATTAGTACAACACTTATGTAAGCCTATGTTTGTATGTTTAATAATAACGACCAAATAAAATTATCATCTCTTTATATTTGATTGAAGAGGCATGACTATAAGAATATTGTTTGAAGGTACGTTGCAACATACCAACATTATACAAATATCGATTCAGGTTTCATTGCTGTATTTCCCATGTAAAGAGACGTATTTCACCTGTTTTTATAACACAGTGTTCCTGAACTACTATTCGTTTTACAGATTAAATTTCTAGATTATATAATTTCCAGTAAAGTGTTTCTCCATTTGTTACTATGATAAACAGAAAATTGTTGAAGAATTGCATTCAACTTCAAATTGGAGGATTTAACTTCTGTCACGATGAAAACCGCTCATTAAATTGCACAACTTCACTTCGAACGTTAGTACGTAATGAAACCGTTTCTCTACTGTGCATATTATCGTAATGTAGTAACTCTAGTCATCCACTCTCAGTTGAAAGATACACTGTGAGTTGTTTGTATGTACAGAGTACAGTATGTTAATGCCTGCTGCAATCAACTTGAAAACAATTTTTTGGTACGAAATTCCTAAGATTGATCCTTTATTCCGACCTAGTATCAAGGTTGGTAGGTATATTCTTCAAAGATTATTTTCTTCTGTGGCTCTTACTATTGTATTATTTGTTAGACGTTTAGGTTCACTTTTTCGAATATAGTGGATTTCCAATAACAACCACAAATAGATACTTTTGTTTGCTAATCTTCGCCATTCTAAATGGACATGGTCAATTACTTGATCAAATACTCTAGTTTCCTGAAAATGTTACGATCAAATGTTTCCTATTTATTTTTATGTTGTATTGTTTATTGTTAGTAAAATAACATGTACAAAAATACAGTCTTAATTCTTCCCTCAAGGAGTAAAAACTCGTACTCAGGGACTTATCTAAACACATACTTAACACAAACAGAGATAATAATTTGACACGAAGTGGGTCAAAAAAATATAGGAATAAATTAACTGTAAAAATACAATTTCAATTTTAATAATTTAAATTATACAAATACATACACATATTAAATCAATACACTATATATTCTTTAAAAATTAAATTCCTAGCGCTATTTTTTAAATTCTGATACTAAAATTTTCCAAATTTGGGTTTCTTCCAATGATTTTATTATATAACCTTGGACCAAAGTAGATACCATGGCTAAGAGCTGTGCTTGTGAAGCACTTTGGTTCCTCTAGTCGTATAAAATCGGATCTTTTAGTTCCATATTTATTATTATACAATTTGAATTTATTACGATTTTTATGTATGAAGTTTAATAAGGCAATATAATAAATCTGTTTAATATGCAAAACATTAAAATCAGTCAACAGATGCTCGGATGAGTAATCAATTGGTTTATTAAGGCATATTTTAATTATTCTTTTCTGAATAAGTATTAGGGGAGTGAGATTAGAATTATATTGAATATTTTTGAAAATTAAACAGAATTATTATATTGCCTTATTAAACTTCATACATAAAAACCGTAATAAATTCAAATTGTATCATCATAAATATGGAACTAAAAGATCCGATTTTATACGACTAGAGGAACCAAAGTGTTTCACAAGCACAGCTCTGAGCCATGGTCCAAGGTTATACAATAAAATAATTGATAAATACCCAAATTTGGAAAATTTATTATCAGAAATTTAAAAAACAGCGTTAGGAATTTAATTTTTAAAGAATATATATTGATTTAATTTGTATATGTATTTGTATGACTTAAATTGTTAAAATTGAAATTGTATTTTGTAAATTTAATTTATTCCTGTAATTTTTTTCCTTGGCCCAATTTGTGTCAAATAAATATCTTTTTTTTGTGTTTATCTTTGTGTTTAGATATCTCCCTGAGCACGAGTTTTTACTCCTTCAGGGAAGGACTAAGATTGTATTTTTCTACATGTTATTTTATTAACAATAAACAACAATTAAACAACAATTCAAAACATTAAAATCAGTGAACAAAAGCTCGAATGAATAATCAATTTGTTTATTAAGGCATATTTTAATTACTCCTTTCTGAATAAATATTAGCGGAGTGAGACTAGAATTACAAGCATTTCCCCATCCTAAAATTCCATAAAATTATTTATGAGATGAATATGATGAAGAGAATTTGTGTTATTAATTTCTTTGTTATTATAACTTTTACTATTACATTTTAATTTTCCATCATGATGAAGACTGAGCAAAATTAAAATTTACAGCATTATTAATTTCTCTTCTATTACGTCCATTGTAGTCAATCATATTATGTAGTCGCAATGTCTAATAAACGACCTTGCAATAAGCAGTATTTCATCAATACTCGTCCTTGGCATTTCCATTCATGTCTTCAGTTCGTGGAAAATGAGTTTCGTTGCACGCTTGTATGATTGATCGGTATGCTTTCTCCTCTGTTACTTCATCTTTCCCTTGTCATGTAATTGCAATACCCTGTTCCGGACTAAATGAGTCAATTCTGTTCCCCTTCCACAGATTCCCTTTTGTGTAGCTCAAAGCAGAGCTCTAATACTCATCACATTATCGTCGTCATTCTAATGTGCCAAACCTCGTCCCTTTCCGTTATAAGTTTGGAACTGACGGATATGCTCCCCATATTTTCATACCAAACTAAGTCGTAATAAATGGACGAAGTCTGACTCTGAATTTGAAAGTTCGAATGTTCTTAGTCGCTGTTTCTGCTCCGGAATTTGAGAAGTTGTGGCAGTGGAGATAAAAAATGTTGCAGTTCAGTTTTTAGTTGTTTGAACCGGTATTGAAATGAGTAGATTCCAATAATTCAGAACTCATAACAGGTTACATCCTCTTGGTTTTTACTAAAGATTATTATTATTATTATTATTATTATTATTATTATTATTATTATTATTATTATTATTATTATTATTATTATTGGTCCTACAGAATTGTTATGGTAACTTATTAATATTAGAGGAGAAAAATTCGATCCCCGGCGCCGGAGCAAATTTTTCTCCTCTAATATTGTTTATTTATTTATTTATTTATTTATTTATTTATTTATTTCACCTAGTAGAGATAAGGCCGTCAGGCCTTCTCTGCCCCTCTACCAGGAGATTCCAACTATAATATGAGGAATAAAATTACAATCAGTATTAAATTTACAATTACAATTACAATAAAAATCAAAGTACGAAAAGATTAATTAAAGCTAGATAATTTATCATAGAAAAACAAAAAATATTTTATATTTATTGAATTACAAATTAAACCTAGAATAACAAAATTGTATAGTGATGAAATTACTGGATATTCAAATATTTTGTAATAGATTAAGGAGAATATGGTTACCATAATAGATATATTCTGTAGGACCAAGAAAATAATAATCTTTAGTAAATTCTTCCAGCAAGAGTGCATATTTCTGTACAGACTACTGTGCACATTACTGTGGAATCCCGGCCACCAAGTCACTCAACTGAGTGCTCTCCTTGTTTAATGGCAGTTGACTTAATAAAATGTCGACATACATGCCCAACTTGGAGTCAGGCCACAAAATGGAAAAGTACTGGAGGAGGGGAGTTCGATCCTGTGCTGTGGATTGGACTTCGGTGTAGCTCAATGGTGAGAGCGCTTAGTACGTAGAACCAAGAACCCGGGTTCCCCGGCGCCGGAACGAATTTTTCTCCTCTAATATTAACTCTTGCTTTTTATTGTTTTTAGTTGTCTTGCATTAAAATTCTGACAATGTTTCGGTTAATGTATCAAATTTGATCTCTAGCTGACAGGCCTGCACTCATTACATTTCATGGCATTATTTTTCTCCGGTATTGACTATATTATCTTATAATATAAGGAGCACCGGTTTTATTTTCCTACCGCTAAACACTGCTATTTCCGCATCTATGTTGTGATTTTTCCTTACGCGTCTTACTCTGTGTTCACTGGTATAAATCGAGGAAGGATATAACACAGAAGGCTTTTTTTCATATACTATGGAAGAGAGTTGACTTTCTTGCTTATCTGGTAGTTGTTACGAGAAAAAATTTATTTTGACGATCGCGTGATTGAAATGTTTCACAGTTTACTATACAGAAGTGAGTATGTATGTTTATCATATACTCACTTTCTTCGAAAAAGTTTGCAGAGAATTTTTCAGACGTCAATATTCTTAGTCGTTCTTAAAGTGCATAATCTTGTTAGAAAGTTTAGAGAACATGGGGAGTTCGCGAGATAAAAAACTTAGGAGAAGGCGAAATATTTATTTGATGACAGCATTAACTACATAAGACTTGGTGTGAAAAGTTTTTACATACGTAAACTTACAGGTATGTGTATTATATTTAATGTCGCAATCTAATAATTAGTGAAAATGATGAGTGACTGTCCAAGAGATTCCTTACCGGGTATATTGCGGGCAGCATGAGAGCCTGTAGAGCTATTGGAAACAGCAAAAGTACCTATTAAGAGCTTGGAAATAAATTGGAGCTATAAAAGGTCTATGACTGGATGAATTTTGACGTGCATCGTTGGATATCTGTTATCTATTGTTATTCCTCTAAGTGGGTCAATAATCACAATGCATAAATTAATACTCTTACCGTAGAAAGACTTCCGTCTGTAGCCTCCTTAGATGATTAGGAACTTGATCACTTTAGGGACTATGAAAATATTCTGAATAGTGCTCAATCTCTAAACTGTTTCTTAGCTGCCTATAATATTGTTCATGTCGTTTACTGAACACAATTCGGTGAAGCTGATGTAGATAACAAAACATGAATGGATTGTGGGTAATGACTATGAGAATGCTGATAGATCTGTCAAGAAAGGATCACTCAAAGACTCGAATCTGTGTATTGTTTTATATACAGAGTGAACCGTTAGTACTGGCAATGTCGTTAATTTCAGTTGGTTATTCTTTGAAATATTTCAAACAAAAAAGTTTAATACAATTTTGTTCGTTTGCTTTCTTTCCGAGATAAAAATTGTTTTTTTTTTTTTTTTTTTTTAATTTATTGAGTATGCCCCAACGAGTACAACTCATATGTAGGGGCTATACAAGAACACATACATATGGCATACAATGTAATTGAAAACGTCATGAAACTACAGTCTCTGAAAACAAACAATAACACAAGAATTTATTAAAGAAAGAAAGCAAAATAAGAACAAATAATAAGATGACAAAGTTTTGGGCAGAGAGAAGAAAAAGTTTGAAACCATGAAATAAATAAATCAACTGAGAATTAAAATAAATAAACTTCCCAAAAACGTATTTTTAAACAATTCTTAAAACACCGGCAATTTGGTAAAATTCTATATTCTAAAGGAAGTTGGTTAAAAGTTGTTGTTAAAAATGGTGAAGTTCTTTCGTTCCATAAGTTACTGAGCTATTCTGAGAAAAAAATATTGTCTTTTTGTCTTGTTAAATAAGTATGTATATCTTTATTAAACTGAAATGTAATATTACTATGTATTAAATTGTTAATAACTTTGTACATGAAAATGGCAGAACCTAATTTGATAATTGATTCAACTGGTAGAATGAAAGAAAATTGATATAGATATTTAATTGGAGTCAAATAATGAAAACCCAATAAATTTCTTAAAGCTCTATTTTGAATAATTTGTAAAGGTCTCAAAGCAGTTTTCTTATTATGTCCCCAAATAAATGACATATACATTAAATGAGAATGGATAAAAGCATAATATACACGATATATATCAAAGAGTGCTTTGGAATAGGGTGACCAGACGTCCTCTTTTTATACATCTGTCCGGGGTTCAGGCGGATTTGAAAAAAAAAATCAAGAAATGTCCTCCTTTTCGTAACTTGTATTCCTGATATTTTGAAATTATCTGATAGGACGCCTTTTCAAGTAATTTCGCTGTAGGTGGTAGCAGTATCGATGGAATGTACTCTTTGCCAACGATCATAACTCTCTTTGCTCCTCCTTGTAAAGGTCGTTGGTCAGAGGGCTAGTAAATCGAGAAATCAAGGTGAGAATGTAAATCAAAATAGATATTTTCTGACCTCTTTAATAATTATAGTTCCCTTGACTTTCATACATAGCTAACTATAAAATAATAATAATTAAGTTGTTTATAATTATTTTCTAATAAAATAGATATTAACGTACTTTTAAGTATGATATAAACTTAAATCTATACTGTAAATATTTTTATGTTCGACCATGCCGAAATGTAGTAATTATACACCTGGTAGCAGTCCTTTAATGCATGTCATTAAAGTACATTTATTCATTAAAGTTCAGGTTTTCGATTATTCTCGGATATGCAACCGAAAGACATCTAGCAAAACGTCACGGAGGCTGGAAATCCAATACTGTCGCAGAAGGTTATGTTCTGTTACTATAATAATTAGCGTTAATTGTTAATAATATTCAAATAAATTCAATTTGTCATCTCGTTTTTCAATTCTAAATCAATTTCCAGGTTATATCAAAATTAGTTCATGTTATTCTGTAGATTATAACAAGGCCAATGACATTATTGTTCCTCGGAAAAAATCAATACTTTTGCGTCTGTGCACATCTCACAATTAATAGCTATAAACAAGGTCACTTCCGATCTTCTGTCAGATACAAATAAAATGAATACTTCTGAATAATTTCAAGTTAGAAATATGGTCGAGCATAAAAATTCGTATGAAACTTGCCTATAATGATAATTAAGACGCTCGTATGAAAATTATGAAACTCGCGCTCGTTTCATAAACAAACATACTCGCGTCTTAATTACTATCATTATAGGCTCGTTGCATAATGTGCTAATATTTTGTAATAAAATAGATATTGACGTAATTTAAAGTATGATATAGCTCTAAGCCTAAATCTAAGTACATACTGTCCTATTTTTTCGAACAATATCCTTTTTGAAGCTTTGTGTCCTCTTTTTTTTTATCGATATTAATCTGGTAACTCTACTTTGGAATAGCCCTTGATTTAGTTCCTCATATGAACAGTCAATTTAAGACAGCAGTGTATTACGATAATAAAATATAATTCAAAGAATTTTACTTTCGTCCTTCAAATATGCAGAAATTTTATTCGAACAAATATAACATTTTAATTCCTTTTCAAAACGAAATTTACATTTATTCGGATCAAATTTCTGGGCATTTAAAGAACAAAACTAAAATTTGTTCAGGCATTTGTCAACAGTAATCTCACTAGAGGTTTTGATTTATCTAGAGAAAATCAAAACTCTAGTGGGATTTAATTGACTATTACATGATTAGGAGAAATGAAGTACTCTAATGCAATAAAATATTGACTTACTAAAATTCCATTTCACTAATGTTAGCTTCACCAAAACGTTTGAACAGAGCGCCATTTTCAGTTGACTATGCGGTAAAAAAATGACGATCGCAAAGCATGTTTTATAGTACGGTACCGTAAAGAATTTCCAGTTTGAAATGTTGGCTAACAAAGAAACAAATGATGGGAAGATGATAAAGCAGAATAAAGTATATAAATATTAGAAGAAATAAAGTACCCTTACTTACAAATGGCTTTTAAGGAACCCGCAGGTTCATTGTCGCCCTCACATAAGCCCGCCATCGGTCCCTATCCTGTGCAAGTTTAATCCGCTCTCTATCATCATATTCTACTTCCCTCAAATCCATTTCAAAATTATCCTCCCATCTACGTCTCTACCTCCCCAACGGTCTATTTCCCTCCGGTCTCGCAACTAACACACTATATGCATATCTGGATTCGCCCATGAATGCTACATGCCCTTCCCATCTCAAACGTCTGGCTAATACAATAAAATGTATATTAATTGACTTACAAAAATTCTATTTCACTAATGTTAGCTTCACCAAAACCTTTGAACGGAGGCGCCATTTTCAGTCGACTATCTATGTGGGAAACAATTGACGATCGCAAAGTATGTTTTATAGTACCGTAAAGAATTTGCAGTTTGAAATGTCGGCAAAGAAAGAAACAAATGCTGTGGAAGTCATAAAATCAAAGTGATAAAAATCAACAAATGCTAGGGAAATGCTAAAATTGTAGCGATAAGCAGCCATGACTGGTTGAAACACATCCTTTCACACCGTTTTATTGGTCAAAAGTAGTATGACGCAGTAAAAGTGTAATCGTCATCAACTCATTATAATACGATAATATTTCGAATTGACTGAAGATATGTAGAATTAAATCAATGGCTTTCCAGAAACATGCTGTGAAATATTTCATACAAAACAATTTTTATCACGAAAAGAAAGCGAAAACGAGCAAATATTTTAAATATCTCAAAGAAAGTACCCTGAAATTAATAATATTACTTGCGATTCACCCTGCATATTTCAACAAGGTTTCTTTGGTTGAATGATAATAAAACATAAATTAACTTGCAAGTCTCGAAGCTTACAGGTATTCAGAGGTTCTTACATAAGCAAGTAGGCCTATTTCCAGATACGCACAATAATCAGATTGCACATAAAAAATTTGTTCAATTCAATTCAATTTATTTGGCCATTAGACATACAGTTTTAGGCTTCGTCAGAATACATTGAAAAACATATAAATACATTTTAAAAACACTAATAAAAGAAACAGTAAAATTTAATTTAATTATTTCATTTAATTTCTTCCTGTAACCACTACAGGTTGCCGTCGACAAAGAGTAACATGATACAATAGAGTAAAAGCCTTGAGGCTTAGTGATAAATTGTTGTTAGAGTGAAAAAGAAAGAATTTTAATTATATTGAAACACATGATGTTAAACGAAGTAACGTCAAGGAGATGCGAATTAGTCATGGTCCATATATATGATGCCTGAAAATAGCTATTGAGCCTTTGAGTGCTGCAATTGTTAGATCTCTTAAAATACTTTTATGCAGGCCAAAAGATTTACAGAAGTCGACTAGGAACCGGGGTATGGTCCCACGGGCTCCTGTCATTAGTCCCGTAATGACGATGGATTCCAGATAGTATTTGTCGTTATAAAAACTGATGGAAGGTTCATATATATTCCTTTTTTCCTCGTGTACTTCTTCTGGCTGGTGTTCGTGCGGTTCGAATCTCACAGTAGGGTCTGTGATGTAACCTTCAAGAGAGGGAGGTTTAAATGCAATTATGTCAATTCTTCGATTACTGCCCTCACTGGATATGCCGTGTACTTCTTCATATACTGAATAACCTTTGTTCCTTAAGGCAGTTGCTATCATAGATCTTACTGTATGATGCCGCGTATTTCGTAGACGTTCACCGTGTGGACAGGCCCCCAGGACATGGGCAAGGGTTTCAACCTCCCTGTCGCAACGTCGACAGAAGTTACTGCCCGAAGACCTGCCAGGTACACTACGCACAGCTGACACGTTCGCATTCATCTTGATTGCTTCCCTCCACTCACTACAGGAAAGACCCTTGTGATTCCGGATCCACTTATTGGCCGGGGTATATTGTTGGTATAAGAGCACGCCTTTGTCTTTATGTTTTTTCTGGCTCCAGTTCTCAAACGCTTTTTCTCTTAATACTTGCCGTACCTTTCGCGTATCTACAGTGCCGTACTTGTCCAAAATATTTGCTGATTCGGTGATATTGAGTGCTGTGAGACTGGATGTAATTTCTTGGGATAATTTCCTTGTAGCATGTAGGAAGAAATTATTGGATTTAAGCAATATCTTACATGCGTTTATATTTTGTAAGTGTAATTCCCATGCTGAACAGAATAAACCTAATCCCTTGAATTTTGTGTCTGTATACAACATATCTGTAGGAAGGTCATTAGGCAGTTGCAGTATTTCTTTCAGCACACCCCTTATCATAATATCTGCATCCACTATGAATTTATTAGAAATTTTTTTTGGAGGCACTGTCTGAAATGGATATATTAGACTAGGACAGATTGAGGTGTTAATGATGTTGTATTTTTGATCCGCTTGTAAGTGTGGTGAAGAAATAAGCAATTCTACATTTGTTCTTAGTTTAGACAATGTTGAAAGAGGATCAAAATTAATCTCGTCATAAAAATTGACTCCTAGATAGCGAATGAAGTCACCTCTTTGCAAACCAGCTATTTCATTTCCAGACGAGATGTGGAAATTTTCTTCAAACAGCTGACCCTTTTTAATACACATGCCTTTACACTTGTTAATGTTAATGTCTAGTCCGATTTCATGGAATTGTTGAACTGCGTGATTGAAAAGTGTTAAAGCGGATTTTTTGTCTTATACCAATGATAACAATATCATCTGCGAAGCCCATTACAGTTAATTGATCTTTAGATGGACTTAAGTTAAATCCATACTGAGTACTCATGCCGTGTTCACTAAGTTCGTTCAAAATATGGTCAATGCATAGATTGAAAAGAGTAGGTGACAAAGGGGAACCTCGTAACACACCTCTGACTATGGTGATGGGTTTTGTTTTACCATTGTTAGATTGAATCGTTGTAATATTGCCTGTCTGTAAGCTGAAGACCAGATTCGTGAGTTTAGTTGGAATGGGTAATGCATTTAAGACATTTCTTAAGTGGTTATGACCTATGTTATCAAAAGCTTTCCGTATATCAATAAAAATAACAGCCAGATCTTTTGCATCTGTTTTGGCTTCACGTAGCAGAGAATCTATAATTGCAGTGTTGATGTGAGTACCAGAGGAGTTGGTAAAACCTCTTTGGTTGGGGTTAAAACTCACGAATTCGCGGATACGTCGGTCAAGTACACGTTCAATTACTCTTCTGATTACTGAACATATTGTGATAAGCCTCCAGTTTGTTAAATCCATTGTATCACCACCTTTATGGATTAATATAGTTCGGGCTTGTTTAAACTTGGAGGGTACGAAGCCAGTTTTTAACATTCGTGTAGCGATAGAAGCTATTATTTCTGTTGTTGTTTTATTTTTAATTACTCTCACAATGATGTGATCAGGGCCAGGTGATGTATCTACTGCTATACTCCTTAGAGCTGTCTCAATTTCCCCAGTACTTATTGTTTCCATGAACATGTCGTCCATTTGAATTCGTTCATCTACATTTAGGGTGGAAGAATATTCAGTGCGAACCATATGATTAGGCTGTCCGTGTGTATCAGAAAAGTATTTAAATATAGCTTCAGTTGAAACATCACAACTTTCGGCTTTAGAACGTAGGACAGACCTCACTGTTTTCCTCCGTTGGTTGTAATAGAGGTATTGTGTAAGTTGAAACTTATATTTTTCTCTACGTTTCAGTCGATCTCTTTTAGTTGCACGTTCCGGATTTGTAGTTTGTTTATATTTCTTCTGGTTATCTGTGTTACTTTTGTTTTTCCGATATTGGTAGTACTTCCGAGCTGGATGTTTTGGACCTGGAAGTAAATCGATCGCTGTAGCTAAGAATTCAGTCCACTGGTTGACATTAAGATCGTAGTCTTCATCATTAACATCTAGAATAAATCTATCTCGCCATTCTGTTATTTTCTGGTTAAATTCTGTGCACACAGTGCGATTTCCAATATTGGTATCTTGAGGGGATGATGGATTAGAATCCGTATCCTCAGACATCCCAGAACTATGATTTTGTTTTCCATGATGTGAGAGTAAAGTCTGACGGTGTATTTCATGGTGGACTTTGCTGATATGAATTTTCACCCCGTGTTTACTTGAATAGAAACAGACACAGTGTGGACACTGAGATGGATTAGAGGCTTTACTCTCCTCCATACTTTGAGAGTTATGAGAAGTCTCGTTTTCTCCCGAAGTCTTTCCTTGCTGATCAGTATCATTCGTAATACAATCAGTGTTGTGAACAGAGTCCTGAGATGACGAATTATGACTTCTAGCTATATGTATGTGAATACCTCTTTTTGTAAAATTTTTATTACAAATGGTACACTTTATTATGTCTGAAGAATTAACAAAAGATGTGGATGTAGATGGATTAACGTCAATTTCATTCATGATAACATTATAATACTGGTTGCCAATGTAAACAGTTCCTTCATGTAGTTATCAATATTCTATATTGGAGAAATAAATATATAAAACTTACATTCAAGTGCCACTAACATCATCACATGTTCCCATCATCTTATACTTCACATCCAAAAATCATAACTAAATAAATTAACTGTTGAAAACTATGAAATCACAAGAAAACAACGAACTAAATATAGGTCTTTGTATTTCTCGTCATGGCCTACTATACACTATACAATGAAAACATGAAATAATTTGAAACTTTTAAATTAAAGAAAACTAATTGAATTGCAATTAAACTTATTTATTAAAATACAATTTCATACAAATTTGTGTTGAAAACTCAGCAACAGAATAAAAAGGATTATTTAATAACAAATTGTAAAATGTACTTTCGAAGCTATTGATTGGTAATTTATAATATTCACTGGGAAACTTATTATATAATTTCATCCCAATAATTTAAAACTTTGTGTTGCTCTTGTGTAATCTACAATATGGAATATTAATTTGTTCACTATTTCTAATTTCATGATCATGTATATTGGCCACTAATGAGTAATTGTCGATATTTTATCGAGTGTAAAGTACTATATCATAATATATACACAAATGTATGATTGTTAAAATCCGTGATTGTCTGAAAAGTGGCCGACAATGTTCCAGATAGTTTGATTTACATAAAATTCTAATGGCTTTCTTTTGTAAAACCGAGACGCTTACAATTTTGGTTCCATTTCCCCAGAAAATTAGGGCATATCGGATTATCGACTAAAAGAAAGAAAAGTAGGCACGTCTTAAATAATTTTGAGAAACACAAGTCGTTAATTTCTTTAACAAATATAAAACTCTTGATAGCTTTGTGCATATGTATTCGATGTGCTTATCCCATGTTAAACTGGAGTTACACCTATCAGCTAGATACTCTGAACTATATAGTCATCTAAGTGGTTCCACTTTTTTTTTAATTGTACGAAAATAAATCAAACTGCAAGCAATTATTCATTCGAATGCGAAAATTTAGTGCAGCAAAGAGCTAACTCCGGCAGTTGCTTCTTCGAGCTATTTAGTGTCCCAATTAATGATATTGTGAAATTTTTGTTGCAGATGCTAACTCGGTTAGTGACTAAAGCTCAGGGTGCACGAGTTCAGTAAAATGCAACGCAAGTTTGCTATTTAGTTATTATCCAGTCGTTTCGCTATCCAAGAAGTTCATCGAAATCTTCAAGTATGCGCACATACTTGAAGTGAATTTTAATATAATTATGATTGGCCAATGTGAGAATGTAATGTTTACTTTGTGTAAACTGTATTAGTTTCCATATTGTGGGCAATGAACCAATAACCCCTATGAAGTGCAATCTAACTGACCCGATTCTTCCCAGATGGCATCGACAATTGTGACATTATTCAGTATATAGATTCTGCAGCTGGAATGCAATTAACCTCGATTGATTGAGGTCACTTTATGGATCAATAGCTACCTGGGGAGCATCACAAGCTCTATTTCAGCACAGGGAACTCGCCATATGGAAATATATGAAGTTAATCTGCAGACTTGAATTTATTCTGCGTCAAATATCAAAAGTCAATGTTAGTGGTCAAACAATATTTTACGGAAATTTTATTAAAATAATATGAACATTATGGCATAGATGCAGCTATTATTTTAGCCATCTGCCGTTGTCAATGATTCTGCGGTTACCACGCTCGCTATTATACAGGGACATCATTTTATTTTTACTAACATTTTTAATATTAACTTGGCTATACCTTTGGATCAACGATTAAGAACCGTAAACACTGTCTGCTACACACCCTTCTGGAGTTCGATGATACTGGCGTAATATACAAACAAATCACTTTACTAGGTATAGGAGGGAAGAAAAGTAGTTCATCCATTTACGTAAACTAGGAAATATCGCGATTTTGAGTTTGATAATTTTCATTAGGTTTTTGTTTAATCAAAATACAGTACAGTATTAACAATGAGTGTTTTTACTCACGAACTGAGCATTCCATGCGGACGTATTTATTATGCAGTGTATATTATACTGTCTACAGCACATTAGCGTACACTATAGAGAATGAAGTTAAATGAAGATTCCGTGCAGTACATTTATATCACTGAAAATAAGCTTGTATCAAGGCATAATTAACTACAATTTTGTCGTTCACGTCTAAATTTAATTCTGTTTTTTATCATTCTCTTCTATATTTCAATGTAATGATATTTCGACAAAATGATTTCCCCTTCTTAGAAATTAAATTGTTCACATTGCAAGGACATAAATACAAGGAGATATTACTTGACATAATTTCTCACTGTCACTCAGACATTATCTCAATCAATCATTCATTCATTCAATCAATCAATCAATCAATCAATCAATCAATCAATCAATCAATCAATCAATCAATCAATCAATCAATCAGAAAACCAAACACCTATCAAATAACAAAATGCATTCTGTTAAAAAACTTAATCAATTAACTAGCAAGACATTAATTCATCTATTCCAGTCCTGCAGAACTCGTAAGGAGGGGAAGTATGACGTCAGCCTCACTCCAATTCTATTGGGGATGTTCGACTTCCTCGTAGAGTTATTTACATTCTCTGGCCGATCAGTGACGGCATGTAAGTTTCAAAAGGGATTGTATTTAATTCCTTGTTTTTATAATGCGTTATCTCGTTTCAAGGTTTAAAATAAGCTAAATTTCCTATAGGTAGTTTCTTTGAGATTTCTTTGCACCCAACCTGTTTTAGATTTTCGAAAACTTTCCTCCTATCATCACCTACGGAAACATAAATTTATAATATTTAAGTAATGAACCTTTAAACTCACCATTAATTGCAATTCAAAATGAACACAACGAGTGACGTCCTTAATTTAACAGTATATAAGTAAATAATCAATGTCAACCTTTAAACTCACCATTAATTGTAATTCAAAATGAACACAACGAGTGACGTCCTTAATTTAACAGCATATAAATAAATAATCAATATCAAGTTCGTAATAATGAACTTACCCGAAAGTTTGTGCATTCCATAATTTTAATATGGGCTTTTTTGAAATGTGGTTTAATATTGAAATGACGTGTAGAAATAAATTGGATGGGACACAGTAAACAAGCAATTATTTCGTCTTCAACAAAAAAAATAATCATATTCCCATTTCCTTTGAAAGTAGTATTCCTTCACGGGTTTAGATTTTGCCATGTTCCAGTTCTCTTTAAATTGCAGTACGCGTATTATTTGTTTGTTTGTTTGTTTACTTATTTAATTATTTACTTACTTATTTTCTGATTTACTTATCTGTTTACTTATTTAGGCCTACTTATTTACTTACTTAATTATTTATTTATTTACTTATTTCCGTTACAATATTGAATGACAGCATTGACATCCGGGTCCACACCTGTGGAGTAACGGTCAGCGCGTCTGGCCGCGAAACCAGGTGGCCCGGGTTCGAATCCCGGTCGGGGAAAGTTACCTGGTTGAGGTTTTTTCCGGGGTTTTCCCTCAACCCAATACGAGCAAATGCTGGGTAACTTTCGGTGCTGGACCCCGGACTCATTTCACCGGCATTATCACCTTCATATCATTCAGACGCTAAATAACCTAGATGTTGATACAGCGTCGTAAAATAACCCAATAAAAAATATAAAAAATTTGGCATCCGGTCATGTAGCTATCACTCACTTATCAACGTAGAATTTATTTATCGTCCTATTATTAATAAAACCAGTTAAGACCAGTAACACAAGTTTAGTAAAAACGGGAATTAAAACTTTATTAATGCACGAAAAATCATAATAAATAATAAATTCTTCAAATAAAGTAATTGGTTTGTTGCCTGCAAGCAACATTTCTGACTTATTTCATTTTAGTAGACTACAGAGCACGGAAAGACATATCGGGTACAGTACTTAACTTATTTTACACAAAAAGTGGATTTAATCGGCTTTACCAGCAATAGGCCTACAGAGGGAGACCTTCTTACATTATATGCACACGTACATTTTAAAATTGATTTTACATATCTTTTAATTTATTTATTTTCCTCATTCATTTTTCTCTTACTTTCTAAAGGTATATTCCTAAGAATTTTATTATATGTTCATTTGTAATCTTGATAGCGTATTGTATACCTGCCACCACGAGAATGAATGTTGAAGCAGCCGAGCATAACTAGAACGTCACGACCGCACAGGTAGAAAAGGTGGGTGGGGTAAGAAAGGGGAGGAAAGCAGTCGCTCTCAGGAGCTACAGTTCTGCAGGTCTGATCTATTCAATTACATTCATGTTTGATGGACAGAAAATACTTGGACTCGGCAAAGATAAAACAACGCTCTGTTATTCAAACTTTCATTAGATATCTTTGAATAGTATTTTCTGCCAACACAAACTACACATAACACAAGATCTTAACCATATTATACACAGCATAGATCGCTTATAATCATGTATTGATCATATTAATATATACGTATTTCCTGTATCAAATTACAAGGTCAAAACACTTAACGCAGTAATAATAATAATAATAATAATAATAATAATAATAATAATAATAATAGGCCTAATAACTTTAATACTACTATTAATAAAACATATTTTTACTGCCGACATCAGAGATGATAAGATTAATAATTTAGACAGCAGATTTCTCTAAGTTCTATATTAATGAAGTTTCAATAGAATAAGAGTTTTATTGTAATAAATTTCTTTCTTTATGATTTTTCTCATGAAACGTTTTGTCCTAATAAATCCTCAAGACTCTTGAATGACATAATATAATGTACAATAACCATTAATTCAGTCCTTAACTTTACAGTTACTAACAAGTACAACTAACGAGTTAATTGGAGCTCCTCGGGGACACATGGCACGCTAAATGCAGGTATTCCCAGGAGGAACGCTGTAAAATTCGGGTAGCAAATTAGAGTACTGAACTTCTATTCCCATTTCCCAAAGGCAATGATGTCTGTCAGGATTGTTTTACGCTCTAAAATGAAGAGTAAACCATTAATATTTGAATCACATAATTTGAACCGGTTTTATTTAATGATTCAGTACTCCTCGGTGAGTAATGAAAGTTAATGGGACGTATGCCCTCAGTCAAGCCTGTGCATTTTTGTTAGTTGAAATATTACTAGACACGGAGTTTTCCATATAAAAATAGACTTCACTTGTCAGTTAATTTACGCATTATTTTTTTCTCACATGTAAAATAATATACACTTTGTTTTAAAACAATATCCTGTTTAGCTATGGCAACACATGCGGCATTCATAACACGCCAGTCACAACTAGCTAATTTTATATTTCATAGGCAGGTTCGAATGCCACGGGTGGTTGTCATTGTGTTGTATATATTATAATATTTTACTGGAATGGACCATTTCCGTAAATTTTGTAATTATAATAGTTATATAAAAAACGATTAGGGAAAACACGGGAATTTTACTAGAAGCAAGTAAGGAGATAGGTTTGGAAGTAAATCCCGAAAAGACAAATTATATGATTATGTCTCGTGACGAGAATATTGTACGAAATGGAAATTTAAAAATTGGAAATTTATTCTTTGAACAGGTGGAAAAATTCAAACACCTGGGAGCAACAGTAACAAATATAAATGATACTCGGGAGGAAATTAAACACAGAATAAATATGGGAAAAGCCTGTTATTCGGTTGAGAATCTTTTATCATCCAGTCTGCTGTCTGCTGAAAGTTAGGATTTATAAAACAGTTATATTACCGGTTGTTCTTTATGGTTGTAAAACTTGGACTCTCACTTTGAGAGAGGAACATAGGTTAAGGGTGTTTGAGAATAAGGTGCTTAGGAAAATATTTGGGGCTAAGAGGGATGAAGTTACAGGAGAATGGAGAAAGTTACACAACACAGAACTGCACGCATTGTATTTTTCACCTGACATAATTAGGAACATTAAATCCAGACGTTTGAGATGGGCAGAACATGTAGCAAATATGGGCGAATCCAGAAATGCATATAGAATGTTAGTTGGGAGGCTGGAGGGAAAAATACCTTTGGGGAGGCCAAGACGTAGATGGGAAGATAATATTAAAATGAATTTGAGGGAGGTGGGATATGATGGTAGATACTGTATTAATCTTTCTCAGGACCTATGGCGGGCTTATATGAGGGCGACAATGAACCTCCGGGTTCTTTAAAAGCCAGTAAGTAAGTATATAAAAATAGTTTTTTATACAATACAGTTTTCATGCAATAGGTAGTACGAACGTTATATAACAAGGAATTCCATTTATTCTGTAGTTAGGCTATTCCACGAAATGCTATTCCAACATTTAATCCGCGATCATACAGCTGGATGTAAAACATATGGCACAATGATAAGATACTTTGTTTTCCTTTGTTTCATGTAAATGGTTCAGATCATCAAAGCTAGTCTTTCTCCAAGCATTCCTTTTGGGAGACAATAGAAGCCATGGTTAGCTGACAAACTCATTTAACTTATTACAATCGCATAGCCAGGGAAAATATATAAATGTGAAGTGAACTACTCGCGGGCTTCAAACTGAAAACTTCAACCATTGCGAGGCTGTATAGATATGCATTTCATTATTATGTTGATTTCTCTGCATATGAAAAGGAGCAAAATTGACCCTGAAAAGTTTTTCAATGTGACGTTCCTGCAAATTGAGTCTCACCGTCAGCGTCTCCATATAAACAGTTCTGTTCCGAGATTTCGTTGACACGTTTATCTTCACCGTTTCTAGTAAACTCACTCATCAACATTCAGCAACGTTTCAGTCGTTAGTTGTTAAGCCATTCAAAAATACATATAATTTGTCATTTTCCAAACGCTGTAATTTTAAATCCAGCAATGAAATGAAATGAGAAACTAATATACAACATAAACAATGGGCACTAACATAATGTAATTCCCCAGAAACTACTTACCGAACAAGATTATGAATTTCATCATATTTTTATGGATAGAAATGAACTGCTTGCCTACGCGCGCTGGCGTACGTTAACACCTAGCCAAGCTCATTCTCATTCACACAGGCTGACGCACTAATGCACGCTGTGTATCCAAGGTGAGTGCAGGCATCTACACTTGAGCCCTGCATCAGCTTTCTCCGAAAATGCCGACTGGTAATCTAAGAAAGTTCATTGGAACCGAGAAATGTTGACGGGGTGATGTTGAGACATATACTGGAAAAACGAGAAAGTCCATAATAATATCCAAACTGCTACTTTGTCCACTGCAAGCAACTTATTATTATCGATTTTGAAGGGAATCCCAGGCCTAATTATGACTGAAACCCACGTGAATTTCACGAGTTAGTGCGCATGCGTTGGATATATTGTATTGCTGAGTAAGTTCCTCAAAGGAGGGTGGTTGGCACAATTGCATAGTTCCGCTATGAGGTTAGATTTGGAAAGCGTAGTATTGGCACAGTCTAGTATATACAGTCACGAAGCTTGAGTTGACGAGAGTACTAGGAACAATAGACTGTGCCGGTACTATTTCGCATTGTCTGTGATGAGGCGATAGTAGCGATCCTAGTGGTTAGCAACTATCTATGGATGCATATTCCCTATGTATTCAGCTTCGTGACTGTATATACTAGACTCTGGTATTAGCCTACAAATATTAAGAACAAAATAAATATAAATGTTAACAAGAAAAACGTATTTTTCACTGCGTCCGTTGTTTGAAATTCTGTGGCCGGGAGGAAAAAGGTCTTAAGTCAGTTTTTTGTGAAAATTAGATTTTTATATATTCTGAAAGCGGAAACAATTTTCTATAATCTGGTGAAACGGCTAAAGTTAAATAAGACTCCTGACTGGATTTATAGAGCGTTACCAAAATGTCCTAAGTACTTTCTGAATCGAGCACACTCAGAATAAAGGACTTATGAATATTTAACACTTTATTCCTTACAAACCATCATATGTTTACTTTCCATGTTTCCCTATTAAAAAGGTCTAACTTGTATTTCAGCCATTTTATCACATACTGATGCCCTTTCCTTTTAAAACTTTAAGCACCAGGGTAAACAGTCCTGTAATTGTTTAAGACCTATTTTGCATTCCTAATAATTTACATTTCTCATTTATTTTGACATGAAAAAGGTCTTGTGCTTAAATAGTCCCTTCTACTCAGTTTTAATTCTAGTCTTAATAGGGTTTAAGTGCGGCTATTTTTGGAAATAATCAAGAAAATTGTTAAATAAACAACATTACCTATTTTAGAAGAAATATAAACAAATAATATCCAAGAAAAACCTCTTAATTAAAAAACTCTATAATTGACACCAATTTCAATCTTTCTACTGCTCTCCTGAAAAGTATAACATTTTTACTTAAGATCTTTTTCCTCCTGGCCACAGAATTTTTATTATGTTTAATTCGTATTGGTTTTGTAATAACTATCAGTTTATGTTCGTTAAAATTTTATTTTAAGTTGCCATTTATTATGATTCAAGTATTTTATTGAAATTATTATCAGCATACTGACTTCCAGATCTTGAGATTCCGGGTTCGACTTCGTCTCTCGTGTAATTTTCCTTGAAAAAGAGAGATTCCCTGGGTGACTAGAATTTGGAAATTCGTATGAATTAGAGTGTGCCGGTTGATTAAATTAACCACTCTTAAAATAATAAATACAATATAATCACTGCTTGGCAGAAAACTGAACGCATGTTTCAACCTCACGTTGTTGACTATAGCGGTTTCAGAATAAGAAGGCATATGGCTTAAGCCAATTGAGTGCTAGCAACAGTTCGACGTTGTCACACAGTGCACGGTACACGAGACGTGGAAGACAGAGACAACAGATAAGGACAGAACATATCAGTTGCAGTCCTCTCGCTGAGCGAGCGGGCTGAGACCTGTTTCTTCATTGTGTGTAATGTTTAAATATAATTACTCTTACTGAAGTAATTCTCATCTCAATTTTTATTACTTCTTCGCTCATAGATCAGTAGCTCTTGGAGTCACTGACTTGCGAAATAAAGTGACAGATATGTAGAAATTTACTTTGCTAATGTCCGAGAAAGAATGTTTTAATTCAGACTTCCTTGTAGAGCAAAGCTGAATGTATTATTGTTTATTTCTCCAGAGGAAAGATAAGGTACAGTTTGTTTGTAGGGGCAGCCTAAGAATCTAGCGATAACAAAACGAAAACATATCTGTAGGTACGTAATTTAGTATTGAAGTTGGAAAGTATTTTATTTTTCCTCCGTTAAATGAAGCCTATATAATTTAATTTAATTCTCTAGCTTATACATATCTAGGGGTCCACGGTTCTACATTCTGGTTACGAATCTGGCTATAATGCAACGTAATCATAATGTGTGTTCATATATAATTCAGTACTCATACTGGAACTGTAGATTATTTTATTTTTCTCTGATAAACTAAGTCTATCTAATTTTATTTTATCATATAATTTTTACATATCTAGAGGTCCAGTGTTCCATATTCTGGCTAAGAATCCGGCTATAAGAATATAAGCATATCTGTTCATATGTAGGCCAAATTCAGTATTCATATTGAAACTGAAGATTACTTTCTTTTACTTTATTAAATCAAGCCTATCTAATTTAATTTAATCCTCAAGCTTATACCTACCTAGAAGTCCAGGATTCTATGTTCTATCACTCTAGCCTGTGGCAATATAAACCTACGAGTGAAGGTACAGAAGCGAATATGAAAACCGTAATCCAATAATATCGTTAATATATTGAAGATAAAATTGTATATTAGAAAAAATCGTATATAACGAAAGGTTTTTAAAATAGAAATTGAGTTTTGGAATTATAAAATCTCCTCGTTCCTAGCATGCCTGTATTTATTTTAAAAGTGAAATGTAGTTAATGTGCTTCATTTTATAAAGTTTTCTAATGCTCTTAAGGAAGAATGTTGTTAATGCTCATCGCATAATTCATGGAAAAAGAGGCAGGAGTGTTTATGTTTACAATATCATCCAAATATCTCATATGTTTATGCAATATTTCGTCTTATACCATGTATAATATTCCAATGAAAAGTGAAAATCGTACCTATGATTATTCTCAGCTTTCTTCTTCTTTCCACGTTCTATTTTAATGGCACTGCTAAAACATATTACTAATGTATTTAAAATATCGTACGATGAAGTAATACACGGTTCTGAAAATTGTACAAATAATTAACACGTTTGTTTTGCGTTATTTTCCAGGAGAGGTAGATTCAAGTATACCGCCTATTTTAATTGTCTCTTTGTCCTGTCCGAGAATACGAGATAACGTATGCACTTCTAAACCACACGTCTCTGCAGTCAGATTCTTTGTTTGTGAAGAACTGACACGCACTGAATCATAAGTTAGTCCTTTAAAAAAATTATATACAAAAATACCATGCTCCTCGCTTGTGAGTGTTGGACTAACTCTTTGTGTATAACAGATGGAACACCAGAGCCAATTGCAATCCCTTCAAGAGACATTGTTACGGTAAGTTACACATCACACGAGAGAAAACAGTCCACATCTGAATTTGAAAATAAACAGAATCTATCTTCGTTTACAGAGACTGAATCGGGAGCAAAATATGTTCTATGCTGTAGGTTGGATATCTCTGTTTAGTCTTAAAGCGATAACACGCGAACCAGTTGACATACAATTGCCATTCTTGTACTGTTGGATTCAGAATTCGGAGCCCTATCAAATGGCATAGCTTAAAATTCATTCCTAGCCATAAGTATTGTACGCGCAAGAAAGAAACTAATACGCGACGCTTCAGCGAGACTTGGCGACGATTTAACTAGGCAACACCGCTTCGCTGTCACTGGCCAGTCGAGCTAGACCGGCTTGAACTAGCTCCGCATTATATGCCTTCTTATTCTGAAAGCGCTTTAAATAACACCAACAAGAAGCACAACTACACTATGAAGCACTAAGAGATGCTAAACGGTTAACAATGAATTAGATACTTGTGTGTATCTAATGCCAACCCACTTCACTTGCGTGATTCGGGTTCCGTATATTGCGGATAGATGGCAGGATTGTGATCCATTTTCAATTTTGTACACCACTTCGGCGGGTCACACTGTACATAACGTGTATCTGTGAAGATGTCCGTGTACTAGAGTGAGTATATGTGTAAGTGTCCGTGTAAGAGCAGTGTAAGGATGCTGATGAAGATGAGGAAGGGAGAAGGGGAAACCTGGTGCCATCAAGCAGCCTGCTCCTGTCGAATAGTACCAAGGGTGCCGCCAGACTTAAGGGTATATAGAAGTCACGTCACTCCGTGAAATTCAAACCCAAACTGATTATTTTTCTCTTCTATATTTTGTCTCCTGCCATCTATTTACTGCCATAAAGTTTACTGCCTTACCCAGCCTTGCTATCATCAAACACTTGGCTATATTACAGTATAAACATATAACACTGTGAAGGGCTTCCCCTCTTAGCTGAGCTGACAATAATAAAATAACTTTAGATAAGATATTTATTGTTCCTTAAGGCATTAATCATTTGATGATTAGTATGGTGACATCAGATGTAAACGGGGATTTCGTAAAACATTCCCCGGGCAGCCTTCTAGCCTATGGCTGCAAGCAGTTCATTAGCTGGGCATCGCGAGCGCGTGCATGCCTCCGGAAAATAAATTGTTACAAATGTATGGGTGCCGATCCCATATTTATAAATGCAGTAGTTTACAGTTAATACATCAGCGAACAAGTCTATATTTTTTCAGATTTTTAACTTGGCTATTTAATATAGTCATTTTGCTTTGAAAAAGAAATTATTAAAAAAATAGGCCAAATTATAAATTTATTTGTGATAGGCCTAAAGTAATAAAAAGTGTTGTATTTAGTCTTTCAAATGCGCCAAACCGCAAATCTCAATTATATGTAGACACAGAGTTCCAAGTGAGTTTATGTAACAGTCCGCGCATAATTTGCGTAACTTCAAATAGTCATAACTACACAAATAATTAATAATTGTGAAAATAAAACAATGCAGGTCTCCTTATTTGATGTCTGGAATTCATGAAAAAGAATCGACCATTTCCGAAAAGGTCGTGTTTTATTGCTGTGCGATTTGACGTGGAATGACTCATATGTACGTGAGCGACACAGGCTCTAAATTTCTAAAATTTTATAAGGAAATGAATTCACAATTGGACAAAAATTACAAGGTACCACAACAAGACTTATTAGAACTTAAACGTCTGATAAAAATATAAAAAAGGTTACTAATAATATATTTTAGAATTCAGTTTTTCCTTTAAATTAAATTTTCCAAAATTTGAAAATTTTCACACATATTATTTCATAACTCCACAACCATTAGAGACAGAATTCTGAAATTTTGTACACTGATTTAACATGCATTTATACAAAAGATAGACTACAATAATGACCATTTCTTTGAAAGTAGAAAAATTAGGTCACAAAACATTATGTAAATTTTAATATATTTTATGTAGGACAAATGAAAAATTCATTGTATTAAAATAAACAACTATACATATCTGAGAGTAGTCTACTTTTCAGAAATAAGTGTTTATTGATGCAGGAAAAATATTAAAGATATCAGAGAGACCATAACAATGTTATGGTTACCAAATGATGTAACTGCAGAATTTTTTTTTTCATACTTTGATATAACTGGTTTGAAAAATATTATTAGTAACCTTTTTTATACTTTTATCAGATATTTAAGTTCTAATAAGTCTTGTTGTGGTGCCTTGTAATTTTTGTCCAATTATGAGTTCATTTTCTTATAAAATTTTAGAAATTTAGAACCTGCATTTTTTGACAATATTTGTGGTTGTTCTCGTACATATACCCTTAACGTCCCCATCTGACGGACGAATCACTATCAACAGTTACATAATATGTGCCCTCTTCATATGCACTGCGGAGGGATTTAGGATATAACCCAGGCATATTGGTGTGTAATTTAGTGATTAGAAGTTGTGCATCACCATCTCTCCTAGTCCCGAGGTAGAAATTAGAAATTTTACGTGAAAATTTCTGACCTCGCAGGGAATCGAACCCGGTCTGACTAGTCTGGAGGCAGACGCGCTGCCTCAGAGCTAACTCGGCGGACTTCTTAGGTCCTTTAAAACTTGTATTTTTACGTAATTTAATTATCAATATTTTCTTAAGCACAATGAATCATTTCCATTCGTCACATTCAGTGTGTGACGCAGTATAACATAGAGACTGTATTTGGTGGTTTGGTTCGTGCCGCTGATACAAATGAATGTCAGTGACCAAGATAACATGCAGAATTCACATCCACGTGACTATGCATATATAATATCAGAGAAAACAATGATTTGAAATGCACAACACATTGAGTTATTTATGCGGAAATTGGCAGTACTGATCAAATAAACAAAACATCAAATACTATCTGTTGTAATTTCCCCCAAACCTAGTGGTAGTGCATGTAATATTATTTTATTATTGGGGGGGGCTTGTGTACTGGGTAGTTAACCAGATATGCTCATACTATTATAGTACAAACGTATAAATCAGGAGAATTCCATTCTCACTTCTATATTTTACATGACATTTGAAATATTTTCTACGGTTTCAGTTCGGCTTCTCTATAAAGTTCGTGCTGTTTTGTTATAAAACATTGCGGAATACACCATTTTCATACGCTGATCGAACCAGTATATTTTGAAAGTCATCACATGTATGTTGTAGAAATGTGAAGAGGAAATTCATATACGTTTTTCATTTTTAGAATCTGCATTGTCGCTGGATTTAACGACGCTTCATAAATGCACTCGTTATTTGTCACTCGCAAGTCATTTCCACAGCATGTTTTTCACCATAATATTTAGAAGTAATATGGAATTATTATTATTACTATTATTATTATTATTATTATTATTATTATTATTATTATTATTATTATTCTTATTATTATTAATGCGAAAATTATAAGTATCTTGGAGTAATAATTGCCAAAGATGGGAAACAAGATCATGAAACCAAAAGAAGAATAACAATGAGAAAATCAGCAGTATTGATTGATTGATTGTTTATTCTATACATGGCCATATACATGGATGTACACGTCAATTACGTAATAAATAAAAGAAAATTAAATTGTAAACACTACAAGTTGAAATACATTTAATAGCACATTATGCAACGAGCCTATAATGGTAGTAATTAAGACGCGAGTATGTTTATGAAACGAGCGCAAGCGAGTTCATAATTTTCATGCGAGCGTCTTAATTACCATTATAGGCAAGTTTCATAGTCTACGACTTTTTATGCTCGACCATATTTCTAACTTCAAATTATTCATAAGTATTCATATTATTCTTATCTGACTGGGGAGCGGAAGTGACCTTGTGCAATCTCGTAAATTGTGAGATGTGCGCAGACGCGAAAGTATTGATTTTTTCCGAGGAACAAATATCATTTTCCTTGATATAATCTAGAGAGTAAAATGAACATTAATCTTGATATAACCTGGAAATTGATTTAGACTTTTAAAAACGACATGACAAATTGAATTTATTTTGAATATTATTTACAATTAACGCTAATTATTATAGTAACAGAACATAACCTTCTGCGACAGTATTGAATTTCCAGCCTCCGTGACGTTTCGCTAGTTGTCTTTCGATTGGATATCCGAGAATAATCGATACTTGCGCTTTCATATTGCTTTCTGATTGGCGGAAAACCTGAACTTTAATGAATAGGTGTACTTTAATGGGGTCCATTAAAGGGCTGCTACCAGGTGTATAATTACTACATTTCGGCATGGTCGAGCATAAAATAAATAATATAATCAAGTAGTATTGCATATATCATAACTTGTGATTTAAGAATTCTTTGACTGAATAAAAAGTTTGATCAGTTAAAATCTGTTTAACTTTCACTTTAAATTTTGTATAAGGTAAAGATTGTATCTGCAATGGTAATTTATTAAAGAACACAATTCCAGTATAGCCAGGCAATTTTTCGTATTTCACAAGTCTATAATTTTTATTGAGAACAGATGTGCAAGTCGTGTATTATAATTATGATAATCTAAATTCCTATCGTATTTATTCTCATTCTGTTTCAAGAAAATTAAGCATTTGTAAATATAAATGGATGGAAATGTTAAAATTTTATATTGTTTAAAATAAGGTTTGCATGAGTCAAAACTATTTAATTTAAAAATGGATCGTATAATTCTTTTTGTGCAATAAATATCGTATTAACATTGATAGAGTTACCCCATAAGAAAACGGCATAACTGAGGTATGCATAAGCAAGTGAATAGTAAATTGAAATCAATATGAACCTTAAATAGAATTCTGCGGGACAGACGTATTACCAAAGAAAATAAATCACAAACTTTTAGAGCAATATTAAGAAGCTTAGCAACATATGGAATAAAAACTTGGTAGCTGAAACATAAAAATTTTTATTAAATTATTAAGTATGGAAATGGACTTTTCGAGACTATCGGCTTTAATATCAAAAAGAGACAAAATTAGAAAAATACATAATAAAATCTAGAATGGGAGTAAGTAATTCAATACTGGATTACGTACAACATAAGCAATTGCGATGGTACGGTCATGTAGAAAGGGATGAGTGAAGAACGATTACCAAAAAAAGTGTTGGAATGGTTGTTGCCCGAGAGGTTGGAGAGAGGGAGACCTAATACTACATGGAGTCATGGAATTAAAACAAAAATGAAGGAAAGATGATTGGAGAAAGGACACTGGGTTAACAGAGAAGATTGGAGAGAGTGTTTGAAATTAATTTTCAAAAACTACAATATTGGGCACTGGTAGATGTGTACACATGTTAAACCAGTTTTAGAAAGATTGTTATTATTATTATTATTATTATTATTATTATTATTATTATTATTACTATTATATTGGGGAAGTACATTTGATACATAATCATGCAGTAATTAGTTTATTGGATCTGATATGTATAATAAATAACTTATTTTTTCTTACCTCTGATTCAATTTTTGTATGAACAACGTTGAGATATACGCATCGTATGCAGAGACTAGAAGGTGGAAAAGAAGGAAGATGGAAAATGCTGGGTATGCAGTGAAGAATCTTCCCTCGGATAGAAAACTGCGAATGAGTGAATTTGTGAGATCGAAACTGACATACTTACTCGGAATACTGTTACAAGTACCTCACCTAAATTAGAAAGCTTCCAACAGAAATTCACATCGTTGTGGTCGACATAGTTTTCTGACTAATCACTCAAGAATAGTTATAAGCAGACAGTGTATGCGGGATGACTTAAGGAAAAGAGAAGTTGTTTCGTATCAGAGTGTATGGCACGTGCCGCGTCGTCCGTCTTTTGAGTACCCGGTGAGTACAGCAGCGCACAGAACGTAGGAACCCCGGTCCGTTCATAGTAACGCTAAGTGTCCAGTTGTGTTATCCTGCTCAAGTATTTAGTACGCGTTGAATAGTGTAGTGCTGATCCATTTATAATGTCTAAGGCAAAACGTTCAATTCGCTCAGAGATATGAAGTGCAATAATTAAGAGGTATAGGAGTGACATTTTATGTATTAACGAAGACAATATCGTGTGTAATGTATGTCAAATTGAAATAAAAACCAGAACAACTCAGGCTATAGGGAAATATTGCAACAGTACATCGCACAGGAAATGCGTTGAAATGAAATCTGAGGAACCATCATCATAATCATCATCATCATCATCATAATCATCATCATTTAGTTGTGAGGATCTAAACGAAACGTTTTGCAAAGACATGTGCAACATGATGCTCAGTCCAAATATTCCCCTAAAGAAATTGAGCGATCCCCATTTTAGAAGTTTTCTTCAGAAATTCTCTCGACACAAAAAAAATTGTTTAAGCGATAGGCGAAGATGATTCAGCTTCGACAACTTACGAGAATAGGCTATATCGTCGTTTACTGCAACGCTAATAACTGCATCAATGATGAAGAGGTATTGCTACAGTACGTTATTTTTCTTTTCCTTCTGACTGTACGGAGATACAGTAGCATGTTGACGTGGCCTGTTTACGTTTAAAACCTGTTGAGCCAATGGTCTGAATGAAAAAAATGTAACATATAGTAAATGTGCATCTACAGTCAACGATAAGTCATCCCGCATCCGCTGTCTAGTTATAAGGAAAATCGTCATTATTTTAATGTCAGAGTTTATATTTCAGATGCCAAGATCTTGATTCCCTATTTTAATCAAAGGTCCTTAAAAGTGTCATAAACTGTGGATATTTCTTATATAATGCCAGCTTTCATGTTGCAACGAAATTCTAAATCTCTTGCCCCTGTCTTCAGATGCATTAAAAAAGATATAAATATATAATCTTAATTACAGTTGAGAGTTTATAGTTATTTACGACAGGAACTTCATTTACATAAATAAAGTCTGTATTCTATTGATCAATTCGGTAAGCTTATATAGGGTGTAAGGGGTATAAGTGCCATTATTTTAACTGATGATTATTCATGCCATAAAGAAGAAAAAATATTCTCATAATTTTTTAAATTGCAATATTTAACTAATTATTAACGTTTACAATAACAGACGTTTTGCAACGTTGCTGGATGGGGAGGAGAGAGTTTAGAAGTACACAGTACAGCTCAAGCGGGGAGGAGGGTGTTTAGAAGTGCACAGTATTATGTAACAATATTGTTCCATTTTTTATTGTACGTCTAAAAATGAACAATTAGGAATAATGGTTTTCTGCACAAAATCACACGAACTTTTTTCTAATACAACATTTTTTTCTCTCCCGCTTCCGTAAAGCAGTTTCATTTTTAAACAAATTTCTGGTTGTATGATTCTCGAAACGAGATAAGAGACTTCTACTTTCTAATAATCGTTGAGGAACTGCTAAAAAAGTTCGCCGATTAGGTAACCCTCTTTGAGGAAAACGTTGACGGTACATCCTTCTTGCCTCACTTGAATTACGACGACTTTCTCCATAAATTAATAACATATGATATTCCTAAACTGTGAATGACATTGTAAGTTGTTTATCGAATATCCTGTACTGAACTGTCATGCGCTCGGCAGTAGAGCTATAGACAGGGAGCTTGAAGTCAGCTGACTCGTACTTCTGTCAGTACACGATACTGCCTGCTGAACGTTGCCACGTCTCTCATGCCGCAATATTAATAAATTTAAGCATGCATTTTTATTTAATTTCACGAAAATGTATTAGAACACACAAATATTTATTTAAACTAATATTAACTCTTTGCTAGATATACTTACTGATGTAATTGTTTCCGTAATTTTACTAACGATATAAGCAGTATAACGCATATAAAATAACAAAATAAATATTTTTTTTTCTGAGAAAATTATCAAATTTTGATCCTATGTTGTATGAACAATTTTGATCCTGTAGACCGTCCCCCACGACTGTATACTCTGTATACTGCGCTGTTTAAAAACATCATCATTCATCTGTCGACGGGCAGGTCTTTCACTGCAAACCCAGCTTTTCCCAATATTTCCTATTTTATGCCTTCCTCTTTGTCTCCTCATATGATCCAGTATCTTAATGTCGTCTATCACCTGATATCTTCTTCTGTCCCGAACTCTTCTCCCGTTCATCATTCCTTCCTGTGAATCCTTCAGTAGACAGTTTCTTCTCAGCCACTGACTCAACCAATTCCTTTTCCTCTTCCTGATCAGTTTCAGCTTCATTCTTTCTTCAACCACTCTTTTCAACACATCTTCATTTCTTATTCTGTCTGTCCACTTCACATTCTTCTCCATATCAATATTTGAAATGCTTCTATTTGCTTCTGTTGACTTCGTCGTAATGTCCATGTTTCTGCCCCATACAATACCACACTCCATACAAAGTACTTCACAAGTCTATTCCTTAGTTCTTTTTCCAGAGGTCCGCAGAAAATGCTCCTTTTTCTACTGTATTAAAAGCTTCCTTTGGTCATTGCTATCCTCCTTTTGATTTCCTGGTAGCAGCTCATGTTACTGCAAAAGATGTTCAAAACATTTACACACCAAAATCACTGCAAAAGATGTTCAAAAATACCTCCATTGACATGTACACAAAGACTACATCGGTGGGACATGGATTGTCTATAATAATAATAATAATAATAATAATAATAATAATAATAATAATAATAATAATAATAAATAATAATTAATAATAATAATAATAATAATAATGATAATTATTATTATTATTATTATTATTGTTATTATTATTGTTATAATGCTACTACATAACATAAAATTATTATCATAAACCTGTAATCAACAATAGTTTCGGTAGAAAATTAAAAACACGCTGCTATCATTATTTCCTTTTAGGTTATAAATGCATATTTCGACAAAACAACTTTTCCTAATCAGCCAATTCAGGATTCTATCTATATTACTGCCAATACAATGGGTATCAGTACTGAAATTGGCCCAATGCAATAGGTACCAGTACTGAAATTGGCCAAGAAAAAAGGCAATGTGTACAACCTCCAGGGATAGATGCGAAAAAAAAAAAGGCTTGCTTGATCTGTGTAAAAGTGTTGTCATTCCAAGCGTTATGCTCAATTTTCATGTGCCATTGGTGTTGAAGAAGAGAGTGCTAAATTTTAATAAGAACCAAGTAGGCCTACATGTTATTCTTTTTCTCCACTACATGATGTAATTTATATTTTTATTGTTGTAGTTATTCTGATACCGGTACCAATCAATCTCACATTTTTATTGTAGTTTTTTAATTTATTATACAGTCATGTAAGGAAAACTGTCGCAAGTAACAAATTAATATGTAATACAGTAATATCTGACAAGTTTTGTCGCCACCGGCATGGCTCAGTCGGTTAAGACGCTTGCCTGCCGATATGAAGTTGCTCTCGGATGCGAGTTCGATGCCCGCTTGGGCTGATTACCTGATTTGGTTTTTTCCGAGGTTTTCCCCAAATGTAAGGTGAATACCAGGTAATCTATGGCGAATCCTCGGTCTCATCTCACCAAATACCATCTCGTTATCACCAACCTTATCGACGCTAAATAACCTCGTAGTTGATACAGCGTCGCTAAATAACCAACTAAAAAAAAAGACAAATTTTGTCCGAATATTTCAAAGTGAAAATCTTACATCTTAAAAAATATATATATATAATTACATAAAACAAATAGCGACAAAAGTAATATTTTATTATACTTTTATAACAATAAAGAATATATATATATATATATATATAAATTATGGTTTATTTAACGACGCTCGTAACTGTCGAGGTTATATCAGCGTCGCCGGTGGGCCGGAATTTTGTCCCGCAGGAGTTATTTTACATGCTAGTAAATCTACTGACATGAGCCTGTCGCATTTAAGCACACTTAAATGCCATCGACCTGGGCCGGGATCGATCCCACAATTTCGAGCACAGAAGGCCAACGCTATACCGACTACGCTACCCAGGCGGACTATATATTTCATTGTTCTGTCACGATTCTCTGATTTACCAATTACAATCGAAAATTTTAGGTGGCTCTACTGTAAAATCTTTATTTTTGTGTTGTGAAAGTTTCGTTCTGAGTCATCGATTTATCCTCCTACTTGTTAAAAAAAATATTGCCTTGTGCAAACGTTTGTATTGCTCTATTTTGACTATGTTGACATTTTACTCATTGACATTTCCAGAGACAAAATAAAACTGCAACGACTTCATAATTGTGTGTAGGTTTTGTATGCATTGTTCGCATATAATATGATCATTTTATCCCATACCTGAAAGCAATAGGTTGGCATAAACCATACAAAACAAAAAATTTATATTCACTTCTCCGTTTCTTTGAATTCTTGAACTTCTCCATTCCTTCGTATCTTACATCCTGCTTCACTTTGATCACATGCTCTCGGCAATGAACATTACTATCACATCGCATGTCCTCATACAGATCTTCTTTAATAACAGTTCTGCCAAGACTTTGGAATTCGCTACTTGCTAGTATCAGGAACTGTCCAAATAAAAACAATTCAGACAAACTTGTCCACCGCTGTGGAGTAACGGCTAGCGTGTCTGACTGTGAAACGAGCAGACCCCGGTTCAAATACTGATTGAGACAAGGTAACTAGTTTGAGTTTTTCCGAGGTTTTCCCACAACCAATTGAAGCGGAATGGCTAGGTAATTTTCGCTATCATTTTTATCATTACTAGGGACCGGATTTTTATGTAATTACATATTATATTCCCTTCAACCTAACCGCATATAAATAACAAATCTTTGCGAATCTTGTAATTACCATTAATATATTTTTACATATTTACCCCACATTACATATTATGGCTTGGTATTACATAAATCTACATATTTAGGGGTCTTATTCATTTGTACATCACTAAAAGGAAAAAAAAAAACTTCTCCTGGGGAAGTTTACAATTTGAAATACACAGATTAAAAAAAAAAAAACTTTTTACTTACCCAAGAAGGGATATAATTGTTCTCCACACATCTTAACAAGTCGTTCCCATGCAATTTGCAACCTTACCCATCCTCTTCCTAATCCTTCCAGGGAAAACCCATGTCAAATCTGACATGAGCCACAATAAAGTAGCTGAATTTTGAAAATAAGCTGGAGTAAAGGAACAAACTGGAAATATATTGAAAGATTGAAATAAATAGCTTTTCAAATTATTGCTGGACCTCTTTACTTTACATTTAGTAGACCTATACGGAAATACGATTTTCTGAGGAATTACAAAGTATAGTTCTCGGCTGGAATAATCCTACCTTTCTGAATGAGACAGGAATGCCATTTTTCAAACAACAATTTGTAAATGCCTATAGTTTGAGGTTTTAGTAGGTGCTTGCTTTGTTTCTTACATGGAGCAGCTAAAATGCATGTGCCCTCACATCTCTTATTTTCTCCTAATCCAGTAAAGCGAAACAGTGCTTGCAGTACTGTTGTGCCATTCATTTCACTCAGTTCTCTAGTTTTAGGACTTACAGTATAAAGTACAAGTGAGTTTATCTACTTCTTTCAACTAACTAAAATGGCCCCTGTATCTTCAACCCTAACGACAAAAATAAAGTCATGGATTGCGATGGACGAAGCTTTCACTACAGATGGAAAAATAGTAATGTGTTAAGTGTGCGGTAAAAATGTTGGGTGCTCCATGAAATCACAACTGGAGAGTCTTACCTATCCTATACCTGCCAGATATTGATATTAAATATTTTCATGATTTAACATATTTTAGTGCATATTCAGCTTATTTTTCTTACATAATATGTATATATTCATACCTTGATACTACATAAAAATCCGGTCCCTAATCATTACCATAGCCCGAGTTAAGTTCACTGTGCAGCGTGCTGTATTCGTAAAAGACTGCTTGGGGACAGGCATCATTCACAAGCATTCCCTGAACGCCGGCGGGCGGCACATGGAGGAGACTGGCCTGAGGATGAGTGGGGATGCTTGCTCGAAACCTGGAGCATGCAGCGGTGTGAGGTGGGAATGCACCCAGTTCGAGGGTTAGCGCAATAAATCTTCAAGGTCGCCATGTTGGATCGTAGTGCCTCTTGCCTGAAATATAATCCAATCCAGAACACAAATTCATTATGCACTTGATAGTAATTAAGACTCATTCAGACATGGCTCGTTGTAAATTTTATTGTTCTATTCTAGCTTAAAATATGTTAGTCTCCAGTAATTTTACCAATTTTTTATTAATCTACATTTACTTTGTATTTCAGTAAACTAATTTTTCCTTAACTTCTGTAAACGTGTAATCTGTATTAGTCAGGTACCGGTAATGCTTTAATAGCCTACTTAGTTTTCACTGCAATTGTAATCGTAAATGTATTATTAATTGTAATAAATTATACTTTTAATTATTGTATTCATTACTGTTCTTATAATTTCCTGCTATAGTGGAAGAAAAGGCTTGATGGCCGGAGCGTATTCCGAATCTCAGCGCTGAGCAATCTGATGGCATCACGGTGTTCCGAATTTCACCGATGACGTCACTGATGCTCCACCGGTGTCGCACCGGTGCCATCAGCTTGCAGAGGAGGTGGAAGTCTCCGCCATCAGTGAATCTGTTTGGTTCTTGTATAGGGCGGGAATTAGCAGACGAATGACATCGTGCACTGTTGTGTCATGGCGGTGTGTTTTGCTTTAGTTCTGCTGTATTGTTTGTAATGAGCACAACGTAAAAACAATATGTTAATGGCTTATGAACGAACATGTCAACGGACCAGTTATTACTACTGGTTCAAGAAATAAATTGTTTATGCTCTCTTTTCTTTGAACGAGATGGCAGTACGGAAATTTCGAAAAATTTTGCTAGCGTAGCACAGACAACTTATACAGCCGCCATGACAGCCATCGATTCTTTCAGCAGTTTTGTTCCTATTTCGTTGCAGCGTGACGTCATTGTTGTCCACCGGTCCGGTGAGATTCGGAATACGCTGCTTATCCACTGTTGACTCTAGTAGAAGGTCGGAAGGCTCAACTTGGCAACACTGTATCGTCTGCTGTTGTCAGTCATACTGCTGTCATACTTCCCTAACAGAGCCAAAGAGTTTTAATGTTAATGTCAGAATAAAACCGTTAAAAATTTAATCATACGTCATACAAGGAGCCAGTATAATACATTACGGATTTTAGATAGACATATAGCTACATTTGCAACAAGGTAAAGTAGGCCTAATCCTCTTACATATTTTTAAAACCTTGAATAATATCATCTCTTAAGAAATTTCTGCAATTTAATACAAGGATTCGTAAGATGTATGTCGTGTCTTCATTATTTTTCTCGTTATTTCTCACATGCTATAGTTTTATATTATTTATAAAAATATTCCATATATTATGTACAAAACTCAAACACGTACAATTTATAGGCGTGAATATTAAACACAATTTGTTACATTGTAATTTATTTAGGTCATAGGCCTACGTTGGTTTTCAGCCAGAATTAATGTCTTTATTCAGTTAGGCTAGGCCACTTTTTTTCAAACTTCAGTAATATTCATTCGTAGAAAGACACTGTAGATATTTTAAAAGGAATCGTGTCTTTATTATTAGATATTTTTATCTCATTTCCAACATTTATACGGTAGTTATATTATTTATCAAGACATTATTCCATTACATTACATGCAATACTCAAACATACTGAAACCTAAATCGTTTTTAAACTCCTTTTCTTCAAACATAAAATATAATTCGTCTAATCTTTGTATGTTCCGTTGTCTAAACAATACTTCTTGTTATCCATTAAAAAAAAAAATCTTAATCTGAAGAATCCATAACATAATATTTTCCGAAAGAATATAAAATGGATATATAAACGTAACACATGAAACAAACTTGATCAGAGAATCATTATTTGACCAACAAAATATTGCTGATCAAATCTGATCGCCGACCAAACACAGATTGTTGTTTGTGGAACAAGAATGTAACTGATTGCCAATCAAACTCTAGTTTAACAATCGACCAAAGTCCGATCACAAATGATTAACGTTTCTGCAACTGGCCATTAATGTACAAACTGGAAATTCAGGTTCAAATTCTGGCAAATCCTAGTGAAATGTACAGTCGACAAAAGTCTTGTAACAAATAATTTTCCCCAAATATGCTTATTTAGAATCCTTCTGTGAATCTCAATTTACTGTTATTTTTGCCTAGTGCCTTCGTTTCACAATATTTTAGTAGCAAATGGCACTCTAAAATGAAGATTTACTACTACCATTTTTAAAAACCGTAACGCTTAACCCTATTTGAATTCCGTAACTTATTCAATTTTGTCCTGGAATAAGCTCCAATATTCCTCTTCCATCGATCAGGGGCTTTTTGCCTCATGAATAGACTAAATGACATGTAGGCTGCACTGTAAAGTGAGACTCTTAGCTTTAAGTCTTTGGATGAAATGTTACACCACCAAACTGAGAGGAAAGAGTTACTTTCTGATCTCTCTTGAAGGGGTTGTGGCTTTGCGAATATCAGGGTTTGGAAGGGTTTGGCTTTATTGTTGAAAGTGGACGACCGGTAGGGGTACTGCATGATTTTACACAAATGCTGAGATGGACTGTAGACCTAGGGCTGACGCGGCAACACAATGGAAGCTATTGTGCGGGAGCTCTGGAAATGATTCCACACTCCGTCCGCCATCCGATATTCTCACAGAGAGAGAGAGAGAGAGAGAGAGAGAGAGAGAGAGAGAGAGAGAGCGTGGGAAAGAGACAGAGAGACGGGAGAGACAGATAACACAGCATACAATGTCAGAGAAGGAAAGAGGAAATGGACGTTGGAATGTTTAAAGGATAGGTGTGTACAGTGGACACAAGATATCTCCAAGCCTACCCTACGTCACAGAGAAAAGAGGAACTAACAAGTGATGCCGTAGCATGGATAGTTGCGCGCGTATGTTAATACCAAAAACATTGACTACACACTGCTCTCTGCGTTGCTTCTCCAGTGAAGTAAATGAGTTCATTTTATCGCTGAAAGTGTCTGAGTTATCGGCTGTCACTGTCACTGTCGGCACCTCCTAGCCGCATTATAATAGGAACAATTTCACTGTTGGAACTGATTTCCTGTTCCCAATACTCATTCTTCATCCTCTTCACATATATTATTATGATGTACCGAAGTACATATGATATTTCTGTGCAGAAATTCTACGTTATCATATGATAAAGGATGAGTGGAACAGAGAAAAATTCTCTCCGGCACCGGGATTTGAACCCGGGTTTTCAGCTCTACGTGCTGATGCTCTATCCACTAAGCACACCGGATTCCCATTCCGATGTCGGATTGAATCCTCTCAGTTTAAGTTCCACCTCTTGGGTTCCCTCTAGTGGCCTACCCTCATGCACTGAGTCATAGACGCATGACAGTGGCACAATGTCCACACATGTACAGAGGTGCACTCGTTATGAGTGAATAACTGCCCGGGGTCCGACGGAATAAGCGCCGTCTTAAATCACTAAGTGATTATTTTTCGCATATCATATATTATTATGATGTACCGAAGTACATATGATATTTCCGTGCAGAAATTCTACGTTATCATATGATGAAGGATGAGTGGAACAGAGAAAAATTCTCTCCGGCACCGGGATTTGAGCCCGGTTTTTCAGCTCTACGTGCTGACGCTCTATCCACTAAGCCACACATAGGTATTCGCAGTAACATTTCCCATCAACTCCATCTATGCTGTTGAATATTTCTTCACAAGTCACCTCACGCCATCTAACTTTCAGATATTCCGTGGTCCTCCTCTATAACTTAATTTCACCCAAAATATTTGCAATAGGAATCAAGACAGGATTATAGGAAGTTAAATAGTCGACCCAGCAATTATCCTACAGGCCGGGGTCTGTACTCTGTAATAAGCTGATAAAAAGTAGATTTCAGCATTTCATTTCCAAATGAAATGTTTTGTTGTTGCAGCCACAGATTCATTCCAAGTTTCGTTGAGTTTCGTGTTCGGAATTTTTATAGACGCACATTGTGGTAGAGCAGTCATGTCAATTGATGCCCATAGGAGCAAGCGTGCGCTTTAGAGCCCAGGAGAGCCTGAGCGCTTTACAGCGGAAAGGAAAGAGACAGACGAAAGAGGTAGTATATGCCGCTTGGTCGAGCTATATACAGGGATGGCCAGCACTGATTCAATAGATAAAGGGAAGAAAACTTATTAAAACTGTATCCATGTTAATTTTTAGATTTGTCTGAGAAGTATAAGTGCATTATAAGTTTTAATTTCAATGTTCATTTTTCACAAGTTTGCTTTTTTATTCAAAAGCAATATTTTCTCAACTTTTTTTACAGAAAAGTGAAATTTTCAGATATGTTTGTTTAATAGCCTTACAGGTACTAAAACAATGTTTTCGTAAATCTAATATATCGTAAATACGTATTATTGAAGATAGTGTATTAAAATGTTTGAAAATATTCGCATGGAAAATGTTTGTAAGGAAATGAATTAACAAAGCAAATACTGTTACATCACAAACAAAAGATATGTACCTATGTGTTGGTAAAATATCAGCTCTATAGCTTCAGCAGATTTCGAGATAATTTAATATTCTGATAAGAGAAAGTTGCGCACCAATCTCACCTAAAGGCATAATGTGATAAGAGGTTTATTATGCACTATTAGTTACAGTTAAAACATATACCTAGACAACTTTGCTTTGTACTATAATATTTTTTTTGATTACTTTTATAAGGCTAAAGATACCATCAATATCAATTTCAACTTATCATGTCATATTCAGTGTCTTTCTTTGGGATAACACTTTCTTTATGTATGATGTGTTTAATTCACTTAGTACAGTAAAGTTGTTGTTGTTATTATGAAATTTGTATGAATATTCCTTCTTTATTCTTTATTATGTTATTAGCTTTTAAAACACAACTGCAATATTAGGCTAAGAAATAGGTGCTAGTACTTTTGTTTTACAGACAATAAAGAAAATAACAAACAGAAAGAAGCCATATAAAAATGACATAAAATTTCACGTTCCGTTTGAAATTTGTGCACCACTGTTTTCTTAATCCAACAGGCTGCTTATTCCTCCTAGCATACCTAGCGCTTAATGTTATCGCACTACGTCGACAGAAAAATGCGCTTGCTTTGACATCACTGTGGTATAGCGTATCGACTAAATTGACAAAACTCTTTACAGAAAGATTAGGAATAAGTGTTTCTTTTATACATTTCTTATAATTCTGCTGGTTTATATTCTGATAGTAGTATCCATTAACCTGTCCAAATATCCACATCACGAAAACTTTGGAAATAAACAATGCTCACCACCGACAAGAACTATAATCAATTCCTTACCTTCGGGTGTTGGTGTAAGTAGGTCGTGAACACTGTCGTCTTCATTTCAGGCTCCTTGTTGTACAGCTGTCAAAAGAAAAAGTGGCCGCTCTCCTGAAATTAAGTTCCCTTCGGGTATCTTCGCTATAATTCGGAGACAGGCGATGTTACATGTTGTTGGACCACGTTGCCTGATATCTACAGTTATAATTGAAGTATTCTCTCTGTGATTCGATAGCGTAATGGTAGCGTTCAGGCCTCTTATTCATGAGGTCCTGCGTTCGACTACAACCTCGTGCTTTTTATGTTCTTTTTTGTTATGTTTTTGAGAGAGACAAACTATACATAATGGCTCCTTTCTCTTTTATGATTATTTTAGTAATTAACATCAGGTTCATTAATATATTATGCCATGACTTTATCATTATGATATTGTGGCTGCAAATGGAAAGAAAAAAGATTTTATTCTCAATAAAAATATCTTTCGTGGCATTAACAAAACAAATTTACTGGCGTCGGCCTTAAAACATTCAAACAATTAAGCGTTCAAAAAACAAAACAAAAAGCCACAATTCAATATTTAGTCTATCTTCCTCTTATCTCGATCATCTTGCAGTCGAGTGGGCATGGAATCGACTAGTCTTTGCAAATAGCGACTGTTCTTAGACACGATATTCCAGGCATTCTGAACATACCCACATGCATAAGTGTTCTGTCCATGGGCAGGTCTTTCATTGCAAACCCAGCAATCTCCAATCTTTCCTATTTTCTGCCTTCCTCTTAGTCTCCGCATATGATCCACATATCCTAATGTCGTCTATTATTCTTTTCAACCAGAGACCCAACAAATTCCTTTTTCTCTTTCTAATCAGTTTCAGCATCATTCTTTCTTCACTCACTTTTTCAAACACAATTTTATTTCTTATTCTGTCTGTCCACGTCACACGCACCGTTCTTCACCACATCCACATTTCAAATGCTTCAATTCGTTTCTCTTCATTTCGTCGTAATGTCCATGTTCCTTCCCCATACAATACCACACTCCACACAAAGCACTTCACTAGTCTCTTCCTTAGTTCTTTTTCCAGAGGTCCGCAGAATATCCTTCTTCTTCTATTAAAAGCTTCCTTTGTTCATGTTTGCAGTTTTTCTTGGGAAGGATAGGCCTAAATGCGGTAACATCCCGTTGGTTTCCGCACACCACTATCTCTTTCGCATCTTATTAAATTCCAGGGGACCCAAGCGTGGAGATGAGGAGAGTGGATTTGACTAATTGGGCCCTCCGGACTTCACCGAAAGTCACGGCAAGGGTTAAATATTAATTCTATCAGGACGTTTGACCCGATCAGAGACCGGGAAATCTCAATTAGCCTTTGCCCCCCGCATCCTGGACTAGCTTCTACGAATCATCAGAAAATCTTAGAGTGTGATTGGGCCAATTTTTCCGAAAATGTTTCCACACTTTTGCCCTCGTAGCTCAGCGGACGAACGTCGAAATTTAGATGTCAACGTCTCAGGTTCAATTCCTCGTTACTCCTTTTCATTTTATTGTTGTTCAAGATAGTATAATGTAATAATACAAAAAGAAAAACTAATACCAGTATTATGCAACTGGATTTTTCCAAACCTAATATTAAATTTATGTTATTTATATCGCTAAAGAACGATTACAATATAAATAACTTGAATATTATTTATACCGGTACATTACCACTAAAGAACGATAACACAATATAAACGACAAATATCGGTTTGTTTAATTAATATAAGATATTGTGACAGCGACGTGAGATTCGAACTCACGACCAGCGTCCCGCAAGAGAGAAGATCGCGCGGAGCACTTTGGGACGGCGCGCGGCGAGAGAGTGGAGAGGGAGTTTGCGCGCGCATCTTCTGCTTGCCTAGAGAGGCCGAGAAATCCGTCGAAGTGGAAGAATCGCGAATTCGAACTTTCGAGGCTACGTCGCTGTGGTTATAAATTACGGACGCGAAGGAACGACTGCAGTTTTCAGTTGATTAGTCAGCCAGTCAGTGAGAAAGCCAGAGCAAGCAAGCCAGTCTTGTGTACCGGAGTTCGACTCGAGTGTGCGTCCGCATCTGCGTCAGCATCCGAAGGCCTGAGTTCGAGTGCAGTTGACCGCAGTTGGAGGGACCTGAGTTCGAGTACAGTGAACTGTCTCTGGAGGTCTGTGGTTCGAGATACTGTGAACTCGAGTGACTGAGCTAGAAGAACTGTGAACTGAGAACTGATAGTTCTGATTTGTAAATAGTGCTTTGTAAATATTAGTTAAGATTAACAGTTCATTGTTGTTCGTACTAGTCCAAGTAAATTGTCATTGTCGTCGGTGGAGTGCTATAACGAATACTGTGTTAAGTGAAAATCCAATTGTTGACGAGAGCGTTTAAGGCGAATTGTAGAAAGGAATTATTGTTGTGGCGAATAAATTACATTGTTGTTACTAATAAAATTTACATTGGTGTCAGACTCGGGACATTATCGACAATGGAGAACCTACAGCTGATCCTGCAAGCCATTGCGGAACTGAAAAACGACTTAAGTGCAGTAAAGGCAGAAATGAAGAACGATATCAGTGAAGTAAAAGATAACATGAACGACATGAACAGGCACATCAGTAAGGTTAAGAACGACATAAGTGATGTGAAAACGGAGATTAAAAGTGACATAAGTGAAGTGAAAACGGAGATGAAAAGTGACATAAGTGAAGTGAAATGCGACATAAGCGGAGTGAAAGACGATGTCACTACGCAAATTGAAAACGTTTCGGTCCACGTAGATGGAATTGTCGCCATCGTGAAAGATGAACTTAAGGCCGATTTGGATAAACTAAACCAGAATTTTACAACTATAAACGAGACAGTAGCCGAGTTGAGACAGGATGTAGACCATTTCGACGGCAAAATCCGCGATCTCGAGCGTCGTCAAGAGCAGACGAGTGAGGTGATGGACAAACACGCTGAGGAAAACAAGCACATACTCGCGTTAATGGACCAACACGCTGTAGAAAACAAACACATCCTCGCGTTGGTGGATCGCCAGGCTAGAGAACAGAAGCAGATAATTGCCGAGGAAGTTCAACGGGCCGTGGAAAGATCGACGACAGAATTGAGGACCTCATGTAGTGGCCATGTGGAACCATCGCCCTCAGCCAGACATTGCAACGTCAAGACGCCGAAGTTCGACGGTACGACATCTTGGGCGATATTCCATCGCCAGTTCGAGGCCATCGCAGAGCACAATGGGTGGACGCCAGCGGAGAAGACTACCCAGCTGTTGACCGCGCTTCAGGGACAGGCTTCAGAGATTCTTCACAGCGTTCCAGAAGATGGGACAGCCGCTGAGATAATGGCGGCCTTGGAGGGACGTTATGGTGACCAGCAACTTGCGGCAGCATTCAGGACCCAACTGAAAACGAGGGTCCAACAGTCAGGCGAGTCCCTGCAAGAATTCGCGATGGCGGTGGAACAACTTGCCCATAAGGCCCTCAGGGGCCTACCTAATGACTTCATCGCTGGAGAGGCGGCCTACACCTTCGGCAGCGGAGTTCAAGACCCCGAAATCAGACAACAGCTACTCCTGGCAGAGCATCGTACCATCAACGCAGCTCTGGCGGCGGCCCTCAGGATGGAGGCGGCCAAGTCGGTGGCGGGAGTCTCAGCACCGCACTGGATCAGGAGCGTCACGGCGACGGATGTTGGGGGGAGCCAACCGAAGCTACCCGAGCGGCAGAGGAGAGGAGCGTCTACCTGCTGGTCCTGTGGCAGGCCGGGACACTTGAAAAGGGACTGCGACCGATCTGGCCACACGCAGGAGAGAGAGGTGGCCGACGTCGAGGAGCGCCAACAGTCAACGGAGCGGCGGAGACGACGGACGCCCAACTGCTGGTCCTGCGGGAGACCGGGACGCCTAAGGAGGGACTGCGACCGCTCCGACCACCGGCCGGAGAGAGAGGTGGCTGACACCGAGAAGAGTCAACAGTCGCCTGAGCAACGGGGACGACGGGTGCCCACCTGCTGGTCCTGCGGTGAACCTGGGCACTTCCGGAGGAGTTGCGACCGACCTGGCTACAGTCAGGAGAGAGAGGGGGCCGATGCTCGGAGGAGCACGTCGGCGCCGTCATCACCGTCCCCTCGGCTCGTCCTGAAACCGGTCGACAGAAGGTGTGACAATGGGCTGATTGCTGAAGGACGGATAAGAGGCCGTCCATGCAGAGTACTGGTGGACACCGGGGCGATGCTCACTATCGCCAGACCAGACGTCGTGCGGGGCCTACCTGGGAGGACGCCGCTGCGCCAATACGAGCTACGGACTGCTTCAGGCGAGAGCTTGCCCATCCAGAGAGAGGTCTTCCTGGACCTGACCTTGGGGAAGAGGAAACTGGAGATGTGGGTGTTCGTCGCCAACATCACCGAGGACGTCGTCCTGGGACTCGACGCCATGCGGTTACTCGATGCGACGGTGGACGTCCGGCACCGTATACTCCGTCTTGGTCGGGATGAAGTGTTCCTGATGGACGCCGAAGACCAACCCGTGGCCAGCGAGCTCTCCTTGGAGGACCAAAGGGAAAAGCAAGATGGCGCCCACGCAGTGCGAGTATCGCTGCCCAGCCAAGCCAAGGATGGGGTGGCGCCACCATAAGGAGGGAGCAGCCGGAGGACCCCAAACGCTGGACCGATTAGCAGCCTACCAAGGGACTGCCCGGGACGAGCAGCCCTAAGGAGGGAGCAATGTGACAGCGACGTGAGATTCGAACTCACGACCAGCGTCCCGCAAGAGAGAAGATCGCGCGGAGCACTTTGGGACGGCGCGCGGCGAGAGAGTGGAGAGGGAGTTTGCGCGCTCATCTTCTGCTTGCCTAGAGAGGCCGAGAAATCCGTCGAAGTGGAAGAATCGCGAATTCGAACTTTCGAGGCTACGTCGCTGTGGTTATAAATTAAGGACGCGAAGGAACGACAGCAGTTTTCAGTTGATTAGTCAGCCAGTCAGTGAGAAAGCCAGAGCAAGCAAGCCAGTCTTGTGTACCGGAGTTCGACTCGAGTGTGCGTCCGCATCTGCGTCAGCATCCGAAGGCCTGAGTTCGAGTGCAGTGGATCGTAGTTGGAGGGACCTGAGTTCGATTACAGTGAACTGTCTCTGGAGGTCTGTGGTTCGAGATACTGTGAACTCGAGTGACTGAGCTAGAAGAACTGTGAACTGAGAACTGATAGTTCTGATTTGTAAATAGTGCTTTGTAAATATTAGTTAAGATTAACAGTTCATTGTTGTTCGTACTAGTCCAAGTAAATTGTCATTGTCGTCGGTGGAGTGCTATAACGAATACTGTGTTAAGTGAAAATCCAATTGTTGACGAGAGCGTTTAAGGCGAATTGTAGAAAGGAATTATTGTTGTGGCGAATAAATTACATTGTTGTTACTAATAAAATTTACAATATTATATAATACTTATTTAATTATCTAAATAAAATAACAAAGACAGATGGTTATTAGTGTTATAATAATTACTTACATAAAATACAGATTATTTATATTGCGAAAGAACAATAACAATATAAATAACTTGAATATTATTTTATAATGCTAATGAAGGAAAACAGAATATAAATGATAACTTGAATATTATCTATATCGCAAAAGAACGATAACAATATAAAAAACGTGAATATTATTCATATCGGAATTTCACAGATTTATTGCAGATGTATTTAAGAAATTGTAGAAGAATAGTAATTAGTAACAGTGTCCTATTTATTCTTCTTGGAGCCAAATTTGTAACTTTTAAAAGTGTGGTTACTATGTTGAAGTGTATGTGTTGTAACGGATGCTTGATTTGTTATGTATGTGAGTCAGTTATGTGATGCTGTATGTCGTCGCAATGTCGTAATTATAGTTTGATTGTGTCTGTGTGACTATTGTGTATTAATTTATGATGTATGGTACGGAAAGCTGCGTATTTGTGTTATAGAAGTGTTACATATGTGTGTTGTTAATGTTTTTGTATGTTCCAAATTGATACCTGATATTTATTTTGCAATCGCAATGCCTAATTTACGGTTTGTTTATGTTTTGTTTACATCGCGTAAGCTAATTTAATTTTCTTTTCTATTTCTCTTTATGCTTATCTTTTTTGTGTATGAAACTATAGCCCTAACATACATATGTAAAATAGGGCTAACCACAATTGGAGATACAATAATAATAATTGTAATTCATATCGTTATAAAACGATAACAGAATACAAATGATGACTTGAATTTTATTCATATCTCTAAAGAACGATAACAAAATATAAATAACGTGATATCCATAAAGAACGATAACTGGATATAAATGATAATTTGAATAGCATTTACATCGCTAAAGAACGATTAAATGAAAACTTTAAGAAGGCCCGAACCCACAACCTTTGAATCATTAAACAAGCACTCTATCGCTGGCCTACGAGGCGCAGACATGGAACACTTTCATAGTTCGAGAAGTGCTTGTACAAGTACATGCATCGTGTAACATCGCCGCGACCCGAAGTGGACTTTGAAAATATTCGCTGTTCACGAGTGCGGCCACTTTTTTTTTTTTTTTTTTTTTTTTTTTTTTTTTTTTTTTTTTTTTTTTTGACAGCTGTACATGTGACGATAAGACATAGAATTTCTCCATACACAAAATACTACGTATTAACTTCTGAATCATCGCATAGTCTCTAAAAATTTAATTCGCTTATGACCAATATTTTATTTCTCAATCACATTGAGATACCGAGATTTAATTTTTTCCACCGAAATTCAGTTTCTTGAGCATCGTTATTATTGATGTGACCTATTTGAGTCTTACAAATTTATGGTTCATTTCATTTCAACTATTAGGATATATTTTTCGGTTATTTAAAAGTTATGAACGTTTTTCATCAAACACATCTATCGAGTATTTAAATGTTTTGTATCTCTTTTCTTTTGGTCTAGAAAATTACGACATTTCACCAGAATCTATCTTCATGACTTCCCTCTTCACCTGCTGCACTTTGGTGTGAGATACGCCAGTAGCTTCGGTTATTCCTAAACTGTGATTTCTCCAATGTAACTGACTGTATAGGAATAAAGTTAGCAGATTTAGAAGTTTTGGGAACATCACAACTTTTACTGAACAATAAAGTAAGAAAAGAATCGTTATTAAAATTATGTACAATAAAAATACAGTATAGCATTAACGCTACCAGGGGCGGCCAGTACTTACGTGCTACAGCACATAATCGAAGTAAGAGAGAAAAATATGTTTTTGTTTTAAAAACCTCAAAAAAAATTCTTTAATTTATGTAAATAGTTACCGTATGTTTCCATTCCATATTGTTGAAGCATTTGAATCGTCCGCCTTGACCCGTTTCATCATTCACCCTCCACTGTATTGTGAGATGAGCTAAGCACAGGAGAGATGTAGACATGGAGAAATGCGCGTGCTTCAGTTACCCTTTTCACTTCCCCGCAAGCACCGAAAACCTCTTAAACTGCTGTCTCTTCTGTGCTCACCAAAGAGTAGCCAGAACAGAATAGCCAACTTATGTATTTAGTAGCTAAAACTTCATTTATAAAAAATGTATTTAAATATGAAACATTTATTTTTCTATTAGAAATGTGGTTTTTAGCCATCGTTTTAAATTCTTCTAGTTCATAAAATTAGACATATGTCCAGGTCGCTGGCATTTAAGTGTGCTTAAATGCGACAGGCTCATGTCAGTAGATTTACTAGCATGTAAAATTCCGGCATACCGGCGACGCTGATATAACCTCGGCAGTTGCGAGCGTCGTTAAATAAAACATAACATTTTTCAATACTAAGGTGATAGAAAAGTTCGCCAACAGGAAGGAGAATGGGCTTTAATTTTGGTTACTAGGGTGAGTGCTATTACTATTATTATTGTTATTATTATTATTATTATCATTATTATTATTATCATTATTATTGTTGTTGTTGCTGTTACTAGCACACACGTTTAAAAAGTCACGAGCCGCCATTGACCGCTACTGCTATGAAGAACTGAAAACTGTACGTTAAGAATATTTGAAATGAAGCATATACAGAGTCTAAAAGTTATAAATTTCCAAAATTATACAGACAATATACTGTATATCGATCTACTGAGCAAACGTCTGGTTGAATTAAATTTTTTCTTATAATTATATTTTTAATTTGTAAATTACCAAGTTTTAATATTGATGATAGTATAATATTTTATTACATGAACCCATTTCCATTCAGCATCAAATCTTAAAAATTCATGCGTTCACACACTATCATATGACAAAACACGCGCTATAAACCAAAATATAATAAAGATATGCAGTATCAAAATTGAGTTCTACATTATGTTACATTTATATTTTATTTTGAAACAACGTAGCTACTGCAAGTAATGTCTCAAAATTTTCTTTACTTAAGCTCATGTATTTACCTGAAGCTTGTTTTTGAACACAGAAAATGATCTGTCTACGTCACAAGAAGTGACATACTTAAGAGAAGAAATTTGGGAGAAGTAAGGTCGATTTGTAACTTTTTGCATTTTGACATGACATGATCCCAACGGGAAACAAACCCCTGGCCTTCAGACTTTGCAGTGTTACTCCTTAAATGTGACGCTATCACATGCCCCAAAATTCACAAGTAGGCCTATACTTACTGTACGTCTTTATTACACCAGTCATAATAAACTACATCACCGCTCTTTTTAGAAGTTCCTTTTCCTCAATCCATTTTTGCACAAGACCTCTTCTGGCAGTTGTAACAGGAGCTATAAGCTTAGCAACACTTCTCAATTCGACACAAAATTATACCAAATTGTAGTTTGCAAGCATGGTTTTCTGCCTTGCTTTCGTTCAATATTTTGACCTCCAGCTTGTAACGAGCGAGGAAGCTGGAAATTCAGTGTAAGAAAGGGAGGATTTAGTGAAAAGTCCAAACAATAATTGTCAGGTAGAATGACATGAAACCATATTACCGATAGCTTTCTTTTATTTTTCCTTCAATTGACAAATAACTTGGAAATACCAGATTATACGAAGGAACATTAAAAAAAGCCATTAGTATGCAAGTTAACATAATATATACAGTACAGCCAGAAAGAATGACATAATATGCAATATGAAAGTCTAAATATGTGCTATTAAATCTAAAAAAATCAAAATATGCATTATGAATGTCTTTACTCCCAAAAAAGGCCAAAACATGCAAATATGCACGGAAAGATTACGGTTATTTGGAATCGATGTCATAAAACAAATATTTGCAAAGTTTGAAAAGTGTAACAAGTATATATAAAAATAAGTATTTGCATGGAATTCCGGGCTCTATTGATTATATTTCGACTGAACGTGAACATCAATACACAAAGGAGTATAAACGACTGCTTCAGCGTACGTAACGGGCAAAGTAAATAATGTCTATCATAATTTTAAGAAAACTTAAACTCACAAAATACATTCTTTTCTGGGAAAACCTTCACAGTTACAGATAAAAATAATCTGACTTTTTTCTTCGGTTATTTATGCTCTATTACCATTATTTTTTTTGGCAATTTATATCGTTTATACGCTGTGGAATTATTTAAATCAAATTTCTATGCAATTAGCAGATTATTCATTGCTCGATCATAAGTTAAGGACTGAAATTAAGAAAGAATTGAATGTCTAGAGCAGGGGTCGTCAGCACAGAGCACCCTGGAGCTAGCATCTCTTACCCGCGGAGAATACAGTGCACCATGGTGCACTCGTAGCTGCTAGTGATTATGCTGTCTACCTCTTCTTGCTGCACGACGGTGCACACGGGACGGCACCGCTCACTCTTTGCACATTTCAGCGAGTGCTGACGACCACTGGTCTAGGGCATCGCAGACATAATTAATTACACAATACACGAACCATTTTATTGAACACCTGTAAAATACACCATATCCAGGATAGCCAAAACAGCACTAAAGCACAAACCTATAGGAGACGAAGACAAGGATGTCCCGGAAGAAGGTGGAGAGAATAGACTTAAGGAGCAAAACAGGTTTTGGTCGAAATATTGATGTCGAAGGCGATACAGTTATTACTTACTAAATGTGCTACTCTCATCTATTACACTCATTTGATATCTACTGTAAATACAGAATTAGACAAATTAAGTACATGATGATGAAATTAAATCCAGAAGAGTTGGAAGAAAATTGTAGAAAACATTTATATACTAAAGCAACCTTGACATTTATCAATAAATAAATAAATAAATAAATAAATAAGTAAATAAATAAAATAATTAATTTTGTTACATGTTGTTAACTAGGCCTACTATAACTTGAAGGTATTTTGTAACTGAATGGTGAATTTTCAAAACGACTTAAGTCCACGTTTTGGGAGCTCTGACTTGAGAGCGTGATTATGTTACTGTGTGCAAGGGGCATCATTTAGTAATAGAATGACTTTAATTCACGACTTTTGTATAGTTTTTCTTAGCAGCAGAATATTTGGTTAAGGGGTAAAACGACTTTAGTCCTGTACTTCAGTTGTTTTGCTTGTCAAGTACTGAAGAAATTTACATAATATGTAATTTTAATCATGCAATCAGTTGATAAAATGTTTTTTGTCTGTTGTCATTGGTAATTCATTAGTTGAGAAGATTTATTACATTTGAAGAACAGAGCACATGAAAATGAAAAGCAATATGCTCAATAATCGTGCTAAACTTGTAGCTGAAGTAAAAAGTATTGCAAAATGGAGCCAAGTTAAGCATCGAGAGAGAGAGAGAGCGAGAGAGAGGATTTTCTTCTATCACATTTGACTATATGAAAAATGTATGCAGTTCAGGATATGTACTACTACCGCCAGCTTACCGTCCTAGCTCTCTCTGTGCACAAGATTCAAACTAGTGAAATGTCCTTTTGTTCTACCATGAGGGCCAGGCCAAGAAAAGTCTTTATAAGATATGTAATTTTCTCCTGCACACTACTTCAATAACTGTGTCCCATCCAGTATACTAAGAACTGTGGTTGTTTTGCGACATTTGTCCGGGACAAAATAAGAACAACACACTAATAAAATTCTTAATGACAATAAGTGCTCAGGAACATTTCTTCAACATCATACTTTTCTCCATCAGAGATCTGTGCTCTTGTGATTAACAAATAATTCAAAATAATGTTGTTCAACAATTGGAATAAGGTTATTTTATGATTTTGGTATAAATACATTTAGTTAAACATGTTTATGTGTCGGTAATATAATAATTATGGTGCAGGATTGAAGTTAATTTGCAGAACAACTTAAGTCCTGAAGATAATTAAATTTTTTACTACCTGAAGAAGAGTACGAAAGTAAAAATTTTTATACTAAAACTATTTCTCTTACATATAAAAAATTATATTGTAACAATATATGGTTCAGCGAGGTCAAAAACAGTTTTCTTTAATATTCTCAAAACTACTTCTAGGGACTTAAGTCGTTTTGCAAATTCACCATTCAATTATCAACAGCGCTAAAATAAGGACAATCTAGCTATATTAGTTGTCGAAGGAAGATTTATAGGATAGACAATATAAATAAAATAACAATTTAGTGTCGTCCTCTATGGTTATATGCTGGCCGTTAAATTCGAGGTTCACGGGTTCGAACTAGACCTAGGATTATGAATTTTATCACACAATAAAATAATTGGCAAGCCTTCCTCCGAGAATGCAGTAAAGCTGCGAAACCCGTTTCGTAGAATTACAGAAATTGAATTGAATTTAACGGAGGGGGGCACTATGGGCCAGCACAGCGAACCTTGTTCAGAACTATTGCGCTAGCCCTCTGGTGACGCATTCCCAAACCCACACCGGCCGACCACATTAAGGTTCTCTCATGGATAAATATATAATAGGATGCGAAACTGCGGTCAGCACCATCTGGCGGCAGGGGGCTCAAATAAGATGATCAGCGCCCAACGTCGTAGGTGGTGAACATTAGAACTATTTGTTGGGGACATTACCCAGAGTTCTCTAATTATCCGTTCGAGATATTGCTCGAAGAGACAAGATGGCAGACAGAAACTTGCTAATAAGTGAACATAAAGTGATACTACGTGTGTGTATAAGCAGTGTATGTTAAACAGTGATGTTTATGGAGGTTCTAAAAATAGTGTTGTTGAATGTATTGTAAAGTAACAGTAATATAATAAATTGAACTAAGTAGTTTTTGCAGACTTTTCCATTGCGCTGTACAATAAATACCCAAAGAATACAATCCCAATTATCTAACCTTTTGATTTATTTTTTGTCTCTGTCTGGTTATATTTTAATTGGGTAGTGTAAAATAGATCGTCTCTTTTATCTTCCTGTTGGCTCCGGTAAGAATTTTCAGTAGAAGATGCTGTGAGGAATGAAAATGTAGATGTTTTATTTTAAATTGGGTTAGTTTTTAATATCAATGAGGGTGGGAGGGAACACTTTCTGCACAGTTTAACATTTTCGTCACCAGGTGTGCTTCTAAATGCATGTAGTAATTAGTTTTTATTTTCGCTACTTCGTGCGTTGCTAGGTGTAATAAGTTCGCCTACTCCCAACAGGTGGCAGAAAGATCAATTTCTACATTAGCGCCTCTAGCATGTGTTAAG